>NC_068946.1:56949832-57549832 GCF_026419915.1 Harpia harpyja
TCTGAAAAAGAGATGAACTAAAAATAACAGGTTGAACTAGTTGATAATCGGGAAGATGAATGGTAAAGTAAGGCTTGAGCATGGTATGTCAGGCCTCAGACCGTAGTGCGGTCCTTTCCTTTGGAGAGAGGAAATAGGGACCTGAGGAAAAACCCGTACTGAAAAGGAGGCATTCCTTCCCCGGCGCAGCTCACCTGCCAGGGGTAGTTTAGCTGTAATCCGCGCGGAAAGTGTTCACCAGGGTTTCTGACTGGGGTAGGGAGAAACTTCTTTTGAGGTCACCAAGTTCAACAGTATTAGGTTGATTATGGCAAGCTTCTTTTATTCTTCTCGTTACTGTGAATTCCTGGAGATGCCGGGTAGCTGGCTGGGTTTCTCTGGACAAAGCAGTGGTGGTGAATTGCTTGCTTTAAAACAACAGAAACAAAATGAAAATACTGCGGCCACTTTTTCTCTTGCATCATGCTACTGTCCATGTTATTGCACTTCTCCAGTACTCCCCCCGCCTCAGTCCCTTTCTAAAACTAATAGTTCCATTATCTCTTTTTTATTTTAAAGCATAATAATAGTTTTAATCACCTATTGTTCCTGTTGGACACCTTTACTGTGTCATAGCAATCTTTGTTCATTGATCTATTTAGAGTAAAGAAGGATGTTAATTATGGCTTATCCTTTGTAGTGTAACAAGTACCTTTTACTAATCCAACACTGTAAAAATAAAAAAAAAAAGTCCCCCCTTTTCCCCCCTCCCCCCCAGCCCCTAAAACAATTCCAGACAGCGAGGGTAGTGTGTTGCTTGGGCTAAGGCTGGGCTGTTAGCTAAATTAAGCCATTGTGACTCAAAATCCTCCTTTAATAAGGTTCATGCTGTCTACAACTTCATCATTTTCTGCTGAATGATAATTACTTTATTCAATCATGTTCAAGGTTTTAGTGAAAGCTAGCATTGATTGATTAACTTCAATTACCATGCTTACATTTGCATAGATAAAAACTGCTTTTCAATTTGTGAGTGGCACGCTGGTGGAAACCCTGCACTGATATTTGCATTTCAATGTGGATAGTGAAGAATAAAGGTGGAAGAGAGGTCTGATCAGTGCTAAGCCCTTTCTGCTTCAGCGCTTAAGCATTTTTCCATAAACACTCTTGTTATGATGTTAGTTTGCTCAAACCACTCTGAGGGAACCGGCGGAGCCTCCTGTTTACAAGCGTGTGTGACAATTTAACAGTGTGGGGTGGGGAGAGCTGAAATCAAAGCTTCCAACAGAGCAAAAGCATTGCTTCAAGTAAATAACCCAGGGAAGTTCTTCCTCCACTGCTGCAGCAGCAACAAACTCCAAATTCCTGTAAAATCCCTGACAGCAGCCGCCTTGGTGACTCGCTGAAGCTCCTCACTTATCTCCTCGGTCTCCACCAGGTTTTTATGCAAGAAGCTGGTCGTAGGATGAGGAAAGCGAGTAAAACGCTTGCTTTCTGGGGATCTGATGATCCTGGTTCCCCAGAGGTTTTTACTCTGAGAGTTCACTCTTAACGCTTAGTGAGCTAAGTGCTGGGCAACACTGTTCATAGCAAAACCAGATAAAATCAGCATTAGTGTCAGTTGTGTGGCCAGGTACTTCTTCCACCTCGTACTGCTGATGTTTCCTCTCGCCTGTCGACCAGAAGTGTGTGTGGGGTGTGCGCTTTTCTTTGTGCCAGCCCCTGAGGGGTAAAACTTCAAGTGCTCATCCAATTCATAACTACCTACAGCATTACCCAAATTCACCTCTGGATCGTGGTAAAGCCTAGCACCAAGGTAACAGATGGTGTTTTAAGATCAAGAGTGAGGAATTGTACATAAATAACTGAACGACTGTTCACTTCAGAGAGTGGGGACAAGGAAACAGTTATTTTTCAGTTTTCCTGTTTCAGGCAGGATGTCAGTTTTGTGCAAATCTTCAGAATCAGCTTGAGAAGTAATTGAAGAAGGAGAAGCGCAACTTTAACCTATCTTTACTAGCTGTATGTGCAGTGTAAATTAAATGGGGCTGAGAAGTTTTTGTCTAGGTTTACTTTAGAGCATTCTAGAAATCTTCATCCAAGTTCATTCAGCACGAGCGTTGATTGCTAACTACAATCACCAGCCTGTTTCCCTGGTTGTCCTCTTTCCTAGATGTAATATTCTTAAATTTCCTAAACTGTATGAAACAGAACAGGGAAGCCACTTTTAAAATGTTATCTAAGCAAAAAAAAAATGTTTTAGCAATTCACTTGGGTTGCTTGGGTGAAGTCTGGTGCAGAGGGTCTGTGTCAGTGTTGTCTCCCCCCACCCCAAGAACTCCCCAGCTTGGTGCCTCATGGCAGAAAAGTAAGTTTGGCCACATCACCTGCCGTGGTTTTGTTAGGAATCTAGTTATTGTCAGTACGAGTCCAGTACCTGTGTTTCGGGTGCTGCCTTTATTTGCAGTTGGGGGATCCAGGCAGGAAAAGTCAGAGAAATGCAGAGTTAAAGTTACAAAGTGTTACAGGTCTGTAGTGGTGGTTTGTGTCTGTTGGTGGCTGCCTAGAGAGTTCAGTTTTATTTTTATTTTTTAAATTGCTTAGTTATATTTGAGTGTAAACCAGAGCAAATCTAAGGGAAATCCCTAAATCAGTGCCTTTTCCTTCTTATTAAAAGAACCAAAACAAACAAAAACCAAACAAAAACCCCAAAACCTAAGCTGCCCTTCTGCTGAAAGCTCTTTCATGTCTCGAGTTGTTAGAGGCGAGTTCCTTCTGTTGAAGATGGCATTTTCCAACCGTGAGATTACTTGAAAGAGCTAGGAGGCCCATACAAAGACCTGGGGAAAATACATCGGTGGCTGCTGGGAGTGAATGTTATGGATCCTTCTGCAGCTTGTGGGATCGAGCTCAAGCTCTGTATCCTGTAGCAATACTGCAGGTCTGAACTGCCTCAGCCCATGCACGTGGCTGAGGAACGACCGGGGTCGTAATAAAATGAGAGTGTGCAAGTTGTAGTTCTCCAAGATACTATATTAACCAGCTTTGTGATGAAGAAAATACGTAGGCAAGTGGAAACCAGATTGCAGGTCATGTTCTACATTTGAAATTCGACCAAGTAAAACTTCTGCCAGACTCTGAAATACACATTTTTGTAAAGAAATACCACTAGAGAAATTAGTGAGCCGTAACGAATGCTGAGGTGCTATCAGGACAATGCCCTGCTCAACCAGCAGAGTATTGCTGGGAAGTGATTTTTTTTTTACAGACCTTTATTGTTTGGAAATGGCACATAGAGTCTGTGGCTTTGCTCAGGACCGTGCTTGGGTAAGAAGAGAGAAGGTCTCCGTTCTGCGGAGATCTGTGCTCGTCGCTTGGTCTTTGTACGTGGTCTGTCTCCAGAAGGATGGCTTCAGCAGCCGTGGATGTGACAGCACATCCTGAGTAAGCTGTTGGGCATATTTGCACTTGGCTTTGTGGGAGGTGGTCTGTGGGGGGCTTTGGTCAGGTGGGGGATGCTGTATCCTGCCCTTGTAATATAATTGTGCCTGTTTTGGGGTAGAAATAACCACTTGAGTAGGTCACGTAATACATTTCCCTCAGTTTTGCGATCGCTTGAGTCTTGGCGTATTCTTAAAGGAAAGTATTTTGGTTTTAGGTACACTGTTTGCCGTTCCAGGGAAAAGGCCAGCTGCGGTAGGAATGAATCCCCCATGAAACCGCATGGAGTTGAGTGAGGGGAGCCGCTCCAACCGGCAGCAAGCAGTAAGCGTGCTGGATAAAGATTAAGCGGCTCGAGCAAAATCTTGGCGCTCCGCTGGTTGTCTCAGTTCTGCTTTGACTGAAGTTTTGGCTTTTAGCAGAGCTATGCGATGCAGCATTCCCTCCTCTGCCCTGCGAGAAGCCTACGTGCCAGCACAGGCGTGCTCTTTCAGCAGACCTTCAGCCAAGGGATCCTTTGTGCTGGGGAGGGAGGACCCTGGCTTTTGTGAGATCTGAGCTAAGCCTTAATTCAAAGGGCTAAAGTGTCCTCAGAAAAAACTATTAGCTCTAAACTGCGTTGCGGCCCCACAGCTCGTTGCAGAGCACCGCGCGGGGTGCGTAACGCTGCCTCGCCAGCCTCCGAGGCACGCGGGAACCGCGCGGAGAGCCCGCCTGCGTGTCGAGAGGCGCGAGCTTCGGCGCACGCCGGGACAGGAGGGATTGCTTGTGCCCCGGTGCTCTGCCAGCCCTGATGGCTCCGTGCAAAGCGGCAGCTCTGTCGAGAACTTAAACTGCTGCCCTTCTCTTGTCCCCCTTCCTAGGGAGCGCTCCTTCCTCCTGCTGGGAAGTGGTGTCCAACATAGCTGACCTGTCTTGAATGTTAAGCAAAATGTAATAGTTGTATCTTGCAGGTATATTTTTAGTATGAATGAAACCACCGGGGTTCTGTAGCTAGTATTCTAAAATAGATTAAAATGGGAAGATACCTATAGACGCCCCCAAAAATTGTCCTCAGGGACTCTGTGCGAGACATGATTTTCCATGAAATTCCACACATCCTTTCAGAAAGGCAGGGATTTGTTATGCGGAGCACAAGGATACATTATTAAAGAATCGATGTATAAGATGTTTGATCTGCCAACTTTTCTTCAAATAACGGGGCTGCGGTTTGGGCTTAAATGTGCTAAGTAAACCAGCAGTACTGTGCGCCAGCTCTGCTCTACGTGCGCGGGCTCATCGATCCGTGTCCAGGGAAGGTCTGCAGCATGTGTAGGGTTTCTGGTGGTTTCTTTAAATCCTCCTCCTTGGATACTGAATTGATGCCAATAAAGCAGTGAGGCCACGTGCATGGATCTTCCCAGGCAGGACCCCAACGTCCAGGCCAGCAGCAGAGCCGGGCAAGACAGCCAGCTGCAAGGCAGATGTTTGCATGCACTTACGGGTGCGTTTTGCATTTATCTATTCTTCAGCTGGGCTTCCTGCAAGCCCAGAGTGTATCAGGGGATGTTCCCATACTGGCACCAGCGTCACAGTGCCCTGTCTGTTCCTGCAACCTTCTGCAGATGGTGAAACGAGCAGATGACTTCAATAAGAAAGATCCCAGTTAAAATACGGCACATCTCGGTTTCGCAGAGGATGAATTTTCCGGATTTCACAGGTTTCGTTTTTTTTAAAAAACACTCCGTGAACTTGCCTTTATGACAGAAGCCAGGGGGTGATGTATGCCAGCACTGGAAATGGGAGCGCTTGGAAGCGTCAGTAAGATCTGCAGTCGAAGTGTGAGCTTCGTCACCATCCTGGGGCAGGGGAGGAGAAGGGGTAGGGGGGAGGCAGCCCCAGCAACGGTGCGGACCGTGGGGCGAAAGGAAACGCTTCAGGTAGGAAGTGTGTTCCCTGAGGTGGTTCAGATGCCTCCTGAAGCAGAGAAATAAACCCGTGATCTCATCATCTTCACTAATAGCACCTCAAAGGACGTGAAAATACTTGCTTGTGTTGCAGTTATTGGTGGCATCCTGGAGCACGCTGCAGAGGATGCAGATTCCTTTGCTTCAGAGCGTCTCTGCGGGAAGGCTATATGATGATATTTTTTTGTGGCGTGAACACGTCCACATTTTCTGCTTTACATACAAGTACCTTCTGTGTTGGGAGCAAGATCTGAGGACTGTTTTTTAAACAGTCACCTTCAAACTCAGGCACTTACCTGTGCGATTTTGGTTTAGCGTGCAAAATTTTGTTAGGTCCTAGATGACGTTTTCATCTTTATCAACTTGCTTCAGAAAATAGGATGGCTGTCCCCATTTGAAACCAGAGAAACAGTTGCTCCTGCTTAAGACCCAAATGAAGCCAAAGCACTGTTGTGGATCTGCTGTGAACCAGCAAATAACTTCTATGGTGAATGAAAGAGATCATTTAAAAACTCAGGACTGAATGTTTGCATGCATGGCTGTGTTAATTCTGCAGTTGTGGTGAACGCTGTTCCCTGTACTTGGAGACTCAGTACAGACGGCAGATGTACACTTACATGCTGATTCTTGTTTGTCTCAGAATTTTTTTTTTAAATTACACAAAGCGAGTAGGCAGACAAAACTCTTGCATATTTGATATTAAGACGACTTAACAATAGGAAGTCATCAGTTTGTTTTCTAGATCCTAATGCAGTGGTTGCCATAAGAACACAAATTATGTGTACATTTTAATGCATCTATGCTTCATAATTATGCATGGTTGTGTGCTGTTATAATTGACATAAAATATAAAACAGGTCAAAGAGCAGCTATTAAAACTATTTTTCATTTTGCTTCCTGACAGCTAGCGACATCAATGCCTACTGCATTTAATAGGACCATACAGGGAATGTGAAGATAGTTATATAATTTCAACCATATTAAAGCCTCCAGAACTTGCAACCTAATTATTTCCTACAGTGTCTTGTTGTAAACTGTGTTACTTTATTTGGAATGTGTTCGTTTTAAGATTAAACAATTGGACTACATTAAATTAGCATGAAGGCGAAAAATCATAAAACTTTTGGATCTATTTCATAGAGGTCATTCTGTTAGGTTAAGAATTATCCCAGGAGCAATGATTTTCTGCCACTCAAGATAAAAAATAATGTTCGAATTGTGCTAATTCCATGCAGTTATTTTAATCACTGAAGTAAATTCTACCAAAGGGCTCAATTGTAGTTGTATCCTCTCTCTAATCATAGAATGACAGAAAGAAAAAAAAATTGAAGAAAAGTGATGAATTTGCAAGATGTCCCTCCTCTGGGTAATGGCTGCGTGAAGACAAAGCAACAGGGTCCAGCCTGCCTGGTTTTCACTCTTTATTGATCATCCTCTCGTGCCGTAATGCTCGAGGGCTCCTGTTCTCTTGCGGGTGGTCAGATTTCTTTTGGAATCCATGCCGGTCTGTATTTTGTAATAAAATTTTTTAAAATTAGGTTTTAGTGGGACATCTAACGTGGGCTGAGAAACACCCATGGTCGCGTCGGTGTGAGCACTGCCAGCTCCTGCCCGAGACCCTCTGGCGTGCGTTTCCCGTGAGCGCTGCCCATCGCATCTGTGCAAGCCAGGACCAGAGACCCAAGTGTGCTGGGGGGGGAGATCCTTCCTGGGGACCTGCTGCAGTGCCGCTGGAGATGATGGACATGAAGGAAGTTATAAGAGGTGAAGATCTGCTATATAGGACCACAATTCAGCAAATAAACCTCAGCAAAGACAGTGTTGTTCTGGCTGCTTGTGCTTTGCATTGCTGCACACCACGTCTCGGGTCATGGCTAAAATTGATCGGGGAAAACAGCGTGAGCACCTAATAAATATTGGCACTCCTGTGTCTCATGTGCTAAGTCCGTTTAGAGACTGGATATTTCAGGAGGCTGGTAATAGGCTTTAGAAGACCTTTCAGTTCTAGTTGGCTGACTCAAGTCTAGTCCGTGGGTAGTGACTGAAAGTTATTGCCCAATTTGTGGCGTATGAGGAATAAGCTCAATCCAATTTCCCGAGGTAGAGGCAACCACATCCCAGAAAGAACCATCATAAATGGCACTTGTTAGCGGCTTGACAGGGAGGGTGAGGTCTGAAGGGGAGCGAAGGCCAAGCTCATCTGATTGAGCGTGTTGGCTGTGGAGCATGGAAAGGTCCTGTGGCCGCCCTTCTGTCTCTCTTCAACAGAGCAAAGGTCTTCGCTTCCAAGAGAGATCTGTTGCATTTCACTATTAGCGGCTTAATTTGCATTTGGATTCTTGCTTCTGATGACTTTCCTTTCTTCAGCAATTTTCACAAGACATTCTCTACCGTACACTTTTCCAGCTCCATGTCTGTCCAGGAAAATAACCATTAGTGATAAAGCTGTAATGATATGGGCTTCCTTGGGTCTTCTGTCACCCTCCTGTGCCGCAGAGGTTGTACCAAGCTGGGTCTGATGTGGGATCAACTGTTGGGGGGGGCAAGGCCAGAGCAGGCGAGGGCTGGGGAGCTCCGGTGGAAGCAAGGAAAGCCACTGGCTGCTGGCAGCCCAGCACGTGAACCCTCTGGTTGCTGCTGTACCCACCGAGCCAGGTCTGGAGGCAGTCTGTCTCGGGGCAGGTGGAAGGGCAGCAGCAGCCCTCGGGGCGGCTGCCCGCCGTCTCCCAAATGTGTGGGATTGCTTTCATCTCTCTTGGTGGTTTGAGTTGTAAAAAATAGCCAAAAGCCTTTCTAGGGCACTGAGGACATTACAGTATTTTAAGGGAGTTTCCCTCTGTCGCCCCATCTCTACCTGTTCGTGAAGGGGTACGTCTGGCAAGGGTGAGGGACGGGCTGTGCCTCACGCGTCCTGCCACGGTCCCCAGCTGGCCTCCGTGCGCGGAGGAGATGTATTCCATATCTTCTTCACCAGGTTTATGCAATGCAATGCCACCGATGCCTTGTTAAATTGCACATCAAAATATCCAGGCCAGCTCTTTTGATGGGAGGATTTCTTATCGATTAATGAAATCACACCTTTTGCATGAGAGCATATTCAGAGGTGTTGTGCTCTCCCTATGGGCTGTGTCAGTAGGTAAGAACACCTGAGCTGACTGTGTGCAAGGTCTTTGCATACCTAGTTCGTAGATAAATTTCTGCCTAATGCCTTGAAGAATGTAAGTGCCTTATTTCAGGAAGGGTGGGCTCCCTTTGTATTTTTGAAATAGCAAGCATCGTTTAATTATCTTACCAAAGTTTGCTCATTTACCTTTACCTTTGTGAAGGTTTGGGAAGTGTGGTATCTTTTTGTGTTTTGAAAACTCCCAGTGACTGAGGAAACCAGGAAAAAAAAAAAGGTAACTCCAAACTTGTATCCAAGGCTGCACTGGCAGCAGCAACCAGTGGAGGAGGCGGAGGATGCCGTCTGGATCTATGGTCTAATGCTGCTGTGTGCATTTCCACACAGCCCAGGACAGAAAGCAGTTGGTTGCAGAAAGAAGAGACAACTCCTGGCCTTCAGGCCACACCAGTAACCTTTCTGCTAGTCATCTAGAGCCACATCAGCATGAATGCGTGACATTCCCCACCAGCAGCATCTTTTGTTATGAAGACCCAGAAGACACAAGAAAATAAAAACTGGCAGATTTCCATTGTTCCTCGTTACCATGACATTATGAAAAGTAAGTCCATATCTATTTTCACAATTTTCACTTAAACCCTTTTTTCTTGAAGTGTTGTGGTTAGTATTGATTACAAAAGTAGCTTATGGGAGGGAGATTATTTTGTAAGTGACAGGAGGTCTCAAAGAGCCTGTGAGATGTACGTCAAGATGTTCAATCCTGAGCTTTAAAGCCTCTTCTTGGAGAAAGCTCTGTTCTTGGCACAGTGTCTAATTTAACTAGAAATAGCTATGGGGTCTTCAGCGTGGTTGTAATGCAGAGTTATAATGTACAATAAAGGTAATCTGATACTCTTGCTTAAAAAATGCCTATATACTTTGATCATCCTTCCCTTCCCGAATTATTGAACAATATCCTATGTTGTGCACAAAATAGAGACATGCCTAGGCTCTGACATAACTCTGCAAACCATTAAATAGGTGGAAATAAAACACTTCAGCACAACAAAGAGGAAGAGATTGGACGCTTTATGGAAACAAGGCATGTAGGAAGTCCACGAATTCAAAACACTGTCATTGCCTCAGCAGTCCCGTTGCTCTCCCTGTTACGCGGACATCTCTTCTCCTGTGAAGCAAGGAGAGGGCCACCATGTCCCACCTGCTTCTCCCCAGTAAGAGACCTGCATTGCAGCCCACGTTGTACTGGTTTGGAGCAGGCTGCTGTAAGGCTCCAAGGTAGCTGTCCATCCATAAGTGAGAAAACGGTGGAAGTCATGGTGTGGTGGATCTGCGCCTCCCGGGTTAAATGGTCTCGGGAAGAAATTCCAACCCTTTGAATAGTAGTTCATGAAAGACAGCTTTTCTGTTTTTTAATCTTTTTGTTAGCAGGCAAGGTTAACCCTGGAACTTTCTGCGGACCAGTCATGGCGTAGGTTGGGTGATATGCCACGGCCGCATCCTTGGTGTCTTCCCGGGATGAGTCCTTCCTCCAGCCGTGTGCAGGCAGCCACCGCTGCCTTCACGCTGGGTTTGGTATCAGGGAGCCTTCCCCTTCTCCCCAGGTCACGATCTGCCATCCCATTGCATGCCCTTTGGAATGGACCTCCCTCCTGCCCTTTTGGCCAGCCTCCTCCGCCAAGGAGTGGGCAAAGCTGTGATGACCTTTTCCTTCAGAGGGGAGTCTTGTGTAGAGGACATGCCAGTGTCTCACACACCACACGTGTGTTCGTTCACTGCTGCCCTCTGAAATGGTTGGTCGTTTGGTTTAGTTACGATAATTTACTGCCTGTGTTTGGTGCGGTGGAAAATCCCGTCTCCCTGCCTAGTTCCATATGGTGTATCCCTGTATCTCACCACGGGGACTAACATGGTGAGCAGTTGTAGGACTGCGGTCTCGGAGATGCGATCGTGGTAAACGGGTGAAGGATGCTGTGTCTGAAGGACACGAGCTGTTGTCGCGTGGAAGGTACCACCTCTGGCCACAGGCCTGGGTCCTCCACTCATGCGGAGCTCATTGCACATCAGATGTGTTACAGAACTATGGAGCTTTTCCTTTGTGGTCTCAGCATCTTTAAGATGCCCAGAGCAAGGGCACTTTTTTAGGGGTTGGCTTCTGCTTAGTTGGATGCGGCACGCTGGCCAGGTATCCCGGCAGCTCTCTGCCCACGAGATGAGCCTGATGCTTTGGGCAGCAGCCTGCCACAGCGAAGGGAGGACCTAACGCGCCAGGAACCACGAACCCGGTCCAGGACGGCGCGTCCCCACTTGCCTCCTGCCTCCGCCGCAGCGTTCTGGGGTGTAAAGGACTGGGTGCTGGGAAGGGCGCAGTGGACCCGTGAAACCCCGCAACCCGCCCTGCTCGATCAGAGAGTCGCTGGTTCCCCCGATCCGAAGCAGGTTGCATCACTTGCCAGTGATGAGGCTCTTTCTGAGGTCTGTGAAAATAAAGCCTTTTAACGCGGCACTTGGTTTGCTGCCTTCCGAACTGGGGAGCCTAAGCTGAGCTGAGCTGTCCTGTAGGCTGGTGATTAGCTAGGCTTTGGCTTTTCCATCCTCAAGCACAGCTTCACCCTCCCAATCCTCTAAAGTGAAGATGGAGAAGCATATAAAAGCTTCGGATTCCATTACTGTAAAATGTATCAGAAAAGTGTTGAGCTAGGTAATTACCTTAATCCAACCGAAATAGTTGGTCACAGTATACATTAGATGAGCATCTAGAGTCAGATTTGAACATGCAGTCAACCTGAACAAAATTAGCTCAGCAATAGTGGTCCAGATTTCTTAATTAGTTCTCAGCGACAAGAACATTTAATGTTTGCAAAAGTCAAGTGCAAATTCTACAAGTGACACGATTTGAGGAGACTTCAGGAGGGTGCATTAAGCCCGGCACGGTACCCCACTGTCAGGGCCAGCAGCGAGGGCTGGCCTCATTTATTCCTCTCAGTTAGGGTCCCTTTAAACTTCTATGTATCGACCCACAATAAAAAGTAATGGTATGATTAACTTCCTAGTAATAACCTATTGCATTCAAAATACACATTTAACTCTAATTTTCATTGAACTACATGGAAGCTGAAAATATAATAGCCTTTCCCAGTCAGTTGACGGTACATTTTAGTGCATTGTAATTGGCTATCTTGGCTTGTCTTGGTTTAATAAAGTAGATGGGATTCATGAAAAAGCGCAGTGGTCACTTAGCAATTGTTTAATTTCTGTAACACTGTTTTTTGAGTTAGAAAATTATTGTTTTCCAGTAGTGTTAAATATTTATGGGATGCAATTGGGACACATGACATGGGGCATAGTCCTGCTAAGCTCACAAATTAATAAGTTACTGAAAAAATGGAAATACAAAATAGTATTTCAAGTGTAAAAGAAGACTTTTCAGTCTACAGAAAATTTGCATTACTGAGGTTTTATTTTATTACAGAGGATGGACAAATACTTTGGCACAGTAGAGCTGAACCTTGCTGTCATGGCTGGCACATCTTCGTTGCTGGGAGAGATTGGTAAGAACTTGAGCTGTCTTGAGAATCTGCCCCACTCCTTTGATAGCTGGAAAGAGAGAATAGTAAAACCGGAAATTAGCTTCACACTGGGCCTGAATGTGCCCTGGTGAAAACTGGAGTGTTATATCAGACCATATTTCCCTAATACAAGGAAAGATTTAGAGAGTGTAGCTTCTTTAAAAAAAACCAAACAACAAACTTGTATAATTAGATATTTTAAGCAAGAGACTAAATGTTACAGGTGGCAGAAAAACAGAAAACTTCTAAAATGCATGTAGGAGGATTAAATTTAATTTGTATCGTCCCTTGTACTTCTTAGGGTTTTCCAGCTTTTAGAAAAATAGGCTAAAATCCAGACCATGTCGTGATGGGCTGTTGCGTGGAGGAGTGGTAGAGAGGTGTTGGGTTGGGTTGGGGTTGGGTTGGGTTGGGTTGGGCTGGGTTGCTAGACAGGGTTGGTAAGAAGTCACAGGTTGAAAGGTGCTGCCCAAACACATCCCTGCAGCAAACACAGCGCGACCGTCCAGCCCCTCGTGCGCGTACCGCTGCTCTGTGGCCAGCCGCCGCCATCCCCACCACCCGTCCAGAGGGCTTCCCCCCGCCGCGCCAGCCTCTCCCCAGCTTCCCTCCGGCTCCTGCAGCGGCACGGCAGCGGGAGAAAACAGAAGTGTGTGCACGGTTTCGCTGCTGCCGCCTGCTCGCTTGCAGCACGTCTGCGGAGAGAGGGCTCCGGGTGCTGGCAGACCTTCCTCTTTCCATGACTAATGTGATCTTTCCAGTGCACTGTGACAAACTAAGGAGGAAAACCCAGACCAAGTGAGCCGGGCAGGCTGAGAATGAGCAAAAGGGGATGATTTTTTTTTTTCCACTGTGGGTCAGCAATTTCTGCCGGCAGGATTTGCAATGTTTGAGCATGGGCCTGGTGGCAGGACTTCTGCTGCCCCAGGGCTGGTCCTGCCCGCAGGCGCCCACCCTGCCCGCGCCGTGGTGGGTTGGGTGCGGGTGGGTGCAGAGAGCTTGGGGCTCCTCTGCCATCCATCCCGGTGTGCCCTTGCTCTGCTTATTTCCTGAGTAAGAGCATCCAGCACCAGCCTCGAGCAGGTCTCTGCTGTTGCAATTTGTATTTCCCAGTTCAACCCCTCCACCCCGATTTAGACTGAATCAGTTTTGTGAAATGCCACAGCTCTGCGGCAAGCTCGCAGAAACACTTCGACTGAATAAAACTCTGGGTTCTTGGCCAGTCTCTCATTCAGCAATGGACCTGAGTTATGACATCTTTTGTCAAAGACATCTTCCAAAAAACTGCAGCAATTTCTGAAGGAGAAATTAGATTGTCTTTTAAAGTAATATAACAGTTGTGCAATTTTTGCCTTTTTGACCCTTCTTATTTCCTGTGGGTTTTAAGTAGAGGCCTCCAATTTAAAACCTATTATACTCTAGAGACTGCTTCCACCCTCTCAGCAACGTAACCTTGCTGCAGTCTCTGCCCTGTTATTTTAACACTTGTTGGTTTTGCTTTGCATCACCTTCTATTTAAGAATATGTGGTATAGGTCTGCTTCCTTCTGTATGTTAACTATATACATGTTAAAGGAGGTATTGTTTTGTGTATCTCTCCTGTCAACCCGCTGCCTCACAAAACAATCAGTATTTATTGTTTTTAGCAGAAATGTGGAGGTATCCAGTTTTCTAGAAGAAAAAAATGGCACCTGAACATTATTATGAAAGAAAGTTTCTTACGGATATGAAATTTCTCTGTGCTTGTCAGGAGAAAGACATCATTAAAGAACTTACGCCTTATTTCAGGTGCAGGCACTGGTGCTGGCTGCCCTGGCTGGGCTGCAGACTTTGGCAGTAGTTTGAGATTGGAGATTAGATCTGAGCTTTACACATTTTTTGTGGAATGTGGAGCCTGGCAGTGCAGTCACCAAATGTTTTTCCCCAGCAGTGTGGTCACCAGATGTTTTTCTCTGGCATAATCTTCCATGTCTTGTGCAAGAAAGAGGTGATGAGGGTTACAAAATTTCATCAACCTTATAACTGCACCTTGTAAATAAGTGATCACTTCTCAGGCTTGTGTACAAGAAATGGTCAGTTGCTGTCGGCAAGAACTGGTAATTTTTACTTCTATTATGATTTTTTTCATCACTTGGAGTGTGGCATACAGAAGCAGAGTGAAGGGACTCGACAACAGGGAGAGGTCCAAGGGCCGGAGCGTTCGGAGGCGGTGGGCAGGTCGGGACGGTGTGGGCCAGGGGCTTCCCCGTTCAACACCAGCAGGTACGGCTCGGGGGCTTGGGTGGTGTGGCACCCATTGATTTGTTAGAGTGTGAGTGTTTTATAACCGTCATCTGCAAGTAAATTACTTAGCGGTATTCTGCTTTATGACTGGCTGAAGAAACTTAGTTGATGGTACAATATAATTTATTTCCATGCATAAGTGAGTGACCTTCATATCTTATTCTGTCTCCTGTGACTTATTATGGGCCATTCCCTCTCTGGAGGAGATGACTTGTGCCTTACCACTGCCCAGTGTTGCGTGGATGTGTCCCACCAGCAATGCCTTTACAGAACAGTATCGCCAGCGAAGTTTATCAAGTACTTTGGCATGTGCACCACTACAAGTCAGTGCTGGAAACGTGACTGCCGGTGAACGCTTTGGTTTGCTTGGAGGCAAAACCAGGAGGAGGTTCAGAGCTGGACACAGAGAGGGGGGATTTTGTTGGTCGTCGTCCCTCCCCCTGTGCCGGACTGCTCCTGGTAACGCCATCCCCAACACAGCTGTAGCAGGGCACAGGGGTACTCCCAGCTGGGAGCATCTCCTGCTTCCACCAGGATTTTCTCCAGACTCTGTAGGAACGCTGTTCCCTCGTTGCCTTTCAGTAGCATGTATGCTGCTACACTGCTCCATGGCAGCTCCTCTGATGGCTGGAAGCTTTTATTTCCAGCCTATTTCCCGCTATTCCCCTCCTTCTCGTGGTGCCATCATGGTCTGGCGGGGTTTCACCTTGCTGGGGTGCACTGAGCTTGCTCGCAGGTTGCTGTGGGAGGAGAGGGGATGCTGCCGCAGGGACCTGCCTGCTCTGCTCTCTCTGTTCTCCTTTCCTTGGATGCTTGGCTGAGTTTCATTCCCTCATCTCTCGCTCTGGCCCAAGCCCTCTTTTGGTCCCATGGTGAAGACTCCCACCCCTCAGTGCCAGGCTTGGTCTCTGTTTTTCCCCGGAGCGAGGTAATTTCCCAGGTCCCGCAGGCCCCATGTGCTCTGCAACAGCAGGGATGCCTCTGCCTCTCCAGTCCCACCCTTCGCTCCCAGAGCGAGTCCCGTTTCGCTGCCTCTGGGTCCTTCAGCCCACGTGCCTGGCAGTGCCCTGCTCCCCTGTACGGTGGGGGCATCACCAGGGAACACCTCGAGCCCCCCGCAATGGTGGTGATGGTGATGGTGATGATGACGGTGACGGTGGTGATGACATACCACAGTCCTGCTCCCTCCCCAGCCCAGCCGCCCCCCCAGTGCTGCCAGTGATCTCTGCTCCCTTCTTGTTTGTGGAAACAGCGTCACATTCAAACGTGTTTCCTTGGGCTTGATAATGTCTCAGCTGCATCATGCAAGGCTGAAGCCCCAGTAGCTGATGCTCACGCTCCCCTTGCCCAGACAGCCTGCTGGTTACAGACAGCTGCCAGGTTATGTTGCCTTGACTATACACCAGGGAAACTCGGGCATCTCTGTCCCACCTTCCACTCGGCTCTGGGTGTTCAGTCGGGCTGTGCCCGCCTCCGAGAGTGCCTGGCAGCTGTAATGCATCTCTGCTTTACTTCGCTTCTACAGCCTCTTTCCCGCGGGACGAAGGGAGGGGGCAATGCCCTGGGGAGGGCTAGGGTCTGGGACAGAGAACTGTGACCACAGGGGCTCAGTGAGACTGCCAAGAGTGGGGGTCTGCGATGGAGCTGGAGCCCGTCCCACAGGTACTTCACCCCAGCAGCCGGGGCTTACGCTGCGTTTTGGCCTCGTGTGGGGATACAGTGCCAAACCACACCGGTGCGCAGTCCTGGCGGTGGCTCGTTTGGTAGCCTCTCGTCCTGATCACAGTGCCTGCCGCTTGAACCCTCCTACCCTTCACTTTTCTGGGTGCCTGCCAGGTACGGTTGTATTAAACAATTCACAAACGAGAACCCATGCCCCCCAAGTTATGTCTCTATAGGAAAATATCCATAGTCATCTGTCAAAGTGCCGGTTGTCTTACTAGATCTGCTGCAGTGAGGCAAAAAAAGAGATGTTAATTAATTCTGCGAGGAGGACAGTTTTAAATAATAGATACGAGTTGCGTCCAAGGTATGCCACATTCTCAGTCTCAGCTCTGTTCATGAAAAGACATCGTGCAGGCTGTGCCATACCAGAAGGATGAGAGGAAACGGGAGCGGAGCCCCCGGGTTAACGAGGAGCCCTGTCCCGGGGTCGCCTCCCTCTGGGTACCACCCCTTATCCCTTTCATATGGGCAACTCCAGGCGTATGTGCCCACGGGGGGTTCAAGGTGGAGTTAATTAGTGTTTGTGCGGAGGTCTGAGGCTCCCAAAGGACAGCCAGAGCCGAGCTGGCCTCCTCCGCCGTGCCGGGGACTGGTTCCTCTTCTGGGAAGGAGCCGGGGCTGCCCTGCTTCCCAGGATTTTGTGTAATAGCTGTTCTGCACGCTGGGCTGTGAATGTCACATGCGCCTCGGCGAGAGGTCTGTCGTCTTCAGCCGGGATGTTGGTTTGAGTCACATGAAGTTCACTTCTGCCTTTTCCAGTCTCGCCTCTCTCGCTTCCTCCCGTGCGATGCTGGGCCTGGGGAGAAGAGGAAAACCCCGATGCCACCACGGCACAGGGGCTGCCCGGCCTCCCCATCCCCATCCCCACCTCTCCACCAGCCCCTCGCCGGGCACGCGGCTCCTCCAGCCTGTTGGGACAGCATAGAATAAAAACTCCTCCTGGAAGCACAAGCTTTGGGAGCTTGCTTGCCGGTTTTAGGTGCGTTCATGAGCAGAGCATCATGCCTGGATACTGTTTTGGTGGCAAAGACAGGCAGTTGCCCTCAGAAAGGAAATGAAACATATGATGAGGTCAGGTTTTAAACAAACCCACGCGATGTAAGTGGTGCAATGCGAATGCAAACCCCTCACCTCCCCCTGTGCCGGCTGTGGGGCAGAGGGAGCGCTGTGCCTCCAGCCCGGCGTCCTGCAGCAGTCCTGCCAGTGTCCCTGCAAACAGCTGCTGCAATTTAGGACGTGTTATAAAGAACTCAAATATTAATAATGTAATTAGCTATAAATTAGTTATGAAGGTTTTGATCCACTGAAGTCGGTGGCAGATTTTCCCCTGACTTCAATGGCAGTGAGAACGACCCTGAGCGTATCGCATCATGTTTGAACGGATGATACTGTGATCTGCAACGCTCTCTTAAAAGCAAAAGAAGTGTAAGGCAGTACAGTGCCATGCTAATCTGCAGCCGGAAACCAGGGAGATCAATAGGAACACAGTCAGGAAATAAAAGGTATAAACCAAGCCTCTGCACTTAATTGAGGATTGGTGGTTTTTTTCAGTTTAGATTTTTAGCATTTCAGTAGACTAAAACTGTGCATCTTGGTCTATCGCAAGTTAAAAGTTACTCTTGGCAAAAGCTTCCAGCTCCAGAGCAGCACTGCCTGAGGGCAGGGCAGGGCAGTCCCAGCCCAGGAGAAGGGAAATTTTCCGCAGGAACATTGCAACGGGGCAGGGCAGGCTCGCAGCCCCGCTGCAGAGGGGGGGTCTGGCAGGGGCTGCGCAGGGGGTATCTTCCCCGCGGTGGTGGGGAACGCCTGTCTGCGGACGCTGCCTGACCGTTTGCGACAGCCCGTCACTCCGACCCTGTCTGCTGCCTCTTATCGCTTGTATCGGGGTTCCCGTCGCAGAGAAACGCTGTAAAACTGGAGGGTGCTTACCAAAGCCATGCCTTCCCCTTCCCTTATCAATGTCATCCCCGGCAAGAGCAGGAGAGGCTTGGCGGAGTCAAGTCCCTGAATGCATGCCAAGGCTGAACCTCACCCCCGGGAGCTCTCGCTTGCACGTGATGGACAAATTATCAGATTATCCCCCAGCCTTGTCACTTGGACGGCTGGGCTGGAGTGGCGGGTGCTGCACGGAGCGTCTCCGCACGCTCCGCAGCCGCCGTCACCACCATCACCGTCCCCTCCTGCCCCCCTGCCCGCTCTCTCAGCCGACCCTGCAATGCCTCCCTTTTTTTTCTGTTAAGCTATTTCAACTCTGGTGTTTTCATAGCGCACATAACGTTCTCTCTCCCACAAATCAAAAAGAAAGAGGAAAACCCAGCATTTTCCAGCTTGTTTTCCCATTGCAAACTTACTGGGCAGACACTGTTGAGGATTTTTTGCCAAATGTTGCATCTTCATTGTACTTTTAAGTGTCTGCAAAGCCTGTCCAGCAAGAAGAAAAAAATCTGATTTTGCCACAAAAATACCCCAAATCAAAATCAGGTGGTGAACTCGGCATTCTTCCCACAGCTTCATTTAATTTTCCCTCTGTTCTTTCAATGCTTACGTATGAGCATTACGAAAAAGTTGGGGAAGACCAAGAAAGTGTTCTGGTGAGTACAGACAACTTTTCACCACTTACAATCCTAATTTGTTCTGAGACCTTTTACTGTTCTTCTGTTACGAATCCCCTTTCTCCTCCTTTGGCACATGAGTGACACACGTCTGCGGGTGGCACAGCGCTGCCTGTGCCACTTACAAAGTGTATTTGCTGCCCGTTGCCGTGGCAATGATGCTTCTCAATGAACAGCCATAAACAAACCGCATTAAAAAGAATAAAACCCAAACAATCCCTAATTAAATTAAAATTTGGCAGCAAAAATAACATTTTTTTTCTCTAAATATTTTAACGTTTGTCACAAGCCATTGGCCACGTCTGTTCGTGACACTCATTCCTGGCCTCTGCTGTTTACACGTTCCTCAGCTATAAAATGACCTTCTGCGCTGTGTTTCCTCAACCGCTTTTGATAATAATCTTCAGTTGCTGAGTATGTTAGAAGGTTTTCTATAAATAATACAATTTCATGAGAAGCTGGAGTGCTGAGACTCCGAAAACTTGCCCAACCAGACACAAGCGATGGTGCTTGTTGGCTATGAAGCGGATGGGCTCTCCATCCCGACCTGGGCGGTGGGTGAGGCACATCTGCCTTCAGAGCGTCCGACCGACTGCGCTACTTTACATCCCATCGCAGGTGACGCATGAGCAACAGGCACTGCTCCAAAGGAATTACACATCAAAGGGGTGGCTGCTGAAACGGAGCTGGGGGTCATCTTGCAGGGGAATAGGAGGCGCAGGAGGAGGAGAGAAGACAAAAACTGCATGGCCCAAATGGCACGGTGCTTTTCAAAGAAGTTCACTGTTTTTATCGAAACCTGTGAAGACAGATGCTGGTTTCTGTTTGGGAATGCCATACGAAGGAAGGCGCAGCGTGACAGCCCAGGCACACACAGCAGTGCTCGGCTCCCCAGCTGGCCTCTCTGGATAGGTATGAAAATATAAAAAGGGTGAAAGTGTGATTTCGGTCTTGGGCACCGAGGGACGGTCCTGCTGCGCCTGTGCCGTACCGCTGAGATCAGTATAGCGGTGTCCGGAGGAGACTGAGCAGCGTGGCCAAAGGTGCCTTGGAGGCAAAGGTGCCTCTGGTGCTCTCGGGGCTGCGTTCATAGCAATGGTCAGCGCGGGAGGCAGCCACGCTGGGCTGGGTGGCTGCTTTAGCACTGTCCCCGTACGCTTTGCTTTAAGGAAGTGTCCTCAGACCCCTTTTTTGTTTTAACTCGTGCGAGCTGTCTGGGTCGTGTTGGCAGCCATGGGTCCAGGCGGGATGCGCCCCCGGGGCCGTCCCACCACTGGCTGCGACCTCTCCTCCCTCTCCTTCTGTTCACCATTGCCCAGACTTTAAGCTCTCTGCCTCTGAAGATCATTAATCATAGATATAATTTAATGACAGCTGGGTCGTGTCCCGCTAACTAAGTACACCTTGTTTGCCTCAAAATGCTAATCGCTCCTCTGAAACATTAATGAGGAACAATTGGTATTAAGCCTAATAATCGTGTGTGGTCTAGTTACAGATTTATTCATACGAACCCGATTCCTTTGTCACGGTAAAAAGCAGCAAAATTTGGTTGTGCAAAGCGCCTATCTGTATGGCACCAGCATAACACACCAGCTCTGAAGTGTCTGTGTATTGATCAAATAACTGTTGTACACTTTTCCTGGAAAAAAGTGGAATACGTTTCTGCATCTCTTGGCACAGATTAGATGGCATTTTACTCTCCAAGTCATCTCCTTGCTTTCAATAGAAACATTAGTGAAATCACCTGTTTTTCAACCTGGGAGAGAGTTTGTGGCATGATGGGTGTACCATCATGTGAAGGGGGCATCTCCTGCAGAGGAGAAGTTACCACGCGGGGGCCAAGGACCCCCGGAGCCGGCAGTGCCGGTGGGTCTGCGCCGCGGGCAGCAGCCAGACATCCACCCGTGGTGGGAGAGCACGCAGCCACGGCAAAGCCTTCGCAGCTCCTGGTAAGACTTTGACTTTTCTGCAGAGAATATCTGTGGAGAACATGAGAAAAGTGTGTGACAAACACTGGCTGGGGTGTGTGCTGTAAACAAGTGTCGTTGGGAAAGGAACAGAAGGAAATTGAGTTTGTTTCTAAACATGAATTCTCTGAGGGCCTGAACTGCTTGACTTGCCCTTGTGCTCGGCATCCCGCTGCCCTGGGCTCATCTGCTCTGGGGGACGGGGTGCTCTCCTACCCTGGGTGGGAGAAGCTCCGCAGGGGAAGGGTCCCGGCACGTGCTGGTGCCCGGCGCTGGCGCGGTGCGCAGAGCCGTGCACGCTGCCCGAGGACGGGTTTCATCCCCTTCGTCAGCTGCCGCAGTCCAGGCACTGTATTAAACCGTCTCCTGGAGTACTGAGCTGCTTCCCTATTGGAAATCGAAGGCTCACTCCTCTCCCGGGGGAGTCATTAGCCAAATTCCCATTGACTCCCGCTGCCAGAGGATGGGACCCCGAGTCTGTTATTCTCTTTTCCTGAAAAGATCAATTATATGGGGAAGTTTCCACAGGGGAGAGGGGGAGGGAGGCAGCCAAAGAGTGTGTGTGTCTGAAATGTCCTGAATGATGGCAATGTTTAAAGGGCCTTGTTTCAGCCCAGACAAGACCATCTTTTGAACTCAGTGGGACGCCACTGTTCGCTGCTATTGAAAAGCCGTTTGAAACCATCGGATCAATGTACTGTTTTTCAGCTCCGCTTTGAATGAAGCCATTTATTCCAGCGCGTTTCATCGCTGTCCCCTCGCGCGGGAGCTTTCCTGCTCGCAGTCCCTGCCATTCCTGATGGGCCTTTTAAAATAGCGATGATGTTTCACGCGGAAAATGCGCAGGGCAATTCCTGCGTCAGCAGAGCCCGCACAGCCGCCCAGCACGGGGAGAGGACGGGCTGCAGCCGGGGTGGGACCCCCGTGCCCAGCCAAAAGGATGCCAGGCAGAGCCGCTTTTGGATCACTAGCACAGAACCAGCCTCACGCGCAGTCGATTTGGTGTAAATCTGGTAGAGGCAAAACAATGTGCGTTTAACCGATACTGCTCACATATGCCTGGGGACGTCCCGCTCCCTCTCTGCTCTTGCTGGCTCCAGGCAGGGGATCACCTGCCCAAGGTCCCTGTCCCTCGCTGACAGAGAACAAGAAACCTCGTCTTTATTTACCAAACTGTTGCATTGTGTTTAACTTTCAAACAGCAGATATAAAACCTTTCACACGTACAAACACAAGCAACGGCACCGACCGCCTCTCGTATCAGCGTGCTGCAGACGCGCCGCACAGCAGATTTATTTAACGACTGAATAGGTACGGGGGACAATGCGGGGAAAACAAAGGTCCCGGCCGCCCACCGGGACCTGCTCCTGGTGACGGCCCAGCCGGCGCGGCTGCTGCCGGTGCCCGGCACCCCGACCCAGCAAGGCAGCCCTTCGCCCCGGCTTGGGGACTGGGGACGGCCGCGTGGGCTGGGGACAGCCTGGCTGCTGGGGGCGGCCGGGGGGGCTCCTGGCACCCCGTTTGGCTCATCTCAGGCATTCTGTGCAGGGGTGTGTTTCCACTGCTGGTGTAACCCTTCTCAGCCCTCATTGTGCTGTACAAAGGCATCGCATTTCCATACTGCACTGCCAGGGGACGTGTCCTGCTGTTTCCAAGTGACTTTTCAGTTGTGTTTTCCTGCTCACGCCAAGCAGGGATCCTCCTGGGCTTCTCCCTGTTTTTTCGCTCCTTCTGCTGCAGCAGGAGTGTGGAAGGAGGCGGCTCCACCGGAGCCACGGCTGCACGGGAAGGAGAGTAGGATCCCAACCCGTGCTAAATCGCTGGGATAACAGCAAAGAGGTGAAGGTTTTTTTTCCCTGAGCAGCAGAGCATGCTGCAGGGAGTCAGGGCTGAGGTTTAAATCCCACAGGGACACACACAGACTTGCTTTTCTGTGTTTTCCAATGTCTGTTTGAAATCTGCAGCTGCTCAACTGGCTTGCTGAAATATCGGTGGCTGGAGGACACGGGAGGGGAAGGGGACGGGAGCACGGCTGAGATGTTGAACACACAGCGGCGGCCAGGAGCGGGGCCGTGCCTGCCTGCCGGAGCGGGGTGGTCAGGAGCTGGCCCGAGGACCAGCGAGTCCATGGGCCAGTATCGCAGCGCAGCAGCGTCGGGGTCAGGAGCAGCCCCACCGCAGAGAGGCAGGTTGAGTAAATCCAGGGAAACCGCTCGCCGCTGCCGCCGGCACGTGGGGCAGCGTGCGGGTCCAGCGACGGTCAGAGGAGACGGTTTGGTGACCCCCAGCCCCACGATCTGTCACACTGGGGCAAAGCAACCGGCCAGAGGAGGACGGGCAGAAGGAGACGGTGGGTTGTCGTCTGAGCGGGTGCAGCTGCTCTTCAGGCTGATGGATGGCAGCAGTGAGAGTTACTGGATGTGATCCTCAGGCACTGCTCAAACTGAGGTTCAGCCGCACTGAACTCCATGGGAAGCTCCGCTCCCGCTGACTGCGCTTGCACCAGGCTGGGCCCAGGGCTTGCAGGAAAAACATACGAAACGTGCTGAAACCCAAAGGTTTTTATCTCTCTCATACAAGTAAGACATGCACCCACCAGTGAAATTGCGGTTCTGTACCAAGGAGGACTCCAGTAAAACATATTTCACTGTATGCATTAGGCAAACCCAATTTGCACATAAATTAGAAGCAGAGTAGTAACAACGCCTAAACCTGAGTGCGGGAGGCTCCTGTGTAAGCAGTTCAGGGCTGCAGCCTCAGTAACTCAGCTGAGCTATAAATAATCAGTCCCCCCCCATCCCCACATCGGATATGCCAGCACCGCTGTCGTTTCGGAGCAGTGCCGGAGCCGACGTGGCCGGCAATGCTCCTCACCGCGACGTTGCGTCGGGTGGCTTCCCCAGCTCCCACCACGGGCTGCGGTGATGCCTGGCCTCCCCTTTGCACAATGTACGGGGGAAATCCAGGTTACAGGAGAAATATGTAGGGTATGGAAATAGCCAGCAGTGTCCAGCCGTGAACACAAAACTTTGCAGGTGGCTTCCTTGTAACCCGGCATGAGGCCTCGTTAGGGGAACGATGCGGAAATGAGCTGCTTTTGCAGCGGCCATTGGCATACACGCTGTTTGTGTGTGGTGGTTTTGGTTTAGGTGGTTTTGTTGCTGTCACTAATACGCTGATGACGTGCCACTGCTGCTTGTAATCTGTTCAGTGACAGACCCCGGCTGCACGGCTGCGCACAGAAGCAAAAAGCTGCGACTTCAGCGGTGATTGCA
Source organism: Harpia harpyja (assembly GCF_026419915.1). Taxonomy (NCBI): domain Eukaryota; kingdom Metazoa; phylum Chordata; class Aves; order Accipitriformes; family Accipitridae; genus Harpia; species Harpia harpyja. The sequence continues at coordinate 56,973,747 of NC_068946.1, forward strand.
ATATTCTCCTCTGTGAATGATGACTGGGTGGCACAGATTTAGATATCAAAAAGAATGGTGATAATCTTATTAATGGGGCTTTTCATCTGCTTTGAGTCTTTACTTTGCAAAGGAAGAAATCTAGCAGGTGGCGGTCAGGTTTCGACTCTTACACTTATTTAATACTTGCACAGCATCCTTCAGGAAGAAAGGGGAAGAAAGCCCTCCAGATGTAGAAACAAGCCAGACAGGCATTATGCTGCTATTAAAAGGAACTGCTGAGAGTCGGCTTTTAACACATACACCTGATAGTTATCTTGAAGAGTTTAAGCCGTGTGGCTAAAACCCCAAATGCGTCGCTGGGTTACTGAGCCACACTCCCGTCTGGTTTTGCAGAGCAGAGGGCTGTCCCCGCGGGGTGCTCTCTGAGGGCTATCCCCATAGGGATGCCCTCTGGGTTGGGGGATCCAGCGTCTCCCCCTTTCCTGCTCCAGAGGTGGGAAAACCGCGGGGAGACCCTTGTGGGGTGGCAGGGCTGTGTCAGCCCTGGCAAGGGTCCCCTGGTCTTTGTCTATGGGCACGTCCCCGAGTGAGGACACGACCTTCTGGCCAAGGGTGCAGGTTTTCTAGTTCAGGGGCTGAGCTGAAAACTGGCATAAAATCATTTATTTATCTTTGGGCCAGCATGAAAATTCCTGGATTTTTTTTTCTCAGGGACAAAAACTCTGTTTCGGGTTGGCTGAATGGTCCTTTGAAAAGTACATCAATCCAACAGCCGAAATCTTTCTGGTTTATATTTTCTCCTTTTTCATATTTGCCCTGGGCTGAATTTGACAACTGGCTTGCAACTAATTTTGGCTGTTGGAAATTTTCCTTTTCATCCATGAATCTATCCTCCTGCAAAATTGCTTATTGTACTTGTCAGTCTCCCTTTTCAGTACAAATTTTCCTATCTTACTTGACCTGAGTTTGGAAAAGGATCCATCCCAGATCTAAATTTTTGGTCCTTCATTTAGGTAAAAGAAGCAGGGCATGGTTTCCCAGGGCGGCCTCTGCATGCGAGCCTGCCTGCGAGCCAGGGCTGAGGCTCTGCCTTTGGCTCGGGAGGCAGCAGACAGGCTAAATGAATCCAGTGAATAGGAAAATAATGGAGTGATCCAGGATTTATAGCACATCCTAGAAACCTCCCAATAAATTCTGGGGACCTCTTTGCGTCAAGGATGAAGCGTTTCAAGGAATCTGACCTGGAAATTGTTTTCTTAAAAATCTGCTGTTTTTTTAAATAATCAAATTTCTTCTTTTTTAATTATGCAAATTAAAGTTACCAAGGAACAATTGCTTGATTAGACCAGTTGGTACTGACCTAATAAATTATTTTGAATATTTTTTACAGGAAATTGATTTAATTGAAGCTTTTGTTAGTCACTGCGAATGCTCTCGGTTCATGCCACAGCACCCAGGAATTTATAAATGGGCTCAGAATGTTGTTCAGGCACCAGAAAATAAACCTCCGAGCTATTTACTACCTCTATGATATATAAAGTTTGCAGTTTTGATTTTGTGTGATTATGTTCAGCAATGGTGACCTTTAGAGGCAACAATATTGAAGTGTAATGAGGAGATGTTTGATCACTGGTATACAATGAGGAGTTGGCGTGACTTCTCCATTCCTTCCTGGAATCTGTGAAATCCAGCTGACAGGCTTTAACCTTTAGACTGCTGAAGGTTTAAAATGTATAGGGATTTAGCCTGTTTATACACCATGTTAGGTATATGAGATTTTATATCATCTCTTCTATCACTCCGTGCGGGGATATTGTATGTTTAATAACAGCGACCACTGGCCAATATTGTGCCGTGCAGCGAGCTTTCGCCCGCGTGCCGTCGGCGGGAGGTCTGCCGTCGGCCACCCGCCCCTGCCCACCCCTCGCCCGGCCGTGCCAGCGGGGCTCCGCCGGCATCCCCGCATCCTCGCCGCGGGGCTGCCGGACCCCGCCGATGAATTCGCTCTCCAGCAGCCCAAACATCTGCCCTGGCTGCCTTTCCCTGCAATATCGCCTTCATTCGGTGTGTGCAACCACGTGTCTGCCCAGACCCGTGCGTCACAGCGAGATGGTAGGCAGCGCTTTCTATGAATTGTAAATTCTCTCTCTCAGCAAGATTTAAAAGTAAATAGACATTATTCAGGTTGCTGTTTTGGCAGGAGATGTGAGATTACAGGCTGTGATTCCAAACGCTTCACATGGAGAATAGACTGGAATACAAAGTACTTACAGGTCGTGAGATTATCTATTTGCTAATTATTCATTAAGACGTATTTTATATATATACATAATGTATGTTTGTATACATGTACGCACGCACAGGCATTTACCTATAAATATACCTATATGTAAATGTGTGTTTATATATATAAATGTTCACATACGTATATATGTCTGCGCATCTCAGAGTGTAAGAAACCCTAAAGAGTGCCGTGCGAGATGGCAATGCGTTCCCCCCCCCAGAAGCAGCCGCACATTCAGAGGTGCAGGGAGGGGATTTCCTACAAACAGCGTAACACGCTGCTAAATTCGTGAAGCAAACGGCCAAGAGCTCAGGGAGCCGGCAGCCTGCAAGGCCGTGCCGTTTGGTTAACGGTATGTCATGCCTGCAACCGAGGAGGGCTAGCTGGTGCCTGAAGAGCAGGCAGGCAGATGCTGGCTCCAAAACCACCCCAAAAGCGCTGTCGTGAGCGTAAGGGAGGTGCTGGCGCTGGGGAGGGTAACTTGTGGCAGAGCATTGGGAAAATTAATTAATTACAGACCTCTCTGTTTGGACCTTTCCCCCACTGAGGTTTAATTTGCCTGTTTTAATGCCTTTCTTTAGCCAGCCCAGGAGAAATGGATCTTCAGAGGCCGTTCCCAGCCACGTGCTATGAATACCGTGTATGACAACAGCTATGGCAGAACCCAAGCCAGTGGTGTGTGTCTCCCCTGTGCAGGTAGCATCGCTGCCCTGGTGGGAGCTGGCCCGCCTGCCTTGCCATTTCATCAGAAACCGAAGCCCTGCCTTGGCTCTGCCCGCGTTCCCTGGTCTCTCGTCCCCACACGGGAGGCATCTGCCCATCCCCACCGCGCTCCCGGGGGCTCTGCCGCCCGTCCCACCGTGCCTGCTGCTCCCCCCTGCAGCCAAGGCTTTTAACTTTTCAAAAGTTAAATTGAGGGCAATACGTTCCCTTCATTAAGCAGTTTTTTTCTTGGAGGAAAGTTAGAAGCCGGTGTAACGGCACACAAGGGGACTCTCAGCTGGAGAGTGACGGCTTTTGTTCGTCTAGCGAGAGGTCCATTAAATGGGAGATGTGATGCCATTAACTACCTGTTTTTGACAACGTTACAGCTGTGAAATAAGTGTGGACAATCCTTCAGCCCTTGCCTCGCTGGGAGTTTTGTGGTGCATACCCCTCTTTACAATATTTTAGAGGTTTTTGCTGCTCTGCCTTCGGAGGTGTCGCAGGGCCGGAGTGAGGAGCAGCGGGGCTGGGCAGCGGGGACAGGCCATCGGCCCCGCAGCAGAGCGGGGCACCCTGTAACGCTGGGTACGCACCGGCCACTTTGAATTCATCACTTTGCAACAGCAATTGGCCACCAGTTTTTTCCCCGGGGGGCCATGCAGAGAGCACGTTTTCAGTTCAGTTTACAGGTGCGGGTGCTGGTGGAGGGAGAGAGAGAGAATTTGCAGCTGATTTCTCCAGATGTAACAGAGCAAACATTAAGAGGAGCAGAGCTGTTAGCAAAAAATGGCGTTTTTTTCCCTAGACTCTAAGTTTCTGGCGCTTCCTGGGAGGATGCACAGGCTCCTGCAGACAAATGTCAGGGTGTCTCAGGGTGGTTATTCTGACCCAGGAGAGCGGGGAGAAGCCCCGGGGGTACTGTCCTCTCCCACCCAGGACGGCCGCAGTGGCCAGCCTGAGCCCGTCCCGGGGCTCAGCTCATGCTCCCAGCAAAGCCCGTGCATCCCTCCAGGTGAAGAAGAGCCCCAGGGTGTAGGACCAGTCTCCTCTCCACTGTGGAGGAGTTGTCCCTCCTCCCACCAACCTGCGCTGATGCTCCTCATCCTGTAAGAGGGATCACAAAAGTTCTTCACTACGTTTCTTTCCTTTTAGGCTTTGAATAATAGTGGCCCTAAATTACACCGCGCAAACCAATGAAGGCGAGGACCCCTTATTTAAGGGGCTGAAGGCAGCGTCTGCTGCTCTTGGAGCGGCAGGAGAGCCCAGCGTCAATGCCAGCGCCGGAGAGTCGTCCCTCTCCAGAGCAGGGGAAAGGTGCAGCCGCCGACACGGCCCCTGGGCTGCTTGTCCAGCAGAGACGTGGCAGACGAGTAAGCAAGACGTGCTAGAAATCCAGGCTGCCAGCCGATCCCGCTCAGGGCATCCTTCGTACGAGTTCTATGTCAAGGTTTGTGAAGCATCTGACAAAACCGCTGGCGGAGGTTGCAAACACACCATCGACCAAGGCAGCCCGCTGTGCCGGGCAGTCGCGGTGCCAGGCACTTCTTGGTGGTCGAGGCTCCTCGGCCGATGGTCTTGCCAGACCGGCGCCTCGGCCACCACCCGCTGGGTGCGATGCTCCTCCTCGGGCAGCTGCTGGAGCCGGGCGGTGGTGCGGGCAGCGCAGGCAGCGCAGGCAGGCAGGGGCTGGCAGCCCTGCTCCCCTCGGCGGGAACACCAGCCCAGCTCATTTCTAACGATCGTCCATAATAACTTGCGAGAGAGTTTGGCTAATGAAACAAAGCAAAGAGAAACGCAGCTCCAAAAAGTCTGCCCAGGACAGAAAATGTCTTAAAAAGCTACAGTATTTAGAGGCTTAATTAGTATATTGGGTCATTATGACACCCAGCTCGTTTCATTACCCTCCTAATGCATTATTAGTTGGCAGTTAAATACTGTCTGCTGGGACCGGCGCGTTTTCCTCTTGTCTTGCTGGTCGTAGTGCCAGCTCTGGCCGACAGCTTACCTGTAGCGAGGAAGCAATGGAGGCCCAATTAGAAAGCTTTCAGCCCAACACCCATGGAAAAGCCAAAAGCTGATAAAGGTCAGCGTGAAATTTGAATGACAGGGCTAAAGTCTTTTACTCATAATTTTGTGTTTGCAATAGAATTCAGAGCAATTCACAGCCTTAAAGGCCTTAAGTGAGAACAGCAATTAATTGTAATGAATAATCTGACAAATCTGGTTGACATATGGCTGCTAATGCCCTCCTTTCTAGTGGGAGCAGTGGAGGGATTAGATTAACTCAAATGAAATCTGGGACCGCCATGCCATCTGCATGTTCAGTGAGGAGCGGTACACGTTAAATGGTGAGTGGGTAGATATCTGTCTTGTACTCATCCCTCCCTGAGCCCTCGGCAGATATGGGAATAGCGGTTTTATTATTGCACCAGCTGCCTGTCAATCCAATAATACCGGAAAGTCATATAGTACAACCAAGAAAGCTAATATAGCAAAAAGCTGTTAAAAATTAACCAGACAAAATTAACATAAATTGATATATTCCTCTGTTTATACAGTGTGTATTTCTAGTTTGGTTGCCCCGCTGAACATACCGAACGGTTGTGTTCCCTTCCCCGCAGTGCCCGTAACAGGGGCACTTCTCCGTGACTTGCCCCGCGTGCCTCGGAGGACGGACCCTGGGGAGGAGGGGACGGGTCCCACCGAGGGCACCCTGCGTGGGACAGAGGGTGCCAGCACTGGCCCACGCTCTCCCCAGCTCAGCCCAACGTCAGCCCTGTGTTGGGAGGAGAGCATCCCCGGCTTGGCCGGAGGGAGATGCTGGGAAGCCGGCTCACGTGGTGGTGGGGACTCCGGGGCTGGGGAATGTGCTCCCAACATTTCCAACACCGGCTTTTTTCTGGACATGGACTTACTTGGGTTTTCTCATTCGCTTCTTCAAGACAGACCCCAGCTCAGGATAGCGTTTCCCATTTCCAGAGCAAGGACAGTTACAGCCATAGGCACAACAGGTTTTCTCCTTTCACGGTGTTAAATCACCACTATCTCCAAGTTTCCACTGTGCTGCCGGGGGTTGAAGCCAAGCGGCAATCCTGCCTCCCGGTTATCCGGGCAGAGCCTGCGCAGACCGAGCCCTTCTGCCTCCAGAGAGAGGTGTCTCAGCTGAGCCAAGTGGCTTTTGTGCACTTTTCTCTCCAAATTACAAATAACAGCCAAGAACAGATTTTAAAAGTCTAAAGAAAATAGGGGTGAAGAGCAAGATTGCTATCCACAGCCCACCTCACCGGGTTTTCCTGGGAAGAAGCCTTGTCTAAACGACAGCTGACCTCAAGGAGCATAAACCCGTCTCATTAGGAATCAGCTGCATGTACCAAATGTCACCTTAATTTTGATAGAGGAAGTTATAGGCCAGGCAGAACTTTGCCATCAGCCAGCAAAAAGGTAATGTGTTTGAAGTGATACACAGGTTTTAGTGTATCAAATGGCCACTGAAAAATGGCACCTAAGCCAAGTCTGCCTCCAAAAGCCAAAAGCCTTTCCACTCAGTCTCTTGGTAGAAAATGAGAACTTGCTGCTCAAATCCACGAGCTGGCATTTTTCTGATGTCAGACACTCAAGGTATTTGGGAAGTGCCTGAAAGTTTTTTTTATCCTTTTTTTCTTAATGTCACCTTGGGTCCTGCAGTGTCTCCTGAAGATGTGTTTGAGTCGTGCTTCACAGCAGACTGTGGGGTTCAAAGCAGCGTTCCCAACTTTTTTCCCCTGGGAAGTGTTTAGGAAGCAGAGCCATTATACACACACCCCCCCCCCCCCCCGGCCACTCTCTGCCCCGTACATTAAAAAAAGAGGAAAGTAGAATATTTTGAACGTCACACAGAGCGCTGTGCCATCCTGCCCGGTGGCAGTGTTGTAGCCACTGGGAACACAGCTAGATCCTTTCACTGGGCTGGGAAGGCGTTTGGTGTTATGAAACCGAGCAGCAGCCAAGGAAATGTTCGTTTGGTCAATACAGACCCAGCTGAGTTAGCATCCTTCCCAGCTCTCCCGCGCTCCGCTCCCAAACTTCATCATCTCTTGCAGGAATTTGAAAAACTCTCAAACCTGACTCAGGAAAACAGACTGAACTAAACTGAACTAATTTTTAGTTTGTTTAAAAAGGTTTTAAAACTGCCAGTTCCTGCTTTGTAGCCAGACTTTGGAGGCGAGGAGGTCTAGGGAGGGACGGGGCATTCCCAAGCTGAAGTGCCTCTGCAGCCTGGATGTAACACACGGTCACCTCTCCTCCCTGCGGGGTTACGGCACAGTCTCAGGACCCACCATTCACACCCTGTTCTTCTGTTTTAAATAACCATCACCTGGCTTAAAAATTATGCTGAAACTTAAAAATGCAAACAATACTACTACTTCTAAATTTATCCAGTTAATGAAGTCACTATATAAATTTAGCACATTCTTTTTTGTTATTAATTGCCAACAGTGAAAAGGGCTAAATTCAGAATAACTCTCTGTTTCAAAGACCTAATTGCCAAGGACCTAGCCTTAATATTAACTAGGATAATTATTATGCAAAGCATACCCACCCAGAATGTTTGCATAGCTATCACAAGCGCTTTCATAAATGATGCTTTAATTAGTCTTAATTAGAATTTGTTTAAGTCAGCAGGGAATGCAGAGCCCGTGAAATGATGTATGTAATAAGCATCAGGCTCACTTTTTACTTGGGGAATAGAGCTGACAAAATCACATCACGTTAAATTGATTCAGTCAGAATTAAAATTCTTATGGTATTAATTAAATGGGGGATCTCATTAGCAGGCTGCAGGGTGACAGAGTGACTCTTTGGCGACCAGATGTGAAGAAGCAGCACCGAACAAGAGCACCATTAGACCAAAAAGTCGTCCTATCTGAGGCGCCGGAGCAGCGGCGCGGGGCTTGATGCAAAGCGCTACAACCCCGGCAGTAAGATACCAGCAATTTAGAGCGCTTTTCAGCTAATTTGGCTCCTTTTAGCCAACGCAGCTCCATACAGCAAGGATTCTTGGCGTTTTGCGGGGTGGCGGCGGCCGCGGGAGCCCGTCCTGCCGCCGGGGTCCCCAGGCACCCTCGAGTGCTGCCCGTGCCGGGGCTCAGCCAAAGCCTCCGGATACCCCCGCGCCCGAGGGCAGGGAGAGCCCTGGCATTTGCCGTATCCACCCCGGCACCCTCTATCTAGGCATTCCTGGTGCCTGTGGTGATTCTTACGTACTCCGCAAACCACTCATAGCAGCCGGAGCACTTTTTCCTATTTATAAGCCAGATCCGACTTTGCAAGGCGCGTCAAGGATAGATGATGTTTACCTCCAATTAGCATATGTTTTGTGAATGACAAGGGGCACACGCTGCTGCTGTGTACGCTTTTGTCACTGGTAACCACTCGCTGGTTTTATTTCTCTATCCTAAATTTCAATATTTAAAAAATAAGCCTGCTCCTTGCCTGTGACTGAAAGGTGAAACCTCAGCCCCGTGTCAGGGTGATGCACCAGTGCTCCCGAGGGAAACCCAGGTGTCCTCTTCCCCTACGCCCAGCGGGGCACCAGGACCCCCAGCGATGTGTGATGGGATGCGATGGGGCTGGGACAGGACCCCTGTGTAACACCCAGCACCCACCAGCCCCACCAGCACCCCGGAGTGCCGCCAGCGCTGGAGTCGTCAGCAGACCCTCAGCCTCAGTGGAAAACAGGCTTTGGTGTTTCATGCCTCCGATTAGTTTCAAAATCAGCACCGTGTGCTCCCCGGCTCAGCCAGGCGCTTCCCTCTTCTGCTTAAAATCAAGAATAAGGTAATCACGGTGACATGACGTCTCTGAATGTGACATGAACGGCAAAAAGAAAAAAAACTGTAATGTTTACAAAAGGCATTTTCTTGGTCAAACGAGTGGGCCCCTGGCATTTTTCTGCACTGAACCCAAGTCTGGCCGGGAGGCAGCAGGACAGCACAGCTCCTCTACCGCAGCGTTTGACGGGGGATGCTCTCAGCCGCTGGTTGCTGTCCTGGCCAAAAGGAAATCAGATCAAAACTCTCCTCAGAACTGTACTCACAGAGCCGTTGGGCCCAGCGAACAGCAGGCATTTCTATTTCTGAGGACCGCCAGAAGTTTGTAAATCACTGGGAGATGTTAAGCATCTCCCTTGGGGCTGTCACTCAGCTCGCAGGACCCCAAACACAGTTGCTCCTGGGGCAACGGAGCCCGGCTGCAGCAAATGCCTGGCTTTTTGCCGGTGGTCTTGTGGGTGCGTGTCTGTGGAAGAGCAGGAAACCTTCTCTCTAGGTGGGAGTTGCTCCGTTGTGGTTAGGGAAGGAACCGCTGTGCAAGACACCCCAAACAGAGCAAGCTTTCAAAATCAGCTCTATGTTTTCGGCTTTTCCGTGACCATTCTGTTCGTGAATCACAACTAACTGAAAGAGCTTTGAGGTTGGTTCCTCTACAAACAAAGAAGAAAAAAAAGGGAGAGAGTGGGTTTGTATACATATATATACCTGTATTTAAAATGTATTATTTCAGCTGTATTTAGGACAAACCCCACTTCAGACCCAACCCTGTAGTCCCGTGGGTGGATGCCCGCGATCTCAGACACTGGTAGCATCAAGACCCAGGCGGGCAGTGCCCTGCTCCAGCCGCGGGAAGCAGTTTTCCATGGCAGACCACCGAGGGCCAACGGAGTTCCGTCTGCAGCAAGCGTGGCTGTTGTTAGAAATGCCCCAATCCCGAGGTTTTTGCAGGAGTGTCCCAGTACAATATGAGGCACGGCACCTCTGCACGCGCGGTACAGATGCCGTCGGTGCTGTTCGTTTGCTCGGGGTTTCCCTCCCGTCCCGCTGGTGCCCCCGTCCAGCGGTGCCGCAGGCAGCACGGTCTCGCTCCCCCCCGCAGCAGGGCCACGGTGCCCGTCCCGGCCGCACCGGGGGAGCCGTGGGCTAAAGCACCCTGCCGTGGCTCTCAGCTTCCAGACGTGGTCCCTGCCTGGCCCCGCGTGGGAGCTCGGACACCCCCGCCGCGGGTGGGCTCGGGCAGAGGCAGCTCTCCCTGCACCACCACTTACAGCCAGCTCTCCAAATTCCCACTCCCATACACATAATAGATATGCTTTCTTTTCTTAAAAAAAAAAATTCTAAAATTTGGAACATAAAAATCCCAGAGATGTTTTTCTGTCTGTACATGCCTCAGGCACGTGCATAACGGGGCTTCCTAAGCCTTGCCTTGGTCGTTATTTAAAGTTTCTGGCACCCCAGCTCATGGGACCCTTCCTGGCCCTGGACCTGTGGCCCCGGCTGTGGGCTGCTGAACCAGAGCCGGTGCTGCCTGCAGCCGCCTGCGCCCGTGGCACAAAAGCTGCCGGCTGCGGAGAGGCTGTTATTGTAATACCCCAACCTGCGTGCCCAGGGAGCAAAAATCCTCCAGGCTAATTAGTCAGACTAACCTCTCATTCCCAAACCTACCGCCTGGAAATGCTTGGGACTTTACCAGCTTACACCTCATCAGTATTCGGCTTCCCTGCCAAAGCGCGAGAGGGGGGGAGAAAAGATAACCATAAGGACAAGAGATAAAAAGGAACTCAATAGGAAACAAAAATAAACACTCCTGTGTCTGCGCTGTGGACCTCTCCTGCCATTTAGATAACCTCTGCGCTGGGCCAAATCTCCTCCCCGCCGCCCCCCGAGGCTGGCAGCGGGGGGCTCCGGGAGCGCGGCCATGCCCCCCGGTCCCCACCACGCCGAGGGTCTCAGCCGCCGCCGCCGCCGGCATCCGCGCTGGTGAGCGGGACCCTCGCACCAGCGCTGCCCGCGGCTCCCCAGCTCCGCCGGAGCGAGCGGATGGAGGGACAGGGATGTTTTCTGTACGGACTGGCAGGAGCTGTCTTCTCGCAAAGCCGAGGCGTGGGGATGAGCGCATCCCCTTGAGCGTCACGGCAGCTCCCGCAATTCCCAAAGTTTGAATCCAAGAGGCATCGGCCAGCATCGAAACCTGGCAGGCAGGCAGGGCTGCCCAGTCCCACTCCTGGTCCCGGTCCCCATCCAGCCTTGTGCATGACGGCCACCAGGACCGGACCGTGGGAAACCAGCGTACGGCCCCAGCGCGCGTGCCGGGCAGCGTGGGGCTCGCGCACGCGGGTGGACGGGGCGATCTCGTCCCTGCGCCGCGGGCGACGCTGCCGGCACGGGGGGCCGTGGGGCGCGAGGAGCCCCCCACCCCGCTCCAAGGACGGCCTCTAGCTTGCGTGGGTATGGCTATTCTGGGTTTGCTGATCGTGAGCGGTGCTTTTTTTTCTCAGCAGATATTTTAGGACTTAGTTGAAATCAAATGCAGGTTTTTTTAATCTAGTCTAAACCTACTAAAACATTCACTATTCTTACTGCCTAATACATTTATTCATGGCCTATATATATTCTCCACTATAACTAAGCTCTTTTTTCATGTCTTCATTTTTAATAATATTGCTTATGTGAAAATTGCTGGATAAATTATTCAATTCTCTCTATAATCTAGTATATCTGCAGTAAAACTGCTAACCTGGCTCTGTCAATACATTCATAATAATTTAGGTTATTTGTCTGTGTTCCTCTCCCCCCTCTCCTCCACCCCGCCTTGGGCTGGGGCTCAGCCCCTTTGCGGAGCGGTACCACGGAGAAGTATTTTGCTCTTACGTGACGAAGAGAAGCTGCCACGTCGATGCGCAAGTCAATACGCATTTCACATGAAATTTCATTCGTGTGCAACTATGGGGTGAGTACGGGTAATTAATCACTCCCACAATCACGAGTCCGCAAAGCTTGACCACCTGCCGCAAAAATACCTATTTTAGGGGATACCAGCAAGGGTCTCAGGTGAAGCGCCGAGGCGGGGGTGTCGGTGCAGGCAGAGCTGCCTGCAGGTGATCCCCCCGAGTGGGGGGAGCTCCACGGTGGGGTGGGAGCCCCAAGGCAGTGCACCCCTGTAACGCCTCCCCCGGCCAGCCCGCGGGGGGATGCCCTGAGAACAGGGAGGAAAGCGGGCTCACGCTGGAAATCGTTATCGGGGGAAAAAGCATCTCTCCCGTGGTGTGTGCAGGACACCCTGCCAGGTGGAAAGGGGCATGCCCGTGTGCTAGAGCAGTGAAAATGGGACCACGGAGGGAAGGGCTGATTTGGGCTGAAATATTAAAATATTTGCAGTGGATTTACAGTGCGTGCAGCCTTCTCTCCTTATGCATGGTGCAAATTAAAAATGAGACCAAGTGCTCCATCCCCCTTCCCCAGGGCTGGATGCGGCCCCGAGGCTGATGCAAGGGTCCGCCTTCGTCGTGCCCAGAAACCCGCTTCACCTCTTTCTCAGCATCCTCCATCATTTAAAGATGTCGAACTATAGTAATAGAGCCATTGAAATAAAAAAGGGCAAATAAAATGCTGAGAGTCAGTTTGATCTAACTCAACCTTTTCAAATGACTACACTAATTTTCGACATGTGAATTTAACTGTGTGTTTGCCCCCCTATAAACAGGACGAATAAACACTATATCATTTTTACACTTGAACTGTATTATGATTTTAATGCAGGCTCAGGTGAGATGAGGTCAGAGGATACAATTAAATGGATCTGGTACCATCTGGAGATTAGGGTCTCTTTAACCATGCTTGGGTGATTTATCCATCAGCAACTCATGTAGTGCTTCATAAAAACTGGTATCTGTTTAAAAAAAGATATTAAAATACAGCGTATTTTTAAAATTAGAGACTAAAATATTGTGTAGTTGCAGGCAAGCAGTTTATTTCTTAACCACTGAAACAGAAATTCCTTTATCAGAATAAATCTACTGATACGAATTTACTGTATTTACTGGTATTTATACAGGGCTGCTTTGTGCAGGGCAAAAGAAAAACAACAACCAAATCCCAAGCCCTTTTAAGTGAATGCCTAATGAGGCAGGCTTTAAAGGGTTCAAAATTCCCCAAGTGGAAGACGATTACCTGCCTTCCTAAGGGGGAGCCTGCCCGCCTCGGCTTCCCCACTTTTCGCTCCATGGTAGCCTTCAGAAGAGGCTGTGCCAGGAGAGCAGCTTTATTACGGCAAACAAAAGTTGGGAGCCTTCTACTACCTTTTATTGCAAGGCTGCAAGTAATAGTCTATGGCATTAGCCAGAATTTATTTTGTAATAAAACAAAACGGGTGTAAAATCAAATATTTAACTGTCAACTTTCAAAGCAAATGAGTAGCTAAAACTCAGTTTAATAATTGATCTATCAATGTGCATATCAAAAGCTAAGGCCAAAATTAAACAATTATTTTTCTGAAATTATATTTTATTAAAAATTTCCTGAAAGAAAAACAATTCAGCCATTCTTCTGGACAGTAATTTATACAGTTTAGTGATCTTGCTGTCAATAATATACAAATAGCACTAATATATTACTATAATGCTTCATTTTCATTAAGACATCTGCCAAGTTCTCAAAAACCTTTTCCATTTGGGACTTGACTTATAATTGCATAATCCCTTGGGGGAGTTTCAATATTATTTTAATCAATTTTAACCACAATACACAATATGGATGATTACATTGCAATGTCATTTCCAAAGTTACTTTCCCCCATTACTCATTTGCAAGGGGAGAGAACACTGGAAATGTTTGTGAAAGATATTCCGGTAGGGAAACAAATGACAGAAAGGCAGAATGAATTTCTCCACCTTTCAGAGGAACAACAAGGCGAATAAATATGAATTTGCATGAACTGAGGGTCTGCAGTGAGCATTGCCGGCATCCCCGGCTCTCACAAACAACCGTGGCGGCTGCTCTTCGCCGACTCCTCGTCCCCCTGCCCCTTCCCACCCGGCCAGGAGCACAGGTTATACCTGGAAGAACTCGCGCTGATAAAATGCAGCGAATTCCTGTTCTTCCTCTCTTCTGGACCCACACACCACTGCAGCCCAGAAAGGCAGTATCACTGGGGTGTTGTTTTCTGGGTTGATCTACAAAGTTTTTGCCACTGCAGTCTTTGTCTCCAGTGACACGATCTGAAAACCACATTTATTGGTGTCTGTTACCTCCTCCTGCCCCTAGCCCCGTGTTTTCCTAGGTCCTCCAGATACCGAACTTGCAAATGACCCACTCCTCCTTTCTGCTCTGATCGAAGGTCACAGAGAAGGGACGGGGGGAGCCACGTCTCTCTCGCCTGCAGTAACGGATCCACCGACGAGCAGACCAAAAGCTAAGGCCAAAATTAAATAGTCGCTTTTCTGAAATTGCGTTTGATTAAAAGTTTCCTGAAAGCAGGGCAATTCAGCCACCGTTGTGCCACCAGTACAGATTCGCAACTGGGGAAACGTGCCCTTTAGGGTGAGGAGTGGCTCTGGAGAGGACCAGGGGTCCACGAGGGTCTGGGGTGGACGAGGGGTCCACGAGCCGCGGGGAGGTCAGAGGACGGAGGCGAAGGCACATCGAGGGAAACGTGTCGGCAGCGTTTAACTCTGGGGTGGAAAAGGAGGGCAGGCGGTGGAGAGGGGGGGTGCTCCAGGTGTGCTGCTCCTGCACATATTTAACATGCCAGCTCCTGCACAGCCCAGACCCGCCTTCAGACATGACCTTGGCAATATTACAGTGGTAATATTTTCACAAGCATGACCTCCTCTGAATCTGGGTCTCCAATATATTCTGAGCAAACATGCTTTCCTCCCTGTCAGGCACACTGTAGATATCTTCTTTCTCCACCTGGTTTTTCCTGAATGAGCCTATTCCTTGGATATATGTCGGTCTTTCAGCTGAGGCATGTTACACACACACACGAGACGGATGGGGACCTGACAGCTGTGTTTTAATTGTTGCCACTAAGGTGGATGTAGTTTCTTTATAAATGTTGGCGTTAATCTCAGCGTAGATGTAATTTAATGTAGCACAGAGTAAGTAACTCCTCGTTACGAGGCTTTTTGCGTTTCCTCCTGTTCTTTGACGACAGAGAGGCTGGTGACGCCATCGCTGGGAGGGAGGTCCCTCTTGCACAAAAGGATGAATTCAATGTCTTCTCTACGTCAACAAAAAAACCAACACCCTCTGAGCTGGTTTATTTATGCACTGAATTACTTCTCTAATGCTTTGCAATAAATAAAGAGTTTGCTATTGCAAAGACATAGAGCGTGGAAAAGCACAGGCAGAAACACTCTCTCTTCCCCTGGCCCAGCAGACAGCCGGTGGTTTGGGTCTTCTGTGTACCCCAGAGAGCTGCTCTATCCATTGTTGACACAATTGTCACTAATAGGGAAAAATATGAAATTTGAACAGGTCTTTAAAAATCACTTTAATGTGATCTTCTCCCCCCCCCCCCAAGTAATTACCCAAGAGCTCTTTGTTTTCACTAAATAATTCCCTGCTGTATTTAAAAAATACCAGAAGTGTTGTCTGTGGTATCAAATAAAAACTACAAAGACTCACGCAGTATAAATTCATCCACCACAACTGTCTGCCAAAAACCTCAAAAACTCTAAAAAGAAACATAACTGCAAAGTTATTAATGGACACCAATGCAATCCACCACTTTGAAAGAACACTGGCTGGGTCATTAAGAGAAATCACTTTTAAAAATACAGACTGTTTGTAAAAGTTGCATTGCAGTCTGTAACCAGTAAAAAGTACGCTTTTGTGCTCCTTATTTTAAAATAATAATATTAGAGAGTGCTCTGCAGCCAAAGGGTGTTTCCTAGGTGAAAAGGAGATAGTCTGTATGGGTCAACATTGAATTCAGATGCTATCTGTCACCGTACAAGAAATACATAGGAACACTTTTCCCATTTTCTATAAATCGACAAAAGACTTAGAGCAGTCTGAAAGTTTGTTTAAGCCAAAGCCATGGCATGTCACATCGAGAGGTTCTGCCACAGCCTGGCTGGACAGGCTGCTGAAATGTATTAAAATGAGACCAAAAAGCAAGAATGAAGAATTGGTTCCTGCCGAGAGAAAGAGAGGGATCAGTTTTGTCTTCAGAACAGGTGGAAAAATGGGATTGAGAAGTTAAAGCAGTCCTAAACATACTCGTTCGAGGTTTTGCTGAGTGCTGTTGGTTTCAGTAGCCTTTGGATGGGGTTTGGACTTGTTTTAGGACTTCTCGCCTTTGCTAGTACAGGGCAGGTCTCACCTTCTCCATCCTTTCACCTCGGTGACTGACAGCGGGTTGGTCTTTTCAGTGTGTTAGCTGATTTAATGCCTCTTTTGTCCCGACATAAGCCCCAAATGCTGTATATCTCGTTAAAACTAAACTCTTTTTAGTTGTTTTTAGGAAGTGGAATTCTTCTTTAAGTAAGAATTTCCCCAAATGCGATGAAGTAGCTTCTTACTGAAAACAAAAACCCAAAATGAAGAGCTGTGAAATGTCTCTGCAATGGCACAGGTGGTCTGGTTCCATGAAATATTTTGTTTTCACAAAAGAGTTTCACTGATAAAATATTTCAGTTGGTTATGGCTTTTAAAAAGGAGGAGTTATTTTGAGAAATGGAATATTTCAGCCACGGCAAAGTGCTCTGGAGCTGCCCCATCCCTTGGGCACGGGCTCTGCAGGATGGCACGTGTTCCTGGTTCCTGAAGGTAGAGCAGGGCCACAAATACACTGAAGAAAATTCCCTTTTTATGCACACTTAGCAAGGTTTTGAGGCCAGCTCCCCTCTGAAGTGAAGCTTGTTAGATGGGGATGTGCAGCTCAGGGTGCCCGTCCAAACTCCCATGCTCAGGCTCCCAGAGGTGCTCGGCCTTCTCCGGATCAAAGCGTTAACAGCGCGAAAGGAGAAGTCTGAACTACTTAATAAAGATGGAAAAAGGCTGCTGTGGCCAGGCGTAACCACAGAGAAAAATCATTAAAAAGTCATTTCCACCAAATGGATGTTTTAAAAAAACATTTCTAAGCCCTACCTATAGCACTTTGCATAATTCCTCCCTGTTTATGAAAATGAAATCCCCGAGAAGTCTGTGTTCAAGCCCATATGGTGGCTGATGTGATATTTGGCATAATCACTGAGGAAAATATGGCACTGCTAATTTGCCTATCGGCCCCTGGGACGGGTCCCCTGGCAGCGCCGCTCCACGCCGTGCGAGGCGAGATCCACCTCGGAGCCGTGCGTAAGGGCAAGAGCAGCACCAGCCCCGGGCCGTGCCTGGGGAATTAATGACCGGGGGGAATTAACGGCCCCCGGCTGCACCTCCGGCCATCGGCTCCTGCAGCCAGCGATGTCCCGGGCG
This sequence comes from Harpia harpyja, assembly GCF_026419915.1. Lineage (NCBI taxonomy): Eukaryota > Metazoa > Chordata > Aves > Accipitriformes > Accipitridae > Harpia > Harpia harpyja. Next base: position 56,990,949 of record NC_068946.1, read on the forward strand.
TCCACCCTAATGGAGATGTCGCTAAAAGGGTTAAAGAAGTTTTGACTGTTTTATGACATGAACGCTGTCAGCGGAATGCATTTTGAATCCCTGTTTAAAAGACATGTAATTGCCTCAGATTCTTTATATTATCATAACTCTTCAAAATTGATTGGGTTTAGGTTTATGGAAAAATATGCAAATGCACAGAGAACGACACACATTCCTCATTGTGGGTATAAAAGTAGTTCACAGAGAATCCATCTGATTGGGTTTGATTACTGAACAAAATCTAATTATTTTAGATACACGTCCAGGCTTTTCTGGAGAGGCATGCTGAAGAGAAGAAATATTTGGTATACGTGAGTGCTGTTTGCCTGCTCAGATTTGTTTATTCACATATATTTTGACAGTCCAGAATTTTAAATAATTGATACCAATGTTCTCTCTTCAGGGTAAAAGAAACCAAAGTAATTGCAAAAGGACCGGTGCTGATGCGCTCCTGCGTGCGTTTCCGCAGCGCACACGTACCTTTGAAGGTACACTAGTAGTGCCTTTGGGGTTAAATCATCTTTCGAACTCCTTTTTAGCAGCTTTTGTGCATGGTTTTGTACACGCACACGCATATTTTTGTATATCCCCATGCAAATTGCTGTGCCAAGGCATTTCCACCAGGTTCCCGATAGCTGGGAGAAGCGGATAGGGATGCCAGGCTGGGCACAGGTACCATGGTCCGGGGCATCCCTCCGTCATCCTGCGCCCCAGCACCCGCGAGTGCTCAGCAGTGTACTGCGCCTTATTACTGATTTATCATACATGCTTAAACATTAATTCTGGAGAGGTAAGGAAATGATTGAGCCAACGTTTTGGCCCCTCCTGGGCCTTTGTCAAGGAGTATTTATAAGTCTTTTAAAACAGCTTTGAATAATTACTAAATCCCTCCCTCTCATAAACAATTATCATCCTTTCCCAATTATCTAGTCAATTATAATCTACAAAGTCTCCTGCATTAAATTAAACCGTATGTTCTTCACAGTCACTTCTAGTAGGAATACAGCAGTCTGCCTGGCCCTCCCCAATACACAAACTTTTTCTCCCCAAAATCCCTCCTGAAAAACCTTCTCTTCTGCAGCGGCTGCAAGGACCAGCATTTACACACCAGGACCCTCACCCAGGAGGTCCAGGAGGGTCACAGTCCACCTCAGCTACACACAATCCAATTTCTGAGGCCACCAGCCACCTTTTTCTTCCTTCTTTCAATGGTATTGGTTGAATTGGGCACTGAATTTGGACGTTTTTGCCACTTAATAAGACAGCGGGCTATCGGGCTCGGGGAGCATGGAGATGCCATTGTAGCTCTCAGTCTCTGATGAGACTTTAACAATTACAATTAATGAAGCATCGATGTTGTTCCGTCAAAACCTTCTGTCTGTATACGTGGGCCTTACTGAAGTCACGGCTGAGGAAGGACAGGCTCTTTCCCAGCCACACCAACACAAACATTGGAGTGCAGTACGTTTCTTCGTCACTACCGTTTCTATTTTCTTGGTAAGGGTAAAGAATTATCATCAACCCGAATCATTTTCCCTTAGCCCTTAAGAGGTTTTTCCACGTAGTTAAGTGCCTCTTTCGGGTGCCGTCAGGAAAGCGGGGCTGCCCACCCTTTAAGGAAATTGGTGTGTAATAATTAGGTGTAGAGCCCCTCAAATATACCCTGTTATCAAATACAAAAGAATTACTTATGCATTCTGCTATGAGACCCATCATTAATTAGGAGTTTTACATATTAATTGCAACACAGAAAAAAAAACAACCAGTTTTTGTCTCTCTGTGAAACACTGAGTGATGCTGAGGCGTGCAGCTTGTGCTGCTCCGGGAAATAAAGGATGGAAAATTTCTAGACTTTAAGCTCAGTTGCAATAAAATGGACTGAGGTGAGGAAATACCTGGGCTGATTGCCCCACAAGCAGGCAAATCCTCTAGCAGCCCTGCTGAGCTATGCGTGCGGATGGCTGACGCTCTGCGGGGCCACCCCTCGAGCCCTTCGCAAGGCTCCGTTTCCCGACGTCTCGGCCCCGGCCCCATCCTGGCAGATGGGAGGTGGGTGCCGTGGGAAGAGGCACATCTTCTCCACGTCCTGTGAAGTGGGACCGCACCACACCAGTGCCGCCAGCAGAAGAGGATGGTGCCTCCGAAGGCTTGTCTTAGACACGGCCGATGCTACGTTTTCACGGACAAATGAGTGACGGCTCCTCTCCCGAGCGTGCGCGTTCTCCGGCACTGCACTAGCCCTGAGGTTCTCTCTCCAAGCAGGGTTTGCTCCTTGGCAGTAGGAACACAGCACCCATGGTCAGGGCGAGCAGCGGTCACCAACTCGAACAGCCTTTCCTGGCCAAACCGTGCCGCTCTGCGCTAGGCTCACCGGGAATGCCCCGTTTTGCTGGGAGCCGGTCAAAGCTCACACCGTAGATCACCCCTGTTCACCCACTCGGCGGCCGCGTGGACCTCTCCAGAGCGGTGGCCGGCAGCAGGTCGGAGGTGGCATACACAGCTCAAATATTCTGCAGAGACAGAGGGGGTCCTGCCTGCTGGAACGGGCACGCTGGGCACACAGCTGGCACCCAGGAAGGCAAAGACTGCTTTTAATATCATTTTCTTCCAAAGGGGATTGCTAGGAAGACAGAACAAAACACCCAGTGTGTCAATAAGGATTTGCACTGTATCATCTATGCCAAAAAACTAACTCACTCAATCTTCTCCACTTCAGTACAAGTTAGAATTTATATGCAACTCCCCACTTCAGGTGGGCAATCCAAAGAAATTAACCTCAGGAGAAAATTGCTTTTTTCTGGCTTAACACATAGCTTATTATCATGTCAGGCAGAAGAGACAGTGGGGAAAATGCAAAATCACAGACAGGATACAACGGTGCATCCATATATTCACAGCTAAGGAACCACTTCTTAGGAGAAATGTTTAAATTCAGAAGAGCAGGGTTCATTCTTTATGGCAACAGACAGAGACTGACAGAGTCAATCCTAGGGGCTAATAAACTGAACCATGCTACAAAACTTCACCCCAAAATAGCAAGTCTAGTAGAGAAGATGTACTTACGCCGCCGATAGTAAGTTGTGGAGACAGGGCTGTTTTCTGCAAATATCCCAAAGCACTTTACAAACTGGGCAAAGATTTGTGTCCAGGGGAAAATAAGAATGAGAGCGTGTGAGTGCAATTCACCCGGCTGCACTAGTTGCATTTATTCAATCAATCAGGATATCTATCAAGATAAGCTTGATCTCGTTGCTAACTAGGAGAATGCTAACTAGGAATCAGGCTTGGGAAGGCTGCGGTGTGGGGGTCAGGCAGGACCACGGGACACTGGGTCACCGGGGAGGATCTGTGATCCCAAGGTGGAAGGGGACGTGCTTTGTCTCCTGCAGCAGCTGGGGGTTCGTCAAACACCCAGCGCCCTGGCAGGGTCCAGCTCAAGGCACAGTCCCTGATGCCACGTTTCTGAGAGCAGCGGGGTACCAGCCATCCCCAGGCCCAGGCGGCTTTAGGAGATGTTGCAGGATCTGGCCGGGGAATTCGGAGTCGGGGGAGCTGGCAAGTGCACCAGCCGAAGGAGCAAAACCATTGCAAGGGCACGAGCCTGCGCCGGCTGCAGCTCCCCGCGCTGAGCGCGCTGCGCTTCGACGCTGCCGTCACACCGGCGTGAGCTGCGCTTGCTTCTGGGTGGAACTGAGACGTGTACCAACTAGCTGTCACGTGGCTGAATTTTGCTGAGTTTGACTTTCCCTGTTTTCTTTGGCTGTTTTGCTTTCCTTCCCTCTTTCTTTCCCCCCCCTCCTGCTCGGCTGCAGCACTCAGAAGTCACACAGGTCTGGCAGGACTGTGCTAGAAGCTGTGCGGATGGGAAGTAGATGAGGATTTCTCCCCCAGCTACCCTACCTGAATTTCAACACTCCAACAGAAACAGTTTTTATTGTGCATGTTTGGGAAAGGCACAGGAAAGTTGGTATAAACCTATGCAATGCCGTTGGGTGGTATGGGGAGAGTCTCCTCCCAGCCTAATGCCGCATGCAGCATTTGTGGTAGGAGAGGATTATTAGCTCTGCCTCGAAACATCACGTTGCAGGCGGGGTTCCTCTTGTTTCCCTTGCAAGAAAAATGTGTGCCATAATTCAGCTGCGTGATAATTGCCGATAAAGACAAACCCTTGCTCAAGCGGTGCTCTCAGTGGGGGGGTGTATGGCAGCCTGGGCTGCTGGCCCTCTCCCTCGACGCGGTGGCCACTGCATCCACATGGGTCAGCTCCCTCCTCGCCCACCGTCCCCCAGCCCCGGCGGGGGCTGCCTGCAGACAGCCAGGGAGCGGGGACGGATCCTGGCTCTCTCACGGGCCATTGCAAAGGCAAGGACCGCCGGGCAGGAGGGATGCTGCGGTGCTGCCCGCAGCGGTGGGACAAGCCAGGCTTTGGTACCCGCCAGCACCGCGCTGCCACGCGGATGTGGATGGAAATGTCCTTGTCTGAACCCAAACCCTGCCGCGCTCCTGCAGTCCGGACTGGGCAGTGATGCTGCCACCGGTCAGTGTTTACCCTCCTGCTCCTCCCCACCACTCCTGCCACCCGTGTGGGATGTGACCGTCAGGGGGGGAAAGCGGGTTTTGCCCCTTCCCTGGGCAGCTGAGACAGAGCTTGAGGTTCTGCTGCCCACAGCCTGCCCCTGTCAGGGTTCTGCAGCTAGAGAGGCACTCAGGGCGGGGTGCTCGAGCCAGAGGTGACTTTCCTGCTATGCAAGGGATGCCTGAAATTTTTCTTCAGGCTGAAGAATAATACAAAGTGGATGGGAAAGCTTGCCCTCAATGGTGCTGGTGGGGCTTGTTTATCCCCAACCCTACTTTCAGGCTGGGCACTGGCTGCACAGCCCGGACCCCCTGCGATCCCTGCCGGGCACAGCCGCAGGTACACGACTGTTTCTTCCCGGAGGCGGCTCCGCAGCCAAGCGAACAGCTCACCAGAGGGAAGTTGTCACATTCACTGATTCATCAACTCTTCCTCCGGCGGCAGCGGTACCTGTGCCATCTGTGTTGAGCACTTACAGGGAAACCTCTCTGCAACTGCCATACAAATCAGGGGCACCGCCAAGGTCACGCTGAAGGGAATTTCGGGACACGGGGAAGATGTTCGGCGGCGCGGCGGTAAGCAATAACAGCATCCCTGCACGAGTCCTCCCGCATCCCCGGCTGCTCCGCCCCAGCCTCGAGCAGCCCGGGCCCCGCTGGGAAATGTGTATTATGCCTGGGTTAATTTACTGATTAATCTCTAGTCAGTGGTTTGTGCTTTCCCCAGATGGCCAATTAAAATTTACAACTGGCAGAGCAGTGCCCTGTTGGCAGGCTGCTGCGGGGCCGCGGCTGGAGGCAGCGACAGAAGGCACGGGCCCACTTCTGCCTTTTTTCCCTCTGCTGGCTTTAATCAGAGGGCAGAGCAGCCTCTGCCCCGCCGCCGGCACAGCCCCGGCACAGCCCCGGCACAGCCCGGGGCACGGCCGGGCTCCCGGCGGTGGGGATGGAGAGCCTCTTCCTCCTCCTCCTCCTCCTCACCTGCAGCCCCCACTGCTGCCCGCTACCCCTCGCTTCCCCACAAATGTGTAAACCATTTACAGTTGTTTGCATAAATCAAAGTGCTGCCTGTGAAGGAGTCATAAGTGATGCTGTGATACGTATAAAAGACAACAGACTTTCAGAGCAGAAGAAAAACCCACAGAATTTTGTCTTTTGGCACTCAGTACAAACCGTATTGGTGCATCTACCCAAATAAAGCACCGCACAAAGGAGAAGCAGGCTTTTGTGCGATTCTTTGTTCTAAAGTTACATGTTCGCTTATACGTGGGAGTTGCCTAGGCTCGAAAACTCCAAAGCAAATTATTAATCAAGACCAACTGATTTCCTGAAGAGGCCAAACATTGCAATGATGATGTGCAGTATCATGACAATTTGCTATTTTCAATAACTGTCCTCATAACTCAGGACAACACTCTGAGAAATACATAGTGAAAATATATTGGAAGAAATGCTGCTTTCACAAGCGCTCCCAGAAGATATTACACTTCTCTATTTTAGAGCAAATTTTCCCTGCTGCCGCTTTTTTTTTTAAGAAGACTTCATGAATATTGATGGTAAACATAATAACAGCAATACTCAGGAGTATAGTCAACTCTTGCTGTACAATTCACATAATTCCCCTTAAATTAATGGGAGTTACATGTGTGCCCTGGATAAAGACTGCACCCCCATGGATGCGAAGCTGAGCCGTCGGCTCCGGTTGCACAAACACGGCAATGCGCCCTGCCTTCCCAGGCCGGAGAGCTGCGGGGTCAGGCCCTCGCAGTTGTTTTGGTTTCCTTTGTTTTTAAGGCTGAATTCAGTTGCGCGTGTTCCCGCACCGTGTAATCATTGCGTTTCGTAACATAAGCACCGGAGTTAAACCCACTGTCCATTAAATTTATAACTTCCCAAGCGACCATCCTCTTCTCTCTCCTCTTTTGCAAAGCTAAGCAGCAGGATCCTGTGCAAGCGATGGCAGCCGACGGATGGAGCCCCCCGAAAGGACGGGGCGCGGGGTGCCGCCGCTGCCCGGCTCCTGGCCCAGCTCCCCGGGGACGCATCCCTCGCCCCGCTGACATTCCCACGCCGCAGACCCGGCAGCACCCGGGGAAGGAGACGGGAGTACTCATGCACATTCATTTTTTCTGCTCTCACCCCAGCGTGAGCTGGTCTCCAGCTGCTCCCCGCTCACGGGGACGGCACGGGGGTCACAGGGGCTGGCCCCCGCCATGGGTCCGGGGGACCCCCCCGTAGCACAGGGAGGGGTTACAGTCCTGTGGTATCGACCGGTGTCTCTCTGCTGACCCCCCGTGCTTTGCCCTAAATGGCTGATTTCGGTGTCTAACGAAATGAAACCCCCAAAGCTGGGCAGCTCCTGAGAGCTGGCAGGAGCTATGGCACCCAATGGAGAACCGACGGTGAGTAGCCTTGTCAGAAACACATCTCTTCTTTCTTCCTTAAAGTGTCTTTTGACTTTTTATGAATCTTAATTTTATTTTCTTAATGTCTTAACTTCACAGACTTGCTAGATTCCGGTTGGTTATGTCACCTAGTACTATTGCTGTTCTCACACAGGCTGAGGGCATGAGCACTGAGACTGACGTGAGCACACGTGAGAACTTCAGAATCAAAGCTGTCTCCAAAATGAGCAAAGTGACAATATTGTCCTGTGACTTGTGATCACTGGAGCGGCGCTGGAAAGTGACATAAAAGGGGTAGGAACATGGTTCCTTTAAATGTTTGGGAGAGTTTCAGAAGATGTTTTATACCGTACTCCCTTTTCCAAAGCTCTCCAAAGAATAAAGCTGAGACTATAAAACATGGGCATCTGAGCACGTAAGAGGTAACGAATGCTTAGGCTCTGCAGTACCTCTGCTTTTTCCTTCTTAAAATGCATCGTATCCTACAAAGGGGACAGACCCCAATGCTGGGAGGTTTCTGTCTGAAAGGTGGATCCGCAGAACGGGAACCTCTGCGGGACATGGGGGTCAGGGGGAGGCTGATGGGACCCATGCAGTCATGGTATGGGGTTTGCCGCCTTTCAGTCACACAAGGCACCCTGCAAAGACATAAAAGCATATTCTACTACATTTTAGGGAGTGTCCCTAAATAAATAAAAAGTCCTCTGTTGAGTTCTCGCCCCCGAAGGACTCATGCCACCAGCTGAGACACCCAGTCCTGTACTCCCGAGTACCCCTGGCATGAACGGCAGCAGAGCGGAGGGGTTCGCCGTTACCCCCCGTGCCCGGCTTTAGGGTGCCCTGGCCGCACGGCCGGGCGCTGTCCCGGGATTTCGGGAGCCCGGCCGTGCCGTCTGCCCCCTCCCCACAGCACGCTGGTGGCACCGGCACACCGTGAGAGCCCCCCGCTTCCCCGAGCCCCCCCCCACCGCCGCAACCAGCGGCGTGCCCTCAATTAGCCTGTGTGATCGTGGTGCGTGGGGCGAGGAAGCAACCTTCTCCCCGCGAGCCCCAGAGGACCTGCCGCCTGATGAGGATGCCCGGAGCAGGGCGGTCAGCCCGAGGCGGGGGTCCAGCCGCCGCCGCGCAGGGCTGCTGGGTGGCAGAAGGCAAAGCCCCAGGCTGGCCGAGTCCTCCGGGCAAAAGCGGGGTCACCTCTTCAACGGTCTCCCTCTTGGCCACAGCCCGGATAGGTGTGAGCATAAAATTTAAAAAAGATCGAGCAAACGAAAACGTTTTGCCCCAGCACGCAGCCACCCGTTGCACCGTCAGTAATGACATCTTTGGACCTACCTATATGAAAGAGAGTGAGTTTGGAAAGCTAGAGGCAGGTCTCCACTACAACAGCACCCAGCATGTGCAGCAAAGACTCGTCCCTGGCTCTGACCCACAGCTCTGAAGTGCTCGCCCAGCCCTCAGCACTGGCTTGCTGCTGGTATGGGGGGGGCTCTCCTGCACCCCGGCTTCTGCCGGCCACAAGCACACAGACCTGGGGGGGTCAGCTTGCTCACTCACCCACTGTAAGACTCCCATTGACTTGGATGGCTCTTTGGCAGCAGCAGTTTCGAAAGGTAGATGCACCACAGCGGTCAAGTGCAGAGTGGTTCAAGGATGGGTGAACGCCGAGAGATGGAGTAAAGCAATAAAAAGAAGGCTGAAATTCAAAAAATGTCTTTTTCTCGCAGAGCATCCCTCGTGGTCTCCCACGGGATGTGGTGGAAGCAGCTTCACTTGAATAGCTGGAACTCTGCTGAGCAAGGCACTCGATAAACCTCTGGAGAGAACAAACCTGCCTCGGCAAGGGTGGCAGATTAGTGGACTTTTATTATTTTTAGTCTAATTTCTGGTGGTGGGAGTTTCTTACTTTGGCTCAGAAAGGCAACAAGGCTCCCTGCAACCCCAGCACGTGCTCACCTGGCAGATCCCCGCTCTCGGGAGAGGCACAGCTTTTGCCCACCGTAATCATACCAACCCACAGTGTGGTGGAGGCAGAGGGATGGCTGGATGTGTCCCTTGGCACGCCGGCTATGCCCGTGTGTCCAGACTGTCCCGGTCACTGCCCAGACATGTTACACACAGCCCTCGCGAAGCCTGGAGCGAGCAACTCCAGCTCCCACAGCCCTAATTCACGTCACTGGGCCCGATCCAGAGCCCTCCGAAGCCTTTGGGAGGATGTCCATAGGGTTCAGGGCGCTTGGATCCGTCCCTTGGTGCCTTTGTGGTGCAACGTGGGGCAGGCGGGGGGGCAGGGGTCCCTCGGGGCTCCCGCTCGGTCCCCAGCATCCCCGCAGCACCGAGCCAGGCAGAACTACAGGCAGAAGCGGGTGTGCTCCTTGCTGTCAGACCAGCTCCTGCCCATCTCTGAACATGGGGAAAAAAAGGAGGTAACGCAACCAAACACAGGCTTGCTGTTTTTCTGCAGAGCCTGCCTGATAGACCTATTCCTCTTCTAATGGGGTGCAGCTTTCTGGGGGCTGTGAGTGCAGGATTTGTGGGAAATGAAAGTACAAGGGCTGAGCACAGGTCTCCTGACAGGGCATGAAAATATTCGCATCTCAGAAAGCCTTTCTCAGAAGCGGAAAAAAATTCTGCATGACAAACCCTGGTTACACTAGAGGAGCAAACCAGGCTTCACCATGAAGCAGGCTGCTGCTTCACCCACATCCAGCCTCAATTTGCCTCTAGGGCTGGACTCTGTCTGAGTCCCGTCCAGTTTGGGAATTGTAGGTTTTTATTTTTTTGCTCTTTTTTTACCATTAAAAAAGATCAGCATTTTGGAAAAATCCAACACATGTTAATACCGTGACCTGCACAGTTACTGTCAATAGAAATGGGCTGGTGATCTTTAAAAGGAGATTTTCTCAGGGTGAAGGACAAACATGACATTAGAGTCATCAAACTCCCTATCTGACAAGGACATATAAATTGTAAATGGTCGGGGGCACTAAGATCAGCTTGTCTTTCTTCCAGAGGCTTTTCCATCAGAGTAGCGATCTGCCGGCTACCATCTGCATCTCGTGCCACGTGCCGACAGCGGGGCCGGGCACCGTTAATGGCAAGGATGCTGCGGCTTCCTGATGCCCACTGGTGTCTGCGCTGGGCCTGGGGGGGGGCGAGGGGGTGAGGACCATGGCTGCGAAAGGTCGGAAAGCTGGTGGCCTGATCCTGTGACTACTTACACGTGTTAAGCACCGGTCCCCAGATAAGCCCCCGTCTTGGTTTGGACAGCCGGCGGGTGAACATGGGGATGAGCCCATGGGCGAAGGCATTCCCCCCGCCCGGGGCAGGGACTGACCCTCGGTGGTAAGGGGGGACGCTGGCCGGTCCCTCAGGACCCCAGGGCTCCGGGCCACCAGCTCTTGCAGCCAGGGCTGGAGCCTCCCACCATCCCTACTCCTCGTCCCGTGGGTCCTGTCCCCTGCCAGCAGGAAAAATGGGGTGCAGGGAGTGTTCCCCCCGGGGCAGGAGCCAGGTGGTCGCGGGGAGGCTGGGGGTCCCAGGCGGCCCCAGCATCACCCCACTCTGCCTGCCCGGGAGCCCCCCTGGTTCTCAGCACAGGGCATCGCCAGGCACGGAGGGGAAGGATGGCATTTTTGGTTCTTACCACACTCGGATGGGATGACACCAGGAGATGGACAGAAGATTGCAAAATTCAAGGAAAGCCAGCAGAGAACCTGGAACCATTCAGGCCAGTGAAGCTCTGCCCTGACCCTTGTCCCCTCTGGGGAGACGACTAAGTGCGAAAGCCAAGCCAAGTGTGAAAAAAAAACGCCAAGACTAAGTGTAAAAGCACCCAGCAAGCATGGGGGAGAGGGCGCATCAGGAAATTAGGCAAAATCCTACTGCACTGCTGTAAATCTGTGGGACCCTCATTGGATTTATCTCACCTAAGCATGAGCATGACTGAGATGAATTTAGTCCTTGACCTGTAATTAAAAATGAGAAAGAAATTAGTGCACTCACAGAGCCTACGTGTTTATGCAGATGAAGAATACTTTCCTTCTGCTCCACTGAGAAGCTGCTGTCCAGTGGGTAGAATATCCTCTGCACAACCGGCAGAGATTTAGTAAAAACACTGTTCTTTACGGGAAATCTTTGCACATATCATTTTCAGGGAACAACGATGTTCCAAAGTGTTGCTATAAGAGTTTTGATGATCAACTCTCATTTTATGTATGCTCTCTCAGCATCTTGACCCTGAGTCCTCGGCTCTGTGAAGGCAACCGAAAGAGCCAGGTGATGTTTGTGTGCTGCAGAAGAGCTGGGCGGTGGGTGATACACGCAAAAAGCAAACCCCGTTTTTGCCCTTGCACGTAATTAATGTGCTCAGCAAACCCAGCCATTTCCCTGGTATTTTGGGAAGCATAAGCTAATGAAGCCGACTTTCCAATATTAGAGGCTTTGAAATAAAATCTGCATCTTCTTTCTATGCCTCAGTTTCCCCATCTGTAACATTAGTGTATTTAGCAATGTTTGCAGTTCATTTGTTTTTAGAATTAGATAGCTGGAAAATTTTGGATTTTGGTAGGATCCCTGATCAGCCAGCTTTGCTAGGCACGCCTAACAGCCCCAGTACCTGCTGGGGCTCTAGCTGGGTTTGATTTATGTATGCAGTATTAAATAGTCCTTGCCTAGAAAAAAGAGGGAATCAGCTAAGTAGCAAACAAAGAGGAGTCAGGGAGATCAGAAGTTTTATTATCCCGTTTGTACCCAGGGTAAACTGAGGCATCAAGTCCTGTGGAGGGGGGCTGAGCAGAAACACAGAATCAGAACAAAAATTGCTGGTCCAGGGATAAATAAGCAAGGACGGGAGCTCCGGGCTGGGCTCGTGTAGGGCTGAGCCCCGTGGCATGCCTGGCAGGCAGCATCCCGGTCCCGAAGCCATGTCCGTGTCCTGGCCACGTCCCCATCCCGGGGGCGACCGCAGAGTCTGGGGGGGCTGTGCCCAGTCAGGGCAGTGGCCGGGGGGGTCAGACCCGGGCTGGAGTTGCTGTCGAACCAGCCACGCGGCGTGCAATTCTTCTTCCATTTTTGCTGGCAACTGGAGGACAACCACAGCCGCCACAACACCGCAACGCCGCCGTGGCCTCCCGCACCCCCCCGGCTCCCGTCGTACCTGCTGGGGTGTAGCACCCCAGGGCACCGGAGCCGCTCACGGGGACACCCCAAAAGAGGCGGCAGGACCAGCTGCATGGGTCCCCCCGGGTGGGACCCCCCCGCCGGGGCAGCAGGACCCCACGGGTGGGGGGTCCCTTTTCGTAGAACGATGAGAAAAACCGTATCCCAGCAGTGAAAACCGAGCTAGGTGCTGGTGAGGGATTAATCAGGGCTTCCAGCACTCGCAGCAGTGAACCAAATGTCTTTATCTGCCATGTAAATGCAATAAAAGGATATACGCCTAAGATTACAGAATTTATAGCCTCAAAAGGAACAAAACCATATAAAGCACCACTTCCATATAAAAATGTTGCTGCCGTCTTCAACATATGTAATTCTCCCTACAAAGAAGTATATGTATCCTATATAAGTCTTGCAAACCTCTCATATATATATATTTTTTTTTATATATATATATATGTATTTTCTAATGAACGACATCGAAGGACATTATGGTCTACATTTTACCAGATCTGGCACCTTATCAATGCTATTCACATTTAATTAGTAGACATTTCTTCTCCGTGAGCATATTTACTTGAATTCCTTGTTCCTACGGCAACCCAGCTAGCACCACCGCTACCAGAACAGTCTAGACTAACCTAAAAAAGGAATGGAGATTAACGAGCAAGCTCAATATTAAGATTATACTGCAAAGACTGAGCTTGGCGAGAGCAGCATTACAAAGCAGGCTCAGATAAGACTCTTATTTCAAGGAGACTATTTATAGCATTGCAGATTTGTATTTATTCAAGGGTACCTATAGTATACAGGCTGGGAGAGACAACTCATTTAGCACTAAGTTCTCAGTAATTGGCTATCAACTCAGGTAAAGGGATTTTATTTTTTTTTTAAATAATTAGAATCCATTTTCATTTTAAAATACCCACTGAGGGAATAGCTAAACAATATCCATTTCTATTTACAGATGCTTTCCTCGCTGATGCAGTTCTAGTTTTAAAGCACACAAAAATATCTAAATTACCTAATGGCATTGCAGCTGCTCAGAACAGAAAATATTCTTTAAAACAAGACACACACATTGCCACTTTTATTTACATTCTCATTTAAGATTTCCTTAGCGAGTATGAACACTGAAGGCAGATATTAGAAGACTGATTTGAGATAAATATCCAAAAATTCTTCTCCTTTAAGTTTATAAATATCCCTTTTTTTAGATTGATAAAGGAAAATGCAAAATAAATTAAATAAAGAGGAAAGGGCCATTTATAAGTTACAGAGAGAAGCATCTCATTTAAACATTTTTTAAAGCTTAGGGGATTCTCATCCTTTTCTGGGAAAAAGTCCAGTCTAAATACTCTCACGCCTTTTATTTTCAACCTGGTTTGCACATTTTAACTCTGGAGCAGACAGCTCTGTTAAGAGATAGTACAAAATGTTAAATAAAATCAGTAGCACCACACCAAAAACTCCGAAGCGTTAATTTTTACGGATCTCCAAAATGTATTACAGACTTTGGAGGTTAAACTGTATACATATTTTCACAGGGGAATGTTTAAGGCATCCTTGGGGGAAGGTCTCTGCGATCAGCGTAATAAGGACGAAGCTGTGGGGAAGCCTCCCAGTGACCTGGCTAGTGGAAGGGGGTGAGACTCTCTCCGCCGACCTTTCAGCACCACTTTATTAGCTCTGGGCTGCGAGCAACAAGTTTAACGCGAGGTGTCTGCGTGGCAGCTTGCTTTGTTTTCGGTCTCGGTCAGAAAATGTTTGGGTGCCGATCATCTGGTTTGGAGACATCCGAGCAGGACCTTTATTGGTCTTGAATTTCCCCTTCGTCTCCCTTCCGCGAGTGGTCCCCTCCTTGCACCAGAGCATCGCGCTGAAGTTGCTCCCTTTGTGACGATGCCGTACAGGCACCCACGCAGCAATGAAGCCGTCAGAAATGCCCCGGTGAACTCCCCCCCGCGGTAAGCGGCCTTGGGGAGGTGGTCGCCTGTATTTATCCTCTTAATGCCATGAGTTTAGAGCCCCCCAATTATTACTTTTACCAAAATAACTCTCAGGTGCAATCAACCAATGTAAACACCTTCAGAAGTCTTTTCACTGCCTTTGGCTTGCAAAGTGAGGGGAGAGAAGAGATTATATTTTTGATGCATTATTGCCGACTTCCCACGCTTTAGTTTCCCCTCAAATATTAGCCATCACCTGGATTAATTAATCTCAGCAACCAAACAGTGGGGCACCTTCTGCCGCAGTCCGTGCCCTGAACCCCGCAATCCGGGATGTGCTCCTGGGCTTGTACGGAGTGCCTTTTAATACCAAAGAACACAACAACTTAAATGCCATTCCCTGGTTTTATGAAAAAGCAATATAGGAGAGTAAATAGGGCAAATACCAACAAGGAAGGACACGTGAGTCGAATCGAACAATAAATTCAAATAATATCACTAAATCGAAGAGCAGAGGCAGTGTCTGAAAGCTCCTTTCTCTCCGTGACTTTTCTGGAGAGCCGAGCAGCTGAGCACATGTAAGAATAACCTATTCTCCTTTCCCATTAACAACAACAATCAAGGCTGGATTAAACCTCTTCAAATAATTCTCCAAGTAGAGATAAAGCATAAAAGAGAGAGAGAGAGAGAGAGGGAAAAAAAAAATCCAACGTATTCTTTCGCCACTGGTAATAAGCTTACGCCTGGAATAGACTTGTTAAATAATTAGAGTTAAATTACCTCCTCTCCTACCACTGCCTTTCTCAGCTTTTCCTTTCTAAGTTGTGGTTTAATGGAGAGGAATTGGTACAGAAACATATGGGAGAGGACGGGGTGAAATACCACCCTCGCTCAGGGCAGGTTTGTGCCCCGTTTTCACGCACGTGCGTGGCCGGTTATTAAGCGTTGCCATCGATGGTCCCCGGGGAGCCGGAGCAGCCCGACCCCGGCTCCCAGCGCCCGTTCTCCCTAAGGCAGGAGGCAGGGGCTGCGCTTCCCCCGTGCCCCGGCACCACGCACACGGACATGCGTGTACACGCACACGCGTGTACATGCACCCACACGCGTGCAGGCATGCATGCATGCCCCGGGACCCGCAGCCTGCCAGAGCCCCAGCCCAGGTCCCCGCTCTTAAACAGAAGGCACAAAAAAAGGAATTGAGATTTGCAGATCTGATAATGAGCCAGTTAATGACATAAATGATACCTCAAGAACCTCACTAAACCATCCAGGTCCTACAATTTAATCTGTAATAAATACTCCTGCATCATTGCGAGATGGCTGCTCATAATGGCAAATGAAATATGCTGGTATGATAGGTACAATAAATCTGGATTTTCCTATGGTTCCCTCAGGCTAGAACAATATGTAACCAGAGTGCGCACTGTCAGGATGAGCAGATCTCAAAGCCATCATAAAATCTAAATGGGGACTAATTAGGAGGCCCTTCCCTTCTAGAGTTACTATTTCTATTGACATTTTCCATGCATGAGCCCCTCCATAACATCATAAGTCACCAAGATAAGAACTCCCTAGATTATAGGGAAAAAGCTTTAATGGAGAAGTTGAACTCAAAGGCGATGCATAAATTTTCCTTCTGATACCCCGGGAAGTCTGTGTTCAGTACTTTCTTTACAAACTTTCCTCCCCGGCTCTGGGTACCGCTCTGTCCGGCCCCGTCCCTGCTCCCACCCTCGCCTGGGGACGGGTGCCCCGGGGTGCGACAGCGGGGGGGGACGTGCCACCTCCAGGGCCCCCAAACGCCCCGAGCCCTGCTCCTGGGAGGGCATCGCCCTCTCCACACCCCAATGCCTGTTGCGGGGCCGCGGGACGCAGGGAAGGTGAGCCCCAAGGCGGCTGTGGGGTCCATAGGTGTCCGCTGTAACCCCAAGGGACAAGGGCAGCTTGGCATGGCATGGAGCGCTTGCACTGCCGGGGCTTTGGGGCAAAATGCCGGGGGGGGGCAAACAGAGCCGGGATGGTCCGTGGGCGCACGATGGTCTGCGGGGGCCGTGCCCGGGGCAGAAGGAGAGGGGGAGCGGACCACACGTCGCATCTTCTCCCGGCTGCAGGGCATGCCCCTGGGGAAACCCAGCACCCCTGACGTGAGGGCGGGCACCTACCAGTGCACGAGCATGGCTGCTGCCCCTGTGGGCATCCTCCTCATCCCCCTTCGGTCGCCACACAGAGCCTTTGGGGAGCAAGCCGGGTTTCTGCAGAGCCATCTGGGCATGGCTCGCATTGGCAGGGAGCCGTAGGCTGGTGCCGGGAGCATCTCCAGGGTTTTCTTCCTCTGACTGAGCACCCAGGGATACGGGAGTGATGGGCGCTCCAAGGCCGGCAACCCGAGGGGTGGGCGATGCACGTGAATGCGCTCGGGGCACAGAGAGCTCCAGTCCCCGATCCGTCCCCTTTCACCACGTGCGTAGCTGCGCTCCCGCTACCTACACGGGGACTTACAAACACCTGGGCTCCTCCTCAACTGAGCACAGAAAGCAAGATTTATTGGCTGTTTACAGCAGACTTTACATTCAATTTTCTCTTGTCACATTCACACAAAGTAATTGCCCTTGTGTGTACGTGCATATTCCTGTTTGCTGAAGGCGTGGGCACGGATCCTTTCCTGCCTCGCCTGATGAATCGCCTCCAGCCGCAGGATTTAGGAATTGTCCCACCACCGTGATGCTGCAGGACATCTCCGAGCCCATAGAAACAACGTGTGCAGGGTCCCAGTATGGTGCCACAGCCACGGTGCTCTGCCAGGGACAAGGGTGTGGGAGCAGCCCCAGGCTCCCGCAGGCTGGAAAGCCGCAGAAGGATAAACCAGCAGCAGTGGTGCAGCCGGGCGCTCCAACTGGGACGGCCATCTGCTCTGGGTGTCCTGCCACACCGCCTCGAGCCTGGCACTCACACTTCAAATGCCTTCACTAGCGCTTCGCTGAAACACCCGCAGCTTGGCGATAGCAGCCGGACGGAGTCTGGAGGGGTCCTGGGCTCCCACCCTGCCACGCTGGTGGTGCCGGCAGACCTGAGCCCAGAAAAACCCAGTGCAGATAAATAATGCAGAGCGAACAATTTACAGACAAAGAGCCAAGGCATCCTCAACCCCCCACGAGGTCCATGCGAGCATAGCCCCGCGGCGCGAGCACCCCCGATCTTGCCCTTGGAAACGCTAACACAGTCCCCTCATTTTTCATTCTATTTATAAATTAAAACAACACAACATGGTCTCCTGGCTGTTTTGCTGTCCTACTTTAAAGGTTGTGCCACGCCGTGCCGTGCCAACAGGAGCGCAAAGGCTCACAGTCGCGCCAGGCAGGCAGCTGGCACCCGCACCGCACAACTGTCTGTAAATCCCCAACATCACCGATGTCCGTGACACCCCAACAGCTTCCTCAGTGTTATGCCATGGAATAAGTTACTTTATACAAACACACACACATTTACGTAGGTAAAAATAAAGTGGCCCCGTCAAGCCCAGCTCAGGGTTGTCTGGTTATTTGGTATCAGCTTGTATGAATCAGCCACTCAGGAAAATTTCCTAAGATTTTTCAAAGGGTCAGATTTAGAGATCTTCTTGGGCTCTGTGGGTTTTTGACTCTCTACCAGTGAGGTTTTTAATCTCTTTGCCTTACCGAAATTTTTAAAAAGGGGTTTTGTCACTGCTGTTACTTTTTTTAATGGGAAGCCCAATTCTCATCCGATGGCGTGCCCGTAGCCACTGGTGCTGTATACAATTATCAGCGGAGTTCAGCAGTGCCTTTATTGACCATACAGTTGGGACGGGTTTCTTGAAAACTCAAAATCTGGGTGCTGGGCAGAACTGAACTCCTCGGAGGGTGCTGGGGGCAGTGGGGATGTGCAGTGGGACCCGCTGGCACAGCTCTGGCACAGCTCTGGCCCAGCCTGGCCACTGGCCGGGGGATCGGGGTGTCACCTTCTGCCTCGCTACCAGCTCCCCAGTTACACCCGATTCATGCATTTCTGGTACTTGGGGAACCAGAGCTGTGATTTTCTCCCCAGGCTTGTCCATTTCTGCAAACTGGGGAAAAAGGAGAATGTGATGTGTGCCGAGAATGTCATCGATGACTTATTCTTTTGTAGTCTTAAAAAATACATTAAAAAAAATAATTTTTATGAGCTTTTACAAATATTTTGTCCCTTGCATACATAAAACAATAAGAAAATACACTGTGAAAAAATTGTAGCGAGGTAACTTGCATTGTATAGAATACATAATGGCTCCTACCTTTGATGACATTTATCTTTACTCATGAGGGAAGACCTAATAACATGAATTATCAGGTCCCTCCTCACTCATGAAGAATAATGTCATAAAGGACCCACGCCATCAGCCATAGGAGGTGTTCGGTATTAATCCTCCTATTGTTAGAGCTGGCGGATCGCTTGCCTTTTCATTGTTTTCATGATATAAGGCAAGCCTGCATGGAGCGGTGGTGAAAATGCAATTCTGCAGGAGTTTCAACCTGATCGAAATGCTGGAGTTTTCACACGTGATTATCTTTGATCTTCAAATGCACATTATATTTTTGAAAATTACTGACGTAGGTAAACAAGCATTTTCTCAAAAACAGCATTCCTGAAGGATGAGTCTAAATACCCTTTCCTCAACTTTGTGTTTACACAGAGTTATACAGGGGAAATGAGCCTTCAGAGAATTATTAGAGGGCAAACGAGAAGCAGCCAAGTTTATGAAAAAATAGCACAAAAATGACTGAGAGGATAGAGATCTATATCCTAAGTCAACTCCAGTTCCATTTCATTTTTTTTTTGAAGGAGATCACTGGCAGGTGGGATTTACTCGGTGTTTTCTAGCAGGATTGCGCCGAGGAGGGGAGCCGCTCCTCCGTTCCCAAAAGTGACCCGCCGGGTGCCCTGGCTGCTCCCGTTCTGCTGGCCCGGCGGGAGCGCGGCTCTCCGTCGGGAGGAGAGGCCATCGCCGGCTGCATCAGCCGTGTGGCATCATGTAGGTTCACGTAGAAAATTTGCCATAAAATTTGCATGCTGCTTGCACACACCCCAGGCGGGCGGCAGCCAGCAGTGGTTTGCCCGAGCCCGTTCAGGGTCCGTAGGGAGCCCACCACCCTCCTCCTGGCTCCGGTCACCCAGCTCCCATGGAGCACCCTGGCATCCAGCCAACTTAGCATCCCGTTACAGACACGGCAATAAATGCTATAGTTCTATCTCGCACTTCTCGTCTGAGGATTTTGAAGAGACTCTCCAAGAGCTGCATTCGTAATTGCAGACGAGATTTCCGTGGCAGAGCTATTTTTCCAAAGTTATGCTCTGATACTTCGTAATGACAGTGTATAAATACGAAAGACAAACACCCACTAGCTTTCCACTGAAAGGATGGGAATTCAGGGAAATGGAAAATAAATATATTTAGGATTTAATGCAACACAAATTCTTGTTCAAATAGCTGTTAGGTTTAAATGGATCTGGAAACGGTTCACTTGAAGATACGTGGACGAGAAGCAACACTTTGTTCTCACACATTCAACAGAATCCCTGGTACTGTAGCAGGGCTGCTCGGGCCTTTTATTTTAAATATTCCCATCATCGGCTCACACTATGCAAATGCGGATGGGTGGGTTTGTTCAGTGGAGGAAAGTAATTCAAAACCCAGCAAAACAAATAGGAAAATTCATGAGCAATCTCTCCCTCTACCAATTTTCTTCTGCTTTTTATGTAGTCGCTCCCGAGGTAAATGGAGGGCCGGCAGCCGCCCGCCCCGCCGGCAGCTCGGGCGCGGGACCCACGGCTTGGGACGGCCCGTGGGTGCGATGCCCCGGGATCCGTGCCCGGCACCTCTGCCCAGCAGGGATGCGCGGTGCCCGGCTGCAGCCGGCAGTGCCCGCGCACCGGCTCAGCCGCCGGGAGTTTCGGGCTGCCCCGAACCTTACGGCTTCGCACCCAGAGAGCACCGACTGCAAGGTAAACAAACCAACCCAAAACTCTGGTAATAGCAGCAACGCCAAAACGCCGGTGAAGCTTCTTGTTGTTACTGTTGAACGTACGTGACGTTTGCAGAGAAGCCCCGGAGCCAGCTGCCGGAGCGTCCTCCCGGCTTGCCCTGTGCTTCGAGGAGGCACCCTCTCCTCCCGACTCAATCCCAGACAGATATTGCTAAGGAAGAATGATTTATCAACAGATATAAATCAAAATGACTGTTTAGCAGCGCTGATTAGCTCGAAATGAGTACTTCTGGAAACACAACCGCATCTAAACATGACACGTCTGTCTCCGCTATCGCGGCGTGGCATATCTCATTTAGTCACTGTGCCCATTTGTATGTGCCCTTTAGTCCCTCCAAAGATTTAGAAATTGGGAAGAAAAGAATTTTATCTCATATTAAGGATAATCCTATTTCATATGCAACAAATCTATAATCCAGCCAGCGTAATTCAGGATCACACCACTCGTTCCTGTGGGCGCAGGCAATACATCACCGTGGTGCCCAAGGCACGGCGAAGCCATTGCGTGCCACGGTGGGTGCGGGGGCATGGCCAGACTTTGTGGTTTTACCGCAAGAGCCGCGGCATCCTTCTCCATCCTTCCTGAAAGTAAATAAATAAATGAACTAGTTGTACAGTGGCAGTGAAAAAGAGGAAAGCACGAACCCTGAAGGCGTGGAGCAGAAACACAAAGACCATTGCTTTAAAAACATCGTTGCTTTTGAGTGAACACCACGAGGCTGGCACCCAGCTCTCAGTTTGGGTGTTTGGGCCCCCGGTCACTGTTACCCAACCGCCTGGTGTTCTGCAGCGCCTGGAGCAGCAGCCGCTCGATCCCGGTGCACCAGGATCCGTGCGTGCTTCGGCCGAGCGTGTTCGGCACAATCCCAGCCTCGGGCGCGGCGCAGCGGCGAGCAGCGGGCTGCCCCTCGGGGCGAGAGGCCGCCGGGAGCCCCGGTAATGCACCACACAATTGCAAACAAGTGGGGAAATCGGTGTTGCTTAGCAATTTGCTGCAGCACGCTCGAGGACTGTGGAACGGGCAAAAGCTTTGTCAGGAGCTACAACATTATTATTAGCACTATTTAAAGAGCATCCCAGATGTGCATGGCACTTTACGGACAAAAATAATTGGTGGTCCTTGCCCCCTGAAGCTGAAATAACACAAACCCAGCCCCAGACAACAATGAGCACGGCTGCGGAAAGCCGGAGCGCGGCGGCGGCGATGGCACTCGCAAAAGAGCACGGGCTGCACCCGTTATCACATCTGCTCTTGCACTTGACCTGCCCCGATTGCAGTCACGGCAAGTTTTTTTCTCCGATTTTTCACTGAACGCCCAACGGCAAGGACAGGCTACTGGTTTAAATGATTTTATGTCTATCTCTCTAGAGCTGAAGATGGCACCCGGGCAGGAGCCATCACCATGCCGGACGCGTCAGCAGCGTGCATGGAAAGTCTTCCCTGGGTGGGGAGGGTCCCCGTGGGAATGCGGCAGCGCTGGCAGGGTGGGGGCAGCCCACGCTGCCCGCTCCGCTCGGGCACGGAGGCGAGGATGCCGGTGCACCCCATCGCCCGTACGGCCGGCAAACCCTGCCCCGGACATCCACCTGGCAACTCTGTTGGCAAGTTTTGCAGCTTTCCGTGGGAATTGTGACGTATTCCCAAGGACTAATTATCTGCTCGCACGTTTTGGGATCACTGCTGTGCGAGAGCGTCCATCCACAGCCCCGGCCGGGGCTTTGCTGACCGTGCCTGCCGCTCTTTGCGACAGATGGATTGTTTGCATTCTCACATGGACTAGAATTATTTTAACAGTGGTTTAGCATTTATGGTACAAAAATGGTCTCAAATATTAATGACACGCTGCATTTTTAAATACAGCCCGTCAGAAGCAAACCAGGCACCACTACTTATGGGTCTCATCTCCGGCAAGGTGGGCTCCAGAGCCCCTCGGATCAGCGGGAAGGTACTCGTTACCTTCAGCGAGGGTTTGCTCAGCCTTTGCCAAGCATCCCTGAGCCCTCCCAACCCACCGTGAGGACCACAATGAGGGTCATTAACGATGTTATCCGCTCCACGCGGTTCAGCAAACCCAACCCCATCACCCGCTCACAGGGGCGAGGGGAGGCATCCCGGTGGGGATGGGAACGAGCAGAGGCAAGAGCTAAATGAGCCCACCCAGGCTGCAATACGGCTAACAACACAAAGGCAAGATCTTAAAATATTTTGAGTTCGTATATTGGTTTTACAACTATTTGAGGCTACACTATTTGCATACTGGTACTTCTCTACAAAAGGAATAAACGCACCTGCCATTGCATTAGAGCAGCCTTGGTCGTAAAGCACTGTACTGCTCTGCGTAGCTCCAGGATTGGGACCCAAAAATATAACGCAAGCCCAATCCAGAGCACATGTAAGGCAGGAGAGAGCTTCCTACAGTTTTTAATGAGTTCTGGAGTGGGTCCCAGGTCATTCTGGTGCTGTTTTGTGAAATTACTTAGATTTATGTCCAGCTATTTAATATCAGCCTGACCTGCTTTTGCTCAGCTCTGTGTTTGACTGCCGCTGCTCCCATCCAAAGATTTTAATTTTTTATCTTGTTCATTTTTTTCTCCTTTGCACTGATATTTTTTCTAATTTGGTGATCTCAGCAAGATGTTTGGGATGCACTTGACAGAGCATAATATATCACCTGTCGAGAGATCCCGGCTTTTAAAAAGTGGGAAAATTATTGGTATAATTGCAGAGTAAACACTTGTCTGGGGAAGGGGAACTCCTCCATGCCATGGAGTGGTCTGGGAACCTTCCTCCCCTCCAGAGGCGTGAGTCCGGCCAGCGCTGGGCGCTGATGGGAGCCTGACAAGGAGTTGATAAACCTGGGCTGCCCCGCTGCTCGGAGATGCTCTATAACTGATTGTTTTAATACCAAAGTGACACCAAAGGGGGGTCAAGTAAATAAATATGCATGCCTCACCAGTTCAAAATAATAAAATTCCAATGTGTGCAAGCCTGCTTGTTGAACATATGTTTGCGGCACGGCTAAGCCATCTGGCTCAATGTCAAGCATTTACACCAACTGCAGTCTTACACTACCTGACAGCAGAAAAGCTTTATTCCCTTGGTGTTTGGGCACAAATGGAGAAATATTATTGAAATGATTATCTGCATCAAGACTCAGATTTGGTTTGACATTTAGCTGGCTCTGTTTAATCCAAAGGGTTGTCTGAATGAATAAAGAGAAGGGTTCCTCCAGAAGATGCTGCAAGCAGCCAGGGAAAGCCAAATGATTAATGAGACTGAAAGGCTGGGTGGACCCTGCCCACCTCCACCCAGACCTCGGTGCCAAGAACTGCATATGAAATTAGTCTGAGGCTTTTGTAGCTTGTCAGGAGGATGCTCACGACCGAAGGGGCTCTATTTTTGGACCTTAAGAAAACAAAAGAAATCACTACGTTGCTTCCAGCTGGGAAGGAAAGCTCTGTGTCCTAATTAAAAACAATCTCTTAGAAGTCGCAGGTCATCATCGCACCTCGGTTACAGCGAGATGCGTTTTGGACCTGTGTCCCTCTGCCCCCGACACCAGAGGAGAGGGGGAGATGCCTGGTGTGCAGGGCTGGGGGAAAGCCCCCTCCTTCCCCGGGCAGAGCCCCCACCGCACCCCTGGGACAGAGGGGTTGTGGGCAGCGCAGCGGGAATTTAGCCCCAAAGAAGGTGGCCCGCTGCCTTTTTTTCAGAAAAGTCTTCTGTAACACAGGAGGGAAGGAAAAAACAACCTATGAAGTTTGGAGCGAGTTAACAAGAAAAGAGTGGGAGCAGGATTTGTTTGAACTCACGGGGTTGCTGAAGGCTCAGTTTGACAAAGACAAATTTCTCTGAGAAATCAGACATACTATATTTTAAAATAAAATAGGATGGAACTGCAAGGCACAAGGCTCTGATCAGCGTTATGGTCCAGAAAATCGTTCTCTTTGGGGGTACTAAAGCGCAACCTCCTTCCCTCTTCCCACAGGAGACCAGACTGTACTGGGTTTTTTCCTTTTTCCTTATATCTCCACTTCTAAATTGTTGATTTGGATTTAAAATTAATTTGGTGATTTGAGTTTAATAAGAATGTTAGACATGATTTCCTTCTCACTCTTACTTTTAATTAACTTTTTAATTGAGATTTAAATGAATTCTAATGAACAGAATTGGTAGCCTAATTGATTTGTTGCAGCAGCATAGTGAGGGATCAGTATGCTGGCAGCATTTTGATATATTACTCCGTGATGTCAAACAGTTTACAGGTTAATTTTTTGGCAGAGGTTACTTAATGTCAGCAGAAAACAATAATTTACTTTTGATTTATTAGTAAACAGTCCCTCACAAGTATATGGTCCACGATGTTTGAACAAACTCAGGTTTATGCGCAGCCTTCTTTGCCACCTATTAATGTCTCATTAGGAACTTGTCCCGGCTTCGTACAAGAACGAGCAGGCTTTGCCCAGATGTGCCCAGAGACAAACAGGTAGCAGCCCAGTAGCGGCGCGGTCCCAGGCCAGGGGCAAGGGATGGTCTGCCGCTCCGCTCCTCCCGCCGCGTTCATGTCCTAAATCCCTTTGTCCCACACCCGGCTTGGCAAGCACTTTGCTTCTGAGCAGATATAACCCTTTTGCGGTTTCCCTAAATAAATCCATAATAAATTTATTTCCATAAATAAATGAGAAAATACACTCTTCTTTCGCGTTAAGAACAATGAGCAGATGAGGAACTACGTTATGACAGAGCTGAACACAGGCTGTAATTTCTGGCCGCACAAATTGCAGTTTGCCCCTATTATGATCCAGACAGCTCAACCGCACGGTTCTGAAAGAAAGCGGCCAGCGCGTGATTAATTGCGAGCTCACGGATTTTGCAGCTTCAAGAGTAAATCGACTGCTAAGAAGTGCTAACTTGCTAAAATATAAACTAATTTTAGTCTCTAGATATTAAAATATAATGCATCTTCCTCCTCCATCGGGAAAGCTCATGAGAAGCTGTGGCTGACGCAGGGGAGAAAGCTGGGGTCAGCCCCCCTGCACGACCCCCAAGCCGGGGAGACCCTGCCCGGCTTCTCCCGCCCATCCCAAACCACCAACTGCCCGGAGCACGCCCGGGGCTGCCGGCGCTTCCCGGCAGAAAATGCCAGCGCTTGGCTCAAAGGGCTTGGTTTTCTTCCCGCCCTGGGTGTAAATCAGAGCGACGTTGGACCTATGTGGGTGTAAATGCAAAGCTTTAGAGACATTACTGCAGTCAGAGGGTAAAGCAGGATGGATGGAAAAGGAGAACGGGGACAGTGCAGGAAAATAGGATGAAAGAGAGAAATATTACCGGCAACATCCAAGACGGCTTGAAATAGAGGGTGCTACCATATTTAAAGGAATCAGGTTTAAAAGTTTCATTTTATGATTTGTAAGGAATTTATGTGAAAATAATATTCAAAGACTGGCACCTTTTTTTTCAAAATACCAAGCTGTTAGCTGGGAAGAGAGATCCATGGAAAACCTTAAAACCCCACATTCCCCTGGACAGAGGTGGGCGAAGATGGTCTCGGTGGGCTGGCAGAGGGAGGGCAGAGCTCCTGCCTGCGGGGCCACCCAGCATCACGGCCCCGTGTCACCCCCGGACCCCTGCCCGCCTGCATCCCCCCCGCACCGCGGCGCTTGCCCCTGCCCAGCAGACGCGCGGGGCTCGGGGGCTGCAGCATCCAGCTGCATAAAAACCCCTTCCCCAGTGCGCACACACAGAGCAACCTCACCTCTGACTTTGGAGAGGCTCTTTGCCAGCTGAACGATATCGTTTGTAGTGGAATTAACAAACTAACAATTTTTAAAACATTTCTGGTGACCTAGAGCTGCAAGCTGACGCCGGTCCAGTATGTCGTTACAGAAGAGGATGGTTTAAAGACATTGATGTTCTAGAGGATAAAAAATCTGTCAATTTAGTGCTTCCAATATATGAACAAAGTATAAAAAATGGCACAATATATGAACAAAGTATAAAAAATGGCACATAGCGGTTGGCAGCCCCGGGTGCAGTGCCGTGCCGCATCCGAGTGAGGGGGGATCGGCACGGCTCTTGGGGACAGACTTTGTCTCCATCCCTTTGCCTCTCCCTTTGGAAATGGAGGGGCTCACCCATGGCAAGCCCTGGGCTCCGGCCCCACGGGGCCGTGGCAGCCTCGCTGAGGGCTCCGACAGCTCGGACCCCCGGGACAGTGGGGACGGCCAATTTACACCAAGTGTGGCCTTGGAGGTGTGCAACTTATGTCTGATGTTCTCATTAAAGAACAAAGTGGCAAGTGGAAATGAAAACTGTTGATATCCCTTCTCATTCCTCTCCCAGATACAGTGGCTTTTCAAACATAAAAAAATGAAATTCATAATTTGCTTCAATATGCTCCACTTAGAGTATTTCATACACCACAAACTTGAGATTAAAGAGAGAGCCTTTCTCAAATGCAGTTTAATTTTGTTTTTCAACTTCTTAAGCTTCTGTTAACACCTTTTCTGCAATCAGTACAGTACCTTTTAAGTTAATTAGTTCTGGAAAAGAATTACTAGTGTAATTTGTGATGAGACCTCCCTCCCTTTCATTCACCAGACAGAGCAGCATCTGATGTAGATAAAACGGACCACTGGAGGCTCCTCTAGTGAAGAGAGATGGTTAGAGATGAACTCAGATAACATCTTCAAACCATTTATCCCCCTTCAGCTCTGTAAGTGGGGAGAGCTAAGGTTTTAGCTGGTGTAAAGTGTACATTTCCATAACCTTTGGAGAGTTTCTTCCTGAATTATTTAGACTCCTAAACACCACAGATCCCACGCAGGGAAGCACCTCGCACAGAGGATGGTGCCCATTTTTCTTGTGCTGGCGGGTCACCCATGACTGGTTAGTCTTGGGCCAACTCTTTCTTCTTATTGTCAGCTTATACACCATGGAAATCTCACGGTTTCTGCCCGCTCATCTCCTGCCTCCAGCAGCTTCACCCGAAGTTTTGGACAGCTGCTTTGGGTGGCCGCTGCACACCCAGTCCAAGGAGTCTCTGCCCAGAGATGAAGGAAGAGCTACTTTAGGTCTGCACCAAATGCTCGTGTTGTGCTTCTAATTCACTCTGAAAATCGCAATAATTTTCCACGGCTCGTTAGCCATCACAAACTCCTAACGCCAGATTCTGCGTGGTTTCCAACAGGAACCACAGGTTAGCGCAGTTCTGCTTGAAAACTGTCCAGGGGCATCAGACAACACCAGCAACATTCGCGTGATGAGCGATGCTGCAAAAGGCTCTAGGACGCCTTCTATGAAGCTGAGCTGAATTTTGGTTTTCTACCTGAATGGGGCTTAAACATTTAAAATTAATTATGCATATCGTTGCTTTGTTGAAAAAGGCTGGATGTTAGCAAAGCTAGAGCTCCTACTCTAGCTTCTGCAATGCCACTTCCAGCTTTGTCTCAGTGGCTCAGGAATTGGCCTTGAGTGAATGATAGCCACAGGTCTTATCAAATTCTCGTGTGTTTATGTATGTTGGTGTATTTTAACATACAGGAACCATCCACGCTGAACTTTCACAACATCTCTTTGACTCACTGTCAAGTTCAATAACATCAGAGATCAATTGGTAGTGCATAAATTTACCTTCAAAGAAGCCCAAAAGCTGACACGTTAAGATGATTGGTATCCTCCTCTGGAACAGTGTTTTATCTTCTGATAGAGAACAGGAGTGACAGTCGAAATTTCCTGTGCTTCCCATCCTGATGAAAGCCCAGAGACAAAACCGGTTGTCGGCGTAAGCTAATAACACCGTGGTGCAGCCGCTGCCTGTAAAGATGGGTTAGGGCAGGGAGATGGGAGAGGCAGAGTCACGTCTTGGCCAGCTCCTGGCAGCATCCAGAGGCTTGCCTGACTCTTAAGGAGCATATATTTCTTTTAGGGAAGCTTATCCTGTTAGAAATGTACATACCATTAACTCGACGATATTGGCTTCCAATACTAATACTTTGCATTAAAATCGATTTGTTAAATCCAAATGGAAAACATTTGTGTAAAAAATTTTCACTTAAGCCTGTTTTCTTCCCTATAAACCCCAAGTATAGCAGTCCTCAATCTGTCCCCTTCTACAGAGTTTGTATTTATAAGTGTGATTATTGTCAACTTCCCTGCTTTGAACGGGAGGAGGTTTATTTGTAATTTGCAATGGCCATAATTTGCAATGGGAAAAACCTGGGCTATTTGGCAAGATACATTATTTAGCTGATTCTGACTTAGTTAAACTGTTATGCTAAATTAGCAAATAAGCTGGGAGAAACTTTGCAACAACTGAGAAAAAATAACGTTGAGTGGAAACTGGCTACTAGCTGTTTTAATGAAAATAAAAGTTCCGCTAGCCCACAATTGAAAGTAACAATCTAATATTGTCTTTTACACTATTATCCAACTTTTCAGCCCCCTTATCTTCCCTTAAATGCTACTGACAATGAAGAACGCACTATATTGATCACAGCTGACTCGGTTTTCAGCCAGTTAAGGATTCACCCCCAATCCCTGGTACTTTCTTAACCTGCACGGGTCAGGGCTCCATTGACGTCCACACTATAGGGTTGAAGCCAAAAAGCAGCGAGCAAAAGGGGGAAAGTCCTCTGAATTCCTGCCGCAGCTGAGGCAATGGTATTTGTTGGAAAGAACCGCCCTGTCCCCGTGCCCTGCAGCCCGGACACCGCCGGGGTCCGCCCTGCCCGATGCTCTGCCTCGGCGCGGCGCTCCGGTGGGACGGGGGCCGCGGGGGCTCGGGCTCCGCGTGCCGATCCCGCTCCTCCCTCCTCTGCCTCCCCGGGGCCCCGCGTTCCCATCAGCCTCGCTGGCCTCACGCCGCGGACGACTGTGCTTCTCACCACATCCCACAACGCACAGCAACTCCACCTCTGGACATCCAGTTCTCTTTTTTTTAATGGAAGCTACCTGATATGTTTTTGTTGTCTATTCCTCTATTTTTTTTCAAGCTGCCTTTAGGGCTGAATTATTTTGTAGGACTGGTTGGGGCTTTTTGTGTATTCGAGCTTGTTTAATTTTAAAATAGGCAGGACTGAATTTCTGGGTGCTGCTGCAGCTCGCTGCTTCATTAATGAAAGCGTCTCGTCTACGACTAGATCCTTGCCATCGCCACCTGAAGTTTGTGTAACAAGGGCCCCTGCAATTTAACTACCAGGTTTTGAAGGGTCCTGCAACCATGGTCCAGTTCCACCAATAAATGCATTAGCAGCGTATTTAAAAATGAAGGAGAGCCTGCGATACAGCCTTTTTGTTCTCAGCCAAAGGCCCAGCCTAGCTGGCAAACAGCTACAGAAGAGCAATTGCAGCAGGCAAGTGACTCGCCCAGCTTTCCTCCCAGCTCCCCGAAACCCAGGCTGATCGGCCGCCCGAGCCAGCACTCCCCTCTCCCCATGACGGCAGCGGAGGGTGTCACGACCCTCTGCCCTGACGTCCCAGCGCTGCCGGACCCCGTGCCGGCGCTGAGCGATGGGCTGCCGGACACCCCGCCACCAGCCGCGCCACGGCAGCAGCCGGCACTCCCCGTGCAGGGACCTACGTGACCTGCCGTATTAACCCATCCAACTCAGCGTGGCGTTTGATCATTAGAGAGGTGTTATTTAATTTATTTTTTCCATACTGCGGTTAATTACACCGTCTCTGATTGTGCTGATAATTTTTGCTCCTCCTCAGCCCAGTAATCAACAATTACTCGCAGGTCTTGTGGCAATGCCAACACGCAGGACACGATGGCTTGATTTGCTCTTGGTGTGAAGCCAATTCAGATGGCTTCTTTGGGGTTTTTCTCCTGGATTCCCTTCCCCAACAAGGCGATGTGGCCCTTCCATTTGCCCTATGCCCCTCAAGACACCTGGCGTCAGATACCAGAGGGCTGAGAGGCAGCCGAGTCCCTGCCAGGCTGCTGGTGGCTGCCAGCACCGAGGCGATGCTGCTCCCGCACCGTCAGCATCCTCCGAGGCCGGAGCCACCGGCGGGCGCCGGGGGCTGCCACCTGCTCAAAAGGTGCCAAGGTGGGTGCACGGCACCCTCGCCGAGAGCTCAGCCCAAGGGCGGGCACTTATTCGGGCTGGAGATCGGCAGTCGGCACGTTCAACCTTCTGCCCCGCTCTGCGTCTCACCGCAAGTGCAGCCGCAGCATCTTGTTCTGGAAGTTTGGAAGTTTGTTTTTTTGTTTTTTTGTTTTTTTTTAACGTGCCTTTGCCAAGGCGTGAGAGCTAGAAACTGTGAAAAATGCCAGGAAAAAGTGAGGCTGGAAAATGAGCAGAGTCAAAAAGCCTGTATCTAGGTGACTATTTTTTCCTTCAGCAACAGAGAAATGAGTATATGCCTCCAAAATCATTCCAGCTCGCCATAGCGATAGGAGTTTACTTACTAGGAGGGTTTCCTCATCTACTCATTGCTTCTTTTTTTTCCTTTCTCTTAAACGATGCTCTGAGTAACCACT
The DNA here is from genome assembly GCF_026419915.1 of Harpia harpyja. Taxonomy (NCBI): domain Eukaryota; kingdom Metazoa; phylum Chordata; class Aves; order Accipitriformes; family Accipitridae; genus Harpia; species Harpia harpyja. Next base: position 57,021,590 of record NC_068946.1, read on the forward strand.
ACTATGATATCACCTGCCAAGGTCTTTCGAATTTCTGCTTTGCATTAAAGACAAAGAATTCTTCACAATTAACGTGCTTTGAGGGTTTCCTGTCACAGGAACGTAATTAACTCTTTGCTGGCCTAACTAATTTCTGCATTTTAAAAAGTAGCCTGATAATGACAAAAGTGGAGCACTCAATCCACAGGATAGCCATTAGCTGCACTCAGTTATTGTGCAGTCTCAATTCAGACCACAATTACTGTCAGTGAATTGCACTGGAAGCTACTTCTTGTACGCAAACAAGAATACTATTCATTAAAGGCCACTTTCAATAAAATGCAATCTATATTTTTAATGAATATTTGAGAAAGAAAATACAATCTCGGATTCAGAAACCTGCAATACTGTTATTATTCTTTTAATAACAGACTTTCTCAGGTACAGCTACTGACAGATGTTGGAGAGGCAGCAGAAATGAGATGGCTGGTGTAAGAGCTTTGACTCGAGAAATGAAAAGCAGAGCTCACGGTAAGCTAAGCCCATGTTAAATAAGGCTTTCCCGGAACCACCTACAGCAGACACAGCTTCCCCCGTGGCTTTTATTGATGTCCCTGGGCTGGGACGCTCGCCTTAAACCTTTCATGCCTTTCAAGTACAGCAACATGGGAACCGAGGGAGGCCCGGGTGCCCCCCGGCCCCCCCCGCGGGGTGCCCCCTGGCCCCCGCCGCCCCGCTCCCCCTGCGGGGCCCGGGCTCGGGACGGGAGCGGTGGCCGAGGAGCCTTTCGGTTCCCCTTCGGAGAAGCGAGAACCCGGCCCACCCACTTCCAAAAATCTGTGGTTTTCCCCGTGAACCACGAACGCTGCCGTGACGGCTGGGAGGCCGGCGTTCCCCGTCCCGCAGGACGCGGGCTCCCGGTTCTGCCCCCCCCCCCGCTCCCCCGGAGCTCCGTGCTCCCCGTCCCGCCGGCCCGGGGGGGGGGGCCCGCTGCCCCGATGCCACCGTCGGGCCCCGGGCGGGGGGGGCGGGGGGGGGGGGCGGCTCGGCGGCGAAACCGACGGCGGAGGCGGCGGCGCTCCCGGGCAGCGCCAGCGAGGGGGGCACCGCGCCCGGCGGGACCCTCTGCGGGACGGAGCGGGGGGGGCACGGGGACGACGGGGCGGCCGCCGCCCGCTCGGCTCCGCGGGGGGCTGCGGGGGGCTGCGGGGGGCGAGCCGGCGCGGCCGCTCGCCGCTTCTGCACGGCAACATTGCCCTCTTTCGGCAGAGCGGGGCGGGCGGCGGGCGGCGGGCACCCCCTCGGCAGCACGGCACCCCCCCCGGCAGCACGGACCCCCCCCAAACAGCACGGACCCCCCCAACAGCACGGACCCCCCTCCAGCACGGACCCCCCCCAACAGCACGGACCCCCCCCCCGGCAGCACGGACCCCCCCCCCCCCGGCAGCACGGACCCCCCCAACAGCACGGACACCCCCCCCCCGGCTCCCCCCTGAGCTGCCGGTGCGCGGTGGGGTCCGGGTGCCGAGGTCCCCCGCAGGGCTTTGGGGTGGGGGGGCCCCATCCCCACAACGCCTGCCCCCCCCCCCCCCCCGGAGCGAGGAGATGCTGCACGGCCAGGTTCGGCTTCTGTGTGGCCCCCTACAGAAAGGCGCGTGGTTACGGGGTTCTTTAAAAACGGGATTTGGGAAGAGGTTTCGGGAGAAGAGCTAGTCCGTCGTGACGTTGGACCGGGAGGCCAAACTCGGCTCTTTCGGTGCTGAGGTTTTCCACGCACAAGAAAATTCAAAAGAAGTCCAAATGTTAAGGAAAACATTGATTTTAAAGGAATGCAGAGGAGGTCCCTTAACTGAGAAGTCGAAGCATCTTGCACAAGTATTCACCAACAATGTTTTCTCACTACGCTTTTCTGTTGTCTTTTATAGATAGGTGAACACAGCCAGAAATCGACTGTCCCTCAGCATTATTCTCTGTTTTTCTTCTCAAGTGTGTAGAAACAGGCGAGCAATGTAAAATTAATACATGGTAAAATATTTACTGAGTTTAGTATCTGAGGTTACTACATTGCAACAGAATATGAAACCTGCTCGTCTTTAACTCGGTCTAGTGTTTTTAAACATCAGAAGTATTTTGCGCACTGTCTCCTGTGTTCTTTCATGGCCCAACTGCTATTCTGAATTCAGTGACAATTACCATCGGCTCTTTCAGGTTTGTCAAAATACCATCTCCTCTTCCATATCAGCAAGTCAGGAGTGCCGCAGACCCCTCTCCAGCTGGGGCTGAAGTGAGATCCAGGCTCCAGCCTTCAAAAGGAGCGGTGAAGGGTTCCCAGCATTGCTTTGCAAAGCTACTGATACAGAGCAGGCTCTTTTCTTCTCTTTGTGCACGTCAGACTTTTAGCCAGAAGACTTTCAAAAAAAGTAAAGCAAGCAAAGTAAAATACGCAGTACCTGTGTGTGGGTGAGGAATGGAGCACATCAGTACAAAACTAAGCACAACACCTGTACACCAATTTTTAAGGCCCACTTGTGCATGGCGTGCAGCGCCAGGCAAAACAGGGACCTGAGGCAAGGCCCTGGGCACACAGCGTTAGGTGTCATTTTTGAAGGATATGAATAGACGTAGTTGATAAGATATATTTTAGAAGATGCTGCCGCTTGTGTGTGAGTGTATTCAGGCATTAGCAGGACCAAATGGTTGCTTCTCTTCTCATCCTCAGGTCCACTCTCTTGCATGTGCAGCTTTCCCAGCCACGTGTTAAGTCTCTGCCAGGCACCGCTGACTCCAGTTTGACATACGGAAACCCACGGTGGGTATTTCAGTGGGCTTCCAAGGCAAGCGCACCACACCTTATACCAGCATCAACTCAGCCGTTATGTGACCTTCCTGATAATTTTCTCCCCTCAAGCATTATTTTCGCTGGATTCTCCCCAGATCCAAAGGAATTTGCCTACCGATATGAGGGGCACATCCCTCATGATAGCCACACACAAACTGGTGGGAAGCTACAAGAGCGTCGGTTCCACCCGCCCCCCGTGCCGATGTTCTTGCCGACCCTCCGGCAGAGCCGAGCCGCAGCACGCAGCCTGGGGCAGGGCTCCGTCCTCCGGAGCCAGGGAGAGCACGCTGCGCCTGGAGGTGCTGCTTCGAGAGCAGAGCCTCTTCTGCGGCAGCCGAGTGTGGTGTACGCCGCCGAGGGGCAGGGAGAGCCGTCAGGACCATCGGCAATACTGTTCCGTGTAGAACAGCCTCGGAGCTATACTGTGGGTATTGTGGATTTTTATCCTTTTGGATGAGATCATAAATCGGTTCAGAATGCGTTTCACCAAGCCTTTCCTCCAAAGGATCGCCAGCACTTGAACGTGGCACCGGGGGATGGCTTCGGGTGGGCTGTGGGTCTCCCCGCCCTGGGGGCCAGCCGACGGGAGAGGGCCCAAAGCTTCCCCAGGCAGGAAAAGCAGGGGAAAATACTTGTTCTTGCATCCCTCTGGGACCGGGCAGGGCCCGAGGTGGGCTTGATGTGAGCCAGGAGAAGGCAAGCCAGGACTCCAGCGTCCTTGTCCATGCTGAAAAGTAATTAAAGCTGAATACGTAAAAAACCTCCTTAATGATGACGTGGGATTGCATGGTAGTGTTTCTACTGCACAAGTAAGAGTTGACCAAATCACGAAAGCAGTCGGTAACAATTCCTGTGTGGCGGCTTATAGACGTGAATATGCAGAGTAGCCAAAGAGGGAAATTTCTGAGACCGCAGAGAAATTACACCCCGGGGAGGTAAATAGTGAAGTGGAGGGAGGAGGGCCTGAAGGATGGAGTAGCTTTCTCTGCTAAAGTAGTCATTCCCCAAATAACTTTTGTTTCTCCAATACCAAAACTATATTTAGTTAAGATTTCACAAATGAAAATCTTAATAATCATGAAAAAGAGAAATAAAAATATCACTGATTGATAGTGTTAAATACTAACATGGCTACTTAACTTAATGGTACCGCACATGCCGATAAATCCTAAGGGATCCCTCCCCCTTTCTCCCTAGTGGGATAAACATGGTTTGTAACATTGGGAGAACATTCTATAGTGCAGGAATAATCAGAACATATTGTTGGATCCAATTTTCTATCATTTACTTTTTGATGTCAAACAAAAGTAAAGCTTAGTACACAATTTAGTCATGGGTAGAAGGAGAATTAGCCATATAATGCAAACTACTTTTGGAGGTAGAAGTTGAGGGAAATGCAGCTTGCATTAATTCACATTGTTCGCTGCCCTTACTGATGCGATGAAAGGATTTTGATTTTCACTATTATGTACTTTGCATGTTGCTTGTATTAAATCAATGGGCTACTTACCTCCTTGTTTTTCCTGCAGCTGATCTAAAAGGCTTTTTGAAAGAAAACTGAACTGGTGCAGACAAAGACTGATTCTTCATCCATCTGACATGTCACGCCAACAAATGGGGTTTTGTGCACTCTGTCAGTGTCTTAATCAGAGCGTCACGCCAGCCCGCAGCACCTTCCCAGCTCCGAGACCTCTTCCAGCACTTAATCCTTCAACTTGTGTACCTTGTACAGACATTCAGATGAGGGCCGATAATACCAGAGATTTACATGTTTCTGTCATCGCCTGGATTTGTCACACATCACAACCCGGCGGCCTCCCGCCCCGGCCCGCGGAGCCGGTGGTTGGGGAAGGGCAGGGAGCAGCTCCGGTTTGCTCTGGCCGGGGCGTTTTGCTCGGGCGAAGCATCTCGCCTGGTGGGTCTCCCGTGCTGGCAGCGTGGGCTGTCACGCGGGGATGGATGGAGCTCAGACGGTTAATGGGGCAGGAGGGACCCACGGGTCTCGCACGGGGAAGGAAAACAAGCTGTGGGCAGTCCTCCATCCCCTCGGCCCCTGCCTGCGCGGGACTGGCACTGGGCTCGGGGAGGGATGTTTGTGCCAGTGCTGACCCCCCCGAGCCCAGGGGGTCCCCGGCCGCCCCCAACCCCGGGCTCTGCTCCGCTTCACTCCACCCAGGTGGCAGCACCCCAATGCACCTCCAAACACGGGGAGGGTTGGGTAACGCATGAAACTACTCCGGAGCCAGAGAAAACGCACCTTTGGGACACCCTTCGGACACCCCTCGGGTATCTCCCGGGTTCACTCGGTGACCTCACCCGCCGGCCCACCGCAGCGCTCTGCTCCCGGGAATGAGCGCCCACGTCCCTGCTTGCTGCAGCCGGGCTGGTGGCACGGCCGTGGGGCAGCTTCAGGAGCACCAGGGGTTAATCGGGAGGCCAGGCTCACCTTCCAGCCTTCGTGGAGACAAGCCCTTGGCTGAGCTTCTGACAGAGCTCTGTGAAAGTCTCTTTCTTTCTTTCTTCAGGAACAAACACTTCCAAGCACAACCCGATGTCCCCTGCCCCGCTTCCCTCCTGGCCCGGAGAGAGGGGCCAGGCTTTCCTCCTGCACCGGGACTTCACGAAGCCAGGTGCTACTTCACACCGGTTGTTGAAACGCTCACATCTGCCAGGAACTGCACCAGCAGATTTTATTTATGGCAACCTGATTTCACTTCCAACAAACCCACTCCTAACGGCACGCCACGGCGTTTCCTTACCAGAGCTGCCCTGAAGGCTGCTGGGCTGGTAGCGTCTGCAGCAGAGGGGTGCCAGAATAACGCTGCGGTGCTTGTTGCTACTCGTTGCAGTGCAGCAGAGTTCTGTCGAGCGGCTGTCCGTGTAATTCAATAGCACCGGCAAAAGAGCCAGCACAACCGAACACGAGTGACTGCTGCAATTCTGGCATTCTTCAAAGAAGTAAATCATAAACCCCTCGCAGGAGAGAAGATTTTTTTTTTTAAACCAGAAACTGGCCTTTGCACACCCCCAGCAATAGCTGGCTGCCTGCCCGCGCTCGCCCTCGGTGTGCTCCGCCGGCACCTGGGTCCTTTCTCCCTGGAAACTGCCTCTCGGCAGGGATGGCCGCACACGGCACCGGTGCTGGCGCTGCGCAGAGCACCCCTTTCACCCGCCCCAGAGCCCATCCAGGAGACCCACGCCACAGCAAAGCCCCCATGCCACAGCAAAGCCACCCCACCTCCCCAGGGCTGCCACCCCCATCCCAACACCGGCATCCCCTGGGCACGGCTCCCCACGCTGCAGCACCCGGACTTTGGCTGAGGAGGAAAGCTGGGACCGCAGGTACGCACGGCGGCCGAAGCCCCTTCGGTGCGTGCCGTCGCTGGCAGCTGCCTGCCGTGCTGGGGTGCAGGCAAAGCCTGTCGGAGAGGGGATGTGACTGTCCTGGCTGCAGATCCAGAGTCTGCAAGCCCATTCACGCTTTGCAGGGCTGTACATTAGCTAATATCTTTTCTGTGTGCATATCTCATTGAGAAAATGGAGTTTAAACGCTCCTTGATATTCATTTTTGCTGTAAAAATAAAAAAAAGAGCCACTGCACATCCTACCAGAGCACGCTGAACAGTGCTGCGTGCCCACAACCCGGGTTACAGCCAGCCGCCGCTGCTGAACGCGAGTTTAGCCTGATGCTTCCAGCTTTCTGAAGAGTTCTTGTTGCCCCTCGCATTTTGCTCCATTTTCTCTACAGTTGCAAGGTCAGTGAAGATCCATTTCCACCTGTTTGGAAATAAATTAGAGGTTGGCAGCTACAGTAAGCAACCTGCAAACACTTTAAAGACGCCACAGGCAAAGGCTGGGTGCTGGTCTAAGTTACACCAGCAGAAATAGGAAATCACTCGGTGCAAAGGAGCGGCCCGGCTTTGCTTCCAGCGTTGTCTCTGTGCTCACCCAGACGAACGGGACGTGCCCAGGGGCTCGCGGTCACACGCAGACAGTCAGGGGCTTCCAGCCACCTTGGTTCTGCCTACTGTCTTGCTCATGGCAAAGCCCAGATTGCTTTTACATGTCATTTAACTTTTGTGATGATCGTGCCTTTTCAGGTAGGCTTCTACTTGTCAGACTTGGATTTCTGGTGTTTTGGAAAAGGAAAAGGAAAAGGGAAAAGGGAAAGGGAAAAAGAGGAAAGGAACAGGAGAAAATGGGCTAGGGACAAGCTTTAAACCTAGCGATCTCAGACGCTGCTGCAGGGAGATGACCCCGAAGCCGCACACTGCGCTCTGAGCACTGTGCTGGCATCTCGCCCTGGGGGTCCCTGGCTGCCGAGGGGGTACCGCTCATGGGGCTTTGCTGGCACCACCAGGGAAACTGCTTTTGGTCCAATAGAAACAGAAATTGTGACATGAGGGGGGGTTTGGCAAAACAGAGGTGAAGCCAGTTCTCTCCCTTTCCCGAAATGCTATTTGGATCAACCCGAAACATTTTGTTCAGCCAAAAATAAAAGGCGGTCTTTGGTGCCAGGGTGTGCATTTTTCCTGCCTGACCGTCGCAGAGGAATCCCAGCTCTGAGTTCTTACATTTCAGAAGCTTGACTGTAAAATCCACCATGTCCCATATCAAAGCACTTCTCAAATTTGACCTGAGCTTAGGAATAGTTTCAGCCCCTTTCCCCCAGCTCAGCCTGGTTTGGTGATGCTCCCACCCAGCAGAGTCCTGGCCATCCCACAGAGCGACAGGGAGAGGTGGCCACCGACCACAGGAGGATTTGCTTGGGGGCACGGGGTCTCTCACCCCGCTAGTATGTGCCTGCGTGCTTCTGGCAGCAGTTCCAGTCCTCCCGGAAAAAAATCCCCACAGATTCGTAAACCTTAAATTAAGCACCGGGAGTTCAAGAGGCAGCAGGGAAAATGTCACTTTGAGGTAGCCCAGTGCTAGTGTGTGACGTCCGTGTAGGACTCACACCTCTGAGCGCAGATTGCCAGGTCAGATGGACACAAACATCCACCGGGAATGGGAAAATAAAACACCAGGGGAAAAAATCCTCATGGCTGAGCACATTGGATATGTTTTGCAGCACTTGAAATAAGACTCCAGGCACTCTGTAGAGAAAACAGCTGTCCGGAGGCAACACATTTAACTCAGCTTTTATTTCCTTTACGAGAATCCCACCAAACTACCCCAACAGGGCTCTGCTTTGCCTATCCTGTGTCCCACCAGCCTTTCAGCATCTCCCGCATCATTGTCTCCTGAAATGTGGACATACAGCCAGCTCTGAGCCCCACACAATGCTGAAATCGCGCTGCTCTTTGTCCGACATCCAGTTTGTCTGGCATCTGACATTAGCATTGCTAAGTACCGAATTGCCGAGGGCTTACCGGTTCCGATATTGTACCACCACATCAGTCATCCCAACCAGCAGCCAAAAAAACTAACAGGGAGAGCCAAGAGGGGCGAAAGACTTCATAGCCAATGGGATGCTGCCCAGAGAAATAAAATATGCTAATTCAAGGGCTTCAGAAATGGGAATGCAAAGAAAAAAATACTCTGTAGAGGGTAAGACATAAAGTAGAAGATCTCAGCCTTACCCCAGCCTGACTCCCAAATGCCAGAGTGTCAGAAGTGTGGACTTTGCACTGGGTACAATAAAAAAGTTGTAATTCACAGCAGAATAAAACGTAGCATCTATTCTGTGCAACTGTAATGCTTACACATAATCACTCCAACACATATTTTAAAGTACATTATGCAATACATAAAAAATAATGATTTTGAGACAAATTAAGCCGTAACAGCCTCAAATCAGTTTGCCTACACAGTTAATATGTTGATTAATGTCCTGTTAGGACCAAGACACTCATTTTTATCTCATTATTCAACTCAGTGTTTTCCCATAGCTATTGAATAAAAATGTAATTATTGCTCTAAATTATCATAGAATCCTAGAACGGTTTGGGTTGGAAGGGGACTTTAAGGGTTGTCTAGTTCCAACCCCCCTGTCATGGGCAGGGACACCTTCCACTAGACCAGGGTGCTCAAAGCCCCATCCAACCTGGCCCTGAATGCTGCCAGGGAGGGGACATCCACAACCTCTCTGGGCAACCTGTTCCAGTGCCTCACCACCCTCGCAGTGAAGAATTTCTTCCTTACACCCGATCTAAATCTACCCTCTTTCAGTTCAAAGCCATTACCCCTTGTCCTCTCACTACATGCCCTTGTAAAAAGTTTCTTTCCATCTTTCCTGTAGGCCCCCTTTAGGTACTGGCAGGCTGCTATAGGGTCTGCCCGGAGCCTTCCCTTCTCCAGGCTGAACAACCCCAACTCTGTCAGCCTGTCTTCATGGGAGAGGTGCTCCAGCCCTCTGATGATGTTTGTGTCCCTCCTCTGGACCCACTCCAGCAGGTCCGTGTCTTTCCTGTGCTGAGGACCCCAGAGCTGAACGCCGTACTGCAGGTGGGGTCTCATCAGAGTGAGTAGAGGGGCAGAATCCCCTCCCTCGACCTGCTGGCCACGCTGCTGGTGATGCAGCCCAGGATACGGTCGGCTTTCTGGGCTGCAAACGCACATTGCCAGGTCATGTTGAGCTTCTTGTCAACCAACAGCCCCAAGTCCTTCTCCTCAGGGCTGCTCTCGCTCCATTCCCTGCCCAGCCTGTATTTGTGCTTGGGATTGTCCTGACCCATGTGCAGGACCTTGCACTTGGCCTTGTTGACCTTCATGAGGTTTGCACAGGCCCACCTCTCCAGCCTGTCAAGGTCCCTCTGGGTGGCATCCCTTCCCTCCAGCATGCCCAACGCACCACACAGCTTGGTGTTGTCAGCAAACTTGCTGAGGGTCCACTTGATCCCACTGTCTATGTCACTGATGAAGATATTAAACAGCACTGGTCCCAATACCGACCCCTGAGGAATGCAACTCATCACTGGTCTCCACTTGGACATTGAGCCTTTGACTGCAACTCTGAGTGCAACCATCCAGCCAATTCCTTATCCACTGAGTGGTCCATCCATCAAATCCACGCCTCTCCAATTTAGAGACAAGGGTGTTGTGCAGGACAGTGTCAAATGCTCTGCACAAGTCCAGGTAGATGATGTCCGTTGCTCTTCCCTTATCCACCAACGCTGTAACCCCGTCATAGAAGGCCACCAAATTTGTCAAGCATGATTTGCCCTTAGTGAAGCCGTGTTGGCTGTCACCAAGCACCTCCTTATTTTCCATGTGCCCTAGCACAGTTTCCAGGAGGATCTGCTCCACGACCTTGCCGGGCACAGAGGTGAGACTGACCGGCCTGTAGTTCCCCAGGTCTTCCTTTTTTTCCTTTTTTAAAAATGGGGGTTATGTTTCCCCTTTTCCAGTCAGTGGGAACTTCACCGGACTGCCACGACTTCTCAAATATGATGGATAGTGGCTTAGCCACTTCATCCGCCAGTTCCCTCAGGACCGTAATTATGTTATTATTAACTTTCACATGGTGTTTCTTGATAAACAGCAGCAAACAGAGGGCTGCTGGTGCTGAGGAGACAGGAATAAAAAATACTTAAATAAATAGAACTGTTTATCAGCACGACTTTTCATGTTAGTAGTACAAAACCCGTTGGCTATGCAAATAAGTAGGCAGTGTTTTCCAAAACACACAAGCACAACATAGGACCTGAGTGGTTCAGATGCCAGTGGGATGGATGCACAGGACATGTTTTTCCATTAAAGTGCTACTGATGCAAGAAGGGCTAGCGAGGCTTTCGGCCGAGGCGCAGGAGAGATGGACAGACTTCACTGCCGCTGCTGTCCCTTGGTCCAGACTTACTGAGCAATTTGTTACCTTCTCTGTGCCCCAGTTCTTCTTCTGTAAGTGTAGGTTGTATGGACTTATCCCTGGTTTTATTTTCTTTATTCACTGAAATTGTAATTGGGCTCTAAAATATAAATCAGTTATTCAGAAACAATAGCTATCGATGTTAAAAATAACAAGATTGTCTGTTTCAAGATTCATTATCTTCTTAGAGTTGCCAAAGTGCAATTTAATCCATAAGTCGAGAGGTAGAAACCCTTGAAAACAAAATGAAAGAAAATCTTTTTTAGCATTTAAATTTTGTATGGAAGGAAAGCTAAGGTGTTTTCAGTTTTTCAATTGATTCTAAAATATTTTTTCAGGTTTTTTTTGTTTAATCAAACAAAGTACAATGAAAAAAAAATATCAGCCCTGTTTTTTTGTGATGTCTTACTCCAGACAGATTTTTTTAATGATGAATTGCACGAAGAGTGCAGATTCAAACCCACCTGCAGGAGCATCTTTGTCTGGATGCTCATTTGAAGGACCGTAAAAAAAGGAAAAATATTCTATTCCCCAAAGAGAAGCATATCCACTGGGGAACCTAAACTCTTTGAGAAGTTCCCAGGTGCCCCGACCATTCCCAGCATTTTCCTGCCTGGCCTCTCTGCCGGCAGCTCTCCAAGGTGCAGGGCATCTCCAGCATGCCCAGTGCAGCGGAGGAGAGGGTGGGGGGTACCCGGTGCCCCGTCCCACCGCCGCTCAGGGCTGAACCCCTGGGCAGGGACCTGCTGGCTGCCTGGCCACGCTCCCAGCCTGGCACTGGGCTGGCACTGGTGCTCCCCAGCCTGGCACCGGCACCGGCACCGGCACCGGCACCGGCACCGGCACCGGCATCGGCCCAGCCGCGCTGCGGGGAAGAAGCAGCCCTGCAAACCGACGCCTGCCTCTCATCCCCATGAAGGAAGAGACGTGGGTGCACAGCCGTTGTGGAGGAGGTATAAGGGATGCTTAGCTTGATTGAGAAAGGTTAATTACATGTGAAATGAGACTGGGATTCAGACTATGTTTGCTCTAGATTTTGTGTAATGTTATATCAACATTGGGATTCGCTGTTATTCTATTAACAAAATAAATTCATTTTGTTTGGTTTCATTTTACTGTTGTTTTAATCCCACTGAACATTTATACTGTTATTTAATTTTACTAAACATGTGTGGATAGTAAAATACCTACAGAATTAAACTACCCAAGGATATTAAAGTGATCCAGTTCTCATAGAGATTTGATCTGCTAATTAGCCACACCAATTTTATGGATCATTGCAGCGCACTTAAAATGTATTGTTATATGTTCATAATCTTTTCTTAATGAGCTTTTATTGAGAGCACAGGCCAGCTTCGGTGCAATGTTCAACAGAGGGGTTTTTTCAAACCCTGTGTGCCTGTGCTTGGTTAATCACAGCGCAACACTGCAAGAGAAACCGCCGGTGAAGAGTTATTAAAATGCAACCTTGCGTGAGGTACTCTGGGTGATTTGGGGTTGGCAGAGCAGGAATGGGGGGTCCCCCGGCCCTCGGGGCACAGGGGGTGGCCCAGCCGGGGCAGAGGGGCAGCACCCCCAGAGCCGCACAGGTCCCAGAGCAGCCCTGCTTTGTCCTGTGCTTACGGGAGGGAGAAAAACACGTTCAAATCCAGCAAAACACGAGCACCTGGGAAGAAACAGAACTCGGGTCCCTTCTCGCCATCCCGGCCCGGCACAGGAGCACAGCCCCGGGGCCAGCTCGCAGGAGCTGCAGGATACGGCCCCGCCTGGGCTCTGAGCATCCCTCCTCGGTCTGCGTCGGGGCCCCGCGACACCCCAGGTGGAGGAACGTCTCCAACAGCGGAGCGATTCCACGTGCAAACCAGTCGGTACTGCAGCACTGAAGCTGTCCGTACACGACGGGATGGCTGGGAGTCGCAGGAGAGCTGGGATGCTCTCACCCGTGGGTGGGTGCGCTCCGAGGACCATGGATCTGCGCACCAGGGCTTGGGCCCCTCTCCATGGTCCAGTCCCTCAGCCGTCGGCAGCGGAGCAGAAATCCAGCACCAGCCCCTCAGCAGGAAGAACTGAAACCAGATTTAACCTTTGTTACCACCAAGCGTTAAGTTTGGCCTAAATATGCAAGAATTCGATTTAGGAGGATGCTGAAGGTTTGTCATCCCTCACCAAGGAGGGAGTTGAATGAATGGGGTGTCCCAGAACCAGTGGGTTAATTTTTGGCCAGCACAACACGCAGCTCCCCCATCCTGGAGCCATCCGGGCGGCGGGCCGTGGCCCATGGGGTGTCTGACCCCACTTTGGGCACCCAACACCTTCGTGCAGCCCCAGGCAGACGTGAGGGGTGAGGCGGCGCTGAGCATCTTTTGGTGACATTACAGATGCGTCTCCACCACCCAGCACGTGGCGTTCCCCTCCCTGGCTCCCCAACATGCTCTGCGCTTGTGACTACTCTAATTAGTGAGAGGTAAAGTGCACTCTTGGGGGGACCCAGCCCCCAGGTCTGCGCAGCCGCAGGGGGACTCCTGGCATCAACTTTCTTCCCACGGTCCCGGCAGTGCCGCAGGAACACCCTCCTGCACCGCAGCACAGCCCTGCTGCCCGCAGGCAGCACACCTTCACGTCTGCACATCTGCATGCCCACACACCCGCACATCTGCACACCCGCACATGCGTGTGCCCGAGGGCAGGGTGGGCTTTGGGAGCCGGGCAGTCTCTGGAATCCACCTGCCCTGCTCCGGCCGGCACGTTGACCGAAGCGCAGTGTCAGCTCCCGTTATCTCCAGCCCAGTGTAGCCACGGCTAACCCCTCCTGCCTACATGTGGGGTCACTGGAATTGGAGATTATATCCTAAAAAACAGAGGTAGTTGGGTCACTTTTTGAGGCACGGAGTTCTGAGCAAATGTAGGGATCCTTGAGAAAGCCGAGGGAAGGAAGTGTCACCAGTCCAACGAATGGTTGCCGTGTCCTGTGAATATGTTCCCCATGGGTCTGCCTAGTTTTGGGTGGCCTCCAGCATTCCTCCAGGGTGGCAGGGACTGGGAGAAGCGGTGCCCCAGCAGGAGACACGGTGGCACATGCCAGTCCTGGGTCCTCAGCGATGCCCAGGGCTGAGCTTTGCTCCAGGGTGGACATGGCTCTGGCACGGCCACCCCAGGGATGCGAGCACGAGGGAGAGCTGCGACGATGTCAGGGCAAGCGCAACCCACCGCTGCTCCTGGGGGTCCCAGCCATCCCACCCCTGCCCCAGCCCCGGGGGCTTCTGTGGTCCTTGTCCCCATTGCCGTTGAGGGGTTGCTACTTAGTTAATTAGAGACAAAAGAATCGGGAGCTGAGGAGTGAATCGTAGATCATGGCGTGTGCTGTTCGGCGCTGGCACGGGCTCATTTAACAATTCAAGGGTCACTACCTGCAAAAGTGAGGACACAGCTTACAAGCGCGCGGATCCAGCCGGTTACAATGTGCGCATCGGGATAATGAACTTAAAACAATCGTAATTAGCAGGCCGAGACAAAGGATTAAAATTAAAAATGAATGGTGCGGTGCGTGCAGCTTGCTTGTAAAACAGCACTAAGCCAACTTAATCCATTTTAATTCAGCGCGGGGCCCGGGGTGCGAGCGCGGCGGCGCGGGGTCGGGTTCAGCGGCTGGGGAGGCGCGATACATCGGCCGGCCGCGGTCCTCGCGGTGCGATAACGCCCGGGACGTCTGCGGGGAAGGCGCCCGCCGGCGGGCATCCCCGGGGAGCGGGTGTCAGCCGTGTCCATCAGATGCCGGGGTGGCGGGGGGGGGGAGCGGGGCTCCCTGCTATTGTGCCACAGTTGTCATTGACTGATCAGGCCTTTTAAGCGCGCTTTCAGAGTCAATGAAACCACCTGAATAGATGAAAGGCAGACAGCTCCTGACAAACAAGGGGCTGCGGAATATTCATTGTGCATCTGCGAGGGAAAGATTAATGTATTAGAAATTAAAATGGGCCCGGGACGTATGATCTTGCTCTAACACTTGGCCAGACCTGTGTCACCCACCGCGAGCGCCTGAAGTCGGCAGACAATCCTGCCAAGGTAGCGGGGAATCATTAAGCATCCGGCTATTGTGCGCGGTGAATAATAAAACTTTCCCCCTATTCTTTGCCCGGAGCTGACAATGAATAATTCTGGAGCTATTTGCAATGTTAACAGCACCTATCTTGCCCATCCATTCCTTTACGATAAGGATGGAAATATGCATTTCAACAGTCTGCACAGATAGTGATTCACAGGCGCTTCAAAGGACACCTGCCACTCAAGTGAAGGGCTGTCAGTCTCCCACCGCTGACGCTGCCAGGAAAATGGCGAAAAAGATTATCTGCACTTTATTTCTTTTTTCCTCCGATTATAACACTGTTACATTTGCCATCAACTGACAAGTGATTTACACTCGCAACTGTAATGTGTTTAAGCTAGAAAAAGCTATTCTCTTAGGCAGCCCTTATTCTTTCAAGGTTTACAACTGTATCAAATATACTATCGCAAATGTGATCTCGACCATACAGAATGCCATTATGGGAGATATTAGAAGCGTTTAATCTGTTTGCTAACATAAAGGTGACATTGATAAAGCCCTAGCTTTGACGTCAGGACCCAGCCAGCTCAGCCTATTTTTAAAAACCAGCAGGGCAGCTGCAGTTCTTAGGGGTGTGCCTGGAGGGTCTCCAAACTTCACCACACCAGGCGCTGGGAATGGATACCGCTCGCTGGGAGTCTTTTTTTTCTGGAAGAGGGGTGAGTCTGGAGGGTGTCACCGTGGTCTCCTGCAAGCAAGCAGGTGGAAGACAACTGAGGGTGTACATTGGCTCTGAGTGTCCGTGTTAAATTGGAAGATGTGTCCTGGTGCAGAGATCTCAGGACAAGGCTGCAAGCCTCTCCGGTGGGCGAGTTCCCAGCGGTGGGCACTTCTCGTGGACAAACACATAGACACCAAACGGCCCACGGTTCCCCTGGGAGCGAAGTGTCCCACGGCTCTGCCATGCGAGCAGGGGTGTCGGAGTCGTCCCTATGTCCCACTTACGTCCCAGGAGCCCCCGGGCAGCGGGCGAGCTTTCAGACACATACCCTTGGGCATAGCCAAAAGCAGAGGCAGATGGTCCCCGAGTCCTGCTCCTGCACCACGGGTCTGGCCATGAGGGCAGCGCGTCCATCGGAAACGGGCAGAGCTGCAGGGATGTGTGCTCACACGAGCTCAGCTGCGGGATCTCCGGCACCACCGCTCCTGCAGGACCCGGCCTCCCCCCACAGCCCCTTTACCCAAAAAGCAGCTGGAGGGATCAGCCCTGACACCCAGCACAGCCGACCCCTGCAGCGATACCTGCCCGGCTAGCCGAGCGGCACAACGGGAGAGCAAGCGGTGAAACGGTACGGGAAGGTTTGGAACCCCCCGAAGGCTTCAGCACAACCCGGGAAACAACCACGGGCATCATGCGCCTGTCAGCTCTCAAAAATGTGGGTCAATGAGGTGGGTCAGGCTGTGGCACTTGGCGGTAGTTCATACTCGGGACGAGGTTTTTTTGTTCAGAAGTGGCAACGCGTGTGCCGCTGCTCCCCTTCGGCACCCTCCCTTGTGCTCCTTGCTGAGCTGCCCCACGCCGCTCCAGTCCCGGCTGCCCCCCCGGCAGCCTTCGTGCCCGGGGCCACAGCAGGACAGCAAAGCCATCCCGGTCACCCCACAGACGGACGTGGGCATGGCCACGGGGTCGCTGCCCCGCCACGTGTTCTCAAGGAGGTTAAACGCAGCTAAATACCACCATTACAGAGGGTGCGTCTGTAGAACAGTTACAGCTTCTCAAATACACACACGTATTTGTATATTTGTAAAATAAGCTTTTTTTCCCAAGCGTTGGCAGCCGACCGGTTGGTACCTTGCCCCTTCACCCCCAGCCCACGCAGAGCCAGCTCGGGACTCTTCCACCTCGGAGACGCACGGCTCCCCGGGCAGCCACCGGCCCTTCCAGCAGTTCAGTAGCTGCTTTTGCTCCGCTCTGGGTTCTCCCAGGGAAAAAAACAAACAAGCAAAAAACCCCACCACTCTGTTCACATTTATCTTAAATATTTTCCAGATTATTTGCTTCGAATTCTTCCTCCACAATCTTCCTATTGTGGCGTTTAAGTGGACTCCCCAAGCAGCGAGGCTCTGCTTCATGAATGTTCACTTTCTTTCAGCACCAGTCGGCAGAAATACCGGGGAGTGACTCAGAGATGCTGCGGCTGCGCTCGAGTTCTTTCCATTGCAGAAATAATTTTAGTTCAAGAGGAACAAGCGCTGATGTGTTGTGCGCCCTGTCCGGCACAATTCCCCACCGCGCCCACGGTCACCAGCCACGCCGAGCGCCGGACGAGGGCTTGGGGACGGGCAGCGCCTGGCCACAAAACACCCCCAAAACCTGCCCTGGTCCGTGTGCTCGCGGCGGGTCCGTGTCGGCAGAGGCAGGGCGGGCGGGAGCCTTGGTGTGCACCCGGCGGTGCTGAGCACGGACGGCTCCTTTGGTGCTGGCACCGAAGCATCGCCAGAGCAGCGCTGAGCATCATGGCCTGGGCAGGGTCCTGGGTCCCACTGCTGCCACCTGGACATACTGGTGAAACTCAGCTGTGGCTGACCGGGACCCCTGAATCCAGGGATAATGAAACACGGATTAATGAGCAATCTGGTCTGATCCCAGGAAATGGGACAATTTGGAAACAGGGTCTTGCGAGACCCCTGCAGCTTGCAGGAGCCGTGCCGGTGCCCCCGGGACCCCTGCCAAGGCTGCTGGAGGCAGGGCAGGGGCTGGGGCTGGGGCTGGCGTGGGGGGCACCCAGCACGTCCCCGCGGACCGCTCCTCTCCGCAAGAGGCACCATACTCGTGCAAGACCCAGATGACTCCTGTGCTGGACAAAGCGGGTATTTTCTGCCTTGCTCTGCAGCACGGCACTGTTGACGATGCCAATGCTGGAAATACTGACTCACAGGGTTTAATTTGCAGCCAATGTTCCTGCCTCGCTGCCCCCGCCGGGCGTTGGTGGCCCCCGCCAGCAGCCCCCGGGCACAGCCCCGCAGCCCCCCATCTTCGCCAAGCGCACCCCAGCCACAGCCAAGCCCCAGTGAACATCCTGCCTTTTTCCAACAGCTCCACACAAGGATTTTCCCAAGTTTCCTCTGTGCCAAATCCAACCCACCCATCATTCATGCAGGGCTGCTGCCTGCCCTCTGGCACCTTGTGTCTGCAATTAAGTCCATTCTCCATTTTGCCACAAAAAGTGGTAAACATCTGGTTTTTTAGAGCCAGCCGAAGCAGAGGGAAGATCAAATTTAGCCACTAGTGACACCTTCGTGAATGCATGGCTGCTTCTTGGTTTACGCAGTAAACTTTTAAAGTCAAATAAGGGGAGAGGAAATACTCTGAAATGAAGAACAGGCATGCTCTTTACAAACAGGCAACAACAAAATCCTTGCTGCAGTCCACAGGTCACTTTCTGGCTGATGACAAGGCAAAAATGCGAGTGACAGCAGTGATGGCATCGGTGGCAGAGGCACGAGTAGCTAAACAACAGAGTTTCTCGTGCCGACTGTCGCCTACCTGGTGGCGGGGCTCCCAGTCCCAGTCCCAGCTGGGATTTACACCCCGCACACGATTTCCATGAGCCTCCCAAGGTCATTTACGTTAGCGATGGGCAGGGCAGAGTCGCCCTCTGAGCAGAACAGAGATGTTTTTAAAATGCCATTGCTCAGGGGAAAAACGCCAACGTGGGAGAGAGGGAGTGGGAGAGGATCTCCTGAGCTGGAGGACGCAGCAAGGTCCCACCAAGATAGGGTGGAAATCTCTCTCGGGAGAAAAATGCTAATACCAACCTGACTCCCTTCCCTCCTGCACCTTGGTTTTAGGATGCGCTGGGAATATATTTGCTATTAAATGATCTCACGCAGTTTGCAGCAGGCTATTCTCTTTGCTGATGGTAGTTATTTCTAATGTAGCCAAGAGGACTGGAGGGGAACTATTAAGATATTAAAAAGCCAGTGAAAACACAGTGTCTGCTACACGTTTTTTAAAAGTAGAGCACAAGTCAACCCTCAAACTTGCAATCTATTTGCAAGCAACATCTGCACTGAGATTGGAGCACACTTGTGCATGTTGCAGGAGTGTGGGATCAGGGTCATGCTTGCAGGGATGGTAAATGACATCTTAGCACTTCATATTTATTCTCTTTCAGTGACTTCCATATAAAATTTGCTCAGACTAAAAGTCAGAGCCAAAGTTTTATGACTACAAATGCTGCAAACTTGACCTCATACCTGAAGAATCATGCGGCGGTCCTTCTGCTTTGTACATTGCCAGCAGTAAAGATTTGAGAATCAGGACCAGTCAATTTCATTGCTAATTCATGAGAGGGAAGGAAATGCAATTTACTCTCCTCCATCACAGCCAGATTTTGCTTTTGTGATTGCAGTCCGTGAGGGATGACTCATTTCTCTGCTGAAGTCGACACGTAGGGAATGTCACGGCAATTTCTGCGACCCTGTGCCAGAGGGACAGTGCGGATCCACGGTGAGTGTCCCTGCTCCCAGCCAGGGGAAGGGGACCCGGCGCAGCTCCCGCTCGCACGCCCGAAGGTGAGAAGCATCCTGAGATCCAAAGCAGGATCGGCACTGGGGGCCAGGAACAACTTCTTCATGTCTCTTTTCTGAATATTCCTCAATTTAATAGGAAAGCTCGGCGCTGTCTGTGTTAGATACCTCACACTTGTTTCTAGCTTGGGGATTTGATTTAGATTTTCAGTTTTTCCCAGAGAAGTTCCTGGAACATTTTCATTTTTTTCCGCACTAAAGCTGAATGCAGAGTGCAGTGTAGGACCAAAGGCCTCAGGACAACTGAGGACATTGTTCCGAATATCCCAAAACTACTCTTCATGGGGTCCTTTGGGAAATCAGTGTCTAACACCTGAGTTTTCCCAGAACCAGGTCACACTCCTGCTCCACAAGAAGTATTTCTAGCTGTGTGAGTGACCAGTAGTTGTGAAAATACTTTGTATTTTTATTTTTGTTCTCACATTTGATGGAAGTCCTGGCAGAAGGTGCAGCATTGCCTGGTTGTGTCCCAGCACCCCAGGGTGCGTGTTCCCCTCCCTCCTATTTCGGCGTGTTGTTCCCTCTGGTTTGGAGCCAAAGAAGCCGAGGCAGATCACACTCCATGCCAACACCATCCCTCTTCTCTGTGGCAGAGGCACATCCGTGATCACCACCGGGAAGGTCACTGGGCAGGCACAGCTCTGCTCTGACCTCTTACAACAGGGACTGCAGTTTGTTGCAAATGCTGCATAAAATTTTTGCGATGTCAAAATTTCATTTTTCCTAAAGTTGAATTGTCCAGTTTTCTTGTGTGGAGACTTGTGAAAGTTACTTTCAAAATATGGCATTTTCCAAAACAGTGAATTTTCATCCTGTGGGATGAGAGTGTTGAATTTTCTGCTGGAAGTGATATTTTGAAACAACTTTTTTATCTTTGAATATTCTCAGTGAAATATAAAAAATAATAGTCTAGACTTTTGTGTTTCAGTGGCTTTGGCAAATAATGAGCACGTACGCACGCCGTCCCTGTTCACCAGCAGCACCCTGTGCCGTGCCTGCTGCCGGCAGACCTCCAGCCCCCCACTTCCCTGCAGCGCTTTCCTTCAGCGGGAATGGGTTCTCACTGCGGAAAACTCTGCCGTGTGGAATGAGACACCTGCATCATGTTTCTGACAATGAGAACACCGAGCGGCATTGCTAAACCAAAAAATCTGAGGATGCAAAAAGCTACCGGTTTCCTTCCCTTTTCCTTTCTTCCTTCCAAAACCAGGGTCCCGACGCAGCCACTTTTTCAGCAGATCAGCCTGAAACTAGTTTTAACTTCGTCCTGCAGTGGTGGATCCTCCCTCACACGAGCGAGCGAAGCCGGGACGCAGAGGTTCCCGTGCTCCCAGCAGTTCCCCACCTCCAGCCCTCAGAGCTTACCCGCTCTCTTAGTTAGGACCGTAGGTTTGTTCTGACCCCTCTTTTTGGGAACCGTGCCCTGTAATTGTCACTGCGGAGTTTAACTGGCTGGATGAGGCCTCATCAATAAAAGGCTGCGTTGTTGGGTCGCCCGGATCTTGTTTCTGTGTCCCTCCCACAAAGCAGCGTATAATCAATGCCGTTATGCAGCAGAACTAAAAGGGAAGATGCTGTGAATCAGGGTGGAGCCGCGCCGATGGATGTGAATAAAGTGGATTTTGTTCTGAGGAAGCGATATTCTTAAGACCACCTTTCTGACCTGTAAACAGAGGTTATGGTCCCCACGCAGAGCCGGGTTTTTGCAGACCCCTTCCCCGGCTGGGTGCCTGCGGGACGTGGGAGGTTTCTGCGTCGCCGGCTGCTCTCCCGCGGCCCCCGGCGCGGGTCCCTGCCGATGCTGCGCCGGACCGGCGTCTGCAGCCCACCCTTGGCAGCATCTGGTTGTATACAAACGTTTAGAGCGACGTGTGTTGTAGGTTACAAAAACACATAAGGATTCCCTTTCCAGCCGATTTATTCTGCTGGATGAGGGTGGAAAGCGATCTGTTTTATGTCGGTAGGTCTGAAGCTTAATAGAAGAGTGAATTCAGCCTCCATCCCACTAAATTATCTGGCAAGGGCTGAACCCTATTTTTCTTTAGAAGAAGAACAAGGGCGCTGAAATAATTTGTGGATCTGGGTTCCTAATATTAAATAATTCTTACCATTTAAAACAGTTTTTGTAGGAAATATTTTATAGTTAGAGAAATAGTTTTTGACATTTTGGGGGGGAAAAGAACAATGGACCGTTTACAGGTCTACACAGTAGATTAATGAATCTAATTGAGTCTGTAGGGAAATGCTTCAGTTTAACTACTGGAACTAATTTATACATTCACTACATCGTAATAAGTCAATTTAAGTTTCTGGAAATAAAACTGGATATCCTGGGTATAGATTTGAACTATAAATTTCTGCAAGAAAGGAGTCTGTGTGTTCATTATACATTGTAAAATTACCATATGGACCTGTCAACACTTCTTAGCACAGCTTTGTAATAATGTCATTTAGTTTAACATTGTAATGTGCCAACTGAATTAATGCGTATGACACAATGAATGCCTCCCAACCGCTGGTTCTGGGGAGGTTTGCAACTTTTAAAAGATGTTTCTCATGCAAAAGAGTTTTGCCTGTATTTGCACAGCTAATATCTGGCCTTTGATCGGGTATTAACAGCATTAATGAGTGTCAAAGAACTGTTCAACTCCCAGCAACTACTTCTGAAGTTTCAGGAATGGGGATCGGTGTGTTGCAAATGCAACAAAATCCTAATTACCATTAGTGGGACACAGTGCCGGTGCTCCTATTGCCAAGCTGCATCCGACATCACGTATTTTTCCTCTCGCTGTTACTGCTGAATTTCTCTTCCCTTCCACTGTTATTTATGGCTCCGCGCTGCTGCTCCGCTGTTGGCCGTACTGGCCATATGAAAGACGCCCGTTGTTCTGAATTATTTTATGCTTGCTACACTTCTCATTCCCCACTTTCTATAACTTGCTCATAATACCCTTTTCATTCATCCAGCCAAAAAATAAAAGTCCTCGGCAGTAAATGAAGTCAGAGACAATGGCGGTGCACTCCCATTCCCTCCTTCTGACGAGTTACTGGGGGCACTGGTGCTGCTGCCTGCGGGGAAGAGCACAGAAACACGTTTCAAACCAGACCCTGGGCTTCTCGGCCAGGCCCGTGTCCGGATCCCAGCCCCGTTTGGAGGGGCGCAGCCACCCACCGTGGAGCCGGACCTGTGGGGTCGGGTGCCCGCCAGCCTTTTGGGGGAGGCAGCGCAGCCCGCGGGGCTGCAGCCCCCCACGGCGCTCCCGCTCCTTGCCCGGGCTGGTACCCACTCGCCCACGCGCGGTCCCGATCCGGGCAGCGAGGGATGGCAAAGGCACCCGAGCCGTGTCCCCGCGGCAGAGCAGCCGGGTCAGCCCCCGCTCTGACCCCCCGCTTGCCAGCCAGCCCGTGCTCCCATTAAGAACCCCCTCTGGGATCACGCTCGGCTCCTGGAGGCTGGAGAAGAGCAGCTATCAGCTCGCACGGTGCGTGCCAGCCGGGGCGTAGGCAGGACAATCCCGGCTCAGGGGAAAATTCCCCATTGTGTCCAACACCCGAGTCCTGCCTCCAGCCCGGGCAGAGAGTTCCCGTGGCGGGAGTTAGAATGGAAACGCAGAGACAGCCCTAATTACCGAAGCTCCCTGAAGGCTGCAATGAGGCGAGGATCGAAGGGAAACTCCTTTTGCAAATCTGAGGAGCGATCCTGCAGCGCTGACCTCTTACTGCCGCTGGAGTGGGGGGGAGTTTCTCCTGAGGATGCTCTACATAAATCAAGCAGCATTTTGCCCTTTGTCCTTTATTTGTCTACTTCTTTTATTTCATCCCCTCCTCCCTACGTCTACCAGCAGCCTTGCCGAAGTGACACTAGAGATTTCATAAAATATTACGGCATTTGGCTGGATGAGGGGAGGGGAGGTGGGCTGCTGCTTAAAGGTGGAAAAAAATAAACTTGCTAATCTCCCTGTAATTGGGCTATAGGCATCAAAGTGTGAAAGCTTTCCACTCTCTTCACTCGTGATGGGCACGGCTGCCGTTTGCCTGAGCAGCTCAGCCCCGGAACAGTACCGGCATCGCTTACCTGCCAGCGGAGCCGGCTGCCTGGGCTGGCTGCTGGTGTGTACAAGCTGGAGGGATGCTGCCTGATTTCCCTCAGGATGCAGTCTGAAAGACTAGTTGAATAACTAAAAACCCTACCTCAGTGAATTAGCTGAACGGGCTAATCCCCACAAATAGATAGGATTTAGGATTTGATTCTCGGGTTCTTATCCAATTGCACAAATCTGTGTAGACCCAGCCACGCCGGAGCTCCCGAGCCACGCGAGGAGGTCGCAAAATGCCGGGTAAGCACTGAACGCCAGCGGCTCTGCAGGCGTCAGATGTACCAGAGTGCTCCGGCTTGGAATGAGTGTGGTGAAACATACCCATTTTTTGTAATTAAATATTGTAACTAAGGTTTCGCATCACTAATTACATATTAAAATCCAGTAGTTATTTACATTTCTGCACTCTGATTTCTACTTAAAGCTATAACGGTTAATGTCACTACTTATGCAAACCTGATGGCATCTGCCTATAAAAGGATGATTATAAAAGATTAGCGCCTTACCTATAAATTCATCTCACTAATAAGCAACACGCTCATGATTGAAAGTCAAAGAGACTTTTGAAAGTAGTTAGATGTTTTATTTCCTTTAAAAAAAATTATCTGATGACAATGAAACAAGTGCTTGAGAACAGCGTGTGTGTCAAAAGTATTAGTGCCGTGCGTTCGATAATTCTGGAAAGAGTGATAAATAGCGGATCCTCAATTACATCTTTGCTTTATTCCCCAAGTGACTTGTATTTTGGTTGATATACAGTCAATGTGATTGCAGTTGTTTCCCAATGCAAGGAAAATGCCCTTCATGAAAACATTATTAATTACACGGAGCTGTAATTGTGGGGAATGCTGTGGCGGCTGGCAGGGAAAGAAGCGCCTTCACGCAGAGCGACGCGGTGCTGGCTCCCGATGCCCGTGCCCTGTGCTTGCCGTTCCCTGCCGTCGTGAGAGGCAGCGAGGGCCTCGTCGGCGCGGACCGGAGGGGATATGGGGGGAAGGATCGTGCCCAGCTCTTTGGGACCCCCCCGCAGTCCTCTAGCCGCGGTAGCTGCACTGGGACGACAACCTCGATGGAGAAGCCCCCCAGTCTCTGCCGGCTCTGAGCCGGTCCACATAAGCCGGTTCTACCCGGGCAGCCCTTTCTCCTTCCCCAGGCAGGCTTTGAACGTGTTCCTCACCCGCGGTTCCGTCCTCCGCTGTGCCCAGGTGAAGCATCTCCTGTGCTGGCAGGAACGCAGGGCAGCGGGGCTGTTCCACACCTTCGTCCCCCCCGTGGGACAGCTTGGCCGGAGCTCCGGGGGCACAGCCCCTACTGCAACCGGTTTGGCTCTTCTTGAAAACGCCCGCTCACTGTGTCCATAAAACAGGTTTTTCCATTTATCGTATGGCCCTTGTTTTCCTTTAATAAACCTGTAATTGTACATGCTCACGGATATTTGCTATGCTTCACGCTTTGACATCTCCTGCATGAACCTTATCCAGGTTAAGAGAGGTCACTAGTCAGTAATGATTTCCCAAGAGCCCAAAACCAGAATCTATTTTTTTATTTGGAATATCTTTTATTTAATTAACCACCAAATCAGGCAGACGGTGTTCCCTGCATAACCTACCAGTATAGGAAATATTTCAGTGAATTCCCAACAGGAGAATTTCTCCCTCCTGCAGCGAAGCCGCCCGCTGCGTGTCGCAGGCAGTGCCCACAGCACCAGGCTCTGGGCTCCTGCTTCCTTTCCCCCCTCTTTTCCTCTCTCTCTTTTTAATTATGAAAATCAAGGAACCCATAATTCCCATGACAGCTGTGACTACATTCAGACTTAACCATAAACTATGCAGCAAATGCTTGGTTTGTAGAAAATCATGTTCTATAACATATGTTTCTCATTATAGGGTAAATTTGCAGAAGAATAAGGCTTGTTTCTTCTGCAGGGGCAAAGCCAAGCCATGCATTTCTTGCTACCTGCTTTGCACCTGCAGCCCAGTGTTTGGAAG
Source organism: Harpia harpyja (assembly GCF_026419915.1). Classification (NCBI taxonomy): domain Eukaryota; kingdom Metazoa; phylum Chordata; class Aves; order Accipitriformes; family Accipitridae; genus Harpia; species Harpia harpyja. The sequence continues at coordinate 57,046,935 of NC_068946.1, forward strand.
CGCAAGGACCAAGACTCGCTTTTGCAGTGCAGCTGGAGGAGCAGCTCCTGCCCGCGCGTGTCTGTCGCACACTCACCCCGACGGCACATCTGCGTGACGGGCGGTTGGTGGTACGTGCAGCGGTGAATGCACTGGGAGTAAGGCAGCACCATCATTTGCTGGTGACAGAGGATACATTGCCTGGGAACGCTGTGGTGGGAACGCTGTGGTGGAAACACTGGGGTTAGTGGGAGATCGGGGTTTCTGTGCTTCCCCAGAGCCGACCTGTGCCCGCTCGGCAGGTCCCTGTCTTTGCAAGGACAGGGACAGGCAACTGCCCCGAGCTCTCCCTCTGAACCAAACCCTTCCTCTCCCAGCCTGAGGAGGAGGCACCACTTCGCAGATATTTCAGTGCGAGGTGTTTTGCCCCAAAACTCTTTCTGAAGTTACCAGGTCAAAGCCTGCCTTGGCTTCAGCAGCCCCTTTGCCCGGCTGCCCCGCTGCTGCTGGTGGCACCGACCAGACCCCTTTGGACGCCAGCACCTCCATCCTCGGACCTGTCCATACGTATTTGTGCATGACGTACAGCGTTGGCCGGCCGTCCTGCTCAGCGCTGCTGCTGCCTGGGACTGTTTGCACGGCTCGTTGCACAATTTGGGCATTGCCCACGGACAGAAGACCCCAGCATGCTACACGGACCAGCACAGAGGTGCAGGTGGTGGCGGGGGTGCCCGGACCCCCCCTGTCCCCTGCCCTGTCCCTTCACACCGTGGTTGCGTGTTTACGGGCTGCACCGTCTCCGGATTTGACTGTCCTGCACAAAACTGCCTGGGTCTCTCAGAGTCTCCTGAAAGCCCCGGGACCGTACAGCAGGAGTTGGATTGTCGCAGTGGGAACTGTCTCTCGACACGGCCCCGAAACCTCCGGCAGTCCCCTGTGCTCAGAAAGGAGGGCTGCGGCGGTGACAAACCTGCAGCAGCTGAGACAGGGCTTCGGAAGGTAAAAGTGGGACCAGAGGGAGGTTCATTCTCGTGTGAGCGGGCAGAGGTGGCGACAGCCCCGTGGAGATGACGAGCCGCTTCGTGGGCTCGCCGGGCCGAGCCCCGGCCCTTCGCAGGGAGCAGCCCATGCCCTCCCACCCGTGTCCTCGGCCCCGGACCCCCCAGGAGCTCACGCTGCACCCACGGCAGGCTCATGTGCAGCTACGCAGGGCTCAGCTTGAAAGTCCTCCTCCGTCTCCGTCCCCAAGTAAAGAACACTTCCTCCCCCTCCTGGCTGCTCTGATTTCATCCTTCCGTGGCATTAAGCGCGTACTCCTGCTCTCCCATGGTCAAACCTTCTCGTTTCAATTCCCTCCCCGCATCCATTGTCTCCACCCGTCTCTATCCAAAATGCCTCGCTTCGTAAAAAGTTTGAAAAATTTAGCAGAAGCACGTTGCAAGTGGAAAAGAGAATTTCATGTTCGTCAAAATGGGTGCTGGCAGATTCACCAGCAAGAAGAATGAAAACAAAGTTCCCGTTTCATCTGGAACCATCGATCCGGCCCGAAGGAAATGCTGCACGGAGAGTTACTTCACGGCTCAGCCCCGGCGAGCGCTCTGCGGGAGCTGCAGCCGTGCCTTTCCCATCCCCTGCCTTGGTCTCTGGCCACCATCTTCCTTACGCCCGTCTCCCACTCTGACCCCACGGACGCTGCAGCCCTCTCCCACGGGCAGGCAGTCGGGCAGGGGGCTATGAGCTCTGCTGCAGCCGCTCCCGGGCATCGCCTGGGGCTGCGCCTTCCCTCTTTTCAAAAGCAGAGCACCCTGTACACCTGAGCATCACTGCAACGGGCGCTCCTCTTTCTGAAGGATGCTTTCATTTGCGTGATGCTTCCGCTCGGTGGCTTCTGGCCGCATGAAAATCTTGGCTTCCCTTTCAGTTTTAGGGGGAGCGTTTTGCTGCAGATAATTCTGTGGAGAAATGTGTTGCAAAAAAAGTTTAGTCATGGCGGTCCCTCTAGGATATTGTAAAATGAGACGGCCCTCTGTCTCCTGCAACACCAGCAGAATAAGTCTAACCTCACAGCAGAATAAATCTAACCTCAATCTACCTCGCAAGAGCTCTTGGGATAGCGCATTTGAGCTTCATCACTCCCTTTTTTCAGTTGAAATCTATGCAAATTGGGATTAGAAATAAAGAAAAAGAAAACAAAGTATCAGGTGTACAGAAGTGTGTTTTCTTGCACACATTATAAAATTGCTTCATTGGCTATAAGAGCAGAGTTGCCATTAAGTATTAACTAGACAAGTATTAGCAATAGCCCATGTCACTGTTTTAAAGGAAATCAATATACAACATAAATGCAAAATCAAAAGGTTCTTCCCCTGATGGTATCATCTTACCAGCACCGAACAAATAAACACCGCAGCGTCTTTTACTGCTCCCTGGCCCCTTACCCTTACTTGAATTGCCCAGATGTTCCAAGACACACACGTTGGAGATCAGCATGGAGAACGGGCGGCTCGCCATGAAGAGCGACCGGTGGGCCGTACGTGGGTGGGCTCCGGCAGACATGCTCCAGCCTCGGGCAGGACCAGCCCGAGACCCCGCTGGAGCCGGCCGTGCTTGATGGCTGTGGCACAGGGAGAAACACAATCACCCCAGCCCGGTCATCGCTGGGCAGCTGTGCACGGCCACGGGCATGTTTTGTAAGGACGAGTGGCTTTCCCGGTCTTACAGGCTATTTATTTCTGTACTTCTCCAACGGGTGATGGTGTAATCCCAATGGCCTAAAGAGCAAAGCGCTTTACCGGCTGTATCTTCTATAGGCGGCTGTAGGCATGGGAGGGCTGAGCTGCCCCGGGCTGCCCCGCAGGAGCATATCCACGTGGAGCATCGCGGAGGACGAGCCTCTGCTCCCGCGGGTCCGCGAGCACCACCCGAACAGGGGACGGCGGGGCGCAAGGCCAAACTTTGGCCATTACCTACGTCCACCACCAAGCTGAGTTAGAGCAGATCTGTTGGGTAGATATGTAATCTGGTTTTAATGACTAAGCCATGGGGGTGTGCTACCTCCCCTGGTAACTGCTCCATATGTTTAATTATGCTGCTGCTAGGAAATTGCGTTTTCTTTCAAGGCTGAATTTGTCTAACCTCAACTTCCAAGCATAACTTTAAGTGAAGAATGAAGATTATATTTTTAGGATGTGTGATCATTTGCTGGGAAAAAGCATACAGAACACATAACATATCAAGAGAAGTTGCCTCATTAGATTAATTAACTTGTGCAGGCGAAGCCTTACGCGCCAGCTCTGGAAGGAGCGAGAGCCCTCAGCTGCCATCACTTCCCGGGGAGGGGGAGCGCCCTATGCTGCAGGAATATTCAGCTTCTCGCAGGCTTGCAAAGGCAAAGTCCAAAATCTGTGGCCCTTGTTTGCAGTATAAATGAATATATAGCTCTTCCTTCAGTCCACCCGGAACACATACAGAAAGTACATGCCCTTAAGGAACAGAAGAAAAGGACCCATCCATGGGAAATCGTCCCCCGGGGTGCAGCCTGCAACGCCCGGTGCTGCCCGCAGCTCACCCAGAGGGATGGAGGAGCCGGCTCTGCGGGGCCTGGCCCTGCGGCCCCTCGGGGAGGACCGCTGCCTGCAGAGCGGGGGGGGCCAGCATCTCCCGTGCCATCGGCTGCCGAGGTGGCGACCCGCTTCCCCAGCCCGCGGCCTGCCCTCTTCCCATCCCTGAGTCTTATAATTCAATGTCAAGGGGGCTTATGTAATATTTAGGCGTGTATTACACTAAATTAATCTTAACATGAAAAATCTTTTGATTACATAGTATGTTTTTGTCATTGATTGATTAATTCATTTATTCATATAGTAATGCTATGTCCAACTTCTATTTATATTCAGTTGTAAGAGAAAGTTCCTATTCATGTCAGAGGAGATGAATTAAAATAGTTATCACTGGTATTTTCTAGCCTACTATTTTGTAAGGTCCCTTTACAATATGTACTTTCTTTCCCGTACAGGCTGCCTGCCATGAATCCGTACAATTCTCATCCTCCCTATGGCGGCCAAAGGGTCTGGACCCGAGCAGAGGCACGGATGCCTCCCAGCACGCAGGACTGGGGAGGGCAGGGAGCCAAGGGGAGCCCCCACAGCCCAGGCAGCGTGGGCTGGTGCATCCCCAGGGAGATGTCCGCTGCACACCCTCGCAGCAGAGGTGAAGACTGAAGCCAGCGTGACACCGGGTGGCCCACGGGACCGCGCCACCGGCACGCCGGCATCTCCATGCCGCCCGCTGTCGGTACTGTGATCTCCATTCCCGCGAAGCAATATTGCAGGGTTGAGCGATGAGAAAGGCTTGGTTGCCATGGCATGAGACTGCCCTGACATGGGAGAGATTTCTTTTAATTTAAAAATAAAGCTTAATTAATTGTAATTCTTTCATGGGCTCAACCATGCCATTAAGGCAGAGGCTCCAAGGGCCCCGTGGGGCAGTTAACGACTGCGATGTGTGCCCCCCCTCAGCCCCCCAGCCCCAGGTCCCCTCGCCGTCCTTCCCGGTCGCGATGAGTGCGGAGGGAGCGACCGGCTCCGGGGACGCATCTCCCGCCCTCCATCCGCAGCAAAGCCGGGGGAGCCCGGCCCCAACCGCTGTCCCTTGTCCCTGTGTCCGCACAGGGCTGAGGATCAGCAGATCTAGCAGCGCTCGCCTTGTTCACTAACAATAAGGCAGGCTAAAATTATCATCAATATGTTCTTTTAATTTCACACACAATAACGAAGCCATTGGGAAAGTGGTTGTGTACACACGAAATATACCTTCTGCTATTTATATGTGTTTTTCTAAATTAAAGGGAATATAAAACCGGTGAGAAATCAACTTGGAAACATTCCCCTTTTGGGGAGGACAAAATTTCACACCAAGCAATATTAGCGAGGAAAGGAGATCCCACCAAGGATCAGCTTCACGCGTCTGGTCACCGCTGGCGATGGCAGCAGGACAGCCAGGGGTTCAGCAGCTGGAGCCCCCGGGTGCCCGACGGGCAGCGCAGCGGCAGCACCGGCCCCACGGGCTCCTGGCACACGGGGGTCACAGCACCCGCCAGGCACGGGAGCATCCTGGAAAGCTGCGCCCAGCTCTGCCAGTGCTCGGCAGAGATGCTGGGAAAAGAGCGAAGGTGACGCAGGGCTGGGCTGGAAACCTCCCCTCAGAGGGCTGGAGGGTTTATGAAACTCGGAATACTTTGGCAAGTATCAGAGAATTCGGAGGTGACTTTAGCTTCTCTAGAAGTAAAAATTCTCTTTCCCTCATCAGACTAAGACACCTGGACCGGCAGCTAAAGCCAGGCCAGTCAGATTGCAAATGCACAAGTTTCTTACGTGGAGATAATTAACGACTGGAACAACATCCCTGGCGATATGAACAAGCCTCCATCGGGCAGGGCCGGGTGTTTCTCCAAGGCAATCCCGTCCCTGCAGCAGATGCTACAGCCTGCTGCGAGGCAAAAGCTCTGCCGCAGATCCTCACAGAGAGGAGCCGTGGCGGGGGGTGGTGGTCCCTCCGTGCCCGGCCAGCTGCAGGTCCCTGGGGCAGATGGGCACGTGTCCGGGTACCCGGCGCTGCTGCGGATGGAGCCGTCCCAGTGCCCGGCCAGCAGCTGGGAGATTCCTCGCTGCTGGAAACTGGACTCTGCAGGGACATGGGTTACTGCCACGGAAAGCAAAGTGCCTGCTGCTGCGGTGTGTGGTCAGCACACGGCACCAGGTGACATGAGGGTCTCTGATGGGCACCAGCTGATTAGCACCTGCAATTAGAGCCTCCCAGATAAGGATGGCAGTGAGGGCAGGCTTTCATGGCTGCTAGGCAGGTCTCTGTGCTCTCCCACACTGCTCCTTGTCCAGCTCCCAGGGTCTGTGGGATTCAGACCCTGCTTCTCCTCCCTGAGCCCAGCCACAGGGTTGGTGCCCAGCCACGCACCAGGGCCAGCAGCTGGAGGCACCGGTGAGTACGGGCAGGGCATGGTGTGTGTGGAGTCTGATTTTAACAGCATTGCGCTTTGCCCCCCCTGCCCTCTCTCCCCATCTTTGTACCTCTTACACAGGCACACAAATGTAATATGTGCACGGGTACATGTGAGAGAGCTTATTAATTGCTGGCGCCCAGGCTTGGAAGGGCTCCCTGCACTTGGGCTGCTGCTTTATGACCTGCAGTGGCCACCCAGCACCTGAGCGCACAGGGCTCAGACCCAGGTGCTGAGGAGCCGAATCGAGGCCATGCATGCATCCCTGGGACGCAGCATCGCTCCGGGACTTCCCGCGCTGCCCTGCTGCAGTTACCGGCTCTGGGCATCCCTCTCCTAAGCTCTCCCATAACCGAAGCCTTTTGGATACGGAGCAGAAGATAAGCAGCAATTAGTGCACTTACTAGCCTAATCTTGAACCGACTGACAGACGAGAGCTGTTGCAACGTTCCAGCAGATTCCCGTGCCAGGAAATCGCATCAGCTAATGAGGGCCTGGCTGCCAGCTTCTCCTCTTACTCTTCTCCCACGGAGGGGAGGCTTGTGTTTGAAACGGCTCTGCAGCGCTTTATCTGAAAGCTAGTGTTGTGGGTTTTACATACATACACTCAATTCTGTTCATCAATATTTTACATATGCAGGTGTACATAATCTTCATTTTTATGCAAATCTCTCTGCAGCCAGACAGGTGCGTTTCCTGATCTCTATTCATCATCAAGAAATCCAATAACTTGGCTGTGTACTTACATCTGGTTAGGGGTTGACCCAATGTGCACTTAAGCATGGATTTCAAATATGGGCAGCAGGGAAATAGCTTATTTCCCCCCTGGCCTTTATAAAATTAAATGCAAAACCCCCCAGTGTTAATGCGATGTTAATGTTGCAAGATTGAGCATTTAAAAGTCAGGAAATTCCATAACTTGAGGTTGCTCCAGAGATGCTGAGTTGATACATCGCCCATCCTATATATGGTTTTTGTATACTTTAATGATAAATATTAAGCAATAATTAAGGGATTAAATAAGCAATATTAAAATATTGCTAGTACTTCAGCAATACTGAAGTAAAGGGAAGTCTAGCAGAAAATATCCTGTGTTTACTAGGACACCCTTGGAGATGTCCTTAGTACAGATACTGGTCTGACAAAAAGGTTTTGAAAAGGCAACTGGAGTTTTGACAGAGGCATGTTTGGGGGCCCAGAGGTGTCTGTTCACTATGGTGATTGTGCATTTTTATTGCAGGAAAACAGCTCAAAACCAGAGGCTTCGGGAAGGCACTGGCACACCGCTGTCCTTCACGCAGTCGGGGTGCCTCGTGGCCTTCGCCATCCCCCGGGCTGAGCCGCCCCTGCCACCCCTCGGAGGGGGACACCAGCTGCAGAGGTATTTCCAAATAGAATGATTCTGTTTCCTCCTTGTAATGGAACAAAACAGAAAAAACAAAAATTGAACTTCTCCCTGGGGGGAAAAGCCCTGGGCTGTTTCCCTGCTGCGGGTCCGTGGGTGCTGCCCGAGCCCAGTGATGCTCAGCACTGGCAGGCGGCGATAGGGAGGGTGCCCACCCCCCCGGCTCGGCGCCCGTGCTCCCCGCTGCGAGGCGACGGTTAAACCAAATCTGCTCATGGCCAGGGAAAGGCGTCTGTCCTCCCTCTGCCAGCCTTCAAATGTCGTGATGATTCTGCTGTCGCTGTTTCTTCAGAGGCATGGCGCTCTGGTTTTGGCTTGCTTGTTTCAGGTGGGAAGAGTGTTTGTTTCCTTTATTATCTTGGAAACAGATGAAAACAATTAGCTCCTTTCTTGGAAAGGACAGGAGCAAAAGGACATGTGGCCTTTGGGAACGGGTCAAAAAAGAAACCCTTCAACCTAAGAGGGGACTGTTTCCTTCAGACAGGCTTCTCGGTCCCACTGCGCTGGGAGCTGGGACTGCACAACTCCTCTGCAGTCCCTGCGGTTCAGCTGCGTACCAAGACCTGGAGCAATTCAAACAATATCAATGGTGGAAAGTAATTTTTAAAGTTACAGGTTGGCTCCCAAATCACATAGGTGTTTCAGAGGGCCATTGAGAGACTGGCTCTGGGCACGCAGTGGCAAGCAGCAGCTTCACACACCCTGCTCGTGTTCGCTGGGGTAGCAGCAGGGTTTGCAAATGACCTGGATGCCTCATGCAAGGATTTTGTCATCATCACAAAATCACATTATGTTTTGACCATGTCTTTATTTACAAGTTTGCTTTTGTCTCGAATATACTCGGATTTCAGGTATATGGTATCTCGGTCCTGCACTGTTTTGGGTAGTGTCTCCTTGCCAGTGCTGGCTGACAGGTCTCTTGTCCCCGTGCTTTCCGCAGAAAGAACTGAACAGCTCGGAATGTAGCTGACCTCGGTGAGGGATGGGTGAGGTTTTCAGGTTTCCTTTAATTGCACTCACTTACCAGCTGCAGTTCTGACCAGAGTGCACATACAAAGTACAGGTTACATTTGGAGGCTCCTTGAGATCCTGTTAACTTTTTGCAGGCTCCTGTGACTAGCCAAAGACAGATCTGTGCTTGTTTCTGGCCATTCACCGACTCCTCCCCACAGGGAAAGAAGAGGGAAAATCCCCTTATAAGGATAAACGGCTCTCCTGCTCAGATTAATTCACTTGCCCAAACTGCTGCCTCCCATGGCCATGGAAACGGCTGCCTTGGCCAGGGACCTGCCTGCCCACGCTGCCGTGACGGAAAGATGCTGAGGATGCAGACCCCGTGCTTAAATCCCAGTGCAGAGGTAGAAGTGCGTACCTCGTATTATTCCTGCTTGGCTGCTGCAGCTGCTACACCTTCATTCCAAAATAATATTTTTTCAAATGAAGTAGCAGAAAACAGCTTTACATTTTTGTTATCCCTTCCAGCACAAAATAAAAAATGCCTGTGCTGCCACTACCTGATTCAATCAAGTGGAGTACATTGGATACCCACAGGCTACAAGTACTGGAAAAAGCTGACTTGTATTTTAATTAATAATGCGATACAGTGTCTCAACAACCAGGCCTCTGGCAACGTGCTTTGCTTTGTTCATTATTTGCTGTAAACAATTTTCAAGCAATGTGTAGACAACCATATTTTTTAATTTCTGCTAATTCATAACATTAACAAAATGCAGGATTTTTCTTGTGCAATAAAGCAAGTCATTAAACCTCCTTTCTAGCTCATGAAAGATTTCAGACTGGTTCTGATTTTGGACAAAAAAAAAAATCCTCAGCTGTTCAACAAGGCTTCCACTGGTCTGGCAGGGTGACTGGGTGATGCTGGCAGGAGGTGGGTTTGGGGGGACGAGGGACAGCCCCAGCTCGGGTTGCAGGGACTCGCTCCCCTCTCCAAGTGGCAGGTTCAGATTTTGAGATGGAAAGGGAATGGGATGTAAATGGCCCCACTGTGTTTGCCAGGTTGTCCAAAGGTCTGTAACATGAGCTGCAGCATGGGTTAGTGATTGCTTAGAAAGAGAATGCCCGGGGGGGTGGATAGCAGCACAGGCTTGGCAGCGATACCTTCAGCCCCCAGCCGTTTCCCAGCGAAAGCAGGGCCTCCTCCTCTACATTTACCCTGGCTGGTGCTATTTTTCTGCTACCTGTTGAAGCACCCTCAGTGTGTTTGATGGGTCCTGTGGGCCTCGTGGGCTGGGGTGCAGGATGTGACCGCACCAGCCCCCAGCCTGGGGTTCGGTCCCAGCGGTGCTCCTGGGTGTGGGAAGCCCCAAACCTCAGCCAGTGACTCCTGGTGCCTCCTCCATCATTTCCATGGGCATCTCCGCTCTCTGCCCCTGGCTCCTTAGGGACTGTGTGCGGACACGGCAAGCAGTGGGCTCGAGGAAGGAGCTGCTCAGCCACAGTGACATTTTTCTTGCGGAGAATAACTTGTATTTGGAAACAGCCGAGATCCAGGCTGCACGCCTCCTAGTCTGCTTTCGCTGCTATTTGGCAGGCAAGGAAGGTCCCTCCAGCTTTTGCCGTTCTGCAAATCCTCCTCATGAGCACAAATAGCAGGCTCCCGCGCACAGCAGAGCCCTGCTCTTAATTAACGTCTCTTCTCTGGGCCATCTGCTCAGCCAAGATCAGGCTCAGCCCTCCCGCGAGCCACGCGTGCCCCAGCCGCAGCCCTCCGGGCAGGGAAAACACGGCTCCTTGGGGATGCGCAGGTTACGCATGGGCAAACGAAGCAGCTGGCTCCGGGTCACCGCCTCGGCCGGTGCCGGTGCCCGCCCGGTGCGCTCCTTGCTTTTGGGCATCCGGAGACGCGCTTTCGGAGGCAGCGCGAGCGAAGGACGAACCTACACCCCACCTCCCCGTCAAGCCCCGCGGTGCCTGGCGCGGTCCCCTCGGGAACGGGGCACGTACCACCCCACGCGCGCCCTCCCCGGCGGGAATCACCTCTTCTCCAGGCTCCCTCCTAATGACTTGGCAGCAGACTCGCTGTCTGACGCTACCAGGTAAGAGGCAATTGGTCGGAGCACAAAGTAAAATGTCACCCAAATGTCACAGCAATTTCCTAAGTGTCCACAAAATGGCAGGTGCTCCTTTTCAATGGCATGTCAGCTTCTTCTTGGAACAGCAGCACCTCGCTCCTATGCACTGTCCCCCTTGTCACTGCTCTGTGCTAGCGTAGGGTGCTGAGGGACACGGCTGCCATCATGCTGGAAGAAGAGACGTTATTGCATTAGAGAAGAGACCTTTCATGGTCATCGAAGCAGGTGCATTCATCACAGCCTTCGCCTTTTCCAGCTTGGTTGGAGAGTAGCTGGTGCCCGCTCAGTGGCCGAGGCAGACCATTTGTGCCGGCCTGGCTCTTCCTCCCTTCGACGTCGAGCCCCACGGCCAGAAGGAGGTCAAGCACTTTCCAGGGCTGAACAAAGAAACAAAGCTAATCTGTTTCTTCTAATTTTAGAAGGGCAGAACTGAGGGGTAGCACTCTGAAACCAGCGGTAAACATGGACAAGTAAGTGCCCGCACGTGCCTCCTCGGGGCTAGGGACCCTTCCCACTCACACTGCCCCTGTATGCTCATGGTTGTGAACCTCTCAGCTCCTAATCCATTAACCGCTGGACTAAACAGTGTGATTACAAAATTGTCCTGGGCCATCCTAAGCACTTTGCATGCTTCCTCTAGGATGGTCGCTCCCCATCTGCCTTACCTGTGGAGATGCTATCCTGGACGCATTAGACTTCAGAGACATCTGAAGTCCTTCCTGGAGGCTTCCAGAGTCTGTTCATGTTCAAGGACCGAGCTGCTATTTGCAGTACTTGCAGAACCACTGCACGCCACTTTCTGTGGACACCTGAGGTTGCCTGGGCTGCACCAAGTAGGGAAGAGGCGAAGTTGCCTCCAGCCTATCCCGTTCCCAAACCCTCCCAAGGTCTGTGAGAAAGCTCTCATCCCAATCCTCGGACATGGGTGATGTTTTCGCACTTCTGATTCCTGCAGGACCGGCTTCCAACAAAGATGGCTGGGCAAACCCTGTTTTCACCAGGGCTTGATTCCTGATGGTGGGATAGCTCTTCCTGCTGCTGCTGCGCCCAACGAGCAGGTTTTCCACAGCAGCAGCAGATGGTGACCCGGAGCAGGGCTCCAGTTTTGTCTCACCTTCTCCTGTGCCTGGTCACCTTCATACAATACACACTGCGGGTACTGCACTTGCTTCAAAGGAGTGAAAGATGCCCTCTAACAAACATGGCCATGATGGCACGCTGGCAAGGTGGATTCATCTTCATAACTCTGCTGCCTGTGCAGTGTCTTGCTGTGCCTAGCACTCCCAGTACAACACGCACTGCTAAAGTCTGAGCTGGAACATTTCTGAAGAGGCTGGCAGAGCCACACAGCCTGCTCCCTCCTGGCAGCACGCTTTCTTGGACATGACCTCATGCGACTGAAAAGACGTTGCGGTAGGAACACCTCTCCCGTCTCTCCTGCTCATCATCAGCGCGTATGCAATACAACACAACAGTGACACATGCTCACAACGTAGACAAGTGTCAGAAACAGCGAGCTCTGACTGCTCTGATGAATATGTAAAAATATCACCAAGAGCCACAGAGGAAAATGGACCAGAAATAAGAATATATATTCTGAAATAGCACACCATCTGCTGCAGAAAAAAACCTTATACAACCACAGCCAACCCACTGGTATGTGGTGTACGGAGACAGATCTCCCCTTCACAAACTTCTTCAGCAGTCTATTCTTTACAAACCTGGAGGGAAGCCACATCTTCCACAAGAGCAGGAGACCCAGCAGAGGGTCCTGCCATACATGTTGTCTTCTCTCAGTTGAGCCCTGTTGCTCAGCCGACAGTGACCACACTGTCATCCCACCACGGCGCCAGCACACAGACTATTGTCTTAGTGGAGGTGAAAACCTGGCCCTGTCCAAATCACACCAAAAATCCCATTTATGTGGCTATGAGGATGCAAATTCTCCAGCTGAGTTTGAGGGCGGTATGTAAAGCTGCCTACTGATGGTTACAGGCAGCTGCTGTGCTGACAGGATTGTTTTGCCTGTCATCACCCCGTTATTTTGCGACGTTAATTCATCTGATCCTTTCATGCTTGTATGTGCATTTAGTTCTCACAACTTCAGGATCGTTTTTTTAAATATCTATATAAATGTATGCATAAATAGCTAAACTTTCTATTTTGCCTGCTTAGTGCATTAAGGACTCTAGACACAGCTTTAAATGACTTGTCAGACACCTACGAAATATGCATTAACATCATAGCTAGTTTGATGAGCTGCAGTTTGATAGCTCGCTTCTGATGAAAGCCCCCGCCACTGCAAATACAGGAAATTATAGCGTTACAGAATGCGCAGCCCTGCATGGCAGTGCTGTAATTATACAACTTCTAACAATTAAGTGCTTACTGATTATGTGTTGAAAGGAAGCTGAACACCATCAGATCGTATCATTGCTGATTTATTGAGTTATTATTGGCCACATCCTGAAGCTCTGACTGTCCTTCCCTGATCAAAACTCCTCATTTACCTGAATAAAGATGAAGAATTTTGCCCTGTAGTATTTCAGGCAATAGTGTGTAATCTCAAAACCTTTTCAAATGCTATTTATAATCCTGAAGCATATTGTTTTATGCTTGTTGAGTTTTATAAACAACTCTTCTTCCTGCAAGGATAAAAATAAAGTCAACCATTGGCTTCTGCATTTAAGTCAGGTCACCACAAAGTGCAATAGGCAGGATTTTAAAAGGTCTGGTTTTACAATTTATTGAAGACAAAAGAAAGAAGACTCTTGAAAGCTTCCTGATTTTGTGTGTGCTACAGTACATTATGTATAAAATAAGGTCATATATGCATTATCTTTATGCTAGACATTGGGTACGAAATGAAACAAAGCTGACAAGCAGTTTACTGCATGTGTTTTGTTGATATCACAAACTTAATTCAGCCGCGAGAAGACTCTTTGCATAGAGCATGTCATTGACAAAAAGGTACTAGACAATCGTAAAGAGAACAAGGTAAGTGATCTTCATCATTATTATTATTATTTATTCCATCTCTTCCCTTTTCCCCCATTAAGCATTTCATTTGGAAATTCACTGGGGAAAAAGAATGGGAGGAAATGCGTTCTGCTTTCCCATCTGAATATCCTTAAGTCACATATGTTATAATATATTTGCATTTTTAAATAAATACCCCTCACAAAAACAAATTAGAAATGGTTATTTATGTCTTATGAAGCTCTGTTACCCTGCAGTGCTGTCAAAAGGTCAACCATTGCCTCTAACTTTGCTGTGCACACAACGACCTGGAAGTACCATCGATAATGACCCTATGGCTGCAAGTCTTGAAGACTTAATCATCTGACATACAAGGAGCCCTACGGCGTTCGTACTTGGCATTTGCCTTATTGAAATGTACACAGACAATATGCATTTTAAACAATTCCAAGCTGCGTGCCTAAAATAGTCATCGGGCCACAGATCCCTTTCTGAAACAGGCTTCTCGCTATTTCAGCTCTCTCGCCTTGATGAGCAAGTCAGCTAACGAAACAATCTGATGCATCTGGAGCTAGAAACTAGCTGCATTTATTATTGGCATTTGCTCCATATTGCAAGGGAAAGTTATCATCTGCGTCATCTGGAACTTAATTACTATCTGCCACCAGCCAAATTTGATTTTAAGCCTCTCTTAGAGAGAGTTCATAAAACACAACAACAAAAAGGGGGGGAAATTCTGCATTAAAAAAGAAACCCACACAAAACTGAGGTCCCCTGCAAAAGCAGCTGCACCTGGAAGCCCTGCATAGCTTTCGTGCTCGGTCAGCGGGGTCTGCCTGCCGAGCCAATGCCCTGCTCCAGGTCTTAAAATGGTCCAAAAAAGCCAATTACTGCAAGTCTTCCTTCAGTCTGATAGAGCAAACCCATACCTACAAGGAGGGAGATGAGAACTCCCTTGAGCAGGAAAGCCAAAGTCAACGTTAACTATTGCGATCACGCAGTACGTTATTTAACGATCCCCTGCTTAGGAACACTTTTGCAAGACCACCATATGTTGCTGAGTGAAACAGGCCTAGCAGGAACAATTTCTGATGTATAGCCACCGGCAGGCTCTGCAGAGCATATGCTCTCACCTTGAGCGTCTGCGGACGCGCAGATCCGGAGAAGTGCCTGCTCACCTGTTGCTCTGCTTGTCACGCTCCTTCCAGCTAATTAAAAGCTTCTCTTGCAGAAGTCAAACCCCCAGAGACCCGCGGCCGTCTCTGGGTAATGGTGAACCTCCGCGTCCGTGGTAAGCCGGCAGTCCTCCAGTAACACCCATATGATCCTCCTGAGAGGGTGTCCTGTGCTCCCCAGCGCTGGTGAGGGGGCACGGAGCGGTGGGCAGGGATGGACGTCCCCGCTGCAAGGTCCGGCCGGAGAGCGGGTCTGCTCCAAAGGGGAATTTTTGAGGATTTTAGAGATCTTGGGGCACTCGCGGCCGACCGGGCGGAAGAGGCAGATGGTTTTGAGATGGCGTCCAGCTGGTGATGGGTAGGTCGGACAAGGTGGGATGTCACCACATCGCCCAGAGTGACCCCCGCCGATGGGAGAAGCCTGTGAGCGGGCCATGGGTACCTGTGGGCCCCCCGAGCTGCTCCCACAATTGAGCAGGGCTTTGCGGCGTGTTCCCAGCCGGCAGCGCACACCTACAAGTTCACAAGGGCAATAAAGACGGTACCAAGGGGAGAAGCTGGAGCCGCCCGGGCAGCCCCTCGGTCCCTCACGCTGCCGCAGGAGGACATGGAGACGCGGTGGCTGCTTGGGAGAAGCAGCGACATATGTTAGTGGAGACATAGCTGCTTTCTCTTGCGTGTTTACCCTCCTACGTATCTTCTCGGAGGCTCGAAGGAATTATGCTTGATACAGAAAAAAGAAAAAGACTCAGAAAAAAATCCTCCCTTTTCTACCCACCCTTGCAAAATATGCCCAAGTGATGTCTCTTTCTGGTATTTCACATTGCTGGGAGTCAGGAAAACTAGCCCGTGCACTTTCCATGTCTTCTGTTTTAATAAACTGCACATTAGTTTCATTCAGCAGCTCCAGCCTCTGGCTATCCGTCTCGCTGTGTATTAGTTTTAAACACACATTGCTTGCAATAACACCGGAGCAGGAAGCTGTGCCTCAAGTTAAGAAATGGTTAGGATTGCTTTACATTTGCAGTCTCATTGAAAACATTTATTCAATCAAAGGGAAAAATAAATGTGGTCCCTCCGCTCTGTCAAGTATAAACTGTTATTGATCCCCTAAATGAAATTTGTCCATGCTGATCGATCAAACACATTATCTTTTTTCCCCAGTCTATTACCAGCAATTGGAAACTCTCAAGCATCAATAGCAGCTTGACCACACACAACTGTAAATTTAGCCTATCAGCTCCCAAAATCCGAATTACTCCGGTCCCCCTCCTTCCTCTGCAAACAGTGGGATCTCTGCATTATGACTATATTTTTCCTGAGCTCAAGGTTAGAAAAAGTTAAATTTCATAAAATGCTGGGAATCATTTGTGTCGTGTTAAACTCCAGCCGCGTGGTAATGGCCGTGTGACAGCGCGGGGATGGCACCGGCGCCCGCCCGGGCTCTGCGGCGAGGTCCTGGGGACGTGCCTGCACGCCAGTCTGCAGCTTCCCAGCTGGCCACCAACCGATTTTAGTATTTCCGAGTATTTCACTTTTTATGAAACTGTTATTTATCGTGAATGGTCTGCCATATAAGCTGCCTCACGTATCGCCTTCTCCGGAGCCGGCCCCAAACTGCGAGCCCGAGTGAGACATCCCTCTGCACGGGCACCCTCCGCGCTGCAGCACCGCTGGCACCGTGCCCCACTGCTCTCCTAATTCCCTAATTCATCATGCCTTCCTGCTCATCCACGGGCAGGATCTGGCCATTGCTCCCCATCCCTGGCCTCGCACCACTCTCTGTAAGAGACATGTCTGCAGAAAGTGCCAGGGGCAAACCCAGCTTGTCCCAGCTGAAAACACAGACGGCACAGAGTATACACGGGACTTTGAAGGGTCATCATGTTACCGGTCCTGTTTGTGGTATTCCTCATCTTCACAAACTAGTGAGAGCTGGGGAAGAGGGGAATGTTTACACATCCTTTTCCGACTATCGGGCTTTTTACGTAAGGAAGTGGAAATGCCGCATAACATGAACCTGGCTCATGAGAAAGCTCAGTAGATGGCTAGTCACAAAATCTTCACCTTCCCCAAGGCCTGGCTACGCTCGCGACGCTCTCCGCAAGGGAAGATGCTCCAGGGAGAGGACGGGGTACGCAGGTGCTGCGGGCAACCCAGCGCTTCCCGTGGGAGCGGGAGTGGGAGCGGGGTCCGGTGGGGTTACACCCGCCCGGGGATGCAGCCTGATCCCACCCTTGCAGACCGCCTGCCTTAACGGAGACGCTGAGGTTGTCTGATGTGAACTCCCAGGGTTCAGCAGAGCACCGATCTTCAAAAAGAACTTAATTTCAGGTAGGCTGTGGAAAAAAAGGTAACGCTTGTCTCTTAATAGCCATCATGAGGGGCTTACTCTCAGCTGCTGTCAATAGCTCATATGTTTGTCTTCTGTCTTGCTGATAGGTAATAATTTTCCAAGCAAGCTCAGGGAGCAGTGACTCTTTATTAAAACTAATAAGGGAGGGAGTCACGGGTTTTTAAAAATCACTCAGGAAATTATTACTGACAACTCTTCCTTGCCTCACTCCACAGAAGCAAAGCAATGAGAAGTTAAGATGCCTTGCATGATGTCAGCTCGTGGTTTTGCTGCCTCATATGCTCAGGACATACAGGCTTTGTAACGCAATGCCTTGCAACAGTGGCTTATGTTGCAAGCAAACCAGTCCTGAAACTTCACCTGGAGTCATAGAAGCTTCAAGTGTAAGCTGAATGTTTAATTTTGGCTAAATACGGCAGAAATTATATTTTAAGGAAATAACTAACCGTGAAACATTTTGGCGCCTGCTTAGGTACTGAAAATTCAAATCCCAAGAAAAAGCAGTGAAAGACAGCCCTGACCCTGTGAAGACGGAAAAGCCAAGCGCTGGCCTCGCTCACGGGCACGTCACCCAGAGGCTCCGCAGAGTCCATCTTCTCCCCAGCTGTAAGACAAAGGCAAAGCACAGCCAAGCACAGCCGACCCCTCTGCCCGGCTCTCGTGCAGCAAACCCTTCCCGTCTGTCCCCCTGCTCCGGGGACCCGCGCTGCACAGGAGAGCTACCGACGTCTGCAACCCCGAGCCGTCAGCGGGCTCGTGGGTTTTAAGGGACCACGGTGTAACATAGCCAGACCCTTTTTGCAGCCAGACCAAACACTTCACCCATCCGTATCAAGATAG
This sequence comes from Harpia harpyja, assembly GCF_026419915.1. Taxonomy (NCBI): domain Eukaryota; kingdom Metazoa; phylum Chordata; class Aves; order Accipitriformes; family Accipitridae; genus Harpia; species Harpia harpyja. The sequence continues at coordinate 57,064,774 of NC_068946.1, forward strand.
TATCTCCTGATCTCACCTCTCTCTCTAAAAAACCCCTTATCTTGGCATAGCGCAGAACAAACCCTGTCCCTAGATGGGTTGTTCTGGTGGTTCATTGCCCGCACAGATCTGGACCGTATTTCAGTCTGACTTAATCCAGCTTCCACTTCCCATCGCCGCTCCTCATGCTGCCTTCCCTTCCTGCAGCTGGAGCCAAGGCCCTCCTCTGCCGGGCAGCTCGCAGAGCATGGCGGGTTCGCCTGGATAAATCAGACCGACTTTCTAAGCGTCATGCCTCGAGGCAGGTTTGCTGCACCTCTGGTTACTCTCACGGCCGTTTGCTGGACACTTTCGGACTTCCAAACCTCCTTCCCGAGGAGCAGGCACCAGACCTGGATGCAGCATTCCTGCGACGCTCCCGCTGGTCCTGCCGGGCTCACTTCACCTTTCCCGGCTGTTTCTCCTTCCCTTTACAGACACCCAGTAGTTTTTCCCCCACCTCGGCTTTGGCACGGCAGGGACCCGGGCTTGGCCGTCTGCCGGGCAGCCCCTTCGGCACCACGCTGCACGGCCGGACACGCTCTGGCCGCGTGGGCACGGGCGCACTCGGAGCCTGCCGGTATCGCTGTCCATGAACTTGTTCCCCTCATTATTTAATATTTTCCATTGCTTTACCCACAGCATTTGGGGGGGGTGACATCTTTCCCCCCCAGGCCCCAGGGTGATATTTCCCCCTGCCCCATCCTGCCAGGCTGTCCTCACCCCCCCCAGTGAGCCCCTGCTCCCCAGGTGGGAGCTGTTTTGGGCAAAGTTTAGCCCAAAGTTTGCTGTTCTGTTTCAGACCTCAAGAACTGCCCGTGCACCCAAAGCCTTGTCTGTTTTGCAACCACACAAGCAGGTCTAATAACAGCAATGACCTCTGCCCGTGCTTCAGCTGAGAATGTGATCTCAATGAAGTTACTTTTATCAATCACACTTTTAACCTAATAAAAAAGATGACGGGGGAAATGACATAAAGACCAGGTTCTTGCCAATATTGTTGCATTTCATAGTATTACAACAATCTTCTGTGAAAAAAAGAACATGAGCGTGTGCGGCCACATCCATTTCCGTCTTGAGAAATGTCGGCAGAAACGCTGCCTTATTACCTGCTGGGATTTGTCCTACCGGAGGGAGCAATCCTTCTCCCTTACTGGCGGGGGGTTTGCCTCGGTCGCCTGCAGAGCTCCTTCTGATTTTCCCCATTGTGGGATTTTCGTCCTGTGCTGTTTCACAGCTGGACTATCACAAAGATAGCGATGTGATTTCTACTTCATCACCCACAAAAAGGGAAAGATAGAGCCATTTTTCCCGGAAAATTTTGAAATATCGACAGTGTTGTCGGAACAGCAGAAGGGGAGGTCGGAAACTGGCCTTGGCTAAGGCACGGTGTGGGCATCACCAAGAAGCGGTGCCACCGGCCGCGGCCCCCCGAGGGTCCCTCCCAGCGCAGCACCCTCCAGCACCCAGCACCCTCCCTGGCTGGCACCGATCCTTCTTTAATGACAAACACCAAGCTCATTTGCGGGAAGCTCTCGCAGGCTGCCGAGGCCAGAGCGGCAGGCAGATGCCCGACGGCCGACTCTTCATCCCAGCCACGGATCTGCCGGCTCAGCCCGGTCATATGCAGCCGTGTCTGAAGGTTCGGCAGAACCGCTGGCACCCCGCCTGAAAAGCACTGTGTCTGCACGGCGTGCTGCCAGGCACGGCGGTTACAAAACTGCACAGGCTTTTCCTGATTTCCTATTTTTTGCATGCCTTGGTCTGCTCCGTTCGGAAATGCAGGAGGGCATCCCTGCCGTCGCACGGCCACGACAGCCCTTCCAGAGGGGCCTGCCCCACACCAGCTCGGTTGTGCTGGGACTGACCGCGAGATTCTCCAGCGGTGTATTTGCTGGAAGGAGGAGGAAAATGGAGACGAGGAATGGGCTGCCCTCCCTGCATTGCGCTGGGATGTGCCTGCGCACATAAGTGACCTGCCAGTTCATTTGCAATGTGTTAGTAGCATCAGCCCCACGATACTGTCATGGGTTTGCATTGGTATTTCACTTTTTCACTCTCTCTGTGTTTAACTGCCAGGCTATGGGAACATAAGCCCCTGGGCTGGAGCGAGTGCCAACGCCAGACCCCCGAAGGGGAGAAACGGAGAGTGGGGTGGTGAGGGGTTTCCCAGGCTGGGACCCATGCCTGGGTGCCTGCCCTGCAGGCAGGGCGAGGGGAGAGCCGGGGTCCCGCCGGGCAGAGGAGCGGGCAGCAGGAGGGCTCCCGCCGCAGGCAGTGGCTGCTCGGACGGCACTAACCAGGCAATCCCTCTGCACTCATTTGGTACCAAAAAAAAAGTTACCTTTTTTGCAAAGCAATCTGAATTTTGAGGTTCAGAACTAACAGTGATTGAAAAATTTCAGGTTTTGAGTGCGAAATGATACAAGATTGGCAGGGGGTGGTTTCTGCTGCTCTTCCACAGGTCTCCAGAGGACAAAGGAAAGTGCTCTGTGGTCTGGGATGGGCATGGATATTTGGGATGGGAACCCTACAGTGGGGTTTGGTTCCAGGTGGGTTTGTGGGGCACCTTGTAACAGAGTCCTCCAAGTCCTAAGGGTGGCCTGAGCTTCTACAAACAAAATTAAAAGGAAAACAAAACTCAAAGTGGCACAAAGTGCCGTAGGTGTGAGACCTGCCTTTGCCCTGTGGGCTGCACTGGATGGAGGAAGGCTCCCCCAGCGATGGTGACCTCGGTTACATGAGGCCTCTGAGCCCCGACCTGCCTCCGGGCTTGCAGTGTCACCGCAGTGACACGAGTTGCAGCTGGTCTCAGCCTGCCTTGGTTCCCACCCTCCCAGCAGGATGGCAATTGGCTGTGTTCTTAATTACCAAAGCTAAGGTGGCATCAACCAGTAGAATTGCATAGAATTGAATTTAATCGAATCAAATAAGGATAAAGATAAGGATAAGCATAAGAATAGAATAGAATAGAATAGAATAGAATAGAATAGAATAGAATAGAATAGAATAGAAACTAAGAAACAGAATGAGAACTAGGGACTCTTAGTCCTGAACTTAGACTTAAAAACAACAAGTTATCTTTTAATATGCCTCTTTTTTCTTCCAGTTTGTCCACCTAGATAAAAATCAACAGATTTAATTGTGCTCCAGTGCCTCTTCTCCCATGACCCCTTTGGCTCTTTAATAAATTGCATCAAAACGTGGATGTTCTTCCCCAAAACATCCCTTTTCTCCTTTACTTGCATTTTTTTGGCCATGTGCCTATTCCAATTTCCATCTGAGTGATAAATTCTCCTACTCTAAAGAACCAGACAGAAAAAGAAATCCACTTTACACGGGGGTTTCTGGAAGGGCCACGCAGCTCCAGCAGCCGCAGATGCTTCTGCATCCTCCTGCCTGCGCTCGGCCCCAGCCGGCCTGGGGGGGCGAAGGGCTGGCGGCACTGCTGGCACCGGCAGGCTGATGGCAAAGGGCTCACGGGGCCCTTCAGGCCCTGAAATTTTAGCAGCCTGGCAGTCTTATTTTGCAGAGGAAATAAGTTTAAACTTTTTTTTTAAATTCTGAGCATGGAGAAATATGGAGTGCACCGTGAACTCCCATAACGCTGCCAGTTTTATCCTCCGGAGCACATACTGAGCACTAACGGCGTGAGACACGCCAGCTTTCCACGTGCTCCTGCCTGCCCTTCCTCTGACACCTTGGACTGAGCAAAAGCCTCAGAGCATTGAAGAACAAAACTCACCCAAAAGAGATGTGGTTTTATTAGGTTCCCAGCATTTCCTAGTTCAATAACTTGTAATTATACAAACTGATTTTTCTCTTTAATCATGGGGTGAGCTTTTAAAAGGAAAACAGCCAAGTCAGTCAGGTTCTATATATGATATTTGCTGGTAGATAATTCAATTATTGTGGAAAATTATTTTAAACATTAAGATGCACAAAGTTCAGTTTTTCCCCATTTCTGCTACTATCACACAAGCTATTGATAAGATGTCTAAATTTATTGCAGAATAATTCTGCAGGAAAAGAGATAAAAGGTTCCTGAATAAAATATGAGGCGAGAGCTGTAAATTGTAGCAATGCATATCATTTCATTCAAATGTAGGAAGCAATTACCATCTGCTATACTCATCAGTTCCCTCCTTTATGACTTAATTATATGTTTAATGCTATCAGATCAAGGAAAGGGCACAATAGATGAATGAGTGAAAGAAATAGAAAAGATTCAGCAACAAGACAAAAGGCAGATGAAAAGTAACCCAAGAACAGAATTGATTTCATTTGTTGGGAGAGAAGTTAATTTAAATAGTATATTCTATCATCTCCTGTGCTGTGCTGAGATAATATAAATCATGTGTTTGTGAATTTGCTTCATACAATTTTAACAAAAGCATTCAAGTTTCTGAAAACCTAGGGTCTGCAGGTTTTGATTTATTTATGAAATGAGTAACATTTACAAAGAAAGAGCAGTGACTGACAACCAAAGCATTTAAATTATTATTAACAGTACTTTGCTGTACAAGTATGAGATGACAGAAGGAAAGCTGACGAGCTCTTCTCGTCCCCCTCCTACCTGGGTTTCAATATCTGCCGACACCACCGCCCGGCAGCCGCAGCATCGCTGGGGCCAAAAGCGCGGGGCGGTGAAGGGACCCGGCCACCGCCACCACCTCCACCCACCGTGCCCACCCGTCACCGGCTGGACCAGGAGGACGCGCTGGGCTGGCAGCCCCGGCACCGCTCGGCGTCCCTGCGTGGGACGTGAGCAGCCGCCCTCCCGACAGACACCCCCGGGTTTGCTGGCAGGGCTGCCCATACCCTGCACCCTATAGCCTGTACCCTGCATCCCTGCATCCCTGCATCCTGCATCCAACACCTTGCACCCTGCCTGCTGTACCCTGCACCCCCAGCCCTAGAGCTGGCTGTGCCTGCTTCCCTCAGAAGGACGGAAAGTTGGGAAAGCTGGGAAAGCTGCCTGTCTGATATACCCTGGTTTGTGTCCTGCTTGTTCTTCCCTTCCAGCAGCTCCCCCGCGCCCTCGTGCTGCGTCACAGTCCTGCTTTCCTCAGTCCGAGACAGATCGCATCTCTTACCATTAGCAGTGAAATAACAATTCACGTGTTGCTGAAACCCTGAGCGCCAAATATTTTCCTACATTTGAAGGTCCTGCTGTTTTAAAATATTTATCAGTTAAGCTTGACAACGCACCTGCCTGCTAAATATTGGGTTTATATTGAGGGGACTGCATGCTCCCGTGCAGCCTGGCTCCAAACAGAGGGGTCCCTCTTCGGCCCCGGGGGTGCCGGCGGGAGCAGTAAGGCAAGCAGAGGTGAGTGGGGACCCCACCGACATAGCCCAGGCCTCTCGTTGCCTCAGAAAGCCGAAACTGCCTTTTCTTGACATTTAGAAAGGATAAGCGCTCGATTTAAACTAATCCACTTTAGCTAGCCCTCGTTTGTCGGGGATTGTTTTGACAAAACAGTGTGACACCCACCAAAACTCTGGGAAAACCGGTGGAACAGAGAGTACCTGGCTGTGAGCCCACCTCCCTGCCTTCGCCGGAGCATCCCGGCTCCTGCTCCCCCAAAACGAGAGCCGGGATTTTTGCCCCAGCTGCACGGGCAGGCAGCAGGCGGTGGTGAGCAGAGCCGGGTGGGGGGGTCCGGCAGTGGAAGAGAGGAGGAGGAGCAGGGAACTGCCTTAGGTGGGACCTTAAAGAGCAGGTTAAAAGCACATCTGCTGAGGAGACGGGGCCACCCAGGGAGCAGGTGGCCTCTGGAGGTCCCTCCAAGCCTGTCCTTCAGGGCTGCGTGATGTCTGGGTCCCCCCCCAGGTCAGGTACTGCCAGTCCTCCGCCAGATCGGGGTTGTAACGTGAAGACTGGACTCAGCAAATAGTCACAAAGTCCTGCTTTCATTCCTAGTGTCCAGAAAACTGGCCTTTGTTTTCAGACACCCGGTTGCTGGAGGCTTCCCACAGCTGACAGAGAACGGCCACAAAGACAAAGGCATTGCTTGCTGTGGATAACCAACCAGGAAATAAGAAACCCTGGAATAATCTTGGCAGCAAACATCCATCGTTCATCCAAAGGCTCAGACTTTCTTAACCTGCTTAGTGATTTATTTTTACCTTCCCCCTTTCTTCCCCCCCCGTCCCCTGGGGTTCCCGGTGCACTCAGTCACGGGAGGGAGCTCGGGATGTCCGTACGGCACCGAGGACAACCCGGGGCTGTGCCGCCGAGCTGTGGACGCTGGAGCTGGGGACTCCAGGCTGGAGCAGAGCCAAGTCCGAGTGGCTGTGAAGAGTTTCCATGTGATGTTTGAGATAACCATGAACCGAACCTGCTGTGGAGCCGGGGACTGGGCTGGGGTTGCAGCGCCCGGAGGGGCGGTCGGGGGGGTCCTGCGGCTGCGCTGGCTGGTGACACGGGGGTGCTTTGTGCTTTCGGGGCGGTGAAGACGAGCCCCAGCTGCCTCTTCCTGAGCTAGCTGGGTTGCAAAGGGAAGAGGGGAATGCTGCAGCCGAAACCGCTAACTGTACCTCCTCGCCACCGCCCCTGCCCTCGCACAGCACGCCGGCCAGGCGCTGCGGTGGGTCGAGCACTTGCCACCCACGCATGTCCCCATCGCCCAGGGGGGGCCACCACGTCCAGAACAGGGCACCGGCACAAAAGGAGCTTCGCACGTGCTGTGCAGCCTGGCGCGTTAACACCAGCAGAAGCTGATTTCTTCACGAATCAGACCTGTTGCCTGGCCCCAGCGTGAAGGCAGAGCCAGGGACTGTTTGAGAAACTGGGAGAGGGGTGGGAATGCGGGAAACTCACAGGAAACCAAAGCCATCCCTGCTGTCCAGGTGAAGGCTGCAGCGCGGATCCCGCCGGGGAATCCACCTGCAGACGCCGGAGATCAGCACACGGGTCTGATGTTCTCCCTGCATGGTGCTGCTCCTAATAGAAAAGCAGCTGCTCCCTGCATTAGCTTCATTTCCCGAATGGTTTTAAGGTATAGCCCCATGTTGAGTCTATTGCATTAACCTGTCCTTAATGGCATTGCATATGCGGACATTTCATTAAGTGCCTTACCTTTATCTATGTGCTCTCACCGATGTTGATGGGTCTGAGAAACTTGCCATTGATTTCAGTGGGACCTGTCTGGTCCTCTCCGTGGGAAATGCCGTCTATTTTCCAGCAGCTATTAGAAGTGAAAATTGATGCACAGGCTCGCTCTTTCCACATTTCTCAGCGTTTCCAGAGCTGGGCTGGGCTGGGTTCAGCAGCGAGCTCAGCGCCGGCGGGGACGTGAGGGCACGGGGAGATTTTCAAGGGGGCAGAGGGGACGAGGAGAGGACGGTGCAGGGTTAAGGGCCGTGAGGTGGCCTGGGCTGTTGTGGGGGGACAGGGAAGCCACGTGCTGCTCAGCTGCAGCCTCTGCCTGCCTATCCTCTCCCCTGCGTTTGCTCTGCAGCCGCAGCTGCAGCCGCAGCTCTCCATTGTGTCTGTCCCCACGGCTGGGATCCCCGGGGCTCCCGCAGCCAAGCTCAGTGCCGGAGCAAGCGAGGGGCTCGTGCGGCACGGCAACCTTCCTGACCACATGCGTCCGTAGAGGAAAATAATAATGGAGTAATGCAATTTGCTTAAATATCACATGGTGGGGTTAGAACACAAAAAAGTATGTCACCTTTTAACATACCTTCTGATGCTTTTAATTTCCCCTACTGGTGTCAGTAATGTGCATAAGGCAATTATATTGCTGTCAGAAATGATGGGGTTGTAGGAAATAAAGCAGTATGCCTTTTTAGAAGACCCAAGCAAAACTGGAGTTAGAGACTAGCTAGGCAGTCACATCCCCACAGGCGGTACCTAGAAGTGCTCGTCCCAAAAGTTAAACATGATGGGCAGCGAGTGTTCCTCTAAAAGAGTAAAACAAATAAAGTTTTAATACGTCTTAGTTGAAGTCTGAATCCAGGTTACATTCAGATCACAGCATCACACTCTTTCTTGCAAGCTCAAACGGTATAGCTTGTTTGTCTACAAATGATTTTCTCACTTGCGTGCATGAAGCACAACTCCTTCTAGTGGCTGATGGCACCAAGAAGGCTTCAGGAAGCCACTGGACCCCTTCCTAAGTTAAAATAAATATCTGGTTTGAGTCCCCAGGCAGCACTGAATGTGCTAAGGAGCAATTGCAGCAGTTCAGCTAAGTGTGCCGGAGCTGGCGCTGCCGAGTCCCACTGCAGAGTGCCAGGGGAAATGCCCAGTCCCGCTCTGATGTGAGAGCACTCAGGGTGCGGGCAGTCAGTAGGGCCCAGGGCACACAGAGCAGGCAGAGAGGAGAAAGCAAACGGAGTCGCTGCCTGAGGCTGCCCGTGTGGTGCGGGGAGCGGGCGGGAGCCTGGCAGCACAGCAGACTTCACGCGGCGTGCCAGCCTGGTACAAGGGGTCAAAATGAAACCTGGGCAGCCAGCCGCCGCTCCGGCCCCCCCGGGGTCTCTGAGCACCTGACGGGCGCGTTGGCAGCGCACCGAGCGTAGGCTTTGCCGGCAGGCCCTACGCTCTGCAGCCGGCAGCAATCCTGCTGGCACCCGGTGAGAGCGTTAGGGCTGCTTTCTCGGGACCAAGCCGGCTGCACGGCGGCCCGCAAAATTCCAGTGGGGATGCTTTGGCTCCAGAGCCGGGTCAGAACCTGCGGAGGAGGTGGGATGTAGTGACGGGGTCTCAGTTTTGGACGATGCCCCTGCGATGGCTGCTTCACGCTGCTGCATTCCCACAGCACAACAGGGTACTTACCGACAGGTTTGGCCCCCGCTGAGGATGTGCCCAGGTACGGAGAAGAGATGAGGAGGCATCGTCCTGCGCCGCACTTTCAGCGGTGGAGCTGCCCCAGGGCTGTATCTGCATTCCTTTGTGGACACACGGACACCGTTGCCTTTACACAGGCTACCCTTACCAAATGTACGAGTGTGCAGATATGCGCTGGGAAGTCTACGAAGAAAGAACACAGTTTTATACTAGTTCCCTTAATTTATTCACATCAAATGTCAGTGCAGTGTCATATAAAAATCTTTAATGATTTTAAAACAAATGGTCCCTGAGGCAGGAAAATAGTTATAGTGCCATTTCTAAAATTAATTTAATTCCTGTGGAATAGAAATAAAAAAAAGCGCCTGCTCAGTTGCATATGCATTACAAATAACATTAGAAAATATCTGAAGAGTCTTTTCAGCTGAAATCACACAGGGTTTCCCAGTCTTTCTGCCAACTCTCTCGACACACCAGTGCTGGGAGCTCCTCGCTTTGCTCCCTTGTGCCATCGGCAGCGCACCGAGGGCAGTCGTCTGCCTGCCACAGCCCTCCTCGCTGCTCCCCTGTGCCATAGAGAGCATCCAGATTAATTAGTACCTGTTATTTTCTTTACACAGTAGCAGAACCTATTTTTACATTTCTCAATGACTCATAATAGTATATCGTCTCTGCCATATGTGCGCAAGCTCAGGACAGCATTGCACTGATATTCTGGGCCTGGAATCCTTCCTCTCGCAAGCTCATGGGATGATCATATATGGTCCCGCTTCGCTGCCCACCACCCCGCTCAGATGCTGTCATACCTACTCACCATATGGTACGTTGGTTTCACACTGGGACGCTGCTGGCAGCAGCTCCGATGGGCAGCCAGCACCGTCTCCGTGCCACCGGTTCCCCCCGTCCTTCTGGCAGGCTCTGCCCGGCGATCCCGGCTGTCTCCCGACGGAGGAGGCGCGGAGCTGGCGGAGGGCAGCCGAAAAGCCACTCGGCTCCCAGGGCTCTGGGTGCGACGTGCCAAACCCAGGGAGACGGAGAAGCGGTGTGAGCATCGCTGTGCTTGGTGCTGGGCTGCTCCCAGGTCTGCCTGAGCATCCTCCAGACCGGGGAGCTGGGGGCCAGCAGTGACCCCAGCCGGCGGCGGGGTGCACGGAAGGTCTCAGCCCATTCGAGCCAGGGACCACGGGCTTTCCAGGAGAAACCAGGTCAATGGAGCAAAGACGAGCTTAAGCAAATGTTGTTCAAACTAAGCTCAGCCCAAGAAATTGGGAGCAAAAGCCAGTCCCTCAGCTAGAGCTGCCACAGAACTGAGGTTTGGCTGGTTTTTGCATGACAACTCCACCTGACCAGCTGGGACCTCTGGGGACACAAGCAATAAATTCAGTGTAAGCACCAAACTTTCAGGTCGGTCACTGCCCCCAACCCATGAATTTATCTCAGAAATTAAGCACTTTTATTTTAAAGATGATACTATGATATTGAATTTGCATCTGCATTTTTAGATCATTTGTGTACCCCACCGAGTCTGAATTTGTCACCAGACCTCCTAAGTGCCCTGAATGAGAGGAATTTGGAGCTAATAATCCTCCATGCTGCCTATTTGTACAAGTTTCCTAGTCTTTCCCCAGACTTCCAGATCCTAATGATTTTCCCCTTCCCCCAGCCCTGAAATGAGTTACATATGCCTTGGCAGTCCCCCGCCAAGAGGCAAAGTAACTCTGATATTTCTGAAGTTTAAAGTGTTTGACTTTGCAACCTAAAAGAACTACTATTCTGGCTTTTTTAATAACAAAAGCATCATTCATCCTCTGCAGCTCAGCCCCTCTAAAGTCAGAAGTCATTCTGCCTTGCCACTGTGGAAGCCTTTGGTTCCCTCCTCGGCTCCCGCTGGTTCTCTCCCCTCAGCAAAAGGGTTAACAGGAAAGCTAAGGGAAGGAAAAGTACATCTTGCCAGATTTCTCCATAGAAGCCGAGAAGGGACAGCATCAGATGGCGCTGCAGAAATTGGCAGCCCCTTCCCCGCCAGCGTGGCAGGGCAGCTCTGTGTGCGGGGCAGGGGTTGCCCCCCCCGCCCTCCCAGGGGAGACGGGTCCCTGCCGGAGTGGCGTGGGTCGTCCCGCAGCAGTTACGACATCGGTCTGCACCTTTAGTGTTGAAATTGAAAAGGGATTTCCAGAACTTACGGACTGAGTTTTGGCTCATGAACCAGCGAGAATGTACCGAAAAGAAGCATCCAGCAAGGAGCCCCGCAACGAGAGGGGCTGTCGGGAGGCTGCTGGTGCACCCACCTCTCACTTCCCTGACTGATGAGTCAGTCGGGATATCGGGACTTGGATCTCAGCCTGACACCCGGTCCTCGCACAGCTAAGGAGAGGCTGGCGTGCTAGGGAAAGCAACAGGAAGAGCTGGCCGTAATAATTTTCAGCACCTTGAATGAAGAAATGTGTTTGCCGTTTGTAAAACACTTTTGTTGAAAGGGTTTCTCAGTAATTCTGTGGTACCTGTAATGAAAGACATCGCTGGGATGTTGCTGTCTGTAGCTGGGATGATCCAAATGTGCAGTGCTTTCTTCCAGGTGCAGAACAGTACCCTTACCCGTCCTTTTACCTCTTGGACACTGAAGCCTTCATTGCATGTCCTGTATGCACAGTTGCAGCATAAGGCCACCTGTAAAGGCAGACTAATGTTAAATACAGCAGCCTTTTTAGGAAAAGGTGCCTGTGATTAATAAATCAGCCATTCCTTCTGTAATTTCACCTTCTAAGTAAATCTCTGGGACGGCACAGGACCAGAGTACTTGAAGGATAAGTCTCTTCCCCAGCCTTGCCGTCAGGGTTGTGCTGAGCCCATGTCTCGGGCCAGGAGCGGAGGAGGTGTGTTGCTGGCTATCTGCTGTGAAAGCAGGCTGGCAAAGGCAGCGATGCTAACCCATGGATGCTGGCGTCAGTGCTGGTACCCAGCGGGGAGCGCTGGGAGGAGCACAAAGGTGGGAGATTTCCTGAAAACTGCCGGTGTGGATAATTAAAATAAAACCCAAACACATTAAGTTATGTTCGGTGACTCAGTGCACACACTCCCACTCTCCTCCCACATGCCTTCTGATGCTCGGGAAGAAATTAAGCACTCGTGGTTTTTTCATGCTTTGTACTTACGACTTCACATTTTCTCTCTCCTTCTGCCCATCTGAGGCCACCTCCAGCATGAGGGTGGGTTTGCCTTCAGCCATCCTGGCTAACCCGAAACACTTCTGGAGAGAAAACTCACGGCAGCGCAGCTGCACTTTTAAGATAATTATTTTACATTACTTATGGCATCATTTAAAGTACCCAATGGGTATAGGCTTATTTAAAAAACTGAGAGATCATTTAATTACTGGGTTCAGGGTTCAGAGCAGAGCTGGAATTTATTGTGTGTTACGCTCATTATGATTTTGATGGACTTCTGTGGAATAATTGTGCATTCATTTTTCAGCCCTTCTCCCATCTGCGTGGTGGAAGTAGTTCACAAATCCCTCAGGTTTGTGCCGTCTGGTACTGAATTGTTGGTTGGTGGAGCTATTCACCAGGAGCATTCTCTTGGTTCTCCTGGAAAACCGGAGAAAATCACATGCCACAATGTGATGTGTGGATCCTCCAGCGGGCACGCAGACCAGCCGTTCCCTCAGCTTTTAGTGACTCCTATGGGAAAGCAGGTGTGCTAAAAGTCAGGAACCCAGAGGAAGAGAAAAAGAGAGAAATGCTCTTAAATACTTCAGTTTAATTTCAATTCTACTAAATCAATTACCAGAGAGGCAGTCTCTATTATGGAGCTAACGCTATGTTTAAAGGAAAACATTTCCAAAGGCATAAAAGGGAGCTAGGTGCCTAAATCACATTTGCTTTAATTAAGGAAGAGGTAAAAAAAATCTGTTTAAATGTATATAAAAGATCTGCTGTCAACAATTCAGTGCCCTTATTTCCAGCACTGCTGTGAAATAAGCTAAACACCATGGCTTGGAATTAGTGGCTGTGCTTAAGCTGAGGTGCCAGGTTCTAATTATTAACAGATTCGATAACATCCACATGAGAGTAGATTACATTTCAAATGAAGGTTTGACATGTTAATTTCAGCTGTGCCTCTAACTTTATTCAGGTGGAAAATAGAGCAAATGACCATCTCCAAATACATCGTTAAGCTGTATGACTCTCCTTTCCTTTTAGTTTAAAAGCTGAGCTAAAATACACGTGCACTGTGAAAAAGCTCCAGTCCCAGCCAGCTGAAATGCCTGATTTCACCCAAGGCAGCCACTCTGCCTGGCTCCTTACCAACAGAGGCGAATTTCTGAACTTTCCGGAGGCCTGGGGGGAGGACAGAGGCATTTGAACGTGGCAGCACGCTTCGTATGGTGGGTACCAGTGGTGGGGCAGCTGTGGAGCCGGCAGCCCCGCATCTGCCACTCACCCGGCACCTCGCGCATCTCCTCACTGTGCTCTGAGCACTGAGGACTGTGACAGCACTAGCAACACCTGCGCAGATGAATTCCTAAGTCACTTATGGATCAAATCACTTCCACGTCTTTGAGAAACGTGTCTGTGTAGGACGGGGCTTGCCAAGGGCCGTATGGCTTAGAGCCACAAACTCTTCTGACTCCTGAAACTCCATTGTGGTGTCTGCTTATACGCCTTGCAGTATGCCTTGCAACAGATCTTTTCAAGCATTTTAAAAAATCTGTCCTCAGGGTCATCAGCTTTTTCCACACTGGCCATCCTCTGGAGGATGGAAATCATTTTTTGGACGTGAACGTCAGGAAGATTTGAACAAACAGCAGAAATCCTCAGCATCCTGGATAGATGATTGAACGTCACTTCCAAAGCCACCAGTTCCATCTGCAGGATGTGCAATTCAGGAAAATAATGGGTGGATAAGGAGTCAGGGCGTTAAGCACTGGTGGTGTATTAGCTGGGGACACGTGGAGGGCAATGACAGATTTTAACATTGTTTGTGCATGGAAATAAGCTATTGCGGCTCCACACACAGAGTCACACACAGCTTTAGCACTCAGATCTCTCTTGGAGGTAACTTTTGCAAAAATGGTCTGACCCACTTTAACGCAACCACCCAAAAGTGGCACCAGCCATCACCTGGGAGAGCCCACAAATCCACCTCCTGGCAGAGCCAGAGCCTTCGTAAAATGCAAACAAAATTATAGTAAGCCCTTAGAAAAAATATAGAGATTGCTAAACTTGGGACAAGTGATAAGAGGAAAGTAGTAGCATTTCCGCTCTGTTTAACATTTTTGGACAAAGGAAGCCAAAACGTGGAAGCCCGCCCAGCCCGTGGCCGGGTACCGCAGTCTCTGCTCTAGCATCACCCTTACTGAACCCCAGCGGGGTGGGTGGGAGGTCAGTTCGGTGCTCGGGGCGGATGCTCCTGCCAGGATTTTGGAGGGGCCAACCTCTCGCGGGGTGTGTGACAGGTCCTCGTGTCCCCAGGCTGGGTTAGTCCTCATGTCCTCTGCCTGACCGAGGCTGAAAAGGGGCAGAAGCATCTCCTGCTCCAGCACAGCACGGCACGCCCCTGCAAAGGGACAAGGCACAGGATTGCTGTGCCTACGCCTTGGTGGGTAAAACATGCCTGAAACAGCTCACGTAGAGTGGAATAGGAAACGAAAGTGTCCTGCAGAAAGCGGACAGGCAATTACACCTCTGCGACAAAACCCTCTGATACAGCTAATAAAACTTATGGAAACGTATTTCATTTCTGCATTTGCAGAGCATGGCTCACCTTGGCTCAGCCACTATGAAATCCCGACAGACTTTCCCACGAGGAAGAGGCTGTGAGGATGTGAAATTGCTTTATTTGTTGTTTATACAAATGCCTTCACGGGTTGCGGCCGGGGTCTTGCATCAGGCGGGCAGGCTGCAGCGCGCTCTGCCAGGAGCAGACCCTTGCCTCAGCCCCCGCGCTTTGCAGCAGCCCCGGGCAGCGGGTCCTGCCCCGCGGGGCGAATCCCATGGAGGGGACAACACCGGCGTCCCTGGGCATTTTGCTCTCACCTCTCCATCCGCATCAGTTACGGCGGGGTGAGGTGGGGAGTGGGTCTGGCAATGGTGCGGAGCGTGTGCCCGGGGCCCTCAGGATCCTCCCGGGGTCGGAGACCCAGGCCAGCAGCTCCACTGCCCGCAGCCCGGCGGGCGATCCGGCGGGCAAAGTCACCGCCCTGCGGCAGCGGGGAAAGGCAGCCGCTCCCTGCCACCCTTGCTCAAACGCTCCTCATCTTCCCCGTCAAAAGCAGGGTGCACCGTCACTGCCCGAGGCTGTGCGGAGTGACCCCCGAGTCCTCCGAAGCCTGCCCCGAAATCCCCTCCGGATCCTGCGAGGGGAACCAGGTGAACGCATCCTGTTACTGGGCAAGAAACGGTATTTTCAGTCCGAGCCCTTGCGGTAGGGCTGTATTATTAGTCCGCCCCAGAGGATGCCCGAGGAGAGCCCCGGGCCGCCGATGCCGTCCGAGCGAGGTGTGCCTGTCCAGCCAGCCACCCTTCCTGACTGTGAAGGAAAACTTGTGGTGGTGGGTTTGCTTCAGTTTCCCTAACCCTGCAGCTGGTTTTTCCTCCATGAAAGGGTGGGAGGCAGCCTGCCCCCGCGCCCCGCTGCCTCCCCATACCACCCAAAAAAATCCTCCTGCGTTATGTCCGTAGCCTACGATGCCAGATTTACTCCTGACCAAGCTCAATGGGAGGGATCAGTTTCTCAGTTTATTGTCACTGCTGTGATGAAGAACAACTTTAAAATATCAGCTCTTGGTTATTTGCTTCTTCCTTTCTAAGCAGCAGGGTTGGCAGCGGCAGCCTGATGTGCCTGCTCCTCCCTACGGGCACCAGTGTGTGATGGGGACACTTGGGACTTGATTTTGGACGCACCAGGAAAAAGACCGTTGTTAAATAACCTATGGGCTTTTTAAATTGCTTAGGAAACCATTTTGATTGGCAAGTCCAAGGAGAGTACATTACATATTACTGATTACTTTCCCTGGCTTGCAATAGATTGCTGATTATTTTTACTTTCTTATGCATCATGCATGTGAATTGCTCAGCAAGACAATGACAGACTGCCTTATGGCAATCGTGCTGACTATCTTTACATGACATATGGTTTCACGGCCATCAAACTACCAAAACATCGTCACTCACTCTCAGGACAGGACTGTCAAGCACAATGACCGCCTGGTTACCCCGGATTTCATTGGGAGGATTTTTAGATTAATCCATTACTGTGATCACTCATGTTAAAATGTTATATAAGGAATATACATTTGCTGCTATCACTTTATCAGTTACAGTGCTTTTTAAATATTAAGGTATTGCACGAGCAATTGAGGATACAGAGCACACACATTGCCTAGTGTCTTCCAGGAGAGATGAAACAGATAACTCAAAGGGAAGAGTTAATTCAATGTCGGAGGAGCCGGGGTCACGTTCAGGCAGAGCAGCATTTCTGTACCCGAGCAGAGGTGTCCTGCCCTGCCCGCAGCGCTCAGGACAGCATCTCCTCCAGGAGGGAGGATGCTCACAGTGCAGGTAGCTCCAAGTGACTGCGTGGGGCTCTAGTATATCCTAGAGGGTTTGCAAACCTGTGCTCACCACCAGAGTGGGGGAAGTGCTGAGGAAAAAACACCCAAACCCAACCATTTTGGTTTTGTTAAGACTTCTGAACTCCCTGCTAGTTTTGACTTCTGCCGATGTCCTAGCTGAAGGGATTAGCAAGATCAATGACCAAAATATTTCAAGAGCATTTCCCAGAAATACGCATGTTAAAAAAATTACAAATTCCTACATTTCACTTTGCGCTAGAAAAGCGATGCTGTGCAGAGAGCCGGAGAAACCAGACTTACGCACCTACCTGCTTCACACACGAGAGGGAGGTGCTCCCGCCACACTATGGCACAGGAGTTAGGACCAAACACACACCGGCGTGCTGAAGAAAATGCCCCTCTATTCTTAAAAGATCGTGTACAGAAACTAATACAAGAAGTGATTCATTTTAATATATTTAGCCAGCAGCTTTAGTCCCCAAACAGCAAAACATTATCCCTCAAAGAGAGATGAAGGAGTAAGCTGAGACTCAGAAGGAAGACTCTTATCTTTGATTTTACATTGATAAAGATAAGCAACGCTACCAGCTTATTGTACCAGGCTTCTGGCGATGGGCTGCACGTACTCGGGGAAGAACCAGGCCTTTCCTCCCCCCCTGCAGGAACTGCCCCCAGACTTTACGTCCTGCCTTACTCACACACTTTTGCGAGTTGCATCCAACATCACTCAGATGTCGGGGGAAAAACCAAAGGGTGGGAGAAGCGTCTCTGCACACCAGAACTGCAGGTGCCTGGCACGCCGGGAGGGGGAGCGGGCAGGAAAGCCCCCACGGAGGGTCTCCGCATCACCGCAGGTGCTGCCCAGGGAAGGAGCTGCAGGAGCACCTCGACAGGGTGGAGAGTGCCTGCAGCCAGCCAGACGACCCCAAAACAGTGTTTGGAGACATTTGTCTCAATTCCCGCTGGCGATATAGGTCAGCCATGTCCCGGTCCCTTCGTATTTGCTGTTCACTAACATGTGTGCCCGATCCTGCTCGTGCAAATATTAGAGGAAAGTTGCCGTTGGTGCTAATGTCCACTGTCACCGGCAAACAAAGGTGTACATGATTGCACACCTGTAACTCGTTCTATAGAACCAGCACTTTTGATATCTTTACTAATGGTTTTAGCCTCTCAGGCAGGAGACAGAGAAAATAATGTATAGCCGAGGTGAGCTGTCAAGTACCTCAAATATTAAATAATTATTTTGAACAGGCTTCGAACACCCTGCCCCGCCAGTTGAGCACATACAGAAGTATATATTTACAAAAATCTGGATCCGTCCATGCATTAATCAGGCTGGGAATGAAAGGTTGGACTCTCCTGCTAATGCATTCATGGTGGGGCCACCATCCTCGGCACGCAGAAGGAGCAGCCGCCTCGAGCAAATGGCCCCCCCGCTCCGCAGCCACCCTGCCAGCAGGGCTGCAAATGGTGTTTTGGGGTACCCCCTGCGGCTGGAGTGCCGGGAAGGAAAGATGGGGACCGGGATGTGCAGAGGGCAGAAGGGCAGAGGGCAGCTGGTGGCCACGGAGGTGTGCAGGGGGGGTCCTGGGCAAAGGGGGAAGGTTTCCCCCCGGGGAGTCTAACAGACGGCTGCGGGAAGGGTTGGGGCAAGGTGGGCCACGGTGGGAATAGCCCAGGAAAGTATCGCAGTGGGTGGGATGGAGAGGTGGGGAGCAGGGTCCACGCCATCCTCCGGAAGCTGCGCACATTTGCTAAAATTTAGCATAGAGAAAAAAGAAAAAAATGGTCCTACGTGTCCTTGTTGTTGCAATGTTGTTTCTTTTCTAAATTTACTCCTTCAATAATTCTGAAAGTAATTTCTCTCATATTCTGTCGTATGAAATATACCCTATTTTGAAGTGATTCTAAGTGATTATTTTTTTCTGCAATTTTCTTGCAATTTGGGGCACTTTTGATAATAATTAGAGCTCAAGGTTGCTGAAGTGTCAAAATCCTCTGCAGAAGGTAACTTTCCCCCTCTAGGAACCTCTGCTGGTCAGGACGAGGAAAGGCTAGCCCTTACACAGTAGAAACACGAGATGATTAGACCCTGGGTAATGCTTTAGCTGAGGGAAGAGGAAGGGTACCCTCGTAGGGGTGTTACCCCAAGATAGTTGGCCTGCAAGGACACAGGAAAGTTATGTGCTTCGTATTTCTTTGGGTTTAGTCAGGTATAAAGGAAAGAATTCATGAAGCTTAAACAAAAGGCTGCTGTAAATCTGTTTGCACCAGCAGAAATGTACTGTGTATTTGGTGTCTGGGACCTACAGGAATAAAGTATATTCGGTGCATTAATGCCACACTTGGGATTCCTCACTTCTCCTTACTCTCACAGCAATACATATAATCTATTTGTACAGATTTCTACATGACAGGTGGTCAGTGAAACTTCCTAGCTCACAACATACAGTAACGCCGGTGCCTGTCCTGACTGAGTTCATGGCTCGAGGTTTGCACTTGAAGTACCCCAACAGACCTAGGCACTGTTTGTCCAGCGCTTGGTTTTGTTTCTATCTTCCAAACTTTCTTTCATGGCTCCCTATCTAAAAAAAGGAAATCTCAGGTTTGTGTCAAGAAAAGGAAGAAACCAAGCAATGTGCTATGGACTGGACAAAGAAGCTACCAACCAACCCATTTTGCACTGGTACCGCCAGGCGTTGCAAAAGCTGCTTTCACTTCACCGCAGCATTGCTGCTTCCCTCCAGACGGATCTCCTCCTCGATGCAGAGGAGTCCGTTGGAAAGTTGGAGTCTTTCCTTCCGAAACTCAGAATCAGCAAATCACCCCACCAGGGCTGCTGTTGCCAGTGCGCTTGTACTCGCGAAGCGCTGTCTATCGAGGCTGGTTTTCTTCCGAGAGAAGTGCAAAGAACACAAACGACCTCTGCCATCGCTGCCCGCCGCGGGCAGCACCACTTCTTTAGCAGGCGCATCCGTCTCTTCCCGCAGAGCGGAGCTGGGTATCCCCGAACCCATCCCCTGCTGCTCACAGCCTTTTCACCATCCCCGACGCGGTGAACCAAACCCCACGAGAGCTGCTGACCCCAGACCTGTCCCTGCGCAGCCCCAGGGACACGTGCCCGGGCACGGCGAGGCTGCCCGAGGAAGGCGCGGGAAACGATGCTTTTCGGGACCACGAGGAGGAGGAGGAGGAGGAGGCCGACCTGGGATGCGGGTGAGGGGCGAGGGTGGCGAGGTCTGAGGTCTGCCGGCAGGTCCAGGGAGCGTGCGGGGGCATTGGAGCCAGCGGAGGATGTCCGGAGGGTCCCTGCGCCCCACGGGGAGCTGGGGTCCGGGGGTCATCCCCGCACCGTGGCGGCGGCTCCAAACATCCCAGCGCTTTGCCGACAACTTGACAAATTTAGTTTAACTATTTTGATGTAATAATGTAATTAGGTAAAAAGGTTCAGCAACCAATTGCGTTTCACTGATTTCAACCATCTGCTTCAACATTTGTTCTTATGTGTACCAGATTTCAGAGTGTCTTTGCTCTAATAGTAATTAATGAAACTGTTAATAAGCTACATATATCATATTATGCTGCAATAATTTATCAAAGGATAATGTTATGAGACAAATTATATATAACAATTATAGAAAATGGCTTACATTACTAAATGTTGCACACTGCTAACTAGTTTCTTTACTCTCCTCTTCTTAATGAATTCCCTAATTAATTGAATGCATACTTTATGCATAATTTGAAATTTAAAAACATTACTGGGTCAGGTTTTAACCATCCTCTTTTACATGCTGTCTGCTTCTACAAGACACATATTAGCAAAACATGACCTCTATGCAAATTACCGAGCCCCACTGCTATTTCCATTCCCAATCCCCGTGAACGCGCTCCGGCGCGCTCCCCCTCGCCCGCGGGTGCCCTGGCCGCCCTCGCCGGACTCCTCGCGCCCCTCGTGTTGCAGCGCACGTAACGGCGGCGTATGTCACCTAACGGCAGCATACTTCATGAGAGCCACAGTGAATCTAGGTCACTATTTATAACAAAAAATAAACATCAATAGCTATTCTAATCTTTTATTACGTAACCAGCTCCATTTTGGGGAGAGCTGCTCTCAATCATACTTTGCGCAAACAGCCATCTAAAAATAGAGCTTTGCCGCCATCATGCACTGAAAATCACCCCCCCCCGAATAATGAGGACTGCTTAAAAATCCAGAAATCTTGCAAAATGGAAATGTAAACTTTAGTTTCTTAATCTTCAGATTTTTAAGTGTCCAACACACAATTGCCTGATATTTCAGTTTTCTACATCTACAGCTTTGTGGTTTTCCTGCGGAACACGACCATAAACTTTTCTTTCAAAGGCAAAGTTTCCATTCTCATCTGACTGTATAATTGCTGTGTGTGGAGACATCAGGAAAATCACCAAATACCCCTGGCAGTAGAGGTGAACTACCAGGGGATTCTAAATCCATTGTTTCCTAAGTTTTTACAGACTGAATTTCCATAGTAAGAGAAATAAGATATCCCACCACGGAGGTTACAGTTAGTGACGTACGGACCAGACTGTTCACGATATGCACAGTGAAGGTGAAACTCCTCTCTCTTGACAGTTACATGAGAACTGTGTCTTAATTCAAGTTTTGAGGCTTATCTGTGATTTGCCAACATCCTGTAGGACTCATCTGTGTTTATACAGTGCACATACCTACTACTTCATTATATTAACAACTTATATCTGGAAAGCGATTCAATGGAAAATTGTGGATCGCACTGAGGAGCAGGCTCTCAGCAATGTGGATGGCAGATGTTTGTTTCTGCAGCACAAACATTTGCTGACACACAAATAATCGACTCTGCACCTCAGTGCAGGGCTAGTGTTTGCCAAGGCTCACTTGGAAAAACTTCAGAGGTTCACGTCTCTGGCACCTGCGGTGCTGCCCAGGGAGGCAAACACATGCCACGCCACGCGAGAGACTTGGGATGGCTTCATGCTGGCTGAAGGCTGCGATGTCCGAGACCTTCTGCAGTGCTGCATGTAAGCACAACCTCACCTCTAGCATCAAATGGACAAAAAAAATTCTTCCCAGCAGTAATAAATACCTGCTAAGTAGAATTAAGGTTTTATTTGGAAGGGACTGCATTATTAACCAAGACTCCAGAAAGCGATCAAACGAGCTATGGTCGCAGGCTGCCTGGGCTGTGCCTGGCCAGTGTCCCAGTGTCTCCGAAGGAAGGGTGCCCAGCATCCGTGCGTGCATCCATCCTCACGGCTCGCAGATTCCCGCTGCGTGAGTCACTGCCTGGAGCAGCTCAGCGGCTGGCAAGGAAAGCAGCAGAAAACCAAGCAAAACAAGTAGCTGCCTGACCAGAGGAACATGCGGTTGTCTGCACCTTCATGCTCCCTGGTGCCAGGTACCCCCGCTGAACAGGGCAAAGGTCTGGGGAAGGCATCGTGCAGCTGAGCCCGTCACAGCCCACCAGTGTGGATTCTCTCATGGCTAACATAGCAGCTGAGCGTTCTCGCTCAGTGGGGTGCTGAGCTGGGGCTTTCTTTCCTCCACTTGGGTAGTTAATGTCCTCAGTCATGTATCTTTTGTCAAATTCAATTAAAGTTAATTAGCAGATTCAAAAGCCAGCAGGACCTCAGAGAGGACACAGAGAGAGAAAGAGAGAGATTTATCATATCACCCTTACTTAATATAATTAATGTCTTATGGAACTTAGTATCTTAGTGAACAAATCATTCACAAATAATTCACTACTATTCTAGTGGTTTATTAACATTTGGTAGGTATGGTTGAAAGGAAAACATGACTTCATAGCTGGGAACATGTACGAAGATACGATGTGAACTAGGTGGAAAGAGCCAGCACGCTCAGACAGCTGTAATGTTTCAGATGCCCAGGCTCCTGGGATGGAGAAGGGAAGGACCTGCCCCAGGGACCTGCTGAGAAGCTCTCACCGCTCTGGACGTGCCAGCTGGGCACAGACCTGCCCACGAGGACTTGAGCACCTCACCAGGAAAGTCGCAGCTGAGACCAGTGTTTTGCAGGCAGAAGTCCTCTCCTAACTCCTACCACAGCCGCAAACTGTCCCAGCTGCAGGGCAATGGGCCCGAAGACATTTTAACCACCTCGATACGATGGACACCTTGATGCCTGCAGCGCACGGAGGCATCCTGGACTGATAACCCGCAAAAGCCCATGCAGATGTTCTCTGTGCAAGTCTTTTCTCCCCCCCTCACTTGTTTTTCCATCAGGATTTCCCGGTTTGTATCTTTTGCTTTCATTAAGGATAATTTGCCAGATTTTGCCTGAACATCATGCCAGGCTGCAGAAAGCTTGGTGCTTTTGTGCTCAGGAGGGAAGCATTAAAGTTAGTGAAAAGTCAAATAAGACAGACCTAAACTACTGAGATGAATTTCATTTAAAATAGCTTCTGTTACTGTGGGCAGCCCTCAAGAACTCAATGATGGAGCAGCCGGAGCTACCGCAGCCGCAAGCAGTCGTCGTGCTGCCAAAACTCCCCCTGCCTGGAGGGGCCGCAGGGACGCGGCTCGGCTCTCAGACCTGGCACCACGGGGTCATCCCCCCTCTGGGGGTCACAAAACCGAGCAGTCACACCTCAGCAGCGTGTATGGCCGCTCCCCCAGCAAAACGTGGTTGTGCGCACAGCTGCAATGACAGCAAGAAAAGGTATCCTGGTCTTTTGGCAGGTTACTACAAGTTAAATATATATCTATTCTAGCGTCACCACTGCTATATTCTTAGGTTACATTTTATACGTATACACACAAATACATTTACCAATTTCTGAGTAAGATCCTTAATCTTTAGGTCTTTCCTTCTTCTGTTTGCATTCACGCTTAAATATGTCTACTTTGCTGTCGTCCCCTTCTATGCACAGAACAGGTTTCTTTAAACAAATGTCAACACGATTTGCTTAATGCAGTGGCTGTGTCCATATCCATGCTGGTTGCCCATGAAGAGTACACTGTGGTGCTGTATGATGGAGAAGTAATTAAGTAACCAAGTAATTAAGGTATAGCAGATCCTGCCTTGTCGCAAGAGGAGGAGCTTGACAGCTTTTCGTGTTACCCGTTTGCACTATTTTCTGCTATTTTCAGCCAAAAAAGGGCCCTTGTATTCTGCACGGTAGGATCAACCACACGTGTCTAATCTTGCCCTTTGTGGACCACTGTGTTGTCTTCGACATCTGCATGGTGTCTTATGCTCCAGAGAAGAAACACAATTTATCAAGCCAGCCAGCCAGGCTTTAGACTTCTCTTTGGACGATATTTTTTTTACATTACTAAAATATTATATGGAGACCCAGAGTGACTTATTATAATGTTACGTCATCTTCTGGGACACTTCTGGCTGGACAAAATGTTGAGTTTTCATCTTCAAGTCAGCTCGCTTCTGTGCTTTTCCATCTGACACTTCAGATTATTTTAATGATGGAGTAGCCTTGATTAAATTAATTCCTCCCTACAAAAGCAGCTGTCTTGTGTCAAGGAATCTGTTCAACTATCTGCAACATTTATACTTGCCAGGGAGGAGAGCCAAAGCACAGAGTTAGCAGAGGGAATGCCTGACCATACCAAAACAGCAACGACTTTGTCATAACTTGTAAGCACGAAGCTGAAGCTTCGAGGAACATCTCGGGTCTCTCTCTCTGCCCCACGCAGGGCTGGACCCTGCCGGTGATGTGCCTGGCTATTAGGAAAAAGGCTGGCTGGCCTTTCCCGTCTGCAGAAGAAGGTGCTTCCCTGCAGCTCCTGGGGACCGAGGTTGCGGGGGGGGGTCAGTGCTCACCGGTGTGCACCGCCGGGTCCCCCCACGCAGCTGCAGCCGAGACGCGCTGCGCTCCTGGGCTGGCTCCCGGGAGGTTCGCCCGGACCAAACACCCAAAGCGCGGCCCTTGGCCGCAGTGGCCGAGTCCCAGCAGTGGGGACCCCGGCCACGCCGGGACGGTGCGCTGGAGCGGGATGCTGAGCGCTCCCGCTGCTGGGTGAGGAGGTCAGGAATGGCAAGGGAAGAAACTAAAATAAGAATGAAAAAACAGTGCCAGCATAGCGAATGAACCCACAGTTTGTGGTTTATCTTAAACTTTTATTTCTAAACCAAAGGTATTATTTAAGTTTAATCTTGACTCCAAGATTCCTTACTCTCAAACAGCTACTCATTTTTTTCCCCCTTCTAACAGTCCTTTTGCAAACTTAGCCTTCACTCCCTCTTACTGAAAGGCCTTAAACATGCACCATCCACACACGCAAATCCTGCTGAAATCGGAACTGCCTGCCACGTCTGAGGGGAGTTTGCTTTACAAAGAAAAGCCTTGGAAAAACAACTGAATTGCCATTTCTTTTGTTTTCAATCTCACGACAGAACCCTAGGCTGGACTTTGAAATTACTATTTTTTTGAAGTATGAATGTAATTTTTTTCCATTCATTTCTTTTCCTTTCAATATTCGTATGCACTGCAGTGGGTTGGAGCCCTTTATTTAAAAAAATCTCCTGCTTTGTGAGTTGGGATACCGTGCATTGCTTTTACACTTATTAATACCAGAATTTAGGAGAGCTATAAAATACTGACCAGCTCAGGCTTTTTCCTCTTTCACTTCAGTGCCTGTATCCTGAGTTTTCACAACTGATGCCCACACATTACAACTGATCTTACAGCTCTTTAACCTGACCGTGTCTACAGGTGCAATGGACACCACACCAACTGCACACCGCTGTCCCCACTCGCAGGCTGCACAGCGTTCACTAACGGAGGGACGCTGCTTGACGGGGACCCTGGCACAGGGAATCGACTCTCCCAGACAGGGCAGTGGGCCGGTGCCTGCTGGTGATGGGGTCTCTGCTGCAAGGCTCCTGGCAGCGGTGGGATGGCAGAGACTCCCCGCGCCGCGGTTCTGCTCAGTCACAGGGGGTCCTGTGTGACCGTCCCAGCACGCAGAGCTCACGGCGACTGACGCACCTCCACCCAGCGCAGAACATCTCCCAGACGTCCAAACCCTGTGGAGCTCACGGCGACTGACGCACCTCCACCCAGCGCAGAACATCTCCCAGACGTCCAAACCCCGCGCGGGCCGCCCTACGAGACCAGGTCTGCAGGAAAAGCTTCCGCTGCCGACCCACACCGGGTTTTTCCCACGCACGCAGCCTGCCACCCCGACACCGGGGCTCACCGCACCCGGGTGTTAACCCACAACCATAGCCATACACACCCGGCCAGGCGCAGCGGGGCTGCCCTGGGGGTCTTCCTAGGACTCCCCCCAAAGCCCACCCGAAGCAGGGCCCTTGCCTGGTCCCGGCAGGCAGCCCCAGCCCTCGGCGGCCACGTCTCAGCCTGCGGCGCAGGCCAGGAGCAGGAGCAGGGTGGCTCCCGGCTCTTTCGGCAAGCCGGCTCCGTCTCAGCCTGCGGCGCTTCGCCGTGTCGAGGTTGAGCCGTGTGCCCCGCCATCGAAGAGGGGAGGCGGAAAACGTCCACGCGCTCAGCAGAGAGGCTTCACCCGCAGACTTCTGCCGCAACTGCCACGTAAAACGCTTAAGCGCAACGACCCTCCCCGGCAGAGCCCTGTCGGCACCCGCGCTCCCCCCTCCCCGCGGCTGGCCCGGCTGCCCCGCCACCCGCCCGCAGCCGAGACACCCCGCGCCCCGTCCATCCCGCGGGAGGAATCCCTTCGGAGCCGTTCCGGCCAGCCCGGCGCCGGGCCGGGCCCACGACACGGGGGGCCGGGGCAGCCGCGGCCGCCTGGCCGCGGGCGGGGAGCGCGGCGCTGCGCGAAGGGGTAAGGCCGGGGCGGCGGAGGCGAGCGCCGGCCGCAGCTCGCCGGGCCGGGCCGGGCCGGGCCGGGCCGGGCCGGTTTGCTCCGGTGTTGGGTTACAGCGCGGGCTCCGGGCGCTGGGTGGGGCGAAAGCCGCCCCGGCCCCGGCCCGCCTCCCCGCTCCCTCCGGGCACGGCGTGCGGCGGCGGGGCTCCTCTCTCCGCCCGCCCGGGGCGGCCTCCGCCGGGGATGAGCGGGCTGCGGCGGTTCTTCCGCGGCAGCGGGCGAGCGTTGGCGTTCGTCTTCGCCGCCTCCGTCGTCTGGCTGCTCCTCGACATGGCCGCGCTCCGCCTCTCCCTCGGCGACGCCGGCGGGCGGCTGCTGAAGGAGGCGGCGGGGCGCGGGCGGGAGCGGGCAGGGCTGCCGCCGGGCAGCCCCCGGCCCGACCCCGCCGGGCTCCGCCGCGGGCGGAGCGGGGGCGGAGGCGCAGGGACGCCGGCGGCCCGCCGGGAGCCCCCCCGGCCGCCGAGCCCCCCGCCCTCCTCCTCCGCCGCCGCCGGGGGCCGGGGGCAGCGGGGAAGGCACGCCGAGGAGCGGCCCGCGGCTCCCCCGGGGGCTCGGCTGACCCCGCCGCGGCCGGCCGTCACCTCGAGGGGCGGCGCGGGGGCTGCCGCCGCGCCCGCAGCCGGCAAAGCCCTGCCGGGGGCGGCGGCGGAGGAGTTTGGGACGGACCCCTCTGGAACCGGCGCCGGGCTGCAGCGGGCACCGCCGTCCCGGGCAGGCGCCCCGCGGGCCCCCGACGAGCCCCCTTCTTCCCCGGCCCCGCCGGCTCCCGGGCGCACCGAGCCCGCCCAGCGGGCCGGGGTCGGGCTGGCGGGGGTGGAGGGTCCCCGACGCCCCGCCGACGGGAGCCCGCAGCGACCGGCCGGCCGGGCAGCGGGGCCGGGAGCCCTGCCCGGGCCGGAGGAACCAGGAGCGGGAAGGAGAGCAACTGCCTCCGAACATCGCTTCGTCCGTGTTAGCAAAGAGGGGATCAAACCCCTCGGCCCAGCAGCCCCGCGCCTTGGATCCGACTCCGCCGGGAGGTTCCCAAAGAGCCCAGAGGAGCGCGAAGAGCGGCAGCTCGCTGACGAGAAGGGTGACGGCGACCGCGCTGCCAACGCCATCGCCGGGGCTGCGGTGCGGGATGGCCGGAGCCGGACGCTGGGTGCCACGCAAGGAGCAGCTCCCGGGGTGCCCGCTGGCAAGGGCGGGCAGGAGCAGGCGGGCGGCAGCATCCCCGGAACGCACAGGGTCTTGTCAGTGGATGCAACGCTTGCCCCGAGAGACCCTCGAGCTCCCGGCCAGTTTGGGCACCCTGTTGCAGTCCCCGACGATAAACAAGAAGAAGCAAAAAGCAGATGGAAAGAAGGAAACTTTAATGTCTACCTCAGCGATTTGATCCCCGTAGACCGAGCCATAGCGGACACCAGGCCTGCCGGGTAAGATCTGCTTCCCCTGCACAAATACCTGCGCCGCGCCCCGGGCAACCTGCTCGGTGGCTCCCGGGGAGGGCTGCTGGGTGCACCGAGGCCTTCGCTTCGTGCATGCTAGCCGTGGGACAGCTTTTGTCTTTCTGGGTACGAGCAACTTGTTATTAAACGTAAAACTGGGTAAAGTTTGCAGATCGTCTTAAGCCGCTAGGCCCTGCTGTCCAGCGTGGCTGGGGGACACGAGGCAGGCAACGGGGCTCAGGCCTCTTCGTGCCTTAAAACACTTTAATGTGGTTTATCAGGTGCAGCGCCGAGCGCTGTTTGGTTTTGATACTCGTGTGTTTGGTTCCTGGAGCGCTCCTGCACCCTGTCAATTTGGCTCGGCAGCAGAAGACCCCCCTGCCCACAGGTGCTCTCACACCTGCAAGCTGCCGCTGCCCTTCCCTGGAGGCAGAGGCACCCCAACGACCTCCCCTGCCCGAAGGGCCCGCTGGGGCTACAAAAGCCTCTGCAGGAGACAAAGGCATGCGCTGAGCGCTGACGTGATTAAGCGGGCACACACCGGCCTGCTGTCGAAGCGGTCCGGGGGATGCTCCCAGGAGCGATCCCTTTATGCGGACCAGTGGCACCGCTGCTCTTGTGCTGCAGAGCACTGCGGTCGGTACCCACTCTGCGGAGTTGGCTCGGGGGACTCGGATCTGTGGGCACACGCAGGGAGGGATGCAGGGTTTTGATTTGGAAAACTGTCATTCGGTTACAGCTGTCCCCGCGCAATGTGTAGCTGGTTCTGCAAATCTCAGTACTGCCCTTCAAAAAAGACACTCGCTCCCCGCAGTCCCCATAGAAAGGAAAAGGGTAAGGTGTGGGCAGCGCCGTGCCGACGGAAGGGGTAAGGGGCTCGAGGGGTCCCTCTCCTGAGCTGCTGTGCCTGGACAGCTGCAGGGAGGGTCCAGGGAAGGTGGCAGTTCAGGTGAATGGCAGGTTCGTCTCTTATACTCAGCTTTTCCTGCTGCAAACATCTCTCAGCCCCTTGGCAGGCGAGAGACCTGCCTCATCCAGAGACCCTCCCATCTCCCTCTTCCCACGCTCACAGACCACGGGTACGGTGGGATGGGAGTTGTGCCGTGATTCGTCCCCCATCCACAGGACAACGCACAGACATTCCCACGGCGCTGTCGGTGCTCACCTGTGAGCTGAGGTGGGACCCTGCACGGGAAGGAATGGGGCAGGGAAGGAGGGAGACAACTAGGACTGCTTTCTTCTGGGCAGAGGACGCCAGCTACAGAAGCCAGCTGTGCACAGAAAAAGAACCATGGTGCCCAAAGCCAGCACTGCGTTTGGTCTTTGACAGCAAAGCCCTGGAGCTGCGGAGCAGAAACCACCTCCCAGGAGCGTCCGTAAGCGCAGCCTGCCTGCCTCTGGTGAATCACACGCCTGTCCAGAAGGAGATGTCATTGTGGTCTGGGCGTCACGGTGAACGCCTCGGCCAAACAGGGGTGCGTCCCTGACGGTGCTGCCAGGGAAGGTGTGCTGCCATGACAGGGCACGGGGCCACGGGGAGCTCCCCTGGGTGCCCCGGCGCCGGCAGGAGCCTGTGCAGGCTCTGCCCTCAGCCCGTTGGCACGGCAGAAATCAGGTCGTAAGGGCCAGCTCACGTTAGTAAGGGCCAGCGCGTTACTTTTTTGCTGGAATCTTCCGATCTCTCCCAGTTTAGGCTGCAGTTCCTCTTGTGATCCTTGCAGGAGTGCTGGGCTAGACCACTGAAATTTGGCCAACGGGAAACTTGTGCTGTCACAGCCTTCAGTCTGCCTATCCACCTGCAACGCTTGCTGCTTTCTGACCTTCGCTTACCACGCTGGTGCTTGCTGCACACCACGCATCCGCAGAAATGCGTGCAGGAAGAATGCCACCAAGGAGGAGCGAGGTGCACAAGCCACGCAGGTGAAGGCCGGGGGTGGCCAGGAGGGTTGCAGGGAGCGTTCCCTGCGGACCCCGGTTCAGGAGCCCCGGACCCCGTTTCAGCCCAACACCGCAGCGCCGGCAGTCCCTGCGTGCCTCTGACCTCTCCCCAGGCTACCGTCCTAGCTCCTCTGGGACAATCAAGTCGTGTGGGTTTAGATAGGGACCCAGATTTCCTAGCCTGGCAAAAAAAATGTCGCATGCTGCATGGCACAGTACAGTCTGGGTAGGTTAGCATCCGTGCTGGCAGGCGTGGGGAGGGACCCCTGCGGCTCAGGTCTTCAGTGCCAGGCTGCTTCCAGACTCCGTGGCAGCAGATCTAAGGTGACGTTTTCCCAAAGCAACTTTAGTAACTTAAGAGCCTACTTTTTGCTGACTTTCAGGGTGGTGTCAACAGAACATAAAGGCTGTGAGCTATTTTTGTTTGAAAGCCTGTTTTAGGGGTGGAATTTTGAAAGGATCTGACTTCTACTTAACATTAGTTATATGTATTAAGTATTACATATGCATATTTCAAAATATATATATGTATGTACATATACGTATATAGTTACCAAAGAAATGGAGCCCAAACTCACACAGGACATAGTGAAATATCTTTAGCCAGGGGTCAGCAATAACAAACCCATTGCTCTCTGCCTAGAAATCCTACTTTTTTAGGCAAGAAGGGAGAAAAAGGCGTTCCTCAGTTTGAGGTTTCCCATCGCCCTCGCGTGGACGCTTTCCAGCTGCCCCAGGATATGCGCAGGCTTTGGCCGAGAGCCCGTTTGCAGCTAATGAGAGGGCTGAAGAGAAAAGTCCTCTTAGCAGGTACTGCCTGGCTGCATGCAGCCTTCGCAGCTTGGGTCTCGGCTGCGTTTTCTCAGCTGCCCTCAAATCCCTCTTTCCATGCAATGAAAGCTGTTGTGCTCGGCAGCTGTCTCCCGCTTTACCCATGGCCTCTGTCCCTCCTCCCCCCACGAGCTGCCTCCTTGGGTTCACTGTAGGAGAAACTACAGTTCACCTCTCTTCTAGTTTAGCTGTCCCTTGTTGTCCTGTCTCCTTCTCGCAAGCCACCTCCCCGGCAGTTCAGCCCCTGCCTTCTCTCCATCGACCTCAGGAGTCCTGCCGGCGTGCCCAAACCAACCTTCCCGCGCTGCAGAGAGGTCCCATCGCCACAGGCCAATACCCTTACGGTTTCCAGCCAAACCATATCAAACAGCACATCCCCTCCTGGCTGAGCCAGCCCTGACCGCTGCCCAAGGTGACCCAGAAGCTAAGACACGTCCCAAGGATTGCAACAGAGAGTAACTCTGGGGTTATTTTTGCTCACCCAGAGCGCTTCTGATTAGCTGCGAAGCCCTGAAATACCTCTGAATTTTCTTCAAAACATCACATGGTCTGAGCTGTGCGGTGCCCTGGCATCAGCATCTGAGCCAGCACCAGCCAAACCCGAGGGCCCG
The DNA here is from genome assembly GCF_026419915.1 of Harpia harpyja. Classification (NCBI taxonomy): domain Eukaryota; kingdom Metazoa; phylum Chordata; class Aves; order Accipitriformes; family Accipitridae; genus Harpia; species Harpia harpyja. The sequence continues at coordinate 57,095,821 of NC_068946.1, forward strand.
TTCATTGAGATAGAAGAAAAAGAAGTCAATTTTCTGTACGCTCCTATATACCTGTCCCTGTTTTCTGTCTGTTCTTGGCAGCAGAGTGAACAGTGTTTTTGATTCATCACTGAGAAATGAATTTTCTGCATCCGCAGGTAGGCTGGTGCCTGTCCTGCCTGCGGGAGGTCTGCTCTGGAAGGACGAGACAAAAACCTGCTATCAGACTTCAGCTTATTGACGAGAGAGAGAAAGCAAGTCCCAGCGATTCGTGGGTATTCTGGGATGAACCAGGCGGTCTGGGGGAGAGGAGCACTACGCCAGGCGTTCTGCAGGCCTGGAGATCCACTTGGAGATAGGAGAGCTGAGGGAGCCCTGCTCCCCAAGGCACGCAGCAGAGCGGTGCTTGAATTGCAAATGGAAGATGAGAAAAGCTGCTCATCGACCTTTTGTTCAAACACTGAAGACCCAGGCCTGACCCAGCCGCTGCATTTTTGGCTGTCACAGAATAAAATGACAAACCCATAGACACGGGAGAAATTTTATCACTCCTCAGATCCGCCAACGCGTATCGCTGGCTGTTTGCGAGGGAAGCAGGTGCCACTCGGAGCCCCCGCACGTGGGCTCGGGGCACGACCGGCCGGGACGGAGCATCCCTGGGGAGGCGTGGGTGCTCAGAGTGTGAGATACGGGGTGCTCAGGGAGCAGACCCGCCAGTACCATCGTACATGAAATTTGGATGCTTGAATATTTTCCCGTCCTCCACGATCCCCTGAGCGAGGTTGCAGAAGTTGGACTGGACGACTCTTCCTCGCTGTCTGTGTGTTTGACAAGTTGCTGTGCTGAGTAACCCTTCATGGAAATAAATGGCCGTTTGCCGGAATTTTGAATGTAATACCAATTCTTTTCTTTTGACGAGGCTGTCTCATGCAGCCCAGGATCCCAAACCCTGTGGATGCTCGGAGCACCGCAGGATCCTTTCCTCACAGGAGTCCCCAAGACGAGTAGTGCAGAGCTGGGATCGGCCTCGCTGTCCGGGGCCCTTGCACTGTTTGCTCACAGAGAGGACATGTTATCACCTGGGGGTAAGGAGTTAAAAAAAAAAGATGTCCCTGTTAGAAAGGAGTGAGCACGTCCTATTCCGTGGGGCTGCCCACGAGAGGGGCCCCGGTGCTGTGTGGGGAGTTTACCCCGCTCACCTCTCTGTTCCCTCTTCCAACACAATCCCATTGCAGGGCTTTGACTCCGTATTTCACATTTGGCATTTCCCCCCTCCCTACGTGTTTTCCCAGAAAACACTAAGCCTGGAGATTCTCAGGAGCGCGACCGGCCGTTGCCTGTGAGCCCGTGTTGCCGTTGCAGGTGCTCCGAGCAGCGGGTTCACGACGACCTCCCGACCACCACCATCGTCATGTGCTTCGTGGATGAAGTGTGGTCCACCCTCCTGCGCTCCGTTCACAGCGTCCTCAGCAGATCTCCTCCGCACCTGATTGAAGAAGTCATTTTGGTGGACGACTTCAGCACTAAAGGTAGGCGAAGCTTCTTCTACCTTTATGAAACTAATATAACTTGAGGCCAAAATACAATTTGTTCTCTGTAATTCAATTCTGAATAGTAGAGAGAAATCACATTTTCTCCTTTCGATGTATTGAAGCGCGTCCCCAGCCTGCGCTGTTATCTTTCCAGACGAGGGGGATCAGAGGCCAGATGGGCACTGGGGGGTGGCTGTGGTGGATCGAGCTGCAGCTCTTGCCTAACACCCTGCCAGACGTTATCATTCACGTCTCTCCCGTCCCAGTTCACTCACTCAAACAGCTGCTACATTTTCGGCTGTGCGTCGCTAAGTTTACACTCGTGCGCTGCTTTGCACGTGTGCCGGAGGCTGGCGGAGGCACTGCGGTCCAGGAGCACCAGGGAGCTCGGTCCTACCAGCCTGCGCATCTTCGGGGCATCCTGGCTCGAGGGCTCGTGTGTTCATAAAGACGCTGTCACCCTTCTCTGTGCAGTTTCCAGGCGAGTGCCCCCATGTTTTCAGCGCTGACGGCAGGGGAGAAACAGCACGCAGTTCCCAGGTTGCTCAGAGAACGGGGTGGTTGCAGTAAAAGCAGCGGTGAGCCAGGCATCTGTGTGTGCACGGTGGCTTTGCATACATACTCAGGCATTTCAGATGATATTGAACCTCTCCTTTGTAATGCTTTGGCTCTCTGCTTACTTCAGCCCTTAAAAATTTAAGAATGATGTAATTTTCCAACTGCTGGTTCTTCAGGGAAAGTGCTGCCTCAGACGAAATTCAGAGCTCATGCCACGCATACAAAGAGCCTACAATGCAACAAGACAATAGGTGCAAAAAAGAGGGAAAAGAGTCAGTTTGCTCATTTTTAAAATAATCATTAAAACATGTTCATACCATTGCCTTCAAAAGCATCTTTTCAAGTTTCCTCTTTACTTTCTCCCTTTGTATCCGCTCGTTAGCCAGTGAACATCTGAAACGCTGGGTTTGCAACCGAAACCTCACGAGTGTGAGTGAATTATGGACTGCTGTGCTTGGCATTGCTGTAGTCCACGTAGCAGCAGCAATAACCTACAGCAAACGTGTCCGCAAATGTTTCACCTTCGGAGCCTTTCAAAGCTTTTAACTGGCTTTTGAAATGCGAACAGTTATATTCTCCTGAAGAAAACCAAAGAGCACCAGTGAAGCCCATTGGTGAGGGAAGTCGGGGGTCCTCCCCGCAGACCGAACGATGTAAGTGGGTGGCTGGCTCCAAACGAAGCACTCGGAGCTGCAGCACCGCGGCAGGGGCTCCCGGGCTCCTCTGCCGGAGGGAAACCGCCTGCAAACAGCGGAGCCTGACGCTCAAGGCCCCCGGACCACCTTTCTCACACCCTCTTTTTCCGGAGAGTTTACCACCAGCTGCCTCCACAGCTGCGGGAAACTGTGACAAAAGCAACCTGAAAAGTAGAGATGTGCCATGGCAAGCCCTCGTGCGGTTTAAACCTGGGCTGAGTCTTTAAACGTGCTGCTTGATATTGAGAAATTTGTAGACCACAAAAGAAGTATTTTTTTAGGCAAAGGGAAAAAATTTACAACCAGATTTTAATTGCAATTTTAGTGCAATGAAGAAAAAAAACCCTCATTTTGGAGTCTTTGAAAAACCGTTCGATACCTGGTTTGGATCATGAGCTACCCAAGTCAGGCCACTGGGATTTTGCTCATGGCCTGTAACCCAAAGCCTTGCACTTGCTGCTCTCCACTTCCCACATCTCCTGCATGCAGCGAGTCACTGCGATCACCCAGCACCGGGTACGGGTCTGCCTTTGCTGCGTCCGCTGGGTTTGCGCCGATGCAGAGCGGCCGCCCGCTGTGCAGGGAGCAAGAGACGATACCACCGCCCGCAGCCCCATCCTTTGGAGGGGCAGATCCAGGGCAGCCGGGCAGCCCGTGGCGAGCCCCCAGGACCAAACTCCGCACCCGTCACAGAGTACCGGGAGACACGTCTCCAACAGATTTTTAAACTCGTCGACTTCAGCCTAAAGCCGCTGGCACTGATGCGGCTGGGAGTTTCGCCGGAGAGCAGGCTTGGACCACAACGGCGTGCACCAGCAGCCCTGCAGCTGTGCCCAGATGTTTGCACCCCAGACCCGGGGACCCTGGTGTGTCCTGGAGGTGCTTCCAAGGAAAATCTGCCCACTGCTTTTCACCCTGGAAGTGGGTGCGAAATGGGTAAGTCAACCTCCTCACCCTCTCCTTCTCCTTCCCTGCAGAGTACCTCAAGGAGAAGCTGGACAAATACATGTCGCAGTTCCCAAAAGTGAAGATCCTCCATCTCAAGGAGAGGCACGGTCTAATACGGGCCAGACTGGCAGGAGCGGAGATCGCCAAAGGTAGGACGAAAGCCATTTTACAGCCCTGTCTGGGTCCGTTCCCCCCCCCCGAGGTGCCGATAAGCCACCTCCAGCACTGAGCTTTAGTCCCCTCCCAAGAAACTAAGGGCATCTTTTCGGTATGTGAAGCACAAGGGTCTGATGAGGGGACGAGCCGTGGCTTGTCCGGCACCTCAGCACATCCCTAGCAAGCGGCAGTCGGCATCTCCAGCCGTGGTGGCACCGAAACAGCCATTTCTGCCGGGAGCCGCCCCGCTTGGCTCCGCAGGCTACGATGGCCGAGCGGTGAAAACGTGCTCTGGGCTACGGCCGGGTGGCTTTTGGCAGCCACGGAGGGTCGTGGCCCCGCCAGCAGCACCCCGAGCCCGTGGGGGGGCCGGCCGGTCTGGGAGGGGGACAGGGTGCCCGAGGGCCGATGCTGCCCTGGCTTCTGCCGCAGGCGCCGTCCTGACGTTCCTGGACTCGCACGTGGAGTGCAACGTGGGGTGGCTGGAGCCGCTGCTGGAGAGGGTCCGCCTGAGCCGGGCCAAGGTCGCCTGCCCCGTCATCGAGGTCATCAGCGACAAGGACATGAGGTAAGGCGGCTCGCGCCCCTGGGAAACCCAAAATCCACAGCGGTGGCTTGAGTAAAAGCTCTTAGTGGGGCCGCCAACTTATTAATTACAGGAAGACACAGGTCCAGACCTCCTAACTGGCCTTCAGCAGCGTTTCACAAGGGATACGTAACGTTGCTGTTAGCATGAGCAGTGGACGTGGCCCCTTCGTTTATCACACACACCTTTTCCCTTTTTCATGACTTTTCGTACATGAAGAGGATTCCTGATGAAATTTGTTAAAATCCTGTTTTAATTATGTACAGATACTCATCTTCACTCATTAAGGGTGACATTTCAATCAGGAATGTGACTCAGAATTAGTCATCCCGATCTTTTCCCCGTTTAGTTACATGACCGTGGACAACTTTCAGCGTGGGATTTTTACTTGGCCAATGAATTTTGGATGGAGGCAGATTCCACAAGAGGTCATCGAGAAAAATAAAATCAAGGAGACTGATATAATAAGGTAAAAAAAGCAAAGGCGAGAGCTCTGTGAACCAAACTGTTAATAATGTAGGAACAAAGGCTCCTTCCAGGCCAAATGTTGCTCCTTCGCTTGTAAGGACAACAGAGGCAGTGGTTGCTGTGGGCAGTCAGATCACCAGACGCGGGCAAAGCTCAGCAAGCCTTTCTCGCCCCTCGCGGTACCACCGGCATTTTGCCGGTGCCACCAGGGCTGGGGAGATGTACTGTTGCATGTTTTCCCTTTCGTGCCCCATTATGGCTTTCAGGCTGGGTAAAACCACCCAAATACCGTCTATTTTAACGCTGCATCTGTCAGCCTGCAGCAAAGTGACAGATCAGGTGGTCCTTGCTGACTCTGTAAATGCAGGCTCAGGCACCGTCCCTGAGCATTTAGTAGCCTGCAGCTTCTCAATGATTCCCTCGTCAAAATAAGGGGAAAGGGATGGGCGCTTCCCGTGTGACTTCTCTGTTTCCAGGTGCCCAGTCATGGCAGGTGGCCTGTTTTCCATCGATAAGAAGTATTTTTTCGAGCTGGGAACGTATGACCCAGGACTGGATGTTTGGGGAGGTGAAAATATGGAGATTTCATTCAAGGTATGTTGCTCTCGACAGCCTGTCCCACACGCCTGCATCCCTGCCAGCCTGGTGTGGGTGATGGGGCTCAGCCGGGGGCTCACTGGGGCAGCCCCATGCTGGAGACCCCGTCCCTCCTGGCAGTTTACTTACATCTCTGCTTCTCTTCTGGCTTGCACAAAGCTAGCAGCCAACATTTGCCCGTGTTTCTATCAAAGCAACCTCTGTTTCTCAGGTCTGGATGTGTGGGGGAGAGATTGAGATTGTTCCATGCTCCAGAGTTGGGCACATTTTCAGGAACGACAATCCTTATTCCTTCCCGAAAGATCGGGTGAGAACGGTGGAGAGGAACTTGGCCCGTGTTGCGGAGGTCTGGCTGGACGAGTACAAGGAGTTATTCTACGGCCACGCTTACCACTTAGTCTTGAAAAACCTGGATGTCGGCGACCTGACTCAGCAAATCCAACTGCGAAAGAAGCTTCAGTGCAAAAGTTTCCGGTGGTACCTGGAGAATGTCTACCCGGACCTGGAAGCTCCCCTGGTTAAAGCCAGCGGGCTGGTACGTAGCCAAATGACTTGCTATCCTTCATTTAAACGTGTTTTCAGTGGCTGGCTAGGCACTTGGTAGCATCCCGGTACGCTGCCTCTGAGTTGCTTCCCTGGCATTTGGTAACATTTTTGAATATTCAGTACGTCACGGCGGTCTGGATTCCCCGGTGGTTTTATAAAGAAACAGGTCGCGGTTCCAAGAGCCAGTTTCCCGTCAAAGAGCCGGTTCGGTGTTTAAACACCAGGTGAGCCGCCCGCGTCACGGTCACGGTCACGGTCAGGGTCAGGGCATGTGCCTCCAGCATCCTCCCCACCCGCACGGCTTTTTGGCCACGGCAGGAGAGGGGAATCCCTTTTCGGGGCGGATTGGCGGTGCAGGCAGGGACGGGCAGGAGTTCCCGGGCGCAGGCAGGGTTTGTACCGGTGCGCTGCCGCCAGCAGAGCGCAGCAGAAATCCGCTTTTCCTCTGCGCTGCCTGCCAGCCGGGGGAAAAAAAAGTCCTGGCGTTTCTCCAGCGCAGGTGAAGCCTGCTCCTGGGGAAGGGGGGTCGGTGGGCAGAAAACACCTTACCGTCCGTTTTGGACCGAGTCCTCCGTCCTGCCTCCACAAGCCCCTTGCTGGCTGGCTGGGTGGCTGAGGAGCGGTAACCGGGTCGGGCTCCGTTTCTCCTCCACCGCCCCTCCATCTCCGCGCTGGGCACCGCGTCCTACTTGTGCAGCTACTCCACAGGTGTTCGGTGTCGCCTCGCCAACATTAAAAGGTGAATTAAACGAGAACAGAACGTGGGTTCCGAATTTGGCCCAGCCTTGAGTCTCAGCGGAGTATCGGCTGCTGCTTTGAGCATTCGGAAACCTCAGATATTCCACCCAGAAAAGATACAACATCGATCGCAATCTAGTTATAATTGCAATAACAAAAGTAAAATATCTGGTTTGTCAGAAAAACTGCAGCCATGCCAGGAATGAAAACTAAAGGGTTTGCTGCCTTCCCCACCCATCCCCATCTGCCAGTGCCACGGCAGGAGCAACACTTGCCGGGAGGAGGTGGCCAGGAGCCGGTGACCACAGGGCTGGCACGGCCGGGGGAGCAAAAACAAGAACTGCCTGTCCTCTCCATCCCTGCCAAGGCGCACGGCCACCACTTACTGCACTGGCCCTTCTGGGAGCCAGGAAAAAGCACAGCAACCATTTGGCCGTGTTTCAGGCTTGTCTGCGGGCCAAGGGCGTAACGTGAAGGTTCCCCGTCACAGGGATCCCTAGGGATCAAGGCAGGCTCTCTGCCAGCCACAGCTGGGGCGTTACTTTTACGATCGAGCCGTGAAGGTGTGGGAGGGTAGCTCTGCAGAGAGCACAGGGAGGGACGCCGTGCTTCTTCTGGCTGACCCCTCGGCACTCGTGGAAAAGCTATAGGAAACTGCTGGGTTCGGACACTGCAGCGGATTATGAGCAGTGGATCCGTTCGGATGCATCCATCTGTCTCAGTGTGACAGCAGCGACCGATCACTGCTCCAGGCAGCTGCAGGCACAGGAACCGAGGGCTGTCTGCTGGGGCAGCCGCTCCAAAACTGTTGTATGGCTGAAAGCCTGTGTCCCTGCATTGCCTTCTAGAAAGCACCATTTGGGTTAGACTGAAGGCTTCAGTGAAACATCGGCTTAAGTGATATTTTTAAAAAAGAATTAGCAGTAATAGTCTTGAGAACATCAAAAAATGGAAATTGCTTGAGGAATATTCACTTTTTCAGCTCTTCTGTTTCAGTCAGAGCAATAAAACTTAATGTCAAATTCAGTGCAAAGCAGTTAGACCATATAGAGAGACCTCTGTTGCAACTGAACCGAAACGTCAGCTTTTCAGAGGTGTTTGTGAAAATTTTCAAGATGTTGCCTTGCTTTGTCCTGATTCAGGCCACCTGAATTGCTCTTTTATCTTCATTCTCAAAATTTAATAGGGAAGAAAATCTGGTTTTCAGCAAGCTCTGCAAATTCCAGCTGTGCTGAACGCTATCCAAAGTTACTTGAGAACTGTTTTCTGAATAGCTTATTTATGCACTGGGATTAATTCATAAGTTCTTCAGAAGTTCTGAAAGAAGGAGAAGGAACAGCGTTTGCAAGGAATCGGAGATGTGAGCAGCCCCGACTGACACACCGCCGGGGTTGTCAGAGGAGCCGGTACCGGTGCCTGCAGACTGCGGCCGACCAAGCCCTCCGCAGCCGTGAGTCCCTGCAGCACAGCAGGCTTCAGCCCAGGAGCCGGCGGGGGCTGGCAGCGCTCAGTCCAGTGTTTCCAGCTTTCCCGTGTAATCTCCCGTACTCCTGAGCGGCCTCTGAACACGCCACACGAACAGCGTTAAGCAAACGGCTCTTGCCGAGCACGCTTGCGGTTAGTAGGGTGCCGGCTCACCCGTGGGGGATGGCTGCGGGGAGAAAGAGCAAAAAGAAGCGGAGTGGAAGAGCAGAGCCTGACGCTGCCTCGCAGCAGGCAGCAAGGAGGCAGATGGCTTGGGGCTGAATACACGCACCTGGAGAAAGATCTGGTCCGCACTGCCCAGGGTGCGGTGCTCACTCGTCCTCTCTTTCTCCCCACCAGGACGAGGTAGCGGCAGCTTAGTTAAAAACAGCTTCATGGGGAAGTTCGTGCCGGGGTTCCCCACTTCGGGGGACCACAGCTGCGTTTCCGCGTCGGTGGCGGGTGCCCGGACAACCAACCTGGACGGAAAACAGGAGGAGTTACCTCGGGGTGAGGCACCGAGCACATCACATACTGTGATGGAGTCATTCCCGAGGACTGGCTGCGGGGTCCACGGGGAGCAGCCGGAGCCCAGGGCCCCGTGCCCCAGCTGGGATGGGACCATCCAGAGCCAGGATGGGACCACCAGGCGCTTACATCAGCTGTGCGCGGTGGCTGCTCGCCTCCGTCATGGCGTAGCAACAGGAAGGGATTCTGCAGTTGTTATTGTTGGGAACTGTTGTTCTGGGGATTTGCAGAACAGGAACACGAGCTATGTCCAAAAAAAAACCCGAAAAAGAACGTGTCTCATCCAATCCTTGAACGTTTCTGGAAAGGGTTCCTTTCAGGCTTCTCTCAATCGAAAAACATGTGTAGTGGACCAGATGTGCGCTTACATACCCTTCCAAGGACTATGACACATCATCTCTGCTTCGCTCAGTTAAGTGGACAGTATTAATCAGTGTCCTGTGAATCCAGCAGCTTAACTGCAGCGTAACAGCCTCTCCTCTTCCTTGGGAATTATGTCTCAGTTTGCATTTTGATGCTCTTTTCTAGCTTGTTAACGTAGCCATGGCAAGATGCGTCACTGTGGAAAACACCACTCTAGCGTTTGAGGCATGTGACGTTAACAACAAGGTAAGGATACCCTGCATAGTGAGTATGTAGTACTGGTTTTGTACATGGCATAGAGCTCCCGTACCTCCCCATGCTGACCCAGCTCCCCCAGAGCTAATGCAGTCCTTCCCACCGGGGAACATGGCCAAACGATGCCTGGGAGCAGCGAGGGGCAGGAATTGCCTCTGTTTGCAAAGCCTGTAGCCAAGCAACAACCCCAGAACCAGCAAACCGAGCTGGAATAGGAGAGTTTGATAAAGCCATGAGCCTGCACGTGAAAATGTGCAGAAACGTTTGAATACAAGCCTGGGTTTTCCGTGCTGCTGCAAAACATACAGTTGCATTCTGTCACTAGATGGGGAGCAGCTGCTGTAGACAACCTTTCCCTTCCTTTACAGGCAGCGTTTCCCAGGCAGTCCCCTGCTAATTGCTCGCCACTGGCAGAGGCCAGCGCGCGGATGGGGGCCCTGTCGTGTACGGGGGTTCATCCATTTGCCCCCCAGTGCCGGGGCGCGGGCAGGGGAGGTGGAAGGGCAGAGGAGCGCGTGGCGGTCGGGTTTGGGGTCTGGGCTGCTGCGGCGGGAGTCGCTCCCAAAGCCTGCGCTGGGGCCGTCCTGGGCTTTTTAGCTCTGCAAATCCATAGGAAAGGTCTTCCCGTGGGTCGCAGCTTCCCTCATCCCCTGGTCCCGGGTGAGGGCAGGAGGGAGGCGAGGAGAGCCTCTGCTGGGGGACCCTCCGCCGGCTGCTGGCCAGCTCTCCCCGATCTCTCCCCACAGAACCAAAAGTTCAACTACACCTGGCTGCGGCTGATCCGGCACGGAGAGCTCTGCGTCGCACCGGCCGGCGCTGCGGGAACGCTGGGCCTGCGCCGCTGCAAGGACAGGAGCCGCAGCCTGGCGTGGCTGCACAGGTCGCTGGCCGCCTTCCAGCCGGAGCTGGTAAGCGAAGCGCCGGCGAGAGCAGCCCCCGTCGCGGCCCGTGGTCCCTGGTTTGGGTTAGCGTGCCGGCGTTGCAGGCTGACGGGCCGGCGCGAGGTATACCCCGGTCCTCTGGTCCCGGCTTTGCCAAAGCCGTCTTTTCACCTGCAGTTAAGCGTTGGTCCCCCGGCGCCGCAGCCTTTGCTCCTGGGGGTAGGGACGCGCGCCCTGCCGCTGGGTTGCATCGGTCCGAGTGACGTGCAGCCCGATGCTCCGACACCGCGTGCCACGGGGCTGGGGAGACGCTGGTCACGCCGAGGTTTTACATAGAGACCGTCGATAGCACTTACATGGAGATTACTTGATACCAATTGGCATTCAGCTCACAGTGGCTTTTAAGAGAAAGCATTTATGAAAAGGAAAATAATGGGTACTTATATTTATTACCTGCACTGCAAAAACCGAGAGAGTCGCGACTATCATCTCTGCCAGCCTGGTGTAAGTAGTTGTCCAAAATGCTACGAGATGGGATACTTTATATTTAAGAAAGAAATACTCTTAATTTAAGAAAGAAAAAATGTAGCAAAGTTATATGCTCATAATATCAACAAGCTCCCATTCCTCTTTAGTCTGAAAAAATAAAACTTTCAAAGCCAGAACGCTGCAGCACCAAGGCTCACAAAGGCCAGGGTGTTTTGCGACAAATACATGAAAATTGCCATCCACTTAGGAGTCCAGACAGCATTGTCAGCGCACGGGCAGTTTTTGTCTCCTGTTCCAGCCTGAGCTCGCCTCGAGCTGTGAGTTAGATGTATTTGGTGGTCCCTGCCAGAACAGGGGGCTGGGTATGGGCAAATGTTCCCGGCCATGGCAGGGGACGGGTCTGGCTGCCCAAAGGCGCGGGCACCGACACGCTCCCTGGGGACGGGCGGTCTCGGTCAGTGTGGTTGTACCAGCCTTTACTGGTGCCAGCAGTAGGAAATTGGAAGAGCAGCTCAATGGCTGGTGAATGCTGACTGAAGGAATTACGATGCTTTAGCTTCTGATGTAACAGTCATTGTGTTGTATTAGTGATGTGAAGTGCGTTTACTCTATGCACAAAGATCCAACTTTTGCCCAGACAACACTCTACATATCATTTCAGCATCATTACATCTAGGTATTAACCAACTGATGATAAGAAATGCTGCAATGCTAAGCGGTGACACGGAAATGTGCCTTACCTTTGGCAGCACTTGCAGCATCGCCTTGCTGGCCACCTGGGTTAAGTAGATAAAGCCAAGCAGATGTGAAAACCAAAAGGATGGAGATCACTCGGACTCTTAATTCTTTCATAATCCAATTTACTGCCCCAGCATTTGAACTTCAGTGCTGAATTACCTAACATCCTTTTCAGCACAGTAAATAGTGCTTTGAGTTCATCAGCCAAGAAACTCCAAAATACGAAAATCAGTCTCCTGCTGTATGTTCCCCTTTATAGCAGATACCATCTGGAGTGATTTCCTTTGCATGGTAATTACCACTCGGACAGCGAGAGAACTAATCTTTCCATTTCCAGTGAACAAAAAGCCATGAAGCACAGAAGGTATGGTATGATCCTGGCTGAGCAACAGGTGCACCCAAAAGTCCCCATAAGTCAGCAAAGAGATCTTGCATATTAGGGAAATGTGAAAAAAGGGCACACCATAAAGAATCAAGTTTTCTCGGTGGAAAAATAGAGCTGCTGCTGCATGAGTCCTAAAGCCTAAGCCTACCTAAAGCCCTCTCTCTCTCCCCTGCAGACGGACCACATCGTCTCAGAGCACCTCCAGCAGCCGGCGTGCTTGGAAGTGGATCCCTCTCACAAAGCCCTGAGGGTAAATGCCTGTGACTCTGCAAATCCTTATCAAAAGTGGCAGTTTGGCAATTACTATGCAGACTGAAGGGAACACAGTTGAACCAGAAATGCTGTGTTTTCATCTTGCGAATTCAGCAAGGACATCTGTGTGACTTGTGACAGCAATTTGAAAACTGGAAGTTCATTTCCAAATCATAATTGAAATCCGTAATTTAAACCAGCATATTGAGAGATCAGAATACCAAGAGCAGCACATCTGGTTTAATGATGTCTGAAACAGATAGGCATGTTTTTCCCTCACTCTGGGAGACTTTGGCAAAAACTCAAATAATTTTCTGTATTATTAAATGGAAATATTTTCTGAAGTCCCCCATCCTACTGTAAGCAAACCTTCATCAGTTCCCCCCGGACAACAGCATAAGCTGCAGAAATATTTCCAGGGCTTTGTAAACAGCAAATTGGGCTGCTTATTCTTCAACAGAAAATGGTAGTTTATTGACCAATGCATTAAAAAAAAATCCATCTGACATGCCCGTGCTGGGTCTGGCCACAGGATCCTGCCCTGTGGGACCCGTTGCCTCTGACAGATGAGTATCAGGGTTCTGTTAGGAATCGATTGCTTATCGAAAAAGCCTTCTTTTAATAATGGGAGGCAAATGTGAGTCGATAAGCCGCCCAGCAGACGAGGCGAACCGGGGGCTGCGGAAGAAGCAACGAGCACGCCTTGCCCGCGCCCTGAGGACAGCGAGGACACGTGTGCCTTTGCTTTGCTTGGAGGTGAGAGGAGCTGCCGGGGAGGAGAACCGGGGGCTTATCCTGCTTCTTGCCGGCAGCACGCACCAGAGGCCGGCCGGGGAGCATCGTGTCCCCGGGCGGCCGGGCTGTCCCCGCCACGGGGCTGCCGGGGCCCCAGCTGTGTCCCCGAGCCCCCCGTGGCTTTTTCGGGGCTCACCCAGGACCACCGCCGCTTTCCTCGGCCCCCAGCCGGCCGCGGCATTGGGTCGCGCTGGTGCCCGTGCCAGAGCCTGGTGATGCTCGGCGCAGCCCCGAGCAGGGTGGCTCGCCCTGCTCCTGCCAGGGCCATCCCAAGGGAAGCTTTACCTGCCGGCAGCACGGGCTGGGCAGCTCTCCCATGGTGGTGTGTCCCCACCGTGGGCGGAGGGAGGGCAGAGCCCTCCAGCAGGATGTCTCACAACCTGAAACTTCTACCCGCCAGCGCTCAGGATGGTTGAAAACACCCGCTGAACTCGGTGAGGGCTTTTCCTCGAAGGGCTGCAGAACACGAGTGTGTTGTCCATGCACGTGTGTGTGTGTGTGCACGCGTTTCACAGGGACCGTTGCAGAGGTGAATGCAACGTGACGAGACCTCACCCGGCACCAGCCGCCAGGCTGCACGGGATGGCCAGGCTCCGCACACCTGAACTTACGGGTAAATTTTCTTCTTGCTGTGAAACTTTTTAGCTCCAAAAGCCACCACCCGCTTTTTCTGAAGGGTCAGATTTGATAGGAGAATAAATTCTGCAGTGACAGGACAGTGAGATGCAGGATCAGTGCGTTCCAGGCAGGATTTCTTTCCCCGTTTCCATTAGGAGGAGGCTGCTCCCCATACAGCTGCGGTGTTGCTGGGGAAGGTAGCGCTTCTCCTCCTGCCCCACTGCCCTGCACTGGGGCGAGGGGCTTCTCCAGCACAAGCCGGTGGGGATATGTGGGGCTGAGCATCACATTCGCTTCTCACGCCGCTGTTGACCACAGCCGAGCCGCCACTGTCCCGTGTTCACAAACCCCTCATACCTCTCCTTTGATTTTTCAGAAGGCCCCGGCATAATATTACCTCTCACATGGCGGATCAATGCTGACAGCGTGTGACAGGCCGGGTCTGCCAAAATATTGACTGGCCCAACGGATCTTCCCAGTTGGCTCCTATTCCAGCTGTCTTCCTGATTTTGTCTCCCTCCTTTAGCACAACTAGCCTACAGTCACCATCAGAAAAATGACACAGATATTGTTTGCACAGTCATCTTCTATCAGGAGCATGAATTTCATCAAATTCTGTTTGCTGACATTCAATCACTTGTCACTCAGTAGGCACCAAATGGTCATATGTCACGGTCACATCCCATTGCCAGGCTTGTCACTTGCACTCTCATTCCCCGTTTGTGTAAATGCTCACTTCCACGTTGGTATCTTTTGCTTAAAGACTGGAGCGTGCCTTCGGGGCTGCTGGCAGTGAGCTGTGGCCCTGCTGCTGCACAATATTGAGAAGCGTTCAGATCGTACCAGTCAGTCTAGTCTTCCAGAAACGAGAGCATTTTTTCCGGCACGCTCGGCAGACGTGGCAATAGGCGTCTCGCCCCCCCTCCTTCGGCCATCTCCACTGACGGTGCCTGGGTGTGCATCGCACCTCGGGGCACTGGGAGGTTTTTGGGGGCCGTGCAGGCTTTGTGAGCGTTAAGGAAAAGGAGGAAGGCACCACGGGTGGGAAGGACCACCGCTCGGGCTGGGGACGGGAGCCACCGTTGTCCCAGGTGTTGACAATGGGAAACAGACGCAGCTTTTCTGAACGAGAATAAATGCCTCCCGAGCTGTGGCGGAGGGGGGGGACATGGCACATTGTGCTGTGCTTCCATCAATAAGTACCCTGAATCGAAGCAGTCACAGTTGGAGGCCCCATTTGGTTTGTTAAAAAAAAAAAAGTAAGTTTAAAAAAAGGGAATAAATGACAATAGGTGAGCCCCATGTGTTAACTCTGTTTCTGACCAACTTGGGCCCTTACTAGGGGCTCTCCTTCCTGAGTTACTGCCAGGCTGAACCGCAAAACATTATCCCAGGAAGAACCTTTAAACCACCAATTTCCCCTGATTTATGGCCATGCTTTGGATTCTCATTTAGTGCGGTATTAGCGCAGGCAATGGCAATAGCTGGCGCTGGCTGCTGCGCCCCACAGCTGCTGCAGATGTTGTGGCAACTGGCAAGTTTCTGCCAAAGTGGTTTAATTCACATTCAAGTTCAGTGCACAGCACTCCTAGAAATGGGTCCCAAAAGTGAGCCAGCACCACAGGGCAGTGTCCAGAGAGGGTGGAAAGGCATCACGACCCTCCAGAAGGGTCCGCCTCTTACTTACCTGCCACCAGCCCTCATCTGGCACTGTGGAAATGGGGAGAAATTATTTTCAGGCTAAGCCTGGATCTGTAGTTACCATGTCCTAATCGGCACCCCCCCACCTGCTTTTCTGCCTGAAAACGCCTCTGCTCCAAGGGGCAAATTTTCAGGTCTTTGGATGTCCTTTCTCCCTTCCGTGCCAAGCAGACAGCTCTTTGCCCGGCTCCTCCACGCGCCTCGTCCGACACGCTGACCACCGTTTTGGCCAGATGCAGACCCTGCCCTGTCCTCCCCAGCCCAGGCAGGGCTGCCTGCAGCGCAGAGGACGAGCACACCGCGGCAGAGCGCAAGCCACGGTTTCTGCCTGTTTATTGCCTGTACACCCCTTGATTCCCATATCGCACCCACCCACCCTGAGGGTTGGGCAAGAGGCGGTGTGTTTGTAGGAAAGGCCCTCAGGTCCCTAGAGCATCCCAGGACTTTCAATTTTATTTTTCCAGCTACCAAGGAAAGCAAGAGAGGGAGCTGCTGTTCTCAGCTGAGCAAACACTGCTTTCCAAGGAAGGTAAAAAACTAGTCCAAGTTTCTTTACAGTCTCAGCGAGACTCCACACTTAGCTGGAACCTGAGCCCACAGTCAGTACACCAAGCATCTCATCCCTGCACTTGCCCAAGAAGTCTGGAAACTGTATTTTAACTGTCACCTGGGGTATAAGCCAAATGTTAAAAACTGCTACAGACAGGCATATGATGAAAGGAGAAAAAAAATTCTGCCTTTTGCTAAAGTGAGCACGGGGCCCAGCCAGCCCGTGCATCCATGTGAGGGAGCCCGAGGGTGTCCGGCTGGCCAGCAAAAGGCTTGATCCTCGTGCCCGGGCGCTGAGGGCTCGGCCAGACGATTCCCTGGAGGAGATGGGAATCGTGACAGCAAACAGTCTGGCCACGCAACGCTGCTGCCTCTCCTGCCACCGCTCTCCTCACCCCGGGAGAGCATGGGGAAGTGTTTGGCTTTGCATCCCATCAGGTGTCTGCGCTGTTCTGGGACTTTCCCTCGCTCAGCCCCACTGCTGATCCCTCCAACCTCTTCAACGACTACCTGCTACAGCAGCCCGTGCCTTTTGCTGCGGTACGGACGGCTTTTCCCGGCCTCTCATGCTGCTGAAAGCCAGCTGTGTCATCAGCACGAGCCGGGTGTTCGCATCTGGTGTTTCCAGAGCCGGGCACAAGCACACGCGTGTCCTGGTGATCCGATGGGCACGGGCAGATACTGCCCGTCAGCCCCCAGCCTTACCGCAATATAATGCCTTAAAAACTCCAGATTCTCAGCAATGCACAAAGTTGCTCACTTTATCTCTGGTTTTTGTTTCGCTTTGGGGTTTTGTTGTTTTCTTCCCTATTGCATTATTTAATTGCAGTAAAGCAAATTTGTTACCGGCATTCTGAAGTGCAGATCGGGCTGGACGGCGTGGCGGGGAGGCAGTCAGTGGTCGGTGGGCATGCAGATACTTGAAGCTGAGGCTGGTCAGCTCGGAGCAGCGCTTTGCCACCCTCAACCTCTGCCAGTCACCGAAAGCCCAGGCGATGGTCACATCTTTAAGAGAAATGTGCTGCTCTTAGAGGAACCGCTGCGAGAGGGGCGATGGGGGGGGCAGCTGTCAGCAGGGAAACAAACCCACAGTATAAGTTCATACAAGCAAAGCTCTGAACTTCCACAAACCAAAGAGCAAATAAACAAGTCTGAATAGCACAATGAGGGCTGTGTCTGGTTTGTACAATACAGAATTGCCATTTATTATTTTCACGTTGCCAATAAATAATTGCCTTTATGTAGAACAAGAAAAGTCAAAACGATATTCAGTGCTGCTGGAGATGTAAAACTGATCCTTAAAAAAGCGCTTACGGCTGAAGGAGGCCACTGCAGCTGAAGTCAGAGTCTAACTTTGTTCTTACCTCCTCTCCCTTTGTCAGCTGCTCTCAACTTTCCCAGATGCTTTCTGGGATGACATTTGCAAAGCTTAGTCCCAACTCAAGACAAATCTGGCTGTAAAATAGCTAAAACAAGACTGCATCAACAATACTGTAGTTACACAAAGGTTTTTAAAAATGGAGAAAGTTGTGTTCAGATGACACAAAAACAAATTATGCATAAAACTTGCCTGGCTTTGACAAAAAAACAAAAAAATCTTTAAAAATTTGCGTCTAAACTTAGCATGAGAATTGAGAAGACACGTAAGAGATTCTAAACTGTCGGCATTCAGAAAAGACAGGTTTCTGGTAGTGGCTGGTTTTGCCGGGTGAACACCGAAGCACGTGCCGCGCACTGCAGGCAGCGTGTAAGCCGCTGCCCTCCACGGCCAGCCACCACCGTCGGCGCTGCCGGCAGCCGAACGGGACGGCCACCCCCGGGCTGGATGGGCGTCCACGGCATCGGGGCTGGGGGGCTGCAGCAGCGAGGAGGGAAGGCGGTGGGGAAGAGGAGCTGGGCTGTCGCCGGCAGCGATCTGGGCCGGCTGCACCTGTGGTTTCAGGCTAGCACCCAGAACGGGCAGGCTGGAAGGCTGTGCGGTGGGCAGGCGACGTGGTGTCTAAAGACGTCCACGCTGACTGCTCTCACCCCGACAGGCAGGGGCCAGCGGGTGGTACCGATCCTACCTGGTGCTGACCGCAGCGCTGTGCGGGGAATCCAGCTACCCGCGGGACGTGTTAGGGATGGCAGCGAGGGAACAGGGGCCTCGATGCCCTCCCATCTTTTTTTTTTTAGTTCCTGCACATCAGCATCTACCCACGAATGCAAATAGCCCTCCATCCCACCAGCACAAGGTGGAAATGGATGGTCGCTAGCAGGAGGCGGCTGTCAGTGCACCATGAGATGCCAGCACGCACGGACGGCAAAACAGAGCGCGCTGCGGTTGCAAACAGTCGTCTCTTTTATTATTCACACTGCCCTGGCCAGTGTCACTGAGCTGCTGCGCTGCCAACTCATTACCAGCACGGCTGACGGCATGGGTCACGTGTGTGTCGGCAGCTAGAGAAGCCCCAGCCAGTTCAAGACATCCTATTGTTTGAATATGGTTACAAAAGTTGGACAGAAAATAAGAGGATAAACTTTAAATCAAATGGTATTATATTTAGCAAACTGATTATTTATTTTCCTGCGCTATGGATGCCTCTGCCCGCTGTCAAAGCGAAGATGTTAAATTTTCACAGTGTATTATGAAATCATATACAAAAAGGAAAAAAACAGTGACCTCACATTGTGTGAAGAGACAGGTCTTGGGGGAAACAAAAAAGAAAAACAAAAACCAGAGTGAACGCTTGGCTTGTTAAGCAACTCTCCACCTCAGTTTATAAGTGCATCATGGATTCAAATTCATCAATTCGCTGTTTGGTGTTTCCTTTTCTAATCCTCCGGTAGGAGATTGTGTTGTATCTGGAATAGCTGTGTCTGGAGATATCATTTTTCTTCCCCAGGCTGGGCTGCTCCCCCGGTTTCTCCACCTGGGAGTTGCAGCCGGGGCTGGTCGCGGGAGATGCCTCCTTGTCGCTGTCTTGCTGCTTGGGATGGGGCTCCTCGCTGCTGTTCTTGATTTCGATCACCTGAACTTCATCCTCTTCAGTATCCTCCTCCTCCTCCTCGGCTGCATTCCCTCTCCCGTCGGCGCTGGCCGTGAGGGTCTCCGCCACCTCCCCGCCGGGGCTGGCCGCCGTCCCCAGCTCTCGCTCCCCGCTGCCCGCAGGCATCCCCTCGCCTCCTGGCCCTGCAGCAACACAGAGGGAGTGTGGGTGAGGACGGGCTCAGCATCGCCTTCATGCCCCCGTCACACATGCTCTTAATGTAGCATCGCTCTTGGTGACCTACCAGCTCCTGCCACCGAGACACCCATCCTCCAGAGACTGCCCGGCGAGGAGAGACCCACATCTCCAGGCTGAACCCCCATCACCACGGATGCTCGCGTGTGCTTTAGAAAGGCTTCGTACATTCTCAGACTCATTCCTTAAGGCCACCTGCCCTTGCGTTTTTTTAACACCCATCTCTTTTGTACCACCTTTCCCACGGAGCCCACCCCGCTACCCTCCTTTAAAAGGAGAGGCGATGCAGATGCCAGTGGTCGAGCCTCGAGGAGGGAAGAGGGGCACAGCATCCCCCCTGCGCCCCAGGACCAGAGGCACTGCCTCCCTGCACGCACCAGATCTGCTCCTGCCCTCTCGGATCCACGGCTGGCAAGCATCCTACTGCAGGGCCCTGCTGTGGTGCCTTTCCAAACGGCATTCCCAAAGCTCTCTGGTTATCGCCTTGGGCGGGTGCTGGACTCAATTAGCCAAACTCCCCATTCCGGAGCTGCTGCCCCCCTCCCCGCGGGACAGATCCCACCATGGGACCAGAGGGTCCCGTCTCCCCACGGCTCGGTGCTCCGTGCCGGCTCTGCCCGCCGTGCGGGGCAAGAAGGGAGGGAGGGAGGGACCCATCCTGCACCCAGCGCCCGGCTGTGCCGGGGATGCAGCAGGACCCTGGCACAGCCCTCCTGGGACCCGTCCCTCCTTCGGAGGTGGCCAGCCAGGCTGAGACAGCTATCTCCTATTTGTCCTGGTTGGCGTGTCTCTGCGTTAAATGATGCTTCAGTGTCACAACAAATGGCCTATTCAACATTTTGCCTGTGGGGTCCTGAGTATTAATTAGACTAAATTGGTTAGGTACTAAAAAGCTGCCTGCAATTTAGAGATAAAGTGCTTGTGGCTGGGGGGGACGACGACCGTGGGGGGGCTGTGCAAGATCATTTAATAGGTTTTATTGTGCACTCATAAAGCAAC
Organism: Harpia harpyja; assembly: GCF_026419915.1. Taxonomy (NCBI): domain Eukaryota; kingdom Metazoa; phylum Chordata; class Aves; order Accipitriformes; family Accipitridae; genus Harpia; species Harpia harpyja. The sequence goes on from NC_068946.1 coordinate 57,115,865, forward strand.
ACAGCTGGAGCATGGATGTCAGCTCCAAGTGGGAAAGCCTCCATCGTGATTCACCTCCTCACAACCTATGCAGTTGCTATGAAATATTATTTTGCCCATGACTAATGTTCATATATTTTTTTTCCTTTTCTTAATCAAAGCAAAGTTTCTGTTTACAGGGCATGGCCCATACATCTTTTAGAGCTATGTTCGACGGCACTAGCTTTGCTGGGACTGCGACAGCTACTCTGGGTTGTTAATCTGCTCTTCTCCAAAGAGGGGTTTCATATTTATGTGGCAGCTGACATATAGAAAATACCAACTTACTGCGGCCAAATGGATGTGTAAATGATAGGAGGGACCCAGCACGGCCGGGTGCTGGGGAGTGGGGCAGAGCCACCAGCCCTGTGCCCCTGCCGTGGTCCCGGTTGGTGGTGGGGAAAACATCATTAGCAGCCCACAGCCCAGCCATCCCTTCTCCCACTGCTGCCAAAACCAACGAGCTGGGCAAGAGCCCGTGGGTGGGAAACGTGGAAGGGCAGCAATGCCAAAAGCCCACCCATGGAGAGACATAGCTTTCCTCCTTTAATAATACTCAATAAAATACTCCTTTCTGGAGGAGTGGCTGCGTTTTGCATAGTATAATTAAATAAGTTCATCTATGTGTGTATATATATGCAATATATTTTAACTTGCTGCTGGGCACGGGCAGCGAGCGCACCCCTGCAGCCCCGCTCACCGCAGGAGGCAGGTGCGAGGTCCAGCCTTGGCTCCAACTGATTTTTACCATTTTCACCAGGAGTGAGTAGAGAGACACCCAGGAGCAGACGTTTAGGAGAGCAATTTTCTGCTAGATGCTTGGGCATCAGGGGGATTTAGACACTTGGTGAATCAGGCAGGAAAAGAGTTTGGGTTTTGAGGCTACACATTTTTGACTGACAGCCTCCCAAGGTTATCCTCCGAGCTCCCCTGCATGGAGCAGAAGATAAAGCACCTCCCAGCCTCACAAGGCTGTTGGAGACCTCCTGGTCAAAGACCCCACGGTGCTTCGATACCCCACAGTCACAGAGATTCATGCAAACCTCAGGAAGAAAGATACCAGCCGTGTTTTCTAAGGTGCAGCAACTCTATGGATGAGAAATGAGTCACTGCTCTCCAGAATATAAGGGTCTGACCGAATGAAAAAAAAAAAATAATAACCACCTGTATGTGATTGTCTTTGAAGGCTACTCATTGCTATGCTTCAGGAAAACCTCACATCACACAGCATTTTCCATTACCTTCCTCTGAGTCCTGGCCGTCGGTCCCTGCGTCCTGGATATCAGCTGATCCCTGCTGTAGTGTCCCATCGTTTTCCTCTTGCTTTTCTTTAGGAAATACAAAGCACAAGAAATGGACTGATGGAGCAGTTAGTGATGATAATTAGGTTTTAACAGTTGCAGATTGGCAGCAGATTTTCAGAGCTGATTAAAAAAATTGCTTGTTTCTTTAGTTACATACTTTTCATCACATCCTGTGTAACTGCTAGCTCAAATTCGTCCCTAAATCTGAATTACTCTGAGTCATTGTTACAACTACCATAGGTTAGGAATTTTGACTAACAGACATAGTACACGCCATTATTCATAAGGCTATACATAAAATAATAGAGTTTTTCTTTCCAAGCACTTAAAGAAAGGCAGCCTCATACTTTACCTTCGCATTGCTTCCCTCCATCAAAATCCCCAGGAACTATGTCCTCTGCCAACAAATTTCTGTTTTCCTCCCGATTTTCTTTTGCAGGTGGAGCATCAGGGCTCGTTTCTGCATTCACGTAAGGAACCGTCCCGACAGATTTTGCTATTTCATCGATGACGCCGATGACCTGGAGTGGGCCCTTCTCCGGGGGTACGCTCCCGTTGCACTCGGGCATGCCGGACGCCGCTGGGACTTCTTCTGTCATGCTTAGGGCCGTGCCGTGCCGTGCCGTGCCCGCCGACCGGGGCCGCGCACCTCCGGGGCCCCCGCTCCTGCACCCCGGGGTGGGGAGCGCTACTCCTCGCCCCTTCTCCCCCGGGGATTTTGTTCCCCTGCGCGAACGGTCAAGGCGCGTCTCCTCTCCCGCGGGCGCTGCGGCAGAGCAGGGTCCGCGGTCGCACCATCAGATGTGCCGAGGGCTTGCCGGCGGGCTCTGGCCACGGGGCGATCCAATCAGCACCTCGCTTGTTGCTGAGGCTCGTCCCGTTGCATAATTAAATGCACCATTTTAATTTACATAAACAAACAATCTGAAGCAAGGAAGCTTTTGTGCTGGCATGGAGAGCGGGTCTTTCAGCATGTCAGCCCCGCGGTAATAAACAGAGATTTTGTCCTCTCGGCACAATGGCTCTTTGTGTCTCCGCCTGGTCACAGGGACGACGATTGTTCCGACCTCTAATCCCGGGAGGGTGACCACCTTCCATAGCGCTGCTGCCACCTAACCCGCTTAACATTCCCCATCGGGCTTGTGTGCCGATAAACCTCGCCGTGCCGCTGCCCGGACAATGAACGCATTTTGCGCTTGTCAGGGAACGAACCGGCCGGTGGGAAGGGCACATGCCCTGCACACGGCGCGACGCCACGCTCCTCGGCCGCACAGCCCTCGCCCGGCCGGGGCCGCATCCTGCCAGATGCCGAGCATCTGCAGCTACCTGCTCAGTGAAACGCGTCTCAAGGGCTCGGCCCTCAGGGACAGAACTGGAAGATGGACACCAAAAGCACGAGCCAAAGCGACGCTTTGGGACGAGACGTGAGCCGAGGTCCCCGAGCCCGAGCCAGCCGGGCGACGGGGCGCTTGCTGCCTGCTGACACCCCGGCGGGACCCCCCCAGCGCCCAAGGCAGGTCGGTGCGGAGCTTCCCCTTCCCCACCCACAGCACAAGCCCCTTTTGCAGCAGCAGCTTCTGGCCGCAGCAGCAGAAACTCTCTTTAAAGGAATATCAAAGGGGCATGGGATGAGATTAGCACTTACACCAGTAATTATCAGTCGGACCTAAAGCTAGGAGGAGCGAGAGGGGAACATTTTACAGAGGGAAGCAGGAGGATTGCCCGAGCAGCACCGGGGCATTTTCTGACCGTAGCTGAACTCTTCTCAACCCTGGTGCCCGAAGCCAGGTTTACATAAGACTGTAATCTCCTGCTGTGAATGACTTGTTGTGTTCGTACAATACAACATTTTTTACATCTTTGGGCTTTGGGATTTGCAAATCCTCTTGTCGAGTTCAGACCTTGATTAGAAATGGACCCAAAACCTTTCCACTGGTCTTGTTCATCTGTGAGCTTGCATCTTTAAATCAACAACTTTTCATCGTTGTTACGACAACTAGTTTGGTGTAATTGATTTATAAAAATCAAGCCTATGCTGGAAAAATTTGTCCAAGAAAAAAGGATGGTGAGGCTTGAAAGTAAGTTGACAACACGCAGCGGTAGGTGCCCTCAGGAGGAGAGGCTGGGCACCCGGCCCGGGGTAGTGCCTGGAGAGGAGAAAGTTACTTTCTATGCTTATCAAGCTATCTCCATATCCCTGGGATAATCCAGAGGGCCCTGCAGGTGATTTCTCATTTGACAGGTCCTGTCCCCAGACTTCCCCTCCATGTGGAAACACCGCTGAAGAAGTTTTCACGGCTGGGACTTACCCGAGCATCCCTGCTGCACCGTCAGCTCGGGGCTGTGCCGTAAAGGTACCTGTGAGACCGCTGAGCTGCAGGCGACGGCGGCAGCGCCGACCCAGGGCGCATCAGCTGAGACGCAGCCGGACGCCCGCGCTGCCCATCCGCACCGTCACGTCTCGCTTTGTGCCCCCCGCCGGCCCCGCACGGACCGGTACGGCTCCTCACTGACCCGGCGGCGGACACGAGGGCAGAGCGGGGACGCGGCCGTCGCACAGGGACGAGGGGCCACGGCCGCCCCGGGTCGGGCACCGCACCCCGGTCGTCGCAGCCAGCACAAATCCTGCACCAGAGCTCGAGCGCGGGGCAAACTAGCAGCCAGGCTTCAAATTTGAAATAACCCGAAGCTGAAAATATGGCACCAGGCTCGACAACAGGGAGCCCTGCTGACCCGGGAGCCACATCAGCTCCCACAGGGACAGGGAAGGGGACAGGTCCTGTCCCCATCTCCCCAGGAACCTGCCTGCCTGACTTCTTGATTGCAAAAAGATACTTCTTGATTGCAAAAAGATACTGAAACAATTTTAGGCATTTCCTGGTGCCATCTATTGGTTACACAACCAATTCTCGAAAATTCACACTTTCCCAAATGAGCACCTTGTGGTCGAAGCACAATTTGCATGAATCTATTATAAATCATTTTCCGTGTGACCTTTAACGCAGGAAGTTTCCATTTGAGCTATCCTTTGCTAAAATTTCAGATATAGCACCTGGGATTTCAGAGGCGTTGGGGCACAACAGGGATTTGAAAGTCGGTGAGGTGAATCATTAGAGCCACAGCAATTCCAATTCATTCCAGAAATAGGAAGAGGCTGCCATGGCAAGGTGTTTGCAGGGTGTTTGCAGAGCTCCGTCGGCTCCTCTGTCATTAACTCTCTGCTCCCCAATTTCTGCTCCGGTGACAGGTTTCCAGGAGCAGCTCGTGCACACACCTGGCTGCCCGGGGCAGCACGGGCACCGGAGCAGCTCTAGAGCAGAAGCCACATAACACGGGGTCACCATGGGAGATGCAGTGCCACCCGAAAGCCCAGCGTGGTGGCAATGGAGACAAACGTTCCCACCACGGCACACAGCCAGGAGGAATTACATTTCACCTGGACACCCAGAGGAAAACTCCTGTGGATCATGCCAACAAACTACAGTCAATCATTTCCATTTTGTCAGCAAGATAAATACCTTATGTTTATGAAAAAAACATACCTTGGGATTCCTCTTCTAGAGAAAGCGTCAGAATTTTAACTTTTCACCCAGCGGAGGAATGAAAGGAAAGGCAGAAACATGGGCGTCCCCCCCGGCAGAGCTATGTCAGGCACCAGCCAGCCCTCGCACGTCCTCGGGGCCGGGATGCTGCTGCTGCCCCGACGCTCCCGCTGGCCATGCTTGGCTTCGGAGGGGAGCTGTGGGAGAAGCAGTGTGTTTCCTCTGGAAAACAGGAATACATGCCAGAGTGATGCAGCAAGGGCATGCTAGTTACAAACCATGGGCACACGCAGAGTAATTCAAGTTTTGACAGTGTTAAAAATAGGCAGCTGTTGCTTTCTTCCTGGCAAACACTGTGCAAGGAGCCCGAAGGGTTCACTGATGAGGGGAGAGCAGCTCCTGCCTGTTTGAAGGCATTTGCCCGCACAGGTTGTTCTCCCCAGACTGTCCCCAGGAGCTGAGGGGCTGCCCGTCACCCCCAGATCATCGCGGTGACTGAGAGCCTGGAAGCTGCTAGGATGCTGCAGCTTCCCCAGCGGTATTTTTAAGCAGGCAGAGTTCATAGCTGGACTTGGGAAAAGGAAAAAGTAGCTGCAGGTTCCTCCCACCGCAGGCAGCTATTTATAAACAGAGCTGGGCAAAACCACCTCTCAAGGCTAGGAAAACATTTCATTTGCACAAACCTGAGGTGGTGTGATTTCTGCCTCTTTAAGCTTTAAAAAAAGAGAAAGTCTGCACTGAAAGAGCCAAACTGTACGAAAACAACTCAGGGTGCGGAGCTTTCCCCGAGCAGAGCATCGCCGGAATAGCCCTGCTCTCCCGGACACTTCGGTCTGCGCTGGAGAAGCTCCTGTCCCCGCCTGCCCGTGGGTGCCACCGAGGCATTTCCCACCCGTGCAGCCCAGCATTGCTAACGGCAGCAGCCTGGCATTGCCGTCCCTTGTCACAGGCCATCAGCTTTGCACCAAGTTTGCAAGGCCTCAGCGCTGGGGCTGGTCGGACGGGCTCTGTCCGGGCTTTGCCGGCTCGGTCTAGCTGCGACAGGGATTTCTGTGACTGACCGGGTGCCTATGGTGAGTTTGCTTTACTTTTGCTTATCTGTGTGTGGCACAACCGTAGTTTTATGCAGACAGCAGTAACAAGCAGGTTACTGTTGTAACAAAACAAAAGGTCTGTGCTGGGAGCATAGCAATAAATTCTTGGCTTTATAAATGTATAAGGTGTACTTCCCTTTTGCCTTGCAGTGGCAGGCAGGACAAACTCAGTCACCCGTGACAACTACGTTTGGTGATCTTCTTTTCAATGCTATGAAAGCTGGGTGCAACCAGCTGCTACATACGAAAATTTCTAAAACAGCTGCATGAGAAAGGAAATGTCGGGTACAAAAGCAGAAATCAGCAGAGCAGAATTGCAGAAACACAGCCATCCCTGAAAAGCATGCACAAAAGTGGGCACTGAAAGGATAGCTGCCTGCTCTGAGCACTACTGAAATGCAGCAAAACCCAGCAAATGCAGAAACACGGGTCAGACAGAGAAACGCAGGAACTCCTAACGCATTTCAGCAGCTTCCAGGGCTGGACTTTTAATCTGCGAGGGGAGAGTTTTTGCAGGCTAGTACAGCGTTGAAGCCAGAACGATTTTCCACTGGATTTGAAATGTTCCAAGCAGAAGCCACAACCTGTTTCATGGTTTTGTGGAAAAAAACTTCCGCAGTAGAAATTACAGGCCAAGAGAGCCCAGCAAAAAAACCCCCCGAGATACTGCAAAGGCCATAAAAAAAGTGAAAGTCTGGCTGGAGAGCTGCAAGCCAGCATGAACGAGGTGAATCGGTCTCGGGGCAGCAGGAGAGGCACTTCTAGGCCCTTGGAAAACATGGCTGCGATGCCCACGATCAGTGCTGGCAAAACAGCAGGGCGTTTAGCAGAGGGACCATGCCTGCATCCCAGGAGCAACCGAGCATCCCCCCGCATCACGCCTGCCCCTTTGCCGGTGCCAAGCCAGCCCCGTGAGGCCGTGCTGCTAAAGCAAATAGGTTTTGCCAGCCCTTGCACTGGAGGAGGCTCAGCCCGCTCCGTGCTGCGCTAAATCAAGCTGAAAGATTTAGGACCCAAATACTCCCCTCGCCTCAAGTGGGTTTTCTGCTTGTTTGCTGCTAACCCAGGGGCTGAGTGCCATGACGGTGCCTTGCCCATATTTGATGCAGCGTCTTGAGTTCAGGGAGGGGTTGCCTAGATCTGGGCACTGGGCAAGACCCGGTTAAGCGGTTAAGAACCCTTACGAGGTCAGGCTCAGTAGCATTCAGCAAATTAAGTTTTAAGTTGAAAAAGGAATTGCATTCTTCAGAGCAGCCACACTTCTGCGGTAAACTCGCGTTGCCCTCTTTATCCACAGGGGATAAGAAGAGAAAAGGTAATCCCTTGCCTGTTAGGAAACCAAGCAAACCCTTCAATGACCCCACAATCAGTGAGAACAACTCCTCTGCTGACGGCCCAGAGCACCTTCCACACACATCGCTCGGAGCCCCAGCCCCGTGAACCACGGCATCACCACACAGCGTTGCCCGTACGCACAGCCTTCTCCCGCCCCGACTCCCGGGAGGCAGAGCAGGGAACCTCCCAGATTGCTCTCCGCAAGGAGAAATGCCACGTTGAAAGAGTTTTATCGTTCGTCCTGCTCTCCGAGCTAGTTCCTTTGCCCATGAGCTCCTTCCTCCCCTCGGAAGGCTGGGGCACCGCTGATCTCGACGCCCGCTGCAGCGGCCCCGCGGAGCCCGCCTGTCACCCACATCCTGTTTTTGATCGTGGCCGTGAACACGTCAGGTTGTCGTCTTGTAGCAACCAAACCATGCTCTCGCCGCCGTTGGAAGAGCATCGTTTATTTGGCCTTTCTTAAGCTTGTTGGGTGTCCAGGCTCATTCAGCCTTTCCATGCTAAAAGCAAGCATCTGTCTCCCAAGTCATGTCAAATTAACTTCCGTACCAAAAGGAATCACTGCTTTGGACCATAAAGCTGCACTAATTTCCACCAGAGACGCAGCCTTGGGGAGTAGAGTTCATACCTGGTTTTTTCCCCCTCCATAAAACCAGGTGGAGGATGTAGGCTGTGACCAAGGCACCCTGTCCAGTCCCACCTCTGCCACCGGGTCTCTATAAACCAGCTGCAACGAAGGCAAAAGGAAACTTTAATTCAGGAGCTGTAGGGGGAAAAGCGGAGCAGGCCCTGGTCAGGCTGACATGTTTTTATCAGTCTCTGCAAATCAGTCAGCCCACACTCGCCAAGGCAAAGAGCTCTGGCCTGGCTTTGGGCGTGCACTGATTTTCACCCAAGTGAAAGAGTCCGTAGCACCGGTGGGCAAACCTTCAACCCTCCGGTCAGACACGTCGGGCTACGAATATTTTGTCTTCTGACACAAATGCATGCCACAGTCGTGGGTCCAAATACTCCTTGGCCAGGAAGAGAGAGGAGTGCTCCCAATCCTGAGGAGGAAGGCACCGCCGGCCACCCGCAGCCACGTCCAGCAACATGCCAGACTTAGACTGGGTGGAAACATCCACATGCTTCTGCAAGCGAGCTGGTGATGGACACCGCTCTTCCCTCGGCTGTCAGTCTGGCAGCCGGAGCCAAGGGTCCTAACTGCAACCTGTGACTGAGTTTAAGGTCCCTTTCGAAGTGCTGGAGCTGTTTGGTCTCGTTGGGGCACCACGACAACCTTCACCAGATTTTCTGGTTATCGTGCCCACAGTTGCTTTCGGACACCCGTATAACTGCCTTGAACTCCACAGTTTATCCAAATAGTAATAACCTCTACTTTTTTTTTTCTCCTTTCAGCTGGTGTTATTGGCAAAGAAAAGTAAAACCCTATCTTGAGACAGCAAATCACAGGCAAAAAACTCGATGTCTAGCAATGAGCTGCAGAGCCCAGACCAGCACCTGAGCTGCCCCAGCCTGGGCTGACAGGTCAGCTTTGGCTCCGTGCAGGTGTCAGACCAAAGCCCACCTCTGCGCCCAGGGGCTGGGGCAGGAGCTGACGGCAGAGGGACCCACGGGCTGCACTGCAGGTGTTCGGCTCAGCAGTGCGGACAGAACATCATTCCCGTACGCAGAAAACCTCGCGAGCTGCTCTCCTGACTGCCCTCCAGCTCCCCCAGAGACTTGCCATTTTACCATCTACTTAATCCTTTTAAGAGAAATTACAGATGCCAGTACAGATTCTGCTGGCTTAGCAACGTTCATTAATTAGAGGAGTATTGGGAACAGGTTGTTTTTATTTGGGGTTCATCTCAGAGGGAAGCCATTGGGTTTAGCCTGAGGTTTCTGTAAAGAGCAGGAAATCCTGCCACAGCAGTATCTGAATGGTAAACAACCGCATGGTCTGCTTGGTCAAAAGACAAATGAGTCACACAAGGTATTTAAATTATATTTAAATTTCTTCCAGTTGTATTTGAAAAGCATAATCAGGTTGCTTGGGCTAAACAAACAGCCTATTTCTGTGTTACCTGAGAGGGAAATAAAATTTCTCTTTTTCATCACATCTACACCCATATGTATTAAATCACTTTGTATAAGCTATCAAGTTAATCTTACTGCCTGAAGTCTCTGCTCCTGAAGAAACGCAAACATTTAATGATCTTCCTGCCAACCAGCTGTGGGAACACCAGCCCAAGGGGCATGTCCCGCAGCCCCCAGGACCGCAGAGGGACCGGGTCCCAGGCACAGCCCTCCTCGGAGGTCCCCAGAGCGCGACCTGCCACCGCTCCCCGGCGCAGAACAGTCCTGCTTGTCCCGGCGGGACAATCCTCTGCCTTTACTCCTCTCGCCTTAAAGAGGTCAGATCGATCTGAGCTATATAGTTACATCATTGTAAGAGGACGAGTATTTTCTCAAACCTGGTAAAATTCCGGGGGTGCGGTGAGACCCCAGCACTCCGGTGACTGGCCGAGCTGACACCGTGCAGAAAACGCTGTTTCTAGCGAGGCTGGCAGGCACTGCAGAGAAAAGCTGCCGGTGCTCTCCATCGTGCTCCTCCTGCATTTGACACAGGAGCCCACACGGGAGCATGGTGACCGGCGCACCCCGCTCCGGACACACGGAGCTGCTCGGGGCAGGAGCGCACGGACCCCCACGGCTTCCCGTGCACTGGCACAGCAGAAGAGCCCGAGGCTGCGTGCATGCTCAGGAGGGTCCTTTCTACTCCAAATCCCCTGGAATAGGACAGGTTTGGCAGGACGTGGGATATCGGCTAGCAGCAGAGATTGCAGCTGGTCAGGTCACCACTGATAAACCAGGTTATTGCAGGGTTTATATGATGGCTGCTGAGAGATGCAAAAGTGATGGCAGCCAGCGTTTACTTTGTAAATCTGTCTATTGATGCTGTCATCACGACTCACCAGGGGAACTGATCCCTCCTTTGGAGACTGGGAAGTGGATTGTGGAGTTCACCCTTTCTTTTTCTGACACACATATCGAGCGTGCACGTCCTCGAGCAGCAGCAGCGGCTCAGGGCATTGCACCGGCAGCGGGAACCGGCGCAGGCAGCCCCGCAGTGAAACGGCCGGCACGGATCCTGACCACGGCCACGCACGTGCCGGGGGAGTTGGCAAGTGCGCTCCTGGCCCGCTCCAGCACACCCATGTAAATGACCCACCGCAAACCACAGGTAAATCTCTGCCCTTCGTTTCAAAACGCTACTGCCCAGGGTCTCTCTCTGCTGTACGCTCTGGGCTCCATCTTCTTTCTAACGGGACTCTGTCACTGGTTTTAGTAGAAGCACTTGCTTTATTAAAGACCTTCTTTGGAAGACTATGACTTCGGTAACAGGAAATAAATAGCTATCACTTCTGCATTCAGTTAAAAACTGTTATTAACACTAAAGTATGCTGAGGAAGTTCTGCAAAGGCTCTTCACATTTCGGAGTTAGTCATTTTTCACATTAATGAAGAGGTCCACCGTGTGCTCTGATTAAAAATTGAAATAATCAAACAACCCAGAGCTTTTTAAATCGCGTCAGTACTGTTGTCTGGAGGACCGCCGTGCAGTGCCACCACGCTTCGCTCGTTGCGTGCCTCTGGGTGAGCTGCTGCCCTTGGTCCCAGGCCACGCAGCTGTCCCGCGGGCAGAGCCCCAGACATCAAGGGCGACACGTGCGACATCAGACCCGACTTTCTTCCTCTTCCACCGCCCGGTGAAGGCCTGGAATGAATTTCAAAAGATGCTTTCGGACACTGGATCTCCTGCTTTTCCGCGGGAGGGTCCCAAAACTACTGGTGAAGCTGCTCCCCTCCCAGAGCGGGGACATGGACCCGCTGCTGGCCAGGCTGATGCTGCGGTTCCTCCGCAGGGAGGACCTCCCGGCAGCGCCGTCCCCGTCCCTGGGGAAGAAGCAGTCATCATCCACGCTCGACTGGCGGCTCAGGCTCTCTGCGGCCGAATCCTCAAAGGCTCCGCTCTGGTAGAAGCTGTCCTCGCTGTCCACGGTCATCGAGCTCAGCCGGCTGCGGGAGCTGCTCTCGCTGGAGAAGCGAGGCTTCGTCGGGAAGAGGGGTCCCGGCGTGCTGCACCCACCAGGCAAGCTGGACTCTTCCAGCTCCAGCGCGCCCAGCAGAGCGTTGTCGTTCACCTCCCCTGGAAGCAGAAACCGAAGGGGAGCATTATTTACCGGCGTCGGCTCAAGGCTGGAGGGCAGGACACCCTTGGCGTCTCAGGGCAGGGAGCAGCCCCTTCCCCTCGGGGGAAGCTGTTTCCCGCTTTGGGGTGCTCTCTGCCCCTGCCTTCCCCCACATGCAGAATCAAAGCTGCTCCCTGGGCAACCCACTAAAAAAACCAACCAAACAAAACTCTCCCCTGATAAGTCCAAAATAAGAATGGAAAAAAACTTTGCAACCTACATCAGCTCCTTTCCTAGTACTCATGCAAAAGAGCCTTTGGTCTGCATTGGTCAAGCAGCACCCAAATTCATCACTCCCAGGAAAAAAGCTTTCCCAGGGCCAGCCCCACGCCTTCATTAACAGGAGACAAAGCAAGCAAATGAAAATCAGATTAAAGAATTGCTTTTTTCTGATCAGACAGCGTTTCCGCAGAAGGACTCAGCAGCACTGCGGTTTCCTACCCGGAAACGAGGACGTACCGTGCAGCAAGCGCTGTTCCTGTAAGAGCAGAGAGCGCAACTCCACCCATTTCTGCTGCAGAGTTTGCTGTGGAGGAGAAAGAGGGCTCTGTCACTCATATACTTTCACAGAAGCATAGAACACTTGTCAAGAAAACAGTCTGTCTAGAAAGTACAGGTCACCTACAGGAAGCACTTGTATGTCCCTCTTTTTGCTGAGACAATTTTCCCGGAGTTTAGCAAATTTCTTCCGGAAAGCACAAGTCCACTCATGCCCTGGGTGCTTTGGCTGGGGTACCGTACGCGTCTGATTTGAAAAGCAGCAGCCTGACATCTGGAGAGCGTGCTGCCTGCCTTCAGCCAGCAACGACGATGCCAGCTCTCCTCAGCAGCCCGCAGGCTGCCCTCCTCCAGCCCTCCGCAGCTCCGGAGCCCACCAGCTGGGAACGGGCACTCCGGGCACTCCGCTCCTCGTTCCTGGGTCCGGCAGCGCGGCATGGGGAAGGCACAGCTAACCATCCCACACCCCGTGTTAAGAACACGCTGCCCTGTGCATCCTTACAACCTCTAAGTGCTACACGCCATCCAACGCTAAGCTACAGTTTTCTTTCCCTCTGGTGCAGGTCAGCTTGTGGTGTAAAACCAAACTTTTGCATAGTTGAGTTAAAAAAAAAAAAAAAAAAACCAAACAAAACAGGCGAGCCCCTGCCTGAAGATAGCTGCAGCAGGCACTTCCCCAGTAATCTGCATGAACCTGGTGCACCTCAGACATGCAGCCGGGCAGGCTGGCAAATCACACACTTCTGCACCCAAACTGACCAGACTAAGCTTGCGCAGGCAATCCTGTTATTGCATTCACATTTTTCCTCTTTTCAACATTTCGGAAAAATCAGCCACAAAATGAAATACCAAATGAAAACCACGGCCTGGCTGCAGGGTGGTGAGGCACCGGGATCCCTGCGGGCAGCACCGGCACGGCAAGCCCCCGGCACCCCACGGAGGCCAGGCAGCCCCCCAGCAGCAGGAGGAGGGGGTGGCACGGAGGCTTTTCCTGGGGGTCCCTCAATGCACTGAGCAGGAACGATTTACAAGGACACCGGGAAACAAGCCTTTTCCCAGCTGCTCTTCTCACTGAATCACTTCCTAGCAGATTTGGACACGACGAGGCAGACAGAGCGCTGGTGCATCAGGTCTGGCAGGCGCTGGGCAGCCTTCGCCAAGTCAGAGGTACGGGGGGCTCCAGCTTCCCCCCAGCTGCCATTGCTACAACTCTAGAACAGGCTCACCTGCAAAACGGGAGCAATGACAGCTTTTAAGGAGAATTAGCCCGGAGAAGTCTGCTCTTACAACATTGTCTATGCAATGTTGAATAGGGCAGTTTTTAGAAGTTCACAATTCAGCTAAACCTAGGAAATTGTATGCAAGAGGTGCTGGGGAGTCGCCCAAAGGTTTTCCCCATCCGGACCCAACCAAAAGAGCAACCACCTCCTAGTCAGGGTTTCTCCCCTCAGATTAAACTGATAATAGCAGCGGGACTGTCGAGATAACTGATGCACGCGGCGGGTATCCACTCGCGGCTGGATGCCCGTTCCACCGGCACGGCGGCGGTGGGCGCAGCGGGGTGCGTGTCCCCGCTGCAGTGCCTCGCGCGGGCTGCTCTGCTGGCTGCTGCATCCCGAGGGCAGGACACGCTTGTGCGACTGCACGGCCAAACCTGTGATGTTTAGCGCTCGCGGGCACGGTGCCGTCTCACTGTGGTTACAAGGTTTTGCAGCGACTGAGCACACCCTTCAGTAAGGCATCAGAGTTATAAACAGAATTAGGTTCTTTCCACTGCAGCCACACTGGTATGAGAGCGCAGGGCCAGGCACACACCCATATTTTACTCTGTAATGACGCTCGTTGCAGAGGTTTGGCACTTCTGGGAAACAACTGTTATCTAAAAACTCTGCTCTTGAAACTGAACCTTTCACAGCAGATTTTGAGATTCTGGCTTTATAATTTCCCTGGGAAGGGGGGGGGGGGGGGATGGCCCATTTCTGATTACTTTACCAATTATTTCATCCAGATTTCTCAGGGACCAGACTGAACGGCTTGCCATAGAGCACTGACTGTGGCCGGGATGGAAGCATCCTGCTGCTGTGTGCTCATTAACACAATGAACTCTCCGGCTCTGGGGTCTGGCTCGTTTCTCGCCATGTCTGGACTAGCCAGGCGGTCTCAGCATCCCCAACCACCACCCCAGCTCCCGCCAGCCTCGGGCACCAGGGACGTGGTCCCGCACAGCTCCAGGCGAGGCCAGTGTGGCCCCTGCACTCGCATCGGTCTCCCATCGCCTCCCACCCCGCTGGACCACTCTGGACCATGCAGGGGTTTGTCCCAGCCCCAGCCCCTCAGGGAACACCAGCGCTGCCTCCAGGCTCACCTCCCCCAGCTGCTCCCACCAGCCAAGAGCCGAGAGCCCCTCACATTCCGTTGGTCAGTTTTACCTCCTTCAGAGAGAAAATAGCAGCTGGCTGCGGGGGAGCGATGCCTAAAACCATCCCATCTATGTCCAAAAGCATCCTCCATAGCTCCTGTCAGTTTAGCGAGCCTTGGAGGGAAGCTGAGCTCATGGAGTTCTCACCCTGGTCTCCTCACCCCTGCCCATCTTCTAGGCTGAAGGGATGGTGACCAAGATACCTCTCGTACAGCCAGGCACTGCCCTCAGCACCCCCTCAGCCGCAGACCAGCGGAGGTTGGGAGGAACCCCTCCTTTCCTCACCGTCCAGCCCCCACGGGTACCGTTTACATCATCGACAGCATCAGTGTCATGCAGCAAATTACAATGCCCTGTGCTGTACTCTCATAAATGCAGCGCAAACCAAATTAAATAAACATTGTTTTAAACATGCTAAATACTAAACATGAAATCGCCCCCGTGGCAGGACTTATATTTTATAGGCAATGGCACATATGGCAAACCCTGTCCCTGCTGCTCAGCTCTGGCAAGCCTAAACCATTTGGCATGAGGTTTATTCTAGCCCGATGAATTTTTAATGCACTTTTTGAAGTACCATACTCCTGTGCAGAGGGTTTTGGCATAGAGTTGCCATAAGGAAAAACCCCTCACTCAGGTTGATTGAGTCCCAGCTTTGGAAAGCCCTGGCCCTTGCCGCAGCGGGGCGAGTGGAGAAGCACACCGGGGTGCCGGCACCCAAAAACCTGCTGCCGGCCTGGCTGCCTCAGACTCGGCTGGGGGAACAAAGTTCTACAAGTTGGAGGTGCCGTCAGTGTGGTGGCCCTAATGAGCCTGAGCTCTGCTTGTGAAAGCCTGCCTTCCCTTTTTGCTAAATACAGAGTACGTTAAAATACGCTGTTCTGTTTTTACAGGGGAGGACTGCCTACCAGCTGGGCACAGCTTCGACACAGACAGAAATTGAGATATTTAGAGAGTTACAGAAATTACTGTGGGGGAAAATATTACCAAAAAAAAATGGGGAAAATGCTACAATAAAGTTATACAGAAAATACTACAGGGACCACGGCTGGGGATGCTGGTGGCAGGGCACACACGGGTCTGTGCCCCCTGCCAGGACACCCAGCCCCGCGGACACCCACCTGCCCCCATTAAGCAATGAATCCACAACAGCCCTCCGGGTCCGACAAAGGCTTAACTAATTAATTCTATTACCTTCAGTAGCTGCAGCTTGGTCTCGAGCTCCATTTTCCGCAGAAACATGGCCCCGTTGACAATCTCTAACCTGTGAAGAAGGGGATGTTGGCACCGAAGCGGCGAGGAGCACCGAGCGCTGGCCGGGGCTGCCGGACCCCGCGCCGCAGCTCACGGCAGCGGGTCGCACCGCACTGCGGCGCGCGGTGCCGCGGGGTCCTGGGGGACCGGGGACGGGGACCCCCCGCCCGGCCGAACCCTCTCCTCCGCGGCCGTCCTCAGCGGCGGCGGTGCTGGTGCGAGACGAGCAAACGCGGGGCAGGAGAGAAAGGAGCGGGGGAACAGCACCGGGACACCTTCCCGGAGCTCCCGTCTCCCTCCGAAGCCCTCGCCGGCAGTAAGAGCACGCGTCTCCACAACCAAACCCACGGGATTTCTGCCCCGGGACAGCGCAGGGCTGCGGGATAGCGCGAGAAGCTTTCTTGGCTTCCAGCGGGAGAGACTGTTAAGCTGAGAACCACCTGAAGGAGGAACGCCTACCTTAAATAGTTCCCTGAAGACTTTATCAAGTCTACTATTTGCTTGTGATTAAAACCGTCCGTGTTCACGCCGTTGATACTGGCGAGGATATCGCCTGTTAGACATACACAGAGGCGAAAATTAGCATCTGCAGCACAGGCACGCCTTCCACACGGTCTGCAATAAAAGTAATTGGGACAAAAGCAAGACAAGGCCACCCACAGCAGGAAAAAACATGAACAGTTACCAGTTTGAAGGCCGGAAAGATGGGCAGGACTTTCTTCTTGAATTTTGCAGACACAAGTGCACACCTCCAGGGAGTAATCATTTTGGTGTGGAAATCTAATAGTCTGTTAATACCAAAGTGGCAGTGTTACCAATAGTAAGGCCATGAAAACAATTTAGAAATTAATAGTCTTTTTACACATTTTTTAAATGAGAAGGCTGTGATGAGCAGGGTATATTATCATGCAAGTGAGAACACCAAAATGTTATAACCTAACAATTAGAAATTGCATTCTTATGACAAAGAACAGCAGACACCTGACAGATGCCTGTACCTTGTTTTTGCAAAAAACTAGCTTTAAAGCAAGTTGATTATTTATGATCAAAAACTCAGGAGCTTGAGTCAAGAATATCTGTTAGCATGGATGCGGATTGCTTTCTGGAAGAGTATTTCATGTTCCCAGTCACAGCATGGCAGGGTGTGACTTGGGCTTTTCAAGTGATTGACTCTTATTGTGAACGCTGTGTGAAGTCAGCTGGTGCTGCCAGATAGATCGGTTCGCAATAAGAACTGAAAAGCAACAAGACTTGAACCTACTTTTGCTCTTTTGGCCTCTTAAAGTCATTATCCACACGTCCCCACGTGTCCTCAAAAGTGCTTTTTATTATACATTTAAATATACATTAAGCAATTCTAAGTATAAATGCATCGTGTGATTATCAGTGCTGACATGTATTTGGAAAAATGCAAAAGTAAGCAATGCAACCTGACGAGATCTTGCAATGACAGGAAATGTCTTCTTGGTTACATGCAAATATCAGTATTCAGCCACATCTTCCTACCAAAACTTAAGACTGAAGCTGAACTTCCTGAAAACCTATGACAGCCACATCTAACCCAGATATAAGAACTCATGTTAGATTCCCAAATTTCTCAGTCAGCGTGGAACAAGTAGGGATGAAGACCGGGTGAGTTCAGAGCTTATCTGGCCAAATCACACCAACGTGGTGATTTCAGCCCTTAGACCAACAGTAAAACTTTTGGCTAAACTAAGAGCGCCAAGTGAAACATGAGGGTCTTGGAGGACATGCCACTGCAGGTCACGCTTGCCTTTTTTTTTTTTTTTTTGACCTGTTTCAGAGTGGTACGTCTCACCTACCAACCTGAAAGATTGGGTCAACTTGAGCAACAGAAGCTCAAGCAGGATGGGATTCGTCACACCTAACCGGAGCCATCTGGACCGAGGTGTCTTGACATCCCCACCAGAGCCACTGGGAGAGGCGGACATCTCCCGGGTGTGACGGATGGCCCCAGGAGAAGCACTCCAACCAGGAGGGTGGACTTCCCTCTCGTGTCCCTTGTCCTCACAGACTGCAGAAGATGGCTGGGCCATGGTTTTGGAGGGGACCTCCAAAAAAAGCCACCTCACTTTTAGGTGGCTGCAGTGAGAGGAGGGACATGCTACCGGAGCGTCTGCTCTGCAAACACCTAGGCACTTTGGGAGCCGCACGGCGTCCGTCTCACCCCGGGCTCTGGTCCGCCAGTGTAGAAGTAGGAGAAGAAGCGGTAACATGCGAGAAGCTCTGGCGTTCGGCCATCACTGCAGTTCTCATGAGCTCCCTGCAGATGGTAGACCTAGAGTTTCACATCATCTTATTCTGGTTTGCCTAAATTTAACTTGTAGTAGTGAAATTACAGCTTCTAAATAATGGCTTGTTCTTAGTATCAGACAGATGCTGCCTTTCCACAGCCCCGACTTTCTAGTGAAGTGCTTACGCTGAATGTACTTTCAGGAAGAAAATGTGCCAAGAACAATTATTTTCAATCAGAATGTCACATATGATGAAAATCTGCCCCGACAATTTATACAAAAGCCCAATAATTGACTCAATTATCCTTCCTACTGAAAGCTCTCCCCTGTTCACGAGCTGAACGCTTACCCGCTCATTAGCCACAGATCCAAATTTGAAAAAGTTAAGCTTTTCCTAACACACTAATTTCACTGAAAATAGTATTTTCCCTTTGTGCACAGATAGAGGCAAGCACTTTGAAGATGCCCTGCCGCTGCAGGAATTGAAACAGAGGGGTGACGTGGGAGGGTCTCGCCGGCACAGGCTCACAAAACAGGGTCCTGCCTGCAGGTCCTGCCGGCAGGCAGAGCTCTGCGATATTGCCACAACCCGCTGTTCCCAAAACTACATCCTTTTATTCCTGGGATTATTTTTTATTTATAACCGGGATTTTAGCAGGCCTACTGATCTAAGAGTTACCCTTCTCACAAAAATCTACAGAACAAAAATCCCCCATTAGTGGTACTCCTGATAAGATTCTGGTTTTCCTATGTGATGATTTACTGACTTCTACATCTAACAGAATTTCTTCCTATATGATTTAGCCCCCCCAAAAGTCAAGCTTAGCAGTTATTTATTAAAAAAACATGCCAATACTGTACATCCACTTCAAAAATACATATGTCTCTGTATATGTTAAAGGACATAGTAAAATGCTAGTATAAGGCATTTTTTTGAGAGAGAGTTTTTTGATCTCTCTCTTTTTATATGAAAACATTCTCGTATGTAATTCCCCCCAAAATTATTCACTTATGGAGGTAAGAAGGCATTGCCATTGCCTCATATTTGGATTTGGATGAGATTTCTCCTACATTCAATGGTCTGACCTGTGAGAAGTCTGGAAATTCTCATCTGTGACCTTCACTATGAAAAAAATCCTTGGAAATGCATCCTAGTTCTGTATCATTACTGTAAGCTCTTCAAATTTCACGAGGAACTGACAGATACCATTCTCTGCTCTATGCTGTCTTAACCTAAATTTGAGGATGAGACGCTTAAGAGTTTGCACCATATTTTATTTTTAAATCAATCAACTTGTCATTTAAGTCTTACCTGGATTTCAAACCCAAACGTCTCTTTATCTTCTTTTAATATAGCAACAAGGTGTCTGTAACAAGAATACACAGAATTCCTCATGAATGCCGGACTGCCACGCTTCATGCACTCTATTTCTAACCAAAACAATCGTGTCCCCATCACTGCCCCTCCCTGTGCTAGCAGGGTGTCAGCAAGCCTTCCCACAGACGTTGCAGCGGTAGTGCTTGCTCTTTCCTTACTCAAACTAAATGTCACAATTTCACCCACACATCCCAGGTGCTGGGTACCACTCTCTGCCTTGCACCTTTACCCTACTAGGGCTGCTAAATGGGAAGATTCCCAGGACACATGTTTCATGCAGAATAAGTAAATAACAGTGATTGTAGAAGAGTATCTTCATACCTTTGGGGCCTGGAGGAGTCGCCCAAGGAGCTGGATCTGGCTAAGGCAAGCTGTAACCAGAAATGGGAATGGAAAAGGGTCAGTAGATTCATGGTTCTTTGAGGCACATGGCTAAAATCCGCAGTTTAGAGAAAAAATAAAACTAGCTGGTGGCATCCCACCACCAGCTTGCACCAATGCAGCCTCTCCCTCAGTGAAATGAGAAGTTAAACTTTCAGATCAGGAGGAAGAGCAGCTAGGTCCAGAACACAGGACAAGTCATCATCATGTTCAAAGCCACCTATTAGATGCTGACGGCGAGCTCAGCCGGGCACAGGCAGAGAGTCAGCAGCCAACTGCAACGACCTCCAGGCGCGCTGAGCGCTCCCTGCAAAGCTTGGAAAAGGTGCTCCCTCCTGCCCAAGAAGTCTTCCTCCACCCTACGGTTCCTTTCCAAGTGAGTTACAGAGTAATTTTACACAGTAACAGGTCTGATATCAATGCCCGCGGAGAATGTTTAACTGGCATTGCTGCAAGACCAAGTATCAACTGCGACACATTCTGGTGTGAAGGATTGCATTAACCTGCAAGAGGCAGTTGTTGAAGGAATTCATGTTTATTTTTATTATGTTGGAAATTAAGCCCCTGGAAACCGGTTATAGCTCAGCTTTTTCATTTTTCCAAACCTTTTAAATATAAAATTGAGTATTTCCAAAATAAAAAAAAACAAACATGGGTACTCTTAGAACATCAGAATATTGTTTCAGTTGTTTACCTCCAGAAAAATGCCTATGCATCCTCGCTTGGAGACAGTAATGCAGTACCTGTTCCAACTTTATTAGAAAAAATTGGCCACCCGCTAGCTATCCAATCTTCCCTGCAATAAGTTAAAATTGAGAGCTGAGCCACCACCAGCCAGTATAAAATGAAGCAAAACGAGGCTTTTTTTGCGCAGGTGTGATAATTTGACATCTTCACAATTAGCTTTCATAAACTCACAAACACCCGCTTCGGAGGGGGAGAGAGGTCTGGAACCAGAAGTAACTTGGCTGGGAGACCCCTGTAGCAATACCTGTTGGAAGACCCTGTGGCAGGAGGGTGCTATTTAGGGTGATGTTGCTGTGAAAAAAACTGAGAATGAGCGGAAAAATTCAAGTTGAATCTCAAGGAAAATTTTCTGATGGCAAAAGTGCTTGGGGCAGGGAACTCTTCCCCAAGCTGCTGGAGGTGTAATTTCTGAGGACAGTAGAAATGAGAAAGACAAGAGGCATGACCGCTCAAGAAAACCCCTGCATCCAACAGGACATCAGAGGTGGACCTCCCACTGGTCCTTGCAATGTCCACAATCCTCTTGTCTTATTTTGCATAATTAAAAAAAAACAACACCAAACGTATGTGGTAGCCCTGTGTTTTCAAATAAGAGAAGGAATATTCCTTCTTTGGGGGTCGCCTTGCTCGATCGCGGTGCACTGTGGGGAGTCGGGGGCCAGGCAGAGCTGCGGCTCGGCGTGCGGCCGTCCCGTGCCACGGGCTGCGGCTGGGCTGCTCCGTCCTCGGGGCGGCACAGGCACTTGTTCTCTTGTGGAAGGACGAGGGGCTGGCGGGCACACAGCACCAGGGCATCTCTACAACAGCGGGGATCCTTCAAAATTACCCATTAACACTGTAACTATCATCTATATAGTGCCCAAATCATGTCTCTGTTACGCTAAGACCTCACCTTTCTTTTGTACTTTTCCCCTAAAAACCTGTGGGCATTTATAAACTTAACAGCTGTCGGAAAAGGCAGAAAGCACAGCTAAATTAAGGTAACTGCAGGCAGCTATCCCTGCAGTTTCTTGTGGTGGCTGCATAGCATTTCTGAGACGATGCATGTATGATCATGGCAACGAGCATCCAGGATCCCTGCCTCAGGCTAGGTAGATCTGTGCCTGAAGACGTCTCTGGAAAAAGCCAGGATCAGTGTTAAACATTGATTCTTCCCATAAAAATGAACCACGAATAAGGAATTACATTATCACTGAAATGTTTGGAGTCAGTATAGCCAAATGTCTCAGGCTTCAGCAGTACAAATTGATGCCACAGCGTGACCACTGATAGAAACCCCCTACTTTATAAACATGTGTTTACTTGGGGAGAGAAAAGGAGAGGAGGGAGAGACCACACGTATAATAATAAACAGCACACCAGGTGAAAGAGCTGATGGCAGGCGTACACCTGCAGCACGCAACCATTAGGTACGGTCTGTGCAGAGCGGTCCTCAGGCCTGATGCCCGTGTTGTAATTCATCTTTAACAGATACAGCCACGTCACAGCCATTACCATCAGCCTCCCCCTGCGCCGGCAGCAATTGCCACACAAAGGGCTGCTCCATCACAGCCGCAGGAGCTGGATGCCACCCAGCAGCAGCGTTCTCCAGATTAGTCTGGCTCTGGCTTTCCTTTCTCTCCCCACACTTGTACAAAGAAAAGGATTAAGTGCGTTTCCGTTACTGAACAAAGCCAAGCCTTAAGTGCGCAGATATTACGTACCAGTTTTCTGATGATAATTTCAGAATATAAGGTGTCTCAAACATTTTCTATTTAGGCTTCTTCATACTAGACAAATAGACCAAAGCTGGAATCGCTCAGCGGGCAATTTACAGCAACAGCAAGAGAGAGTTTTGTGGGAATCCAGTTGCAAACAGCAGAAATGTGCTGTTCTGAGCCATGCTGGGGGGAAAGCCCAGACCAGAGAGACAGCCCAACCAGCCCCAGCTGTTGTAGCAAAAATACTCCAAAATCCAGATGGAAATAACTCGTGGTAGGTGCTTTCTGTCAGCATTGCAGAACAAAGGACAGTCCAGCCAGGCCGCTATACTGAAGTAAATGCAAGTTTAAAGGAACACCCAGACAGCAAGAGCCTCTTTCGACTCGCAGCACTGCTGTAAATGGAGAAGAAACGCAGCTGGGGCAGGATCTCGGCTGCAAAAGCACTTCATAAGCCCAAGCCCCTACAGGCAGAACGCCTCTTTGCTCGCTCCTCTCGGGAGCTTCCCACGCTGCCGGCGCCGCGAAGATTTCCTTGCAATCCCCCAACCGCCTAGGCTAAAGGCGCCCGGCCGTAATCCTTCCACCACCCTGAAATCAGGAGCCGCAGTGAACCTGTGCGGTCGCTTGCAGAAACTCGGCCGTTTCTGCTCACCCCTGCAAACGCGGGCAGCGAGCGGCTCTCCGGGCAGAACGGAGCCGTCAGCCTCCCGGAGCACAGGAGCTACCCCGTACCTGCTTGCGCCCGCGGGGCAGCGTCCCCACCGTGTTGGCCAGGTGCTGGATCCTCCTGCTGTCCATCGGCAGAGCCTGCTCCCCCTCGGAAGGGCCGGCACCGAAGCCTAAGAAGTTGGCGTTATGGTTCTGCTGAATGAGCCTTCTTAGAGCCATGTCGGTGGAAGGGCATTTAAAAGGGTATTGCTAAACGCTGCGGCATGGCTGAGGAAACTAAAACACACCCGCTCCTCCGCGATCAAAAAGTGCGAGAGCGGAAAGCCAGCCACGTGACCCGTGGTTTAGGTGCGCGTTACATAAATCTCTTCTAGCAGATCACCAGGGCACTCGGTATGTGTTGTGCTCATAGGAGAGTTAAGAATTAGGCTTGGCAATTAAAGAAATCTACTTAATTTTTCCATTCCCGCACACAACAATTCTCATGAACAGCTGCTTCTCTCTGCAATAATTTGTCCTTAAAGCACTACTTGCTTCAGACGCTTGCCTGAATTCAACTTGTTCGTTCTTCGACTTGCTCGGCATCCCTTGCATTGCTCAGATTACCTTTTGGCAAAGACGGGAAAAGAATGCTTTCTTTGGATAATGGTGTCAGTGTGTGACTTTCCAGCCACAGGCAGGGAAGCAAGAACTGAAGGCCACAGACCGAGACTAGGAGCTGAAAACGTCGCAGAGCAAGGGCAAAGCACTGCCCTCAACAGAGCGCTTGCGTTTTGGTAGGGAGCAATGGCTTACCCAGCAAAGCAGGTTTGGGAGCAAAGAGCAATGTAAATGCCATGCATTTGTGTCCGAGGAAGGCTGGACATCACGATGGGACTCGTCTGAAACACGCTGTCGTTTTCTGTTGAGTCAGCTGGACAAAAACTGTGCAAAGGAACCAGAGTTCGTCACAATTAACCCTAGTTGGCATTTGGACCTTTGCAAGGGAAAAGTGGGGCTATTGCTATCAAAACAGAGAAGTAATAAAAATGTACAAGTTACATTCATTTTTCTCAGTAGAGACCTTTTATGCACCTTTACAAATATTGCTACAGGTTCCTTGGACACCCAGCTCCCAGAGAAAAGGCTGGCAGAGGTGCGGGCAGCACAGGGCACAGGCAGGGCAGGAAGGGGGGCAGCCAGCACCGTGGGGCGAGGGCTGTTAGGTTTTGTCTCTGCCAACCTTGTGGAAGTTCAGCGCAGTCTGGTATGTGCTGTCACAACAGATTAATTCAGAACTGATCCGCATGCCTTTTATAATGGCTCTGCCTCTATAAATGGCGGTGGAGGCGGCGCAGGGATGGGTGTCCGGCTGTGGCCGGGAGCACCCACCCACATAAAAGATAACAGCTTTTTAATAAGAGATTGTGAAAGAAGCAGAATGAGGTTTTAAAATGAGTATCATTTAAAAAAAAGAAACCTCTGTCTCCTGTTATGCTGGAAACAAGTCCATTTTGGGACTGTAGAGCACTATAGATCGCATCACGATCTTGGCAGAAACTCAGGGTAAGTAAAACAATGAGCATGGTGGGACAGGGGGATAAGTGAAATTTAAGCCCTAGCACAGGGTGAGGAGGCCTCCTTTTTTTGCATGTGTGATTTTAATCATATTTCTGACACAATAAGTTCATTTTCCTCCTACTTGCCCAGTCCCTCGCTGCGTCAGGTCACTGGGGAGGAGCTGCCTTCCCTCTCGCTCCCTGCTCCGCCGGTCAGCTCGTGCCCGGTGACGGCACCGGCACGGGAGAGCCACCGGCTGCTCCTCCCACAGCGCCAGGAACCACATCCATCCGTCCATCGTACGTCCTTCTAGGTGCTCTGCCATGCCCAAAAGGACAACCGGGAGAACATGTTTTAACACACACGTTTCAATGTACCTGGACTGGTCATTTGGTAAAGATCTCGGTTTTTTAACCTTGTGGTGCCTCATCTTGCCATCAAGCAAAATTCCCAATAATTTTAGGAGCAAAGTGAAATATTTCATACGAATGATAGCAAACAGGATACTACATGTTATTGAAAAATACTGTATCACTTCAGAAACAGTGCCGGAAAGGAAATCTGAAATGACTTGGAGAAGCCACGGAGATGCCCGCATTTGCGTGCCCCAGCAGAGATGCCTCATCTGGCCGCTGGCTAGAGTACTCCACCTTCACCAGTCCGCCCTGGCAGGGATCGCAAGTCCTGGGGGTTAGAAAACCCTCCCTGCGTGGGGCAGGGGCGTACGGCTCCCCCGGGCAGGCTGAGCTCTGCGCTGAAACCCGCCTCTTGAGAGCGTCCCACCGCCGTGCCGAGCCATGCCAAGCCGTGCCGAGCCCACGGACCCATCCCGCGGCGCACAACCGGGCTCTTCCCTGCACAGGGGACAGTGCCCAGACCGGGGTTTCTGATCGCACCCGGGGGTGCGTGCAGCCACCCGCAGCCAGGAACGCTGCTGGAGCCAGGCACCGGCCGCAGCTGGCAGCCCTCCCTCCTCGCCGGCGGTGGCCAGGCAGGGCAAGCTGTCCAGCCAAGGGAGGCAAAACGGAGGGAAAAGCAAGCGCCAGGCTGGAGACAAGATGGGAACAATCAAGCCTGGAAAATGCCTTCCCTTACAAAGCAGGCAGATAGTTATCCTCCGTGCAGGACAATTTTCCATCGGGTGAGAATTAAAGAATTTTTTCCACGTTGTTGTCGTCTCACAAACGGTTTTTACAAAAAATGAAATCACAAATTTTCACCAAAAAGGAAGTTTTGCAGAATTGGGCGGGCAGCAATTGCTGCCGGCGCACTGTCGAGGGACCCCATCTGGGTGCAGTTTCACCACTGCCAGGGAGACTGACCACTCGCCGTCCGAAGCAGCCAAGTATGGACCCAGAGGCCTCCTGCAGCCTGACGGATCTGTATCTGCATGAAGCACCTGACTGCATGAAAAAATACTTAATTGAGATTTTTGGCACGTGAGGAGGTTTCTATCAGAGTCTCAGTCAAGCCATCCTAGTCCTAAGCCATAACACAATGTGTGATTACAAAACCCCAAAACAATAACCCAGTGTGACATAAGCAGAAACAAGAGCAATCTTAGTGCCTGTACAGATTACAATCCATTCTAACTCATCCCTTCAGTAACGTTCATTTCAAGTAACATTTAAGCAACGTCGGTTTATTTCAGATCTATAAACTCCACTGGTAAATGGCATTCAGTAGTCAGCCCGATCTGCAGAATGAAGCCTTTCCTCTCTACAGTCCCAAACCCCCGGTGACAAGAGACCGGCAAGTGGGGTGCTGGCATTTGCTGGACTCAGGACCCACGGCCGGCTGGCCCCAGCCCTGCACCTCACCTTCCCAGCTCATTCCACGGGCTTCTTCAGCTGAACGGGCACACGTGTCCCGGCTTTAGAAGTGGGTTTGTCTGTCAACCCAGGAAGCGCAGACGTGGCACACCGACACTTCTGTTCCCTGATAGCCAACTTCTAGTCTGACAAAAGCCAGATAAAACCCAGATTTTGCAGGAGATATTGGTGATACAGCAGGCAGGGAAACAGTATGTCCCACCTTTAAAGAAGTATTGGCAATGCTTTGGGATGTAATAGTCAGTGAAAGGATTTTTGGTTGTATTCTTACTGCATAGCAGTCCTGATGCCTTGCCATGAATGACCTGTAACTGCCCCGGGGAGCAAGCCTTCAGACGTAGCTGAGTGTTTATGTGAAGGACGTTGCCTATCTCTGTCTTCCTGGGGATCTCGAGGAACATCGTTTCTTTCTTCAGCCAAAGGCTAGATTAGCATTAGTATATATCATTTAGTAAAACCAATTTAAAATATGGCCACTGAAACACTTTTATATTTGGCAGATATCTGCAATGAAAAAAAATAACATATTCTGGCCCAAGCTCAAACTATTTCAGTCTGTAAGTGCTATCAGTGCCACAGAAGTCCACGTTTCCAGTTAATGTTCCCTCTCTACACTAAACTGCTGCTGCTGTTCCACCTCACTGAGCTCCCCCATGCTCTGTCCTCCTGGCTGCTCGGGAAGGCGTTCGCCGGAGCAGAGGAAATCCCGGTGCCAGGAAAATGTTGGCACAGGCCTCCTCCTGCTCCAGGGGATCCGCTCATCGCCCTGGACTGCTGCAGTGTTGGTCCATTCCCATCTCAAACGTTCATCCCTCAAAAACACAGCATCTTGCAACAGAGAAATACCCTGTCAGAAAACATCTGG
This sequence comes from Harpia harpyja, assembly GCF_026419915.1. Classification (NCBI taxonomy): domain Eukaryota; kingdom Metazoa; phylum Chordata; class Aves; order Accipitriformes; family Accipitridae; genus Harpia; species Harpia harpyja. The sequence continues at coordinate 57,142,932 of NC_068946.1, forward strand.
CCCACACACCTGGAGGAAGGTTTGTGGCTGGCATGTGACGAGTCCCTGCGGTCCCCGTGCCTCTCCTGGCAGACAGATGGGGACAGAAACGTGTTGCATGTCACAGCAGCACCACGAGGACAATTTTAGATGTCCCTCCTTCACCCCCGAGAAGGGGAATGAGCATCCAGAGAGATCCAGGAGGAACTCCTCTGGGTTAAGGGGCAGCAGTGACCCTGCTCACAGTTTATGTCTCTCTCACCTCCTCCATGGTGATCGTTGAGAAAAAAATATGTTAAAAAAGCAATGCACGACAGGGGGAAAGCTCTCTCCTTTTTCCTGAGAAAAGCAAGCCGTATCTCAGGGATGGCATCTGCTTACTTGCTAAAGCATACTGACTAATGCGGGATGGAGGTGACTCAAAGCCTCTTCCCCTTTTCCTGCTCACAATCACCCCACTAAGTGCCTTTGAAAACAAACAAAGTGCATTTCAGTTCCTCAGGCAACCCTCTTTTACGTTTCTGAAACCGAGTGACTCATCCCCAAACAAGCCGACAGGAGAAACAAATAAAATCTCCCATCGGGACCTCGGTCCCAGCTGCCGCCCGCCGCACCGGCACGGAGGGGCCAGGCGCTGCCACGGCCCCTCCACCACCACGCACCCACGGTCCTCGCGCGTACCCCATCCATCACAGACCGACCGCTGTCTCGCTGGCCAGACTCAAAGCTGCACGAAGCCGAGCCGAAGGGGAGCGCAAGTCAGACCCTGCTGCCCGCGGCGGCCGCTCACGCCTGTCCGAGGAGATGGCAAAGGATGCTCTGCTCCAGCCTCCTCCCCGGTCCAGCGCTGGCTCTGCGTCGGGGCCGGAGGGACGGGCAGCCTCGTGTCCTCTCCAGGAGCAGACAGGAGTCCCAGGGCAGTGCTGTAGAGAAGTTGTTCGCAACCCCTGGAGAGGCAGAGCAGGAGCGTGCACCGACGCTGCTCCTGCGGCTGCCCACCACCAATGCAGAGCCTCTGCCGCTCTTCAGCCGAGTCCAGCTCAGCACTAAACTCCCAAGCAAAGTACATGCAGCAACATACAGGTGCCAGCCAGCACTGCCAGATAATGTTTGTCTTGCACTTTAAACCTCTCTAATACGCTGTTACTGTTGGCAGACTAGCAATACAGCGCTATGAACACACCGTGCTTTCATCCCTCTGGTCTCCTCCAACGTGCCCATGGTGCTGACGCATTCTGGGCAGACGCACGGCGCTGGTTCCTCCATGCTGACAGCCATCAGCTCAGGGAGGGCTGATGGAAAGGGAAGAGCGGAGCAAACACGCTGGCAGGGCTCTCCTTTTCTCCTACCAGTTTCTGTGGAGGGAAAGCAGAAAATCCTCCTCTTCCATCCTCAGACCCCAGAGAGCTGCTCCTTTCCTCCTCCATGGGGATCTAGTCCTTGGTCGATCCCCGTCTCTGCCCCTCCAGTCCCAGAGCTCCCAGTCCCTTTACAGGCATCCCAGTTCCCAAAAGTATCTCCAGCGCTGGTGCCCGCAGAGGGACTCCCTGTCAGACCAGATCCCGGCCTCACCGGCACTTGCCCGGAGCAGCGCTGGTCCGTAACGGAGCTCGGGCACTGCTGGCTCTGCTCGTCCCCACCGCCCTGCAACAACCCCAACTCGTGCCCGCAGCCCTGGGTTCAGGGCACAGCACCGTCCTGAAGGACCACAACCCTGAGACACCTTCGGGACAGCTCGATCGCGACAAGTAGCTGCTGCTTGATTGCAACATTATCTGTCAAATGAGGCTTGCTGCTTTCTCGGTGGTGTTACCTCCCTGGGTTGGGCTTGGCTTCCCCATCCACATTCAGGCCCCGTGCTTCCTTGCAGAGATTCGGGCTCTGCTCTAACCGTTTCTCCTATTCTTCATACAGCTGCTTTGAACTACAAATTTCTAGCTCTTTTGAAAGGAAACCAAAACTGTTGTGACACTAAGGGACTGATTTTGCATTAAAATAATTGGAAGGATGACCACAGACTTAGAACGGACTTGCATTTAATGAAAAGAGAACTGGGTTCTTACGTGATCTTGCTGAAAAGGCAACATGAGGGTGTTCCCGTGAGTTGGTTTAATCTGAATAACTTCATACGCCATGATACAGACTGATTTTATGAGAGTGCACAAACCCTCCTTGAGACTGTGATGAAATCTGCTGTGTGATTTCAGTCTCTCCCCATATTTTTTGAATAAGATTTTGTATTGTCACACTTTAACATGTAGACAAACCACACGAGCTATTTTAAGTAGCTAGTCCTTTGTACTACCAACTTTTCCATTTGACAAGTAGCTGGTAAACCATGCAATGACTCAGAATAACGGTTTGAGTACTGAAATGAGTATCACCCCATATATCTCTCAGCATAGCTGCTGATCTCTCTCATGTGCTCTTCTCTGCTTTCCTAATCAAAACATAAATTTTTCAGAATACCAAGATATGAAGTATAGGGCTGATTTTGAAGAAGTCTTGAACAACAAGCCTCTTGCCGAGGGTTTGAATTGTCCTGAAAGTTTAGATTCCTAATTTCTACATAACCTTAGTTTCCGTGATTTTTATATTATATTTTCAAACACTTACAGAAATCTAAGATAACAATCCCGAGCAATAATCTTCGTGACTCTTTTATAGCCGGTAAATTTCCAGCACCTCTCATTTAACTTACCAGTGAAATCAGAAAGGTGTTTTATAATGAATCAAGCATGAGCAGCAATACAGAAATACACCAAATATCTGTCCAGTTCATTTTTAAACAAATACATACCAAGGACTCAATAGTCCATTTAAGGAAATAACCAGTTGGAGGGGGAAAAAAAAAATAAAAAAATCTAACAAACCCCTCAATTTTATCAATGCAGTATAGAGATTTGTATGCTTCCATATACTATGTATGAACAGGTGTGTCTGTGTATGAACACTTACAGGGAGATTTTATATACATACAGGAAGACCGAGAGATAAGCAGTTTGTGTGCAATGTCACAGAGAGCTCGGTGTCCTCCAGCGAGGGCAGAAGAGCTGTGCGGATCCATGGTAGGGAAGAACCCTGAAAGACGCGCATTTGCTTGCAGCCATCCGACCGTACTCCGGGTTCACCTCCGCCACACCAGGACTTCCCCACAGCTGTGTGCTCTGCACCACTGGGACAGGTCTTTCAGAAAGAGAACACCAGGTTTGTGGTGTCGGGGTAGGTCGATACGTTTCACAGCAAAACTCATGTTAAAGGGGATTTCTGCTTCCTATTATTGGAGTAGATTTAGGGCACACAGCTTAGCAGCTCTACCCCTCTCAGGAGCAGGTAAAGGGCACTCAGCTGCATATACACACAATAATGTGCATAACTGCTTGTTTGTAACGGAAGATCCTCAGACAACTGCAGTACCACTGTGTTGTAGCATCCCATTTATATTGCTGTCTCATTAAAAGATAATTTTCATCTGTGGTCATCTTATTTGCTATTCAAACCAATCTCAAAAGGTTTAAAAGAAAGTAGATTTTAGTGTTATGTTTCCCCACACACACACTATGAAAACTCAGCTGAGTATTAATTTCATCTTAAACTTTCTCATAATTTTGCTAGCACCGAGACACCAGTTAGACCAAATCCCTCCTGTGGTGCAGTTCTGCAAGTTATGGCTTCTCAGCTATTGCAGTCCAGCCCAGCGGAGAATGAGGCAAACCCCATAAATCCCATCAAACCCGAAGCCTGTTGCTGGTCTGTGCCATCGCCACCACAAACCAGCACAGAGTGGCTTTTTGGGGGCTGTTTCCCCACACTCTGCTCCCACTGCAGTGGTCCCTTCATCCACGAGAGGGCCTGAAATGGCAGCACACCGATTTCTACCCCCTCTGATTTGATCCCTGTTTCACTGGAAATGAATTCCCAAACAGCAAAGCCAGTTCTCCTCTTAGGGCAGGGCTGTGAAACAAGAGTGCTTCTCAGGAGGGTATTCCCCAGCTCCTGGGGGCACCTGGAGTTCTAGCAAACATTCCCAGCACCGTGCAGTTTGAAGCAAATCATTCAGTGAGTCGATAACCATCACCTTTGGAGTGCAGAGAGCACCCCTCCTTCCCCTCACATGCTTTATTGAAAGGCTTAGCATGAAATGGGAGAGTAAGGCATTTGTAGGATATATACCAGGTCTGCCACACGGGCTTATTGAAGTATTATAAACATACTTAAACACAAAGTCCATTGCAATGCTTTATAAAGTAATTTGCAAAGAAAAAGCTTCATAAAGATAATGCAAGGGAAAATCCCAGGTTCTTTCAGTCTCCTTCACATTTACTTTGAGCCCAGATTCTAGGCCTATGCCAGATCCTATACTCATGTTGGTATTAAGTACAGCAGTATCTAAAGTAAATTCTTTAATATTAAACTGACAGAACCTTAAAATATAGTCCCTTGCTTCCAGTCTCCAAAGATAGGCCAGTCCTCAAAGTGGGAGGCAGGTTCTTAAAATGGCATCTTACCACCCAGACTGTTGCAGCCACAGGATGCCTGGGCAATGACAAAGAGTGCAATTAAATTGATACCAAATAATTAAGAGGCAATCAAACACTTAATGGAAGAGGAAAAGAACCTGCCTCTGCAGCATAATAATGCTGCAGCCTATTGACTGGAGATTGCTTATTTTTGCTATTTTCTCCTCCTTTTTGTTTTCTTTATGGACTACCTACACATTTCCTGGGCTCTCGTGAACTCACATGCTTCCTAAATTCCCACAGTCCATCAGGCCCAGGAAAGAATTAATAAAATATTTGAAAGAAAACAAGATGCTGCAGCCTTCCAAAATCCAGTCATTTGCCAACGAGATCGTGCCATTCCCACAGCTGTGAAATAAACGGTGCATCACCCAGGCAGTGACTGGGTGGGTGATTGGCAGGTCCTCTGCAGATGCACACTTCTCTGTGCGCACACATGCAAGCTCTTTATACTAATTATGTGTGTATAATGTGTATATGTGTATATTATGCATGTGTATACACCCTCCTTCAGCCACTTAGAAAAGTCACGGAAATCTTTAAACTTCATGAGCAATTTCCGTTACAAAACAAAGCCTTTCTGTTCTGCATGCTAAGTTACAGCCGTTTCTAGTCTGCCATTTCTATGAATTCAGCTCACAGCATAATGAACAGAGACAGGAAACACCAGCTACAGAGCTCGGAGGGGAGTTGCATCCTTACAAATAACAGAGCAGCGGTTTGTGTCTCAGCAAGGCTTTACATTTGAGCTCACGGTTAACCAACTCTAAAATGCACAGGGAAGGGGGGGAGACTTTCCTAGGAGCAGAGCTCAGGCAAAGCTGCCCGCTTCTGAAGCATCCATCCTTCTAAGGCTGAGATGCCTGCAGGGTTTCTGCCCACACTCACGTTATCGGGGCAGGAGGAACGAGCGAGGAGTCATCCTCTGCAGGACACGAACCTGTACCTTCAGGGACTCGTGAGCTGGCTCTTCTCCTTTGCTACCAGGTTTGTACCGATGACTCCTGTGGAGTTGGTTTACCTAATAACAAGAAAATGAAGAATTAGCCCTTTCTCTTTTAGACCCAAATCCCCCACCGAGCAATTTCTCATGAACACCTCTCCCCACGTGAAAGCACTTGGCATTTTGCTGGCGTGCCAAGCACCACGCCTGCCACCGAGCTGGGATGCGGTGGCTGGGGCGCAGCACCCGCATACAAAAGCGCCCATCCAGCTCACAGGGACAAGCTGCTGCTCCTTCCACATGTGCTGGAAAAGAGGACCCCCGAGGAAGCAGGAATTTCTCAGGCTGCTGGCAGTGCACCATTTTGCTCTCCCGGGTGATGGACACCAGCCCGGCGCGGCGCTGGCCAGGCGATGGCAGCCGACGCTTGCGGACAAGCCACAGGCTGCTGCTGTTCCACTGGGGACCTGGTCCAGGGCCACCCAAACTTGCCTTACAGCAACCAGAACCTGTGCTTCATAGCCAGCATCAGACCTGGCAATTAGAACTTCCTTGAAATGTGCAGTTACCAAAAAGTAAAAGTGCACTTATGATCCCACTGTGTGTTGCAGAAGGGCCAAACTCAAAAGTAATTGCCTACAAAGCAAAGGTCTTTTTAAGAAAAAAAAATAAAAGCCCACAGTACCCTTCAAAAGCCATGTAAGTCTTGATACTCTTGGGTAGCACAGTGGATTTCATTTTGACATGCCTTAAATCCGAATGAAGCCTGACTTAAATCCCCCGGTTATGGTTATGTTAGGGGGATTTTCAAGCAAGCCAACTTCAGAATTGAAGTGCTCAGTGTGAGCTGGTCTCACTCAGATTTACACCACTGAGCACCTAGATAGCTGGAAGAGTGGGATCCAGGGACTCCTGTATGAAAGGGAGATCAGGCAGAGTTCACACCAGCCCGGGTGCAAGAACAACACGCTAAGGCCGAGAGCAGGCTCTCCTCCCTACAGGTACAAGACGTCAACCCCTTATCTCGGGAAGGTTGCTCTCCAGCACGGGGGAGAAGCTGCCACTTCCAGACAGGGAGGCATGAGGGTACAAGGAACGCTCTGGTTCAGCGCCGGTGCTTGGCAGCTGTTCATCTCCTTTGGTAGAATAAGGGTTCATAGCCAGAAGCAGAAGCTGGACGTTTCATGCATCACCACGTCCGCTGCACACCAGGGAGAGCACGTGCAAGGAGGAACGGCGAGGCAGAGCTCACACACCATCGCTGCACGCCACCCTACAGGAACGGGAGTCCGGAAAAAACGCAGGATGCCCTTCCAGACGTGACTTATTCCCCATTTTGCAGCACATCGGCCAGGAGCAGCGATGGGAAGCTTGCCCTTTCCCAGTCTCTGCAGAGACCCGAGAGCCCCCTGCCCAGCACACCTGCCGGGTGAGGGGCTGGGGGGCACACGCTGGCGGAAGAGCTTTGGCTCATGTTTGACACCTCCAATGTCTACAAGTTACCTGAAACAGCCCTCAACCCTTTTCCCCCTCACAAAATGAACATGAAAAAAAATAGTTTTACACTTCACGGGAACACAACGGCAGAGTGTGCTTAATTTATTAAAATCGCCACGTCTTTCTGAAAGTATACCAGTATGTAAAATATGCATACAAAATACAACATTTAAACAAATTATTTACACCCAGGGCAGCTGCAATATCAAGCAATAACTTTAGCAATAGTTTTTAAAATAACTTGCTGCAGTGTACACTAGATTAGGTATTTCACAATATGAAGGTTGAATTTTAGCATTGTACTGCTATACTAAGTTCTAAAATATTACAGTACTTCCAGATAAAATATTAATGCTTCTTTAAAAAACAGACAACTCGGAAACTAGCTTGTAGATTGACAGAACACTACACATTTCTCTTTGGGGACTGAAAACCACAGCAGATTTAGACACAAATGTAATAGCTACATTCAAAATACATTCAGTCTATTTACGCCAAAAATACATTCAGTATAACTTATAACTTATTGCACATTTCTTGTATTCTGTAGAAATATATTGTACCTCTTAACACTTATTTCCCATACATTCATAAATTGTGCTGCCTGTTAAAACAGAACACGGATGTCTTTCCCTAAAAGCTTCACACGGATTGGGGTGCTGCAGCCACGCAGGGATGACCCCCCCACACACCGTTCGGAATCACAGACACGCAGCTTGCACTGCCAAGGTAAGAGCGGTCCGATTCACGGGAGAAGTTTAGCTCCGGGTGCTGCTGCTGGCACGGGGCTCTGCACGCAGGCCAAGGACAGCTTTACAAAACCGACACTAAACCACAGCAGGAATTTTTGAGCCATAACCTTGATCAGCACACACCACTACACACAAATGTGCTTCTGCGTCGGTATGTGCAGACCACAAAGAACGCAACGGAGCGTCTCCCCACCCATCCTCACAAGGAAACCCACCATGCGGGTGGGAGCCCTGCGGAAGCGCTACCTGCCACAGGCTCAAGTCCCGGTGCTAAACTTGCCCATGTAGTGGTGAGGCAGTTCGTAAGATACCGTTCTCAACAGCCACAAATTAAACACAGAAACTTCCTTCCCATTAGCAGTGATGTGCTGGGGACACTCCTGAGCCCATCAACGGTCACAGGAGATCCCAGCAGACAGGGACCGCAAGAAGATCTTGCTCCATTCAGTGTTAAGACCCGTTGTAGGGACTAGACGTATTTCTAAACAAATTTACTTACAATTCCTGAATCTATTACCAAAAAAAGAAGTGACATAACAATGACTAAAATATTATAAGATTCTTTATAGGATCACAGGAGGGAATGATCTTGGTTAAGTGCAAATGACTATAAAAGTAGCAAGTGCAAAAGAGATTACAGTTTCAATTTCTCAAGGGGTATTTGGAGGCAGCAGTTAAGGAAGCAAAAAAAAAATTAGGTGCTAGAGAAAATGTTAATTAACTTTCCCTTTCAGTTCGTATTCCACGCTAAGTTTTAGGTTGTTATTAGAAGCAAATTTAAAAAATTAGTAACTCCCCCAAACTAGAAGCATCAACTAGGAGAGGCTAAATGTGGTGACTGGTCTCGAGCATCCTTGAGCTTGAAAATTTTTACGAGCTTAAGAACTTGTGCTTTAAGTGAAGATTAGCAGGAACGTTAGTAACCTCTCAAGAAACCTAAGCCTCCCTAAAACCACAAAGAAGTGTCTCAGCATAACTCTGTTATTAAATTTGAACAGGACAAATCTACATTGAGGGGAAAGGCCATGAAAACAAGGGGGTTTGCTTTTTTTTTTTTTTAAAAGGACCGTACTGTTTACAAACATCTTAAACCCCAGTACAAAAACATCAGCCCCTTGGCTCGGTTCTGTTTAACTCTAGTTTGCTGAAACATACATTTACCTCTCAACAACAAAAGAAAAAAAAAAACCAGTGCAAAAATATTGAGCTAAGTGAAAAGCTAGGGCAAACAGACCATAACATCTCATGCCACGAGATATGCACAGGAAAAGATTTAAAGTATTCCCAGGGCTAGGAGCCGTGACCTGGGAGAGGTGCAGCCGAGCCAGACCAGCATCCGGCTGCACAGAGCATCCTCCCCTTCACACACCTCCCCAGCCTGGCACCAAAAGGGTCTTTTTCAAATTCCAGGGTTGTTCAACAATTTGCAGAGAGTCAAGAGGGAAACTGAGAAAACATAGCCTAAAAATCCACCACCACGGAAAAGTGACCGAACGGATAGGACAAAGCAAGTGGCATTTACAACTAAAAAGAAGTTACTGATGGTGGTTACACTGGTGTCCGAAGCAAGACTAAACTAAAAAAATCCAATTCACAGGGAAAGAATCTCCAGGAACAGTTATCAGATACACTTCAAGGGCACAGATACTTTTGAAGGATAATACAGATAAAAAGCGCATAGGACTGAATTTAAAATGGAAGAAAACCCCCTAGAGAGCATTCTGATCACTCTCACTGTGAAGTTCAAGGAACGTCTCCATTTTAGGCAAAAAAATTAATATGTTTTAAAAGTGGTATAAGAGAAGCTAATGGCGTCGCTTGCTCATCCTGCGTTTTGTATGGCAATTGATCAAGTTTTCACTAATGAGTCTTAAAGCATCAAGGCTGCTGTAACCATCACAGGCTTTGCTATCGAGACGGCTCCTTTACACCGCTCAGCACACACCGCTCTTTCCTCCACTCCCCCCGAACAATCATGAACCTGCTCAACCACAAACCGTACTGCTAACAGAGACCGTACCTGCTCTCAGCGTAGGGGCGGGTGTACTTGGGATGAACTTGATTCTGTTGCATTCTCCTTTTGAAACTACAGTACTTTTTGCTTTAAAATTATTTCCTTCAGTTGTTTCAGCGTTATTTTAAACAGCTATTTGTGTTTCGTGCCTTACGACTCCAGCGTGGGTAGGCAGCGCTGTGACTGCGCAACTGCGTGACGCTGCGAGGCGCAGACATTCAGGAACACGCTGGAGCCATTTCCAGAGTTCCTCAGGCTGGTTGTTCATGGGTACGCCATACCGGCAGGTCCCCCTGCAAGACGGCTCCGTCACTTCACTACGCTTCACTCTTCGACACCTTCTCCTTGTTAATTGTTCTAAATGACTGGTTTTAATGCATATTTTAACACACTACTATGGTTGTTCACAAACATTTGATTCTTTTTTCTCAGAAGAAGAGCTAACTGGGTCTGCAAGCGCCAGGAGCTCCGGAAAGATGGACCGTCTCCTTTTGGGCACCTTCCCAAGTGCTAAAACAATTCTGAAAAGTCCATTTCATCTGCACAGTTTAAATACTTTTGAAGAAACAGTCCTAATACTATTTAAAATTACTTTTACTCCACTATCGTTGATTTCAGACACCTTATTCTGCAAATTCAAGAGGAGTTGATTTCAATGGATAAGACATTTCCTTTTCCCACTTAAAAAAAAAAAATAAATCTTTGATTGTTCCTTTTTAACATAAGGATTTTTTTCAAGTTACATTCTACAAGAACAAATGCTGGATCTTATGTTTGCAAATCCTTTGGTACTCAAGTCAGCATCACACTTTGGATCATGCAGTTGCAACAATTACCCCTCAAACAGCTTAGAAAGTACGCATCTGTTAAGCTCCCTGGTGTAGCTTATGCAGTTGAAGCACATAAGAATTAAATCTGTAAGATCACTTTGATTATATCTCAGAAAGCATACTGGAAACAAATCTACTAGCAATCTAGCAGAAATATTCTCCACCATTCAGCTAACAGACCAGCAACAGACTTGCATGACTTAGCAAAAGCAGCAGCGACTAAAAGTTATGCAAACAGGTAAATTGCACTAGAGCCTATTTACGGGGCAATTAACATCCATAAAGAGTCCATAATGTCCTAGAGTGTGTGTGTCAGGATGAAACATGGAGTACTGATACTGCTGACCGTCCCACTCAGTAAAAGTTTAACCCATTCTTCCATGTAAGAGCCCCAATTCAAGAGGTTTCATGTCAAAGATTAATCTTAAATACCGTAATTAGCTAACAGCTTACACTACAGCGAATTTTTGCAAAGCTTTGCTATTCTGGAAACATCTCTGGGCTTAATTTCCAAGGACCACCTGGATTTAGAAACATTTGAAGAACCATTATTATGAAATGTAGAATTTTGGCTATTAAAAAAATTAGAATACTATACTCAAATGTCTGGACCACGGAGTGGGGCAGAATTCACAAAATGCCAGAACATCAGTGAATTTTGAAAAAACACCCCACTTTTGACAGCTTGCAGTATTATGGAAATACGATTAGAAATGTTAGTACTTTTCACCAGGCTGGTGCTATTACAGAAATCCATATGAAACCTCTGAACAGGCTGTATTGGCTTCCTGCAAGGACATCAGCGCTTTAAATGTACATTTTAACGGGTCCCTAGGCTGTGACAGACAACGGCAAACAGTGATCCAGTCCAGAGCGCAGGTACCTTTGAAACACTAATTTTAAGTGCCAAAAGCTAGGGCAGTAGAAAGCACGTTCACCTCCCGAGGCCACCGGCACGGCGCCAGCGTACAGCCTCAGCAGGAGCCCTGCCACTCCTGAAGGCTGCGTGGCGGCTCCCGAGCGCGTGGGCATCCCCAGATCCCCCGACACAGCGAGGCGGGCTGCAGCGAGAAACGAACCTTTCTGCCAGGTTTCAACTGTTTTCCGAGAATTAATTTTGTTAAAGCTTCCCCCTAAAACGTCAAAAGGCACTCAAAAATGTTACCAGTGACAGATTGGCAAGATGTTGTTTAAAAATATATACTTTTGCAGTTTAGGTAGAATTTCTCCCGTTCCATCCCTACGTATCTTTTGTAAAAGTATTGCCTTTATTATTTTTCCTACTAACTGTTAAAAAGAAAAATTGTCCCTTGACCGATATGTTCAATCAACAAATGAACAGAGTAAAATAACTCCAAATCCTAATATTATGTATAAAATCAAGACGATAAAAATAAAAGTTAATAAAAAACTGACTAGATGCTTTTGTTCACAATATACATGCTTAGTGGAATTTTGAGCTTTTTTATTTGCTTAGGTAATGATAAATATCATATTTAAAAATGCATTTTACTGACAGCCCCTTTTCAGATTCCTGCGTAAAAATATGTAAAAAGCTGGATTAAATTTGGTCTTTTACTTGGTTTGAGGATAAAACATGTGGTTTCTCTTGCAAACAGGCTTTAACCAATACCAGCTATTTCCAATACGTTTGGGGTTCGACTAGAATAAAAAGCACAACAGCGAAAGGTATTTTCATACTGTCATGGTATTTTAAGCTCCTTTCTGCGATTAGCAGAAAACCAAAGCAAATCATTGACTTGCTGTATAAAACAGGAACGATAAGTCAAAAGCTGCCCCTTGCAGTGGCCAAATATGAAGCTAGATGTCAGTGCTCCGGTTTGGGCACTTAAATACTGAACCACGTTATCTGAGGTAGACCAAAAATAAAAATAATATCACATGTTAAAAGATGAACAGAAGAATTCATTCCCCTCTCTTCCTCCAGGGAGCTCTGTCAGGCTTTGGAGTCTTCCTGCACGCAGAGCTGCGAAATCGTCTTCTTGATACGCAGGGCGGTCAGCCGCGCGGCACCGTTGGCGTACCAACATTCGCGCATTATCCTGCCCATTACTCGCAGCGCCTGCAAATCAGAAGTTAAAAGAACAGGTCAAGAACAAAACCATCACCTCCTGCTTTTAATTTTTTAAGTGCAATACTGGAAGATAAAATACAGAGCTCTCTGAAATGGTAATACAACAGCAGTATCACAAATTAAGACCTATATTTGAGAGAGTTCAGCGCTTGGTGCAAAGACAGTTTTCTCTGTATTGATCTGGGAGCTGAAAGAGAGCTAGACAGCTGAAACACATTTAAGTTCAGGAGAGGCTGGACATCGAGTTCCCTTTGGCTCACTGAAAAATTCTGTCTTAATTTAAATATGCTTTGTAATAAACTGGAAAACTGCGTTTACCTCACAGCTTTGCCACTGGTTTGGAATATTTGGTCTGAGCTTCTGCTCACAAACTACCCTTCTCATATCTTCTATCGAAGGATCAGAAGGCACAACGTCATAGTAAGGCAACTGGTATTCCTCAGTGATTCCTAGGAAAGATTTATTGTGTAGGTAACACAAAATCCAAAGTAGATTCTCCAGAACAAATTCTAATTGTTTTCACAGGCAATGAGAGAGAACAGAGGAACATTTGGGGCCACCTTGAACGACTGCTCCCCAACAGACTTCTACCACCACACACTGCCAAGAATTGAGAGCGCTTTTGTTCTATTTAAGATAAAAGTGGTCCGGATTGCGAAATGAAAAGGCCAGAAACCTCACCTCCAACGGAGCACCTTCGGGCTATCTCCCAGTATACTAGCCCAAGAGAGTATATGTCTGCACGCTTGAAGGACTCGAAGATGTTCGTGTTCATTACGTCATCGAGTATCTCGGGAGCCATATACCTTTAAAGCACACAAAGGTCAATTTGCTAAAGGGAGTTCACGCAAAAGACTGCAGCTGCACGCCGGGGCCAGGTAGCAGCCGGTCCTACTGGGAAAAAAGGGAAACTCCTCCCGACGGCGATCCCGACCGAAAGCACGAGCATCGGCCCGGCTGATGAATTTAACGCCGCCGCTGCCCACATCCACTCAGGGCGCCGGCAGCGATGCTCGGTACGCACACAGGGTGACCGACGCGCGACGACGTCCGTGCCGCGGAGCCGCGCTCCGCGTGGGATGGGGAGCTCCGTCCCGGTCCGGGGGCTGGCAACCGCCTTCGGCACCCACCCGGCGGGGACGGGGTGGGCTGGGGTCTGTTGCCAACGCTCGACAAGATGCCAAAAGCAGAGGGGGAAGTCACGGATGGAGGGACGGGCCGAGAGAAGCCGTCCCCGCGGGGCGAGCCGGGCGGGCGGGCGGCAGCTCGCCCTCACCCACCTCCTGGTGCCCACCCTGGGGTTCTGGGGAATGTCGATGGTGTTGAGCACCGAGTCGTGCTTCACCGCCAGGCCCAGGTCCGCGATGGCGCAGCTTTCGTTCCTCTTCACCAGGATGTTTTTAGACTTCAGATCTCGGTGCGCGATTGCTGGCTTGCCTGTGCACGGGAAGGGAAAGCGCTGTCAATTTTGGTAACAGCACTATGAATTTTAATGTAACGAGCAAGGAAGCAAAACCAGCTTCATTCAAATTCATTACTGCACCCTGTAAAAAAAACATTGAACCCTATTTTGTACCAAGTAAAGCTCTGCTAAATGCCATCACATTAAAAAAAAAAGCCTCGAGGGCATTTTTGTTCCAATACCTGTATTTCAGGAGTAAAACAGAAACAGAAACTGTAAGTTCAGCCTCCGAATTCAGTTAGAAAATCCTTCATTAGTGCTCCCCTTTAGCACAGCTGCTCCCACAGGCATCCACTTAAAGATGTGGAAGGAGGCGCAGACAAAGCGGGAAGATGATATTCCTGTTCTCTGTTTATAGTGTAGCACACACGCTTACGTTAATACCGTTTCTTGTGGTATAACAGTTTGTGAAACACTTTACTGTACCACATCACCCATAAACGTTTTTGCCAATACACTGAAGCTCCTTAAAATATTTGCAGGACAAGCACTTGCCTTGCGTGCCGACGATTTCCATGTGGAGGTGTGCCAGACCACTGGCCACCGACAGCGCCAGCTTGACCATGCCCTCCACCGTCACCGTGCCTCTGTTCAGGTAGTCGAACAGGGACCCTTGCTCGTGGTACTCGGAGACAAGCCAGAGCTGAGTCCACGTCCCGTTATCTACCCAGAGGAAGCAAGATTATTCAGCTTTATTAAAAAAATTAGCTGGGAAAAGCCTTCCCCGTTTCGTGGCCGGCTCAGGCCACAACGAGCAAGTTTGCCAACCACCCCACCGGGAAGGAGCTCAGGACAACGGGGAGGTTCAAAGTGGTATTTCAGATGGGAGCGGGGGCAGCGAGGGCAATTCTGAGGCAGGCACCCGGGATTTCACGCACGACTCGCAGCATACCCTTGTTATCGGCAGCAATAAAGCCCAGGATGTTTTCGTGTCTCAGCATAACTGTCTGATAAATTTCTGCCTCCCGAAACCAGGACCGCTCGTCTCTGGAGGAGAAGATTTTCACAGCTACATCTTCCCCGCACCATCTTCCACGCCAGACTTCGCCAAATCGGCCTTTTCCTACAATTTCCTGCAGGACAATAGTCCTCGCTATTGTTCTTTGTACGAGCAGAGGTAAACCTAGTTTAAAAAGAAGAGATGGGCATTTGTGAAAGAGTTCAGCGGTCATCTTTAATCCCAAAGCTGGACGTTTTCCAGTGAGCTGTACTCATGACTTTGCTTTCAAAGAGTACCAAGGGAAAATCCTCTCCCAACCAAAATCTCCCCAAATCATCCTTTTCAGCGTCACTTGCCAGATGAGCATACCTTGCGTCTGTCACTAGGTACAACAGACAATCTCAGTCCTGAAGCGAGTTGGGTGCGAGCCCTCCGCGCAGGCTGAAGACCAGCGGGTCAGGTTTTGACGGGTGCGGTGAAAGCCTAGCGCCTGTTAGTCTGCCAAGGGATACCGGGGAACCCCCCCTGCCCCGGGGACAAGCTCCGCAGAGTCCTTCCAGAGCCACAACAGGAATTACACACCCTTCAGACAAGGGGGCAGGGGACAGAAACAGAAAAGGTCGGAAAAAACTGGCAGGTACGCCATGGCCTGCCTGGAAAATACGCCCAGCTTTGCTATTCTGTTGACAAAGGGAAAAAGACTGCCCGTGACCCACGTGTAAAAAGCCGTGACAGACTGCAACAACCGTGCGCTGGCAAACGCCAGGGCTGGACCTCAGCCCTGCCGGTCCCCGCAGCGGGCATCGCCGGCCGCTCTCTCGGCAGCCTTCAGGGGCTTCAGCCCCCAGCTCCGCCGCGCCACGTCCAGCCGCCCTGCCCAAAGTCAGCTCTCCCTTCCCCTCCCACTGCTCTAAGTAAACCACTGCGCAGGTATATCCTCCAGCAAAGCCAGAAGACCTGCATGACACAGGTACCTTTCCTTCCCCAAACTCTACCTCCCCAATCCCAAATAAATTTAAAAAAAAACCCATAAAAAACAATAAAAATAAAAAAGCAGGCCCGAACTACTTAATTTGGTTTGATACGGGCTAGAGTTTGTTTTGCAGTCAATTAGTTGATCTGTTCTGGCTGAAATTTTCAAAAAGAAAAATAAATTATCATAGCAGTTTCATTTTGTTTTGCTAGCCATAAACCCCTGCCTCGTTTGATTTGATACTGTGTTTGTCCGGGACTTAAAACAAAGACTTTTTTTTTTTTTTTTTTTAAATCAAGACAACCTTGCTTTTAACCGAGCAAAATAATCAGCAGGAAAAATTATAGTTTGAAGGTCAGCTTACTCAAATTGATTCGATTTTCCCCCCAGTTTCCTCGACAGAGCCCTCACACCCTGCAGCTGCTACTGCCTTTACATGGGCTTGTCCTGGCTGCCTGTGGCCAACCTCTGAGTCGCCTCGAGGCAGAGAGGAGCAAACTCGCTATTTGGCTGAAATCAGAACAAATCACCGCACTGGTGGACATGAGGGTCTGTCTGCCTCTGCTGTGGGTCAGCGCAAATAAAGCCCTGTTATTAGCTCAGGGATGCCTATGAACAGTTAAAACTTCAGGGTAAATAAAGCCAAAGTCTACTCATTATATCTGTGAAAAAACACTAGGGAAGTACAATAAATTAATCCTGAAAGGTATGTAGTTCATGGAAAATAAAGCAAATTAAATTAAGCAACATTTATAAATTTTTCACTTATAAATAAAAGTAAGCATGAATTACATATTTTTCAAGTAAATAAAAATTCTAGTTACCGAAAGCTGGGCTGTACACACCAGATGTGCCACCAGCCTGATGAGCTGGAATTTTTTAATTCCCACCTCATTTTTGCATTTCTTTGATTTAACAAGTTCTCAATAGCAATGGAGGCATCATAGTAGACAGGATATCAGAAATGGGGAAAATATTATAAAGGCTGGCGTTCTGCTCAAAACAAGAATTTTGAGTAACATTATTTTGGCACCGCTATAAGAATTTCAGGAGTGGCACCGTGACTCATTCAGTTAAATTTAGTACCTTTTATTATCAGCTGTGCCACATCAGCCAGCAATGTTTTGTTTCACCAGCTGAAACTGGCTTCTCAATTAACTTTTTGAACTCCTCCATTCAAACAAAGGATCGAACTTTTGTAACTTGGCAGAAAAAGAGCAAACAAAGCCCTGCTGCCGCCGGAAGGTGCGGCCAAGCGTATCGGCACAAAACCTCCCTTGACCTAAAAGTCGTCGCCAGCATCAGAGCCTCTGAGATAAGCCCCCCACCTGCACCCTCTGCCCAGCAGGCAACGTTCACCACCCCGCAAGCAAGGTGGGACGTCTGCCTTTGGTTTCAGCATCGCGAAGATCTGCTCCGAAAGTCGGCAGCGAAGCGACCGAGGCGAGGGCGGCGGGCAAGGCAGCTGGGCAGCCCCCACGTACCGGAGCCGGAGCCGGAGGTTGTCATGTCGTAGATGAGATCCTTCAGCGTCTTCCCGGAGCTCACCAGGTTGCACTCGGAGAGGGGCTCCTCCACGTTGGGCTGCTTCGCCCTGCCGCGGGCGCAGCGCCGGCCCTGGCAGGAGCACGCCGCCAGCACCGCCACGAGGGACAGGACGCAGACCGGCACCGCCACCGTCACCGCCAGCACCACGGGTCCCGCGCCGGCTCTGCCGGGAGACTCCGAGGCTTTTGGAAGACACAACAGAGAGCGGGGCGGAGGGAAAAAGACGGTAAGCGAAGGGCTGTGGTGCGACGACGTATTAAGATGTAATGATTTCCCATAGTCGTCCCGACTGGGACTGGCAGCGGCAAGACAGACCACGTTTCTGTAAGTCACGGCATCTTCCCCCCCCCCCCCACGCCTTCTTCACGGGTAGCGTGGGCTCAGGTTAGCACCGCGATCCCCACTGAACAACGCCGTCTCGGACAGACCGCCCCACCGGCGGTTCCTCGAGGAAACGCCAGCGGAGACGTTCGGCAGCGCGTGGCTGGCGGCAGCACAGCTGGAGGCAAGGTGCCGCGCAGACCGTCGCCGCGCCTGCCCCCAGAACAGCCCCAGGAAAGCTCCTCAGACCCGCCGACCCCTCCCCGCAGGGTCCCGTCCGGTTGCGTCTCCTCTTATCTGTTACTAAAACCCACACAGATTTCTCACGGCGCAACGCGTCCTGGCCGCCAGCTTCTCCAGCTAGTCCCACCCCACTTCTCAGTACCACTCGAGACAGCAAACACCCAAAGAACATTTCCTTGCAGTTGTAGTCCCAAAAACGCAGCACGGACCCTACAGAGAATGCGGTTTTAATCTGTTTGCGCTGGCAAAATGCCATTTGTCTGCAGGTAGCTGATCCCCCGCCTCCCCAGTGCAGAAGATCAAGAGATAGGACCAGCAAGCTCACCGCGGGAGCCCCCCCAAGACGTAGCCCAGCGCACAGGGCTGCACCAGCGTGCCCACCACCCCCACAGCCAGCAAAACTTGGGTTCCGCACACAGCAGCACGGGCGGCAGCTCCATACGCAGATAATCCGCGTTCAGCGGGAGACACCTTACCGGCTCTACAACCGGTGGGCGCAGTGCCCTTCCCACGCTTGAAAGCTGGTGTGTAAAGTTCTCAGCACACTTGTCCCTGCTGAAAACAAATCCTTGGAAAAAAAACATTTCCTGACACTTAACACATATGGGACTACAAAGTTCTAGTAAATGA
Organism: Harpia harpyja; assembly: GCF_026419915.1. NCBI lineage: Eukaryota > Metazoa > Chordata > Aves > Accipitriformes > Accipitridae > Harpia > Harpia harpyja. The sequence continues at coordinate 57,161,679 of NC_068946.1, forward strand.
GGCGTTAATAGGATTTCTAAGACAGAACACTTTTGGAATTTGTGTTCGTGAAGCTGTATTTCACAAGGGTCAAGAAATGGGACTGTCCTAGATCATTTTCTATTTTAAAACTATAGGGGTAAAAAACACACATCAAGAAGCTATAGGAATACATTACTAAGGTATTTACTTGCACACAGACACAAATCCCTTAATGCCCCCAAAATTGTAAATAAGCTTAAAAACAAACAAACAAACAAAACCAACAAAATCCAAAAGAATCAACCAACACCACCACCCCCCAAATAATAAAACAAAACAGAAACACGACACAAAAAAAACCCGTCAACACTCAGAATCACAAGTATCAAACAGTGGTTCTAAAGGCTACAGGAGAGTTAAGAATCGTGACCTCCACACCATGCAAAGTCACCCCTTAGCCGTCCCAGAAAACAAAAAGCCCTTCTCTCCCTCTCGGCAAACGCTAAGCGATGTATACACTGTAATCCGAATTTTGAGAGTAACTGAGATTCCAAGTCACTTCAGTGACTTGGAGTCTCAGAAGCAGCAGCCTGATGGCCCTCAGCATTGACTGTTATTTTCCTCCAGTTAATACCACAACAGAAGTACTGCTTCTTCAAAGGACCTTGTCAAGCCATCCCTCAGAACTGCCAGGAGCAAAGTTAGCTGTGCAAAGTTAACTTGTTCCTTGATCAACAAAATACAAAACTTTATTGTTCCCAGGCCAGTGCAAACAGTATCAAAAGGAAAATAATCAGGAAGCTTTGAACAGCAACGACTGAGCTGGCGGGAAGAGAGACTCAGAAGAGTTTTCGCAGACTGGCGCACGAGCTCGGTGCCCTGAACCAGAGCAGCAATTCTCCCTGCTGCAAGCAGCAGTGACAAGCAGTCCTACCCGCAAATCCTTGCTCCTAGCAGCCAGTGATCTTAAGCGCCTGCAGAGGATGCACACGTCGAACGCGGAGAGGCAGGCAGGGAGCAAGCCGTGGTCCTGGTGGGACATCCTTCACCCGCGCCTCCCCCTCGTGCCCGCGCGCCTTGCCGTACGTACGGCCACACCATCTTCTGCCGGAGAGTCATTTCACTTCGGCACACGGTCTGCTGCCGGGTCGCAGCAGCAGTCCCTTCTCGCAGTGTACGCGCACTGCTGTCCTGTATCCCCCTCCTGGTCCTTCCAGCTCCTTCCTCCTCTTCCCTCTTTCTTTGCAGCTCCCTCCATTCCAAAGCACCACTCTTTCCAGAAGCAAACTTCTTAAAAATCTCCATTTCTCTTCCCTTTTTCTTTACTTTCAAGCCTGTTTCCTTGCAGTCTGGATGTTACAGGTGGCAAACCTGTACAGGCAAAAAAGAGTAAGGGTTACTGTTGGCTTTCTGTTTATCTTTAAACTACATACATACTCATGTATATACATAAAACTTTCCAGGATCTCCTGAAACTGGGCAGCAGCTCTAGCAGTACTTCAAATAGGAGAAAAGCCAGGTTTGTCAAGGGCACAATACATTACTTGGCCTAGCTTTTCTTAGCTGCTCCCGAACCAGTTGTACATCACATTAATGCGGTGACACCTCACCCTGCATTCAGAGAGACTGCACAGGCCATGATTTCAGACTGGCAGCTAACGGAGTAACTGCGTGATGACAACAAGCACAAAGGATTGAGGCATAGAGCAAGGCGAGTAGAGAAATGTGCATTTCCACGAGCACTCATTTGTTGCAGGACATGCTCCTGTCTCACGATAAACCTAAAAGAAAGTACCCATTTTTGAAGGGTTTTTAATATTAAAGCCATATTACTACACTGGCTGTGTCTACATTAGTTTGTCATACGTTCTGCAAATCTAGGTTCAGTTCCTAGATTTGGCAACAGAATTAAGTGAGACAACAATGCGGTTTAAGCTTCTGGGACGTGACAATTTGTAAGTCGCAGTGCACTGTTTGTACACTGTAAACCACTGAAACAGGTTTCATAGAATTTTAAGGGGCTCATAAAAAACGCTCAGCATATCTTTAAAAAAAGCAACAAAACCATTCTTATCAGAAAAAAATGTCTGCAATTTTAACAGAGAAGTGATCTGATACATTTTTACTGAAAACATATACGAGCACAATTTGTATCATCAAAGAACTGCAGAGCAGGCTTTGTGAGAGATCTGCAACAGAACTGAATTTTTAGAGCTATTTCCCTCCCATCTGGCATTTTGGGAGCCAGGCAAGCAGCGGGGCAGGCTGGAGAAAGTGGCAGGTCTAGCAGGGTCGGAGCGAGCACAGCAGGCCAGCAAGCTCATTTTGACACTCTGGGGCAAGGAGCAGGAGAGACCTTGGCTGGAGCAGGAGGACGGAGGAGGGAGCACAGAGACAAAGACGCTCATAGCCATTCTGGGGATGCAGAGCGAGACATCAGAGCAAAGCAGAGGCAAAACTCAAAGCCTCTCCCACACCCACTCAGGAGGGTGACATCCAGCATCAGGAATACAAACAGATGCCAGCTTTATGACTTATGCAGTGACAGTTGTTCAGAATAAGATCAAGTTCAGTGATGCTTACAGGTCTCCTCTGAGATGCTGCTAAGTTGAGAGAGCTCAAGCGCAGAAGGCAAGTTAGCAGTGAGACTGGAAGCTGAGGTGTCCAGGCCAGTTTGCACGGGGTCTCCACCGAGTTCCTGGCAGATGAAGAGATCCTGACTGTCTAGAGAAGTTTCTTGGAAGGAGTCAGCCGGAAACCTCCTTCGTCATCCTTTAGTCTACTGGCCGTACCAAGGACAAAGTGCGGATCGAGGCTGGTGGCAACTACTCAAACCCTTTCCAGTTCTTCACAGAGCACACGCAGGAGACTTGAGAAGTACCAGCGCCGTGATTTCTGCTTTACAGTTGGTTGTTGGCCATCTTCATTGCTGACCCCTTGCAGCGCGGTGTCCTGCAGCCAGGACCGCAGCCATGCCCACTTCTGGGCTTGCACACCACGTCCCCTTGGGGATCCTTGGGGCTTCCCACCGCACAAACCACAAAGGAGGAGGGACAAACAGCACAAGTGCAAAACACACGACATGCAAAGTACAAACAGTAATTAAAGGCAACATCACCAGATAAGTGTGGTAATGTTTACAGCAGTTGTGCAATGTTAAACTCTTCGGGAAATAAGAAAATCCCTCATGACTACCTAAAACCATCAAATCAACACCATTAATCATAACATTTTGCAATCTGATTTCGAATGTACTATTCAATGACTTACTAGTCAAGAATAGAAGCTGAAGACATGTTGCCATGTATGAAACAAAAATAGCACATCTGGCAATATTTAGCAATTTCACAATATGATATAGTTATATTCCAAGTTGTGTAAACAAAATAGTACTTTTAGGCAGCAAAAAAAAGGCAGGATTTTTTTTTTTTTTTCCTCTTCAATGGAAAAGACATTCTCGCACACAACATTGGCCTTGCTGTTGACATATAATGGGCACCACAAGACTTCTAAAAGCCCTGAACCATGCATGTTTACGTTCCTAAGCTACTTGGGGAGAAAATTATGTATTCTTTCCAATGTAGTAAGAAAATATATTGCATCTAATGGGGGGCTCTAGTCAGACATACAGAATACTTTTAAACAATTTCAACAATACACAATTTGGACTAGAGTCTAAAATTAAGTTTCTCCAGCTTCCACTGACTACGGACCCTGTCACCCCTTCCATGACATTCAGAAATCAGCTGAGAAAGGTCTGCTTAAGGATCCAGAAGTTCAAGCAAACCCTTCAGGGATACAGCCACGAGATAAACGCACGCATTATCTGAATTGCTATTTCTCCCCCTCCCCTGACCCCAGCCCTGCCTTCTCTTTGCATGGCTATATTCTTACCAGTCCCTCCAGAGAACACAAGTCTGGGACGGCCAAGAGGGACAAAAGTATGTGAAGTATTTGCAGAACGAGACATCCACAGAGCAGCTATGACAGTCTGGAGCTCTGCCCACAGGGGTTCTGTTGAGGAGAACCTCAGAAGATCGGCCCAACCAGGGGATTATCCCAGGAACCGCGCTAGCGGTGCAGCACTGAACTGCACCGACACGAAGAGGAAACAGGTTTGGTGCATCTCACGCAGCTATTTCAGTCTCCGGGCAGCTCTGCACCACTACAGCCCGCGTTCTGGGTCACGAACAGCTGCATCCCAACAGCCAGAAAGAGAATGTCCGTCATTTGAAGGCTGATGCGTTCAGGCCAGCTGTTACTGGACTGAAGCACTTCCCACACCAACCTGCACAGGTCCCAGGGATCACACCTCCTCCACAGCCCCCTTACCGGGCTCAGACCACCCTAGCAGGCTGGAAGGCACTAGATCCAGATGGAGGTTGCTCACAAGCAGCTCTGCCTCCCCACTTTTTTTTTTTTTTTTTTTTGAGTCCTGACCTTCATCCCAGGCTGGCTGTGCCACAGCAGACAAGCTCATTTTTTTCATTAAAAAAAACCAAAACAGAAAACAACCAGCTAAATCACATTTCTGTTACTACTTTGCAGCAGAGCAGCAACACAAACTGTTAATGTTGGCCGCTGAACTCTAGCAGCGGCTTTCAGAAACCATCACTTAGGAGGAAACAAAGTGGCCACACAGAAGAGAAACAAATACATAAAAATATTTCCCCTCCTCTTCATTCCCCATCCTCCCTGTTTTTACCCATCACTAACATTTTAGGAGAGTTAGTGAGAAGAACTGTGTTTTGTCTCTTCACTCGTCATCCACACCTTCCTTCTAACTCTACTCTTGGACCAAGTATGTGCTGGGAAAACAATGTGAGACCTTTTCATCCTGTTCAATAACAGATGAGCCAAAAATAAAGGAAAGGGAAAGCCAGAGCTTTGCACTGAACTGTGGCCCAGCCTGCACATCTCCCTGCCCTTCAGGACCTGAGGAAGCTCTCAAGGTCCATAAACAACTGAAGAGATTTCCCTTACAATTTCATTCAAACACTGCGTTTTATTCAGAAAGTTATTGGCTGAAGGCCGATTTGTCTCATTTTCTGCATTAATATATAACTTATAAAACTTCTGGTACAATAGTGTCTGACTTCTTTAATACCAACATATCCATGTATACTATTCTCCTAGCAGGTCTTTAATGTCTTTAGGCATCTTCAAACAGGTAAATTAAGAGTAATTATTTGTTCATGCAAAACCTACAGACGATATTAAAAAAACCCCAACAAAATAGAAGAATCTCGCCCAACAACTAGTCTAATTGGTACCATTCGTCTCTCTTGGCAATATGAACACGTTCAAGGGATTTTTGTCGTAGGAGCTCTATTGTATTTGCCTTTCTTGCATCCCAGTGTGTGCCACTGTAGGTGATATGAGGGCCATTTGTGCCTTTGTACAGTTTGGGCAACAGGAATAAAGAAGAGAGCTGGCAAATTACTTATTATACAGTTTGTTAATCCCAATATTAGCTTAATCTTGTTGCATAAAGCCTGCTTTCTCCTCTGACTCATTTTCCATTATGCAAATACAGAACAGAAATCATATGCTTTTTATCTCAAGTTCTAGAGATGCTGCTGTGCCAGCAGAGCAAAGAGCCCAGAGCAGAGGGGAGACCATTCTTGCTGTGTGCTGCCTTTTGCTGGAATGACAGAGGTACTTTTGAAGGAAAAACCCTAAAACCAGAGAATTCTTTGCTGTGCTGAAGTTTCGCACCAACTCATGGATGTGCAGCTGTACACACTGAACACATCCCCATGCTTTTTCCCAGAGAGGCTGACATCTTCTTTAGCCGGCCTCTGAAAGCAGTCTGGTCAGAAAGCCCAGAATCCTATGACAAATTTACAAACCCACCTGCACCCGTCCAGCCTCAATCTTCAGCATCTGTAAAGATGGAGACTTAATATCCAGCATCACTAGGTGTTTTGAGATCAAGAGGGTAGAACGAGTAGCAGCATGAACTTTTCTCCACACACCTATAGATGTGCAGACAAAGACACCAGAGCTCATCACCAGTTTATATCTGGTAACAAACGTAAAGCGTCTGAGCCATCAGGCTCTGGTTCAACAGCTGCTGAGTCACCTAAGGAGGTAATTGAAGCCAACATCAACTTTGCTGCTTCGGAGAAGGGATGGGAAGCAAGTTCCCCAGCCTGTAGTTGCTCTTCCTGGGGCCAAACACCACCCTCCACCATAACCAAATGTAAGCATCAGGTTATAAGAAGCTCCAGTACCCTGCCCGGGGCTGCAGGTAAAGGTCTGGCATCTCTGAAGGGGCTTGCGGGTGGGGTAAATCCCACTCACAAGTGGAGTGGGGGCAGAGATCACAAGTACTATTCTCCCAGATCTCAAATATGGCCTGAAAATCCTGTGAGACACAAGTCTACAACTGGAAGAAGTCTTCTAGCTCTTATTAGCAACTCCTCAAAACAGCCTGTTGCATGCTGAGGTGCACAGAGGCAATTTCTCGTACAGAGAGAGATTCGCAGAAAGGTGCATCGAGGAAGCGGCACGCAGGTCGTTTTCTGCAGCCCTGTTATGACATCCCACTGACAAGGGAAGGTCACCTCAACTCACCTGCTGGGGCAGAAAGTATCCCAGTTAAAATAGCAGAAACCTGGAAATGAATTCAGGGTAACACAGAAAAACCCTAATTACTGCAAACTAATCCTGCACTTTGAAACTTAGCACCTGTTAACGCAAAAGACTGTAACGAAATCCCTGCCAACAACAAGAAGCATATAAAAAGGCAGATATCCAGGTTGAATCCGTCCTTAAAGATGTGTATTTTCAGACATTGTAAAAAAACCAACTCAAAACAAGAACCACCTCCTCCCACGCAAGGCACAGTAACCAGAGCTGTACTGCTGACTGAGGCACACAATGCCATCTACAGTTTTACTACGGAAATTCACGCACAGGCAATCACAACAAACAAATTGCTTTCTGCCCTCAGAGATCCTCAGGCTGCAAGTCGTTTGATTGTTTTCCAGTCACTCTTGGTAACATTTACAACACAAGCCCTTGGTAATTAACACAGAGTTGAGCCTGAAGCAGGTCGGCATGAAGAAGAGCTGAAGGACAGCCTTGTGTCCCTGGCTGCGTGTAGCTGCAGTAACCAGCAGGGACGATCCTGGCAAAGCTCCGGACGAGGGATGTGCACCACACTGGACCTTCTCAAGGCTTCTCCTCCTCCGTCAGACTCACTCCTGCCTAAAGGCAAGCTTCTCACATCCACATGCTCTACTTTTAAACTAGAATCTGCATAACGGAGAGAGATAGACAGACGGACGTAACTTCCGTATCAAGATGTCTGTACCAAGTGTCAAACTGCATGTATTATTACTCTTTTGAGAGAGGGTGGTGGGAGGTGGGCTGGCTTAAATAACTACCTTGACAAAGCAGGTGTATTTTAAAGACCAGAGAGCCCGCGTGCTAAGTTAGGCACTCATAAACAGACCCAGTGGCTTACTTAATTACCCCCCGTGGCTGGCAAGGGACAACCAGCCAACGCGAGACAAGCCACACAACGGCACACAGTGACGGTCCAGAGGAATAGGTGACACTACAGACGGACCTCTGGACCAAGCAATCCTACCTGGGACCTTGCACCAGCACGGTCCAAGCACAGCAAGTCCCAGCTGTGTGAATCCTGGCCTAGCCCGGGCTCAGCGGTGGGAACAAAAACTTTTACAATGTCAGTAAGATAATGGACTAATTGCTAAACCTAGAACTGCCTCCGTGTTTTGTCAGACCAGTTGACAGTTCCAGTGCTGGTCACTTGCTACGGGTGCCTCCACTTTAAATTTCTTGCCCTCAGTCAGAGACGAACCCAAGATCTAGATTTGGATTTCTGAGTGCCATATTAAGACTAGAAGTGAAACAAGGAAAAATGCAAGCTGAGCAAGGAGTTGCCTAAAAACTCGCTTTGGAAACAGCAATTTCCTAAGCACAGGAACGCACCTACAAAGGCAGCCTCGGCAATGGCATTCAAACCCGTTTTCTCCATGGCAGAGCCTGCCGCCGCCGGCACGGCAGGTACGCCTCCGGCTCGAAATCTCCCGACGCGAAGGGCGCGGGCGCTGCAGGGATAGCCCAGGACAGCCCTGGCTCCTGCAGCCCAGCTCCCTCACCCTCACAGTCAGCAATGCCCCTTGGAAAGCTTATTTTTACTGGGGCCCGAATGAAGCTTTCCTACAATTATGCAAATTATGTGAAGAAGGGCTCTCAGAAAAGACCAGCAAACAAATAACATCGGCACTGTTAAATTTTCGACCAACATGAATTCCCCCAAATGTTTAGAGCAAAGGGCTCAGGCTAAAAATTAAGTAAGTAATTTTCTCTGGTACTGAAATATGAAACCAGAGGTTTTGCAACTACCAGTTCAAGTGCTAGGACGACAGACATGCCTCCACTGTTCCTCTATAAATAGCAGTTTTCTCCCAAGATTCCAGCACCCCAACTTGAAAAAAAAAAAAAAAAAGCGTGGTATTTTATTTCTACATTTCTAGAGCATGACCACTGTTAGCATCTCCCTTCTGTTGTCAGCTGAAAGAAAAATACTTAAATAATCCTCATTCCTGCCCCACGCAACAGGTGAGATGAGGTACCGGGGTACAGACCTCCCAGGTGCCAGGCTCCTACCTAGGCTGGCTCCTCCAGAGAGGCCGGTGGGAACAGACCTTCCTCGGGCAGCATCCAGCATCTGCCTGTCCGCACCAGGAGGTGACGGTCCCCAAGGCTATCACAGCAACTCCCCCACGGTCTGCCCTCCTGTATCTTACATGATATAGCAAGTCCTTCCAGTCAGAGCCTTTTAAATTCTCTTAAGTACTGTATGATAGCAGCTTAAATGCAAGTTATAATGGTAAATTATGTATTAATTTGCATCTTTCTTACCTGTAACATCTATCACTGGTATAAGTATGTAGAAAGGTATCATCTGATAAAGTAGTACATTTTACAGCTTTCTCAAAGGAGCCTAGATTAAACACAAATCTTGGAAAGAAGAATCAAATAATTAAGCCTAAAACCAGTATAAATGTTTATTTTTAAAAAGCACTGAATCAATTTCATGACACAATTTTGAGTCTGGCAGACTCAAGTCCTGCACCAGCTGTGTAATACACAGAGCTCCTGGAAGTACAAATCTTTTTCCTCCCCCTAACTGGGACCAGGAACCTTACAGTTTCTCATCCCTGCTGGGCAAGAATCAATGATACTGATCTAACACAGAAGAAAAGCTGCCTCACAAGGCGCTAAAATGAACCGCAGAACCCCAAAGTTCGAGACAGACTAACAAGATTACCGAAACCGCATCAGCCAAAGACATCCCCCAGCAATGACTTGGTGTCCTTCACTGCTTTCGCCCCCCAGCAGAAGACCCTACATGCCATATAACCCGTATCAACGGAGAGGACACATCTGCCTTCCTGACCACAGTGGAGCCGCTGCAAACCCTTTGCTTCTAACGCACAGGTGCACCAACATAACCTGCAATAATTGCTCATCAATCCAGATCACAAAGACATGGCACTCGGTGACACGGACTGGCCAAGGACAACGAGGAGAGCTGGGGGACTGCCCCATCACGGGTCACACCACACTGCCAACCCAGACACCTGTCTGCCCGAAAACACGGGGTGTGCTTCCCATATACAATTCACAGTCAGCACCTACAGCAAACCGCCTTCCTTCCAAACATCTCTAGTGTGAATCTTACCCGAGCCATCTAAAGCAGGTCTTTCAAATTGTGTGCAGAAATGTTTGAGACTGTAAAACTTCAGCCAGTGCAAGGTCTTAATTATTTCCTTGTGTCGCACCAGTTAACAGCCCTCAGCTCCTCACAGTTGCTAATTCACAGCTGCTATACATTGCTGATCCATGCTCCATGGAAAGTCCCCAGAACATCAGATATCATCTTTCTAACATCTAGACTAATGCCAATTCAAATCACAAACTCCCTTAAGATATTCCAGCCCATAAAATCTGTCAGGTTACAAGTCTGTTTCCTACAGACATTTCCTTTCATCTTCACGGTTAATGCCTCGTGGGCTATCAAAGACAGCATTTGGAGTATCTTTAGGAGATGCAAGAAATTCACTCTTCCCCAAATAGACTTGCAGTTTAGATTTTCCTGTCTGAAACAAGTTGGGAAAAAAACAGCTACTCTTTTACAGCCAGCCTTTAAAATGCCCATTAGCTGGCTCTCACGGTCACGCGCTCCGCACACTATTTCTGCGCTCTCAAGCTATCACCCAAGTGTTTGAACAGCATTTTGCACTCGGACGGCACTTACCGACGGGCAGGCGGAGGGTGATGTTGTTGCAGAAGTCGGTGTAGCAGCACTCGGTCTTCGTGATGTTCTTGGAACTGTGGCAGAAGACCTGCGCGTTCAGCTCCGGCAGGGAGACGCAGGACTTGATCACCTCCTCCCGCCCGTTGGTCAGCATGACCGAAGCCCAGCAGGCACCCTCCGTCTGGCAGGTGAAGTTGGTGTGCTCGCACAGCTGGCACACGCACTGCAGACCTGAAAAAGAGGTTTTCCACCTTTTGTGAGAAGACCCCGGGAAGACAGATCCCCACAGCAACTGTGCCAGCTTGTCCGGCCGGTTGGCCGAGGCTAGCCGGTTCACCACGAGCACCCCGCGGGAGCTCCAGCGCGAAGCCCGTCGCCCGTGCCGGTGAACGGACTCCTGGGCTGCGGGAAGAAGCCGGTCCCGGGAGGTCCCCGACAGCACCGGTCCCCAGCACCCCCCGATGACAAGTTTTTACACCAGGTGGTCCTTGGTCACAGGCAAGTGCTTAGCATCTATCTCGCATGGTGGAGAAGACCGACTGCCCCAAGAAGAAGTTTCTGTGAAAGCTGCCTTTTGGCCTAGGTGGGGAGATGGAGGTTCAAGTCTTCAGTTTGTGTTCTCAGCTCCCACGGACTCAAGACAACACCTCAGAAAACGCTCAGGACAAACGCACGGGCACCTGCTCAATTTTGAGATGTATATTTAGACACAGCTACGTTCATTATGTACTGAATTTTAAATAATATCAACAGCCGCTGTTTAGGTAGCTAGGCTGACTTCCCAAAACACGGCCACCCCTCACCTGTGCCACCCCCCAGTGCTAGCAATATGCAACGCCTCGCCGGAGCCGACTGGGTTAGAGCAACGAGTCTGAGGAATCGCCAAGATGCAAAGTCCCGGCACACACCTACGCCCTACGGACAGACACAGGCAGTAACTACGGACTTCTCCTCCCCCCGTCTTCTGAGACGATGCACCTTTTTCCAGGCACACAAACATCTGCCCAATTCCTTTTGGTGCAAAAGCCTGATGACTTCTAAACTTTGCATGTTTTTAACCATATCTTCATGTTTTACCAAATCAAATAAAGACATTTAATAACTGCTACATTTTCCAGGCTTCATTGATTCTTGGAAGATGAGGGGGAAACCAAAGCCACATCATCTCAGTGAAACACTAGATGTCAACAATAAATTTTTTTGCCTTCCTTGTTTTCTTTACCTGCTTCATAACAAACAATTTTTGCTTGCTTCATGCCAGGTTTAGGCGCCTGTACTAGCAGTGAGATGATAACCAAAACATCTTAACCTTGGGCTGAAAGCAATTTCTACAGGAAACCCTTCCGTAAGTACACTTTATATGATTATTTTGTTTCTGTAAAAAAAGAAAAGAACAAAACCTCATTTCAGAGCACAGAGACTTGATCTCTTCAACTGTTGCCTTAAATAGTTCTTATCCCACCACAGGGTCCCCAAAATGCATTCCGTACACCTTCCCGGGTCAGTTATAACTCTGCAAGATTGAACCCTGCTCTATTTACAGGAGCCAGGATATTAAAAAAAAAGTAATTTTATCCATAAATCCACTTTGTTTCTTTGGGAATTGGGCAGGGGGAGGCTGTTTCTTTTACTTAAAGATAACAGACATCCGAAAAGTAAAACCACGAGGAGACTAGGATGGCCACCAGGAACAGAAGAGCTTTCTTCTGATCACCAGCTAGCCCCCGACAAGCCAGCATCCTCCAAGAGCTGCCACGTTTCTCTCTCTGATGCCCTTCCCTGATCAAACTGGGACCTAAACCAGCCTCTGCCGTCACCCCACGCTGACAACCAGCGAAAGGTTTGCGTACACGAGAGCGCCCGGGCTCTCGGTGTAGTTTATCATGTCCCACAGCCACAGCTGAGGAGCACGGTGTGATGCCCGACGGCTGTGGCAGCACTCGCCATGCGGCAGGAGCAGCAGGGACTCGTCTCAAACAGAGTCTCCGGAGGAGCAGAGAAGTCCTAACAGACGTCAGCACAAATCTGATTTCTGTTTCTGTGACACTATTTGTTTTCCTTACAACAATCTTCATCCTGTGCAACCCTTCTGAAATAACAGCTTGTAGTGTTTATCTGCAGCTCGGGCCCGCAACAAACTTCCTTGGCACCATATGTTCGTGTTTATCCTGGATGCAGGGTACGCGAGGAACCACATCACTGTCTGTCTGCGGCGGCTTTCTCTCAGTACAGGGAGTGAGCACAATCAATCACCCAGCATCAGAACAGGTGAATCTCTTCCTTAAAGACATTACCGTAGTCCTAGAAGAGATGCCAGGAGCAAGACTCATCAGATCCAAGAAAATAAGAGATCTAACAGAAGAAAAACAGACACATCATCCCCAATAATGCAAAATAAAAGCATTACTTGAGGAAATGAATAAAAGACTGTCGCAATTGTCTTCAGTGTTTCAGACACATCATTATGCTGTTTTTCTCCCCCTTCTCATGGCCTAAAAATAAAATGGGAAATGGTCTTTACGACACCATCCACAGTAGATAGCTGACAGTGTTATCCATATTCTGGTATTTTGCAGATTGCTTGAGAGAGGAGCTGATCAAAACTGTCACTGCAAGTCCTGAACTCGGCTCCAAGGGCACCATGAACACAGGGTGAGAAAAGGATGGCTAAGGGGCTCTGTATCCCCACTTTGACCAAGCTAAGACAGCCACTTATTTCCAGAATGAAAGGGCCCTTGCACCACCTCGAGCCTATTTGTAACAAGAGCCAGCTGGAAGTCACGCTGGCAGACAAGTCTGACGGGTGGCTCGCTTGGCAGGGAAAGCAAGGGGTGCCACTGCTTGAAGATCAGTATTTTCTACTGTTGTATTCAGAGAGTGGTTTACTCTGCTGGATGTCCTTTTTCTTTCTACATCACTGATAGAAAAAGCCTAACCCCATTTTTCCTTTTAGTTCTGAGCGTTTTGCTCAAAACCGATTTGTCCAATCTGCTGCCCGCAATCAAAAGTTCACAGACCTATGGAAATCAGCCCTGTTCCCTGCAGAGCTGTTTCTGCAAGAAGCCACTGTGCAAAGAAGAACAAAAAGAAATAAAGTTTCGGTTAAAATTCTCAATACAACCCAACCACATTATTATTGCTTCTGAAAGTGAACGCATTCAGCCACCTGATGACAAGCTGGGAGGACCAGGAACAAGAGCATGTTGAACTCAATACTTCCACAGAATTTTCATGGACACTAGAAAGTCCTGGAGAGAAGATGGCTCGACAAGCATTCCCTCTTCTCCTTCGGAAATAAGTCGTGCGAGGCAGGCACGCAAACTTCTGATGGGAACACTACATTCAGTTTGGAAGAGGCGGGAGAGCACATGAAGAAAAACTTGTCTGCAGCCAAAACCACTACATCCTAAAAAACATTTTAATGTATGTTTGTCCTACCACACTTGAACTGTTGTCTTTTTTTCATCACTCCTCTTCAAAAAGCTGAGAACCACTGTCCCAGCAGGTACAAAGCCTTCAGCCCGTGCTTCCCAAGCCAGCTCCTCCCAGCTGTCCTCTTCTGGTCCTGACTCTCACCCCATCCCAGTTCTTGTCCCCCCCACGTTCGGCAGCTCCAGACTCCCACTGCCACCTAATCCCAGGAGCTCTCCCCAGGAGTGCCCGCAGCTCCCATCCGCTGCATCCTCTGACCGCCTCTGCTCCCGAGGTGGCTCGCGCTCCCTCCTTACACCCCGCCAGCTCCCGAAGCCTCACTGACGCATCCTCCCAGCCCGCACGTCTCCTCCTTCACCCTCTCCCAGGCTCCTGCTTTACTCCCCTGCTCTCGGTCCCCTCCTTTCCTTCCTGCGGGGCTGCCAGCTGCAGCACGAGCCCCCGCAGCCTCTCGATCCCAGCTCCATCAGACTCTTCCCCCACCTCTCGGCCAAGGATTCCTCCTCTCCCCGCTCGGCAGCAGCGTTCAGTGCCGGGGCAGGGGAGGCACCGTGCTGGCAGCACTGGGGAGAGGCTTCTCCGCTCTCTGTCACTTCCCACAGCCATGCACTAGACTGCATCTGAGACCAGCTGCTCAAGTATTGACTGAAGTTCTGCAAGTCCCTACATGCAGCAAGAAATGCTTGTTCCCTCCACGGGGAAGGTGCACCGCGCTTCTCCAGCTCTGTTCACAGGGACGGTCCTGGCAACGTTACCAGTGCTGCACTGCAGGGGGGGCGAAATCGGGACTTCCACCACCGTGGAAACCAGAGAAGTGGAATAAGGTGATTGTGAAGGAGTTAAAGGGAGAAGGATCAAAGAGGCAGGAGGAAAATGTGCTCCCAAAGTTTCAAAATAAGGCACTCTCTAATCCAGTAACAAACATGACTCCTTTATTTACTCAAGCACAACAACATTTCCCTTAAAACGTTGCATTCTCTGGTTGAGAAATCAGGAGAAAGTGAACAACTGAAATATGCCCTGGCCTCAGAGAGCTATGTTAGGCATCCAAGCTGGGCTACCAACGGTTACAGTTCTCTGAGGATGTAATTCTCCAGCAGTCATTAACAAATTTGTCCTGAACCTCCCCAAAAGCACCGCACCCCCGCAGAGGCTGCAGCCCCGTGAGGGTCACGAGCGCATTGTCCAGCCGTGACCGGCGGCACAGCCCACGGCAGGGCCGGGGCACGGTACGAGAGGACGCGCCGCGGGTCCCCTTCACTAGGGACAGCAGTTACAAAGACACCTTGCATGGCAGAGGCGTGCAGTTCCTCTTGTCTTCCAAAGAGGAGCGTGGCACTTGGCAAGACCCAGGTGAACAACAGGAGGAACTAACAGCCAACCGAGGCGACTGGGAAGCTGATTCACAAATTGTCAGATACACAAGGAAAGCAACTTTTAGGTATAGGGACCACGAGAAACAGGTGTTCCTGGGTTTAGCATTTTTAAGACATAAGTAGTTCTCAATGATTTTTTTTCTGCTGTTATTGCAATAGGAGCTGAGACTATATACCAATTTCTTGGACGAGACCCACTACGAATCAAGGAGAGGATGACTTGTTCTTCGGAGCAGAAAACAACCTGCATGACTGACATAAAAAGGAATGGTTTTTTCCTTTTAGTTTGTAATGCAACTGTAAGAAAACACACAGTACAGGCAAACACACTGTGCAATTAACTTACGTAGCAGGAAGAACTGAACCAGCATCTGATTTACAACAAATCAACACAAAGATTCACAACAGAAGATTTTTTTTTTTATATGCTTCCATTCGTTTTTTCTCAAGTGTCAGCTTCAAATACATGAATCACTAGATAACTAAGGAACAAGAATGATACTACATGCGAACAACAGATGGAAGAATACAAGTTTAGACACCAGCTTAATGAAAGCAGCTAACAATTAAAACAAGTACATAGCCATAGTCCAACCTCAAAAGTTAAGTGGAAAGAATTGAGCATATAAATGGCATAAGCTAATACTGTGGGACTAAAAGAATAAACTAAAAACTATGGCAATAAAAAGCCCAGACTTGCTATCTCTTATGAACCACACAAGGTTCTATATTTCAACACAGACTTCTTACTACACAGATTAACAAGGCATTAGTCTTCCATTAAGTCATAATCCAGTGCTACCCACAACAGTTAGCAGTTTCTTCTTGTGACTACAGGGCAGTAGAGCATTTCAAAATTAAATTGGAAAGCAAATATCTAAGTGGCCTTACAGCAATTAACTGTCTTTAATCACGATGGGAAGGAGGGCTGAACATCCAGAACGTTTCCATCCTCAATCATTCTGTACAGTCATTCTGTATTGTGCCCTTCTAGATGTACTTTCATTTTATTCCCAAACTAAGAGATCTGGGGCTCATGGGAGCGTAGGCTCCCATCACTGCCTGGGTCCCCTGCCTCGGGCACAGACCCCAGCGGGAGGACGCAGCTGCCCTCCGGCCACCTTCGCGTGGGGTTACAGCACTGCAGGACCCATACCTGGACCTGACCTACCAGCCGACCCGACCACCTCGCGCTCGGGAGGGTGCCAGGTGGCAAAAGCGTCACTGTTGTAAAAAGGGGCTCAAAAGAGACCATAAAAACTACAGACTGGCTGTTTCCCCTTGTCCGGTCCATTGCTTGCGATGGAGCTAGAATAAAGACCGGAGCAGGCGCTGGTAAAGGTGCCACAGGGTCGGTGCGGGTCTGGCGCAGTCCCTCGGCAGGCGTTCTCTGACCGAGTCCGCACGACTGCTGGTAACGGACCACGGGCAAAGAAACTTCTCTGCCGCAAGGCAGAGCTGCTTCGATCTTCACCAGAGGTCAGCCCGTTTGTCTGGTAGCAGCTGAGATAAAAGGCAGAGGGAAATGGTCAGCTTTCACAGTGAGAGGCTGTTACCTGCAGAGTCGTGCAGAAATGTGTGTTGTGCGCTCCAGTGATCTGGAAAGGGGGATCGATAATAAAGCAATAAGGTTTGCTGAGGATATAAAAAGCAGAACCAACTTCAGAGCATCACAAAGAAATCTCGCCATGCTGAGGGATCAAAAGCCAAAGGAGAGTAAAATCATGCAGGAGAAAAAACAAGGTCAGCTGCGTATGTGCAGTAACCAGTCCAATATTAGCTATCACCACTCAGGAACAGAGGCGGCTGTGCCTTTCTGGGGAGCTCTGGAGAACATCAGCTCAGCTCACGGAGGGGAGCACAACCGAGAGAAACCAGGAGGCGATCCAATACCGTGTTCTGCCATTTGGGATTGGCTCCCATCACCCACTTCAAAAGGGCACAAGAGAAGTAGAAAGAGTTATGGGACAGACAGCAAGGGGGTCTGGACATAGATTAAGAAACTGGGCTCTTTCACGTCAAAGGCAATTTTGGGGAGATACAAAAGTTTTATAAAGAAATCCTAGATCATATTGAGAAGACAAATGGGATCAGCTACTCACCACTTCCCATTAACTCAAAAGCTCTCGGGCAGCACAGACGTCATTGACAGCAAATTTACAATAAGAGGAAGCACTTGTCCTTCTCATGCTGCCTTGCCACCTTCCCCAACAGCGTTAAGTGTCGATATTATTGCCACTGCTTAGGATAAAGCATTAGCGTATTGAAAAAGTCATTAGACAATTCCACCTTTATGTACTAGAGATTTATAGAAACTGCCATGCATAATGATACAAATACATCCTCTAACTGAGAGCCCTTAACCTGCAAGCTGCCGAGAGCTGGGAGAGTTCAGGACGGAGTTCAGAAAGCACGTTCTGTGCTCACATCACGTCCCACCTGCCTTCCTCGAGCATCTGCTGGAGGAGCAGCAGTGGTGGGGGCTGCTGAGACCACCCTTCTGCCTCCCGTGCACAGCCACGAGCGCAGACAAGCCAGGAGGGGAGAAGAGTTAACTTGCAAATATTGACTGAAGCTCTGCGAGTCTTCTTGTGCAGCAGGAAACGCGTATTCCCTCCCAGAGCACTGCGCCCGTTCGCATGGGCAAAGAGGGATCTGTCTCCTACAGCCAGCCACATTCATGGAAGTGACAGCGTGTCGCTGTCAAATTTATTCTCTTGTAACACATTTCTTCAGAAGATGCAACCAGAATCTTGAGCAATGACAGGTCTTAAAAAAAAAAAAAAAAACAAACAACTTGCTTTTTGGACTACTATGAAGAACATGCAGAATTTCCCTCTCTGTAGAGGGCTCTGGAAAAAAGAAATAGTAGGAGCAATAGTAGATTAAAAGCTCACTATATAAACATACCGCCAAAAGGGCTGATACCAAACTAGGCAAAAACTAGAAAGCTGTAGAGAAGAGAAGAAAAGCAATTATTCCAGAACTGAAGAAAATGTCTTTGAATGAGAGACATCAAATAGTTCCAATGTTTTCATTTCTCAGAAATACATATGGGAAGTGATTTTATTAAAGTGTGCAAGTATCTTAATTTTGGAAGGAGGATACTGGGTACTCAAAGTCCCTGTTATAGAAAAGCTCAGCAACCGTGACAAAAAAACAGTAGACAGAAACTGAGGCCAGGCGTTTAAATTAATATTAACTGAGCAGGGAAAGGGCAACAAAACCCAGTGAAATTATTTTTGCTGGAATAAGCTGTCAAAGGACATTTTCTAATTCCTCATTAGCTTTGAATAGGTGAGGTATCCTTTGAAAATTTATGCTTTATGAAATATAGGCTATGCGGCAAAACACTATGCATGAGAGAATTTTGTGAAATACAGCATATACATAAAGCTGAAGAAGAATCTGCTGGTCTCAGTCTATAAGGCGCTGAAGGAGGAAGATCCAGTGTAGGGTTGAGGGTACAAATTCCAAGGGGAGGTGGCTGCGATAACACAGTGCTGACAGCACTTACTGACTCCAAGTCTGAAACGGCTTGCATAAAAAAAGAACACCTAGCATTAAAAGCTGAATATAGTCAACACCTGAAAACAGTTTGACAAGGTATTTTACATCCAGGAAATCACACTGACTGTCTTTTCTATTGCCACACAGTTCCCCTCTGGTTAAATACAGCTTTTTTCACAAAACATAGGTACTACTGAAGAATGAAATTTTACTTTGAAGATGAAAATTTGGATGTTTTCAGATCACTGTATTAAGAGCAGCAAAGTATTTCAAACAACATTTGGAAACCTAAAATGTCCCTTTTACTTAACTGCTGCTGGTTTTACCCCATTTTATGTAAGACTGAAAACAGGTACTGCTGGAGAATTAAGAGCGATGCGAATTCTGCAAACACTGCTCTGATTACCTAGAATCAGCTTCCTGGTAAACATGAAATCAAGAAAACATTGACTTTTTAGTGTACTTTATTTTTGCCACCATCAAACTTAAGATGAACCAAGAACAGAAAGATAAAATGCCCATTGCCTACTGGCAGTTGGACAAGACGATCGTTGTAGGTCTCTTCCAACTGAACTATTCTCTTCTAGAAGAAAAACTTAACTTGCAAAGACTATTTATTCTGGAAGAAAGCATTCCCAAGGCTATACCCAGCAGTGAAATACAGCCACCTCTGAATGAAGGCTGGCACAGGCAGATGGACAGCCAGAGTTACATCCATCGCTTCGGCGCTAAGGCAATGGAAGAATTCTCTCATCTTGGGGGACGCCGGGATTACAGCGTCACTGAACGCGCTCAGGACAGGACAGGACGTGCGCTAAAGCGACAAAACCTGCCAACCCCCATCAGAGCGACTTGCAGGCGCCCAGAGTCATCTACACATGTCCAAAGTTGCTGGGGGGTGGGCGGGTGTGGTGGCGGTACCCCCCTCAATGAGTATTCACAGCATCAACATTTAGGCATCCGATCTGGGCTTCAATTAGGACTTTGTTCTTTGCGTGATAGCTAGAGACAATCCAGGATAATTCAGAGCCTAACAGCACTTGAGGTACTAAGAGAAAAACTGCATTTTTGAACTGGGATGGAGTTATTACCTAAGTATCTCTTCCCTATCATCTGCTCACTGCTCAACACTTTCATGTCGCAGTTCTGTTAATTACCAGGTTATCAGAACGCTCACAGCTAGGCAGAAGCTGAATTTCTAGCCTACAAAAACAAGGATGGAAAAAAAGCCCTGAGCCTGTTCCCTCCCAGCACCTGATATGGAGAAGAATATGGTAACAGCTCTGAGGGGCTTCAGCATGATGTTCAGGACACCTTTTTCTAGGGATTTTTGCTGAAAGCTCTGACATCTCAATGCCATAACCCGGAACTCAAGACAGACTTCAGCAGGCGCTCCAACACAAACCCGGCTGAATAGACAGGCACATCCCACAGCTCACTCGCATCCTGACCGAGGGATGGACGGCTGCACAGCACGCATGGAGGACAACCATACCACTCTCGTTCCAGCAGTGCTCTTCAAAAGTGACAAAAAATCCTGGCCCGATTAAAGCCTAGAATAATTATTTGCAAGCAACTGGTAAGGATCTAGAGCCTACTCCAAAAAAGCAGAATTAATTTACACCCACTCACCCCACATACAGTCTTTTATCTGTGCAAATTATTGGTAGATCATGCAGTCAAGCCATTAAGTGCTTGTAGTTCTCATCCATGTTGTTTCATTAAAGCTTTTTTATTATTAGAGCTTTTACTAAAATCTATGAAAACAGAGCTTCAGTGAGCCACAGAAATGAGAAGATAGCATCATACTGGTAATTTGTTACATAGCAGTGAATTAAATCGTTTAGCGAAATACAACTGCTTTGCTATTGCGGTGCTTCTTTCCAAGGACATACTATTTTGGGGGCTTGACAACACGTAGGCTTTTCAATATTACCAGTTAATAAGGATTAAGCAAACCAAATTATTAAGCTGGAAGAAAGATGCTTTTTGCAGAATGCGGCTCTCTGGACCTGTCAGCGACACACACTTACACGGACGTGCAGTGGCTGGCTCACAGCTTTGCGTGCAGGCAACAGCCATCGCCGTGCGTGTTATGTACCTCAGACTTTCACCCCAACTTTACATTCTATAGGAAACACTGGAATAAACGGAGTGTGCTAAGAATTCAGACTTACGATTCACAAGGCATTTTCAGCGATTGTTTGTAGCCCAATACAAGGACATCATACAGTATGGAAAAGACAAGAAGATAAAGTTGTTTTAATACAGTACTACTCGTGTAGCAAGAGTGCAATTTTATGCCATTTTCATGTGTTTATCCTTATGTAACAGTTTTCAATAGCAATCTATTTTGCTTCTCATTTTTAAACAGAAAGTGTATATTATACTTGGCTGTAAGCAGTAGTTGCTTGTGTGTGTGAGCTCCACTCTGCTTTCAGCTACGCAAACTAACGGCACTCCCACGGTTACGGTGAAGACCCACACTTGCCATTTCACACCTACCTGGTTTATTGTACATACAGGCATCTTCACCATGCATTGGGGATAGCTTATGGGTTTTGCAGTTTGCCTTTTGGAGGATTAAAATGCACTTAAGTGGGAAACAAACTCTTTCAAACTTAAAATATGTCTAAAGGCTCTCTTAAGAAATACAAAACAAGACAATTCAGTGCTGAGCGCTACAAGAGGCTGACATGTCACCACCACATATAGCAACACTTTTTCTTACTGCAATCCACGCCCTTAACTCCTGTTTATTTAGAAATGCCACAGCACACCGAGTACCCTCTACTTCCCTGAAATAATGCTGTGAAGAGCATGGAAGAGTATGCAAAGCCTTTAATACAACACAGATGGAGGTGACATATAACAAGGGTGGTAGGAGCCAGGAGGGGGAAGCAATTTTGAGAAGCCCACATGAGGTAAAAGCAGATAGGAAACAGTAGGACTGTTCACCACATAAGTAGCAAAATACTTTTCCTCTTAATGCTATAAATATTCCTGAATACTGGGGCACGATGGAGGTTCCTCAGGAGCCCTCCACTGCCCAGCACAGCACCTTCAAACCTGCATGAGTGAAAGCAGGGGATAAAAAGTTTACCAGAGCATGCTTAGTCGTGTACCTTGATCAGACAGGTTTGCGGTGGGAGTATGAGGAGGCGTAGAGTAAATCAAGCAGATGCACAGCTAAACACTTGACACTCTGCAGCAACTGCCGCTTGAGACCCGAAGACCCTTTCTAGGTACGCATAACTCCCCTTGGTGCCCCTCTAAAGAGCTGTAAGGGTGACGAGGATGTCTGCCTATCCTGGACCATATGCACACATACTGTCCCTGAACCAGGCTCTGAAAAGGTAACTGACAGGCTAAGAAAAACAGAGGACAATACTACTGCAACTTCAGAGAGCAAAGCAATGCAAGACCGTTTCATATAAATGACAATCAAAGCCAATGAGATTTGTTAGTGTCCCGAATGGTCTCCAGAGGGAAATGGTAATGGCCACAGCACTGGTGATGCTTCAATTCAATTCAAGCAGATCAGTGAAAAACAAGAGTAGCACGGGGTTGCCTATCTCTACGGTTCACTTCCAAACTTGAATAATAAAAAACTAGACCAACAAAGAGAAGAGCTCAGACAGATCAGGTTTTACGCCCCTTGAAGGTGGCAAAGATTCACCAGATGTACAATACCATACAGGAGTACTTCAAACATCAACAGCTAAGCTTTGTTACTCCTCCTTTCCCAAAAGAAGGGATTACATGAGCACTTTGATGGGGGAGTGGGCACAGTCCTTCCTTTCAGCTTGGGGCTGTGACCACCCCTCTTTGCAAGAGTGTAACGAGCATCACACCAAGAAACTCCTGTGGTGAAAACATCGAGAGGAAAGCAAACTGGAGTAAACCTAACGGAAAAATCTTAAAACGTTCTATTCTACACTGCCTTACTAACTGCTGGTTTAGAGAGCGTTACCTGAGAGCACAGGTTTAGTTTCTAAAGGAAAGGTTGAGAGGAACCGGTGTTTCACACCACCTGCCGCGCAAGAGAAGAACCTATATGGGTCAAACCTCGAGGCCGCGCGTTTCGCGCCCCAGCCCAAAGCCCACCAGTGGGTTGCGACCAGCACCTGGTCCCCACGGGGCAGGATGGGACACGCCGGCCTGGGCCGCCCCGCACGACACCCAGCGCGGGGGGCCCTCGCCGCGACCGACAGCGCTCGCTCAGCCCCAGCACCTGCCTCCCAGCAGGAGGGAAAGGGCGAGCCGAGCTTCGGGTGCAGGCTCCAGCACCCTCGGGCCGAGACCCGCCAGGCATCGCCTGCCAAAACCCAACGGACCGGGAACTTTTGAGAGCGCCGTGCCGCAACGCCGCGGGCTGGAAACCCGCTCCGGGCCGGTTATTCCCCGTAAATCCCAGCTGACCTATTTCTTGCCTATACGTGTCGATCACAATTCAATGCATTAAGCGCCTTAACCTCCCGAGAAACAACCCTGACCCCGGCCGGGCGGGGTGCGCTGCTGCCGGAGCGCCGGGCCCCCGGCGGGGCGGGGGTTCCCGGGGCGATGCGGGGGGGGGAGGGGGGGTGTCCCGGTGCTCGGCGCGGCGGATGAGACGCTCCCCCCCCCCCCCGCCCACCCCCACGGCGATCGCGCATCCCCGGGTGCCGGTGCGGCCCCGCCGGCCGCCCTACCTGCGCACAGCGAGACGGCGGCGCCCAGCAGCGGCAGGGCCAGCCGCAGCGCGGAGCCGGCCGCCCGCCCCATGGCCGCGCACCGGCGGCGGGGCCGGGGACGGATCCTGCTGCTGCCGGGCGCCGGCCCCGCCGCCTCCCCGCCGCCGCCGGCAGCTGCCCGCACCGCCCGCCCGCCGGCAGCTATAGCGGTGCGGGGAGGGGCCCGGCCCGGCTCCGCCCGCCCGGGACGGGGGACGGGGCCGGCCGCCGCCGCCGCCTCCTGCCCGGTCAGCGCCCGGGGGAGCGGCGGGGGCGAGGCGAGGCCCGGGGAGCCCCTGGCTCCGCACCCGTGTGTGTCCCCCCCCCCCCGCCGGGTTTCGCCTGCTGCCGGCGGGTCCGGGCGGCCGGAGCCTCAGCGTTCCCCAGCGCAGCCTTCGGGAAGGTTTAACTGCAGCCCTACGCAAAACCAGCCCAGGAAAAGCGACTTCGCCTCCCTTTTCCTTTTTTTTTTTTTTTTTTTTTTTTTCTTCTTTGCCAAATACCTGTTAGTGGGGTTTGGCACCTTTCCCTCGGCTGCTTCATCAGCCTGTGCCAAATTGGCCACAAACAGCAAAATTCTGAACGGCTTTCAGCGCTTCTTCAGTAGCTTGTGATCTGTTCCACACCGAGACCCTCATTCACCCCCTCGCCTCCTTACAGAGCCTGGATGGCACCAGCATCCCCAACGCGCTCTCGTACGCCACAAAGCACCAGGGCGTTTTTTGAAGCCGTTGTGCCGCTGTAACCCAGAAGCCTCGGTAGTGCTTATGGGTATCACCATAAAAATCAATGAAATTTAAATCCAGATATAATCGAGTCTATTCTAAAAGTGTTAGTGGAGCAGACTTTGTAAATTGCCTTTAGAAGGTGTTGCACGTGCTCCATTTCTCTGTATTTGTTTTAAAGTAAAAATACTAGGCAAGATCCCTGTTTCCCACACACTGTCAGATGCCTCTCTAGATTTTCATTACTGCCATGTAATACTTTGTTATTATTATTATGACATCTCTATTAAGCCTTTTACACTTCCCTAGACAGTAATTCCTAGCAGCGATCTCTTTCCAGTTTTTTGAATACTGAAGTTAGTGGCATTTGTCAAATCAGCCTTTTGCAGCCCACCTTGTTCTACCTGTTATTTCCAAGTACGCTGGCAGAGATTCCATAATTGTATCAAAATGCCGGGGGGGGGGGGGGGGGGGGGGGGGAAGAAACTACCACCATCTGCTGTTTTTGTTCATGTAATTTTCCTTAAGTATTTATTCAGGGTTGCAACACTGGCCATATTCACCAGGTCTTTCCTGGCTCCTAATCCCAGATGTTTCTCCGCTGTAGGATCACAGCCGAGCCTCCCCCCCAACTCCCTCACTAGGCTGCTTCCACACACCTTTTGCACTCGTGTTGCTCCTAAGGCCTTTTCCAAGGCAATTATAGCCAGGGAGTTTCAGCAAGGTCCTGGGATTTGGGAATTCAATGCATTCCAATGCTTTGCTGCTAACATTAGAAAATCAGTTTAGGACTTGGTTCAACTAAGAGTCTGGTGCTGTGGAATGGAGACCCAAATAACCTGAATGAAAACTTGGCATCAGGAAACGCTGAGTGCACGGACCTACTGATGCTCCCACTCCGTCCCCCTGAGCTTAGGCACCGCAGTGAGTCATCCCTACTGCCTTGGGACCCTTGGAGCCTCCTCCATAACCTCCTTTTGAAAAATTAAGCAGATTTAACTAAATTCTTTTAAAATATCTGGGAGGAGGAGTGCCCAGCTGTGTAGAAATAAAATCGGTGATGGAAGACTTTACCTGGGAAGCAAGAAAGCTGGGCTTGGTTCCCTCTGCAACTGAAAATGCTATTCCGGCTCCCGGGGAAGAGCATGGATCAGCTGGCCCCCGGCGCGGCCGAGGGCTCGCTGCGCTCCCATACGAACGGTGTATCCAAGGGAGGTGCCTTCCAGGGAGGAGGAAAGGAAGAGAACACCACTGCACACACGCAGCAAGAGGAGCACGACTGCCTGCCTTACCGGCTCCCTGTGCCCTCGGACGCAGACCAAAGGGAAATTCCCTGGGCCGTAGGGACAAAAGCCCCAGCATCCCCTTGTCCCCCAGGTGCAGAGAGGTAGCGTCTTCTCTCCCCTTTCTGTCGTCTGAGAGCACGGGTCTTTGCTCAGTGTGCGGACCCAAAGGACAAAGGCTGCCAGCTTAAAAAGATCTAATTTACAATCCAGCAAAGCAAACTCAGCATGGGGTTTTTTATGTTTGTTTCAGTGTTGTGGGTTTGCTCTGTGAATTTTATTATGTGTTTATCTCAACTAATGTGCTCAGATTAATATTACTTGATCTGTGTTTCTGCATTACTCTTTCACAAGCAAAAATCCTTTGACTAAATGCTTTTTGAAAGAAAATTAATTAACCTATACCAAGATACAAATACAGCAAAGATGTAAATCCAAGTGGTCTAGGATTAAGTAGCCATTAAATAAGACCAAAAAAAGCTGCTCTTCTACAACTTTTTTTTTTTTTTCTTTTTAAATTGTCATCCAAATATATCCAGGGAAGGTATTCAGGACTTCCATGTCACCCCATCATCAGTTAAATGCAATGGGAATTAAAACATCTTATTCCAACCAAGTTCAACATGTTGACTATTTCATAGCAAAACATTATAGGTACATGTAATATCATACTGAAATATAACACAGCAGCATATTATATACCTTACTGCTATATAAATAATGGAGAGTGATTAGAAAATACATGCCAAGATCTAATTAAAAAAAAAAAATGCAGGTTTGGGTGTCAAAGCAATAAAATAATAGAGGAAAAATTTGCAAGTCCTTCCCTTCTGAAAGCATAGAATTATTAACTGCTCTCCCACTACTGCTTGCCAAATACCTGTGAAGCCATATATTACCTTCACATAGATCCTAGCTTGCTCGTGGGAATGCCATGACAGAATGTAAAAATCCTCACCAACTTCTAGCTACTGCTCATCTTTCTGACAAAATTAGATAAAACATAGCACTGTTTTTGGCAAATCCATCTTTTCTTTCCTTTTGAAGACTTACAAATAATTTACTTCATATTTGCTCAGTGCTACTAGAAAGCGTAAATATATCTCATTCAGGCACATCTCTGGTTCATAGCATGTAATTATTCTGCTTTTTTGTTTGAAGGAAGACATAGAATTATGAATTATGTAATTAAACTAGTTAAGGTTATTCTTCAGTTTAAAAAAAAAAATCTATAGAACACATTTGCTCATGTTTTACAGAAGTGATGAGGAGAACAGTATCTCCTGTGCTTATGAAGAGCAAGAATCAAAGTTTGTAGAAAGAAGTTTGCAGCACGCATACTTGCAAAAAATAGTTCTTAATAAAATGTCCATTCCGTTTTTAAATAAACATTTCTGATTAAAAAAGGTTAGCTATTTATTTTTAATAGCATCCCCAAATGTACTTATCTCACTACATAAATAGAAGGGAAAGGCTTTTGTTCTACAATTTCCCATTTTCATTACAAGCGTTACAGGGGAACAGCAGGAAGAATGTTCTATACTTCCTCCCTTCCAGTATAATGATGAAGCAGAGTCCAGTGATTTACAGTATATCCTTTCTCTATATGTATCCTTTCTCTATATCTCATAGCCTTTGGAAAACCTATGGTGTAAACTTACTTTAAAGCAGGTGACAGAACCAAACTCGTCTCTTCCCTAACGATGAGAACATTACCGTTGGTACCTGAATGCTGGAGAGGACTGATGAAATCTACAGGAACGCACGTACTCAGCGTGACCAGGTGTAACGGTGACGATAAGTCTAGCAACATATTTCGGCGTGACCCCAACACTGCCGGTGCACACGTTGGAAAGCTGTCCGATCGCCCGCTGACGTTCTTGCATACGGCGAGTGGTTTTATCAGGCTTTCTCTCCGGGAGCAGCACGGCTCAGTTCATCCACAGGCTGGACACCCTGGAAGCAGGCAGGGCCGCCGGCACCCCTCGTACTGACTCCTAGGAACAACGGTAGAGCAGGTGACAGAACCACGTCAGCGCTGAAAGCCAAAGCCTCAGCCAGAGACGGAGGAACACAGAGAGCAAATGGGCTCAGTCGGTGCCGGTGTGGGTAAATCAGGTTGTCCCTGAATTGTGCACAGGTCCTCCACACCACTGGCGCCAGCTGGGATGGATTTGTTAAGAAATTCCTGGTGCGCACAGCCTCGGGACCGCCTTCGCCGCCCCGGGGAAGAGCGGCAGCTCTGCCCGCCGGGGCTCTCCCGCGACCCACGGCCCGCAGGACCCTGCGCCCGCGGCATCCCCAGGACCTCCCTGGGGGACAGGGGCTCGCCAGCAGCCCCCGCCTGCTCCCACAGCCCTGCCCGGGGTGGCTAACGCGCACGTACAGGTTCTTCCCCATCCTAGGAGCGTGGCCCTGGCTAATTGTCAACTCCTAATTACTACTACCCTCTCCTCGCGTCTCTGACCCGTTGTTAACAGTCCGGGCTGCTCGCTTTGATAATTCCTCCGAAGAACAGCACACAATGGAAGAGCCATCCTCCATGTTCTCATCAGCAACACTGAAATCAGGCTCCATTTGTCCCGATTAGTTTGTCTCTAGCGTACCATGGGTTTTATTAAGTAAAATTTGTGAATGTTAATGTTTTTCAGTTTGATTTTCAGAAAGGCAAAGTACCTGACGTTGCACTGAAGTCAACGGGAGCTCAGGTTATAAATAGCTGAAAATACTTGTCTTGTATGTACCACGTACAACAAATCACACAAATTTGTATTGGGCATACTTCTATCAGAGATCTGGTATTATTAACCCTCACACTTCTATCACACAAATATAGAGCAGCTACTAAATCATCTAAGTAGGACAATGCAGAACCATAGTTTTCATTTAAAAGTTCATGAAGATGTCAGTCTGTAACTTTCTGTTCCTGCCCCCATTATAACAGTTTTTTAGCTGCGTCTACGTTATTCCTTCAATAATACAGATACTGAGGGTTTTTTCAAGCATTATTTTGTTCTACATCCTGGCTTCCAGGTTGGGTTTGGTTTTTTTAGTATCTCCTTTCCTTCTCACATCCACTATCATAATTGCATTTTTTCTTGAGGATCCGTAATATATAAATATTGAAATGGTGAAACTCTCCCACAACAAATCTACCATTTTAATTACGTATTGTAGCAACCTTAGTCCCTTCCTTCCTATAGTCCTCCCTTCCCCACCATCCCTAATAACTTATGTGCATGAGTTTATCTTTACTCGTTGATACCAAGAGGCATCTTTTAGTTAAACAGATCTAGTCCAAGAAATGCTACCTACAATTAATATGTTACGAGATAGAAAAGTCTAATCAAATCTCTACTCCTTCCAAAAAATGAGGGCTGGTCTAGAATACACTTTCAAGCAAACATATATATAATAAGCACCCTAGAAACTCAAAAATAATAAGATTTTTTAGTATATATATATTATTATTATATAGAAATTATTTGCAACTAGTCTGGTTTTGGTTGCGGCACTCTTAGTCACAGACATAAGAGTATGAAGTGGCTTATTACTACAGAGTTTTGGTATGTTATTCAGCTGCCAAGTTCTACATGGCTTCTCCTTTATAAATCTGATGGCAACCTCTACCAATAACTTTATTTCTCATTTGGATCAAATCTAACCAAAAATGTCAGGCTGAGATGATGCACAAAGATTACAAGATTGTTTTCCAACTGTATCAATGAAACAGTATGGTTGCATAGTTTATTACTGATGAGGAACTACATGACTAACTCTATATCACGCTGTATTAAACCCAAGAAGTCAGTTTAAAAGCCAGAACATTCTTTCTCATAGAGTACCTTGTTCAGGTGTGGAAGAAGGGTTTCTCAGGTTTGCTCAGGGATTTGGGGGTGCGGAGTTGTGTGAGTGATGCTCTATCATTGTCTAGTGCCAGTTTTTAAATCCAGTCCACTTTTATCCTTGTTTGCAATATTCCCTTTGTATTTAGGCTGAAAGGAATCTCTAAATTTGTACCCTTGTACTCTTGCCATACAGAGACAGTAGCCTATGTGGAAATCACATGGGATTATTTGCACCCAGCAAAGGAAGTCACGCTGGTACGTGGTCTGCCACCACAGGAACAGTAACTGATGATGATGAAGCGAGACAAGTAAAGAGCAGCAGAGCTGAAGGAAAACTTGTAAATGCATGCAAATGCACTTCTGACTTCAGAAGTCCTATCCCTAACCAGGATAATCCTATCCTCTCAGTTATTTCACAGAGGAGTGAACATAGGACACAATTCTTGAGCAGCACAAGTTTGCCTGAAATTGAAGATGATGAATTGAAACCTTACCCCCTCCAGGCTTCCTATTTTCTATGACAGTTCTCTTCTCAACATTTTTTTTCCTTTTCCCCAGCAATCTTCTGTCCCCAGTTCAATATAACATTTTTAGGGTGAGGAGATTCATAGAAATTATCGCTCACCTGAATATACTCCATTTCAGAACATTTTTATCTTCATGTCTTGATGAGACCTGGATGGGCAGATTTGCATCAGGAGCAGCAGACACAAGTGGACGATAACTAAAACCTGAATAATTTTGAAAAGGAAGGGCTCACAGAAGAAATCCTACTTACAGTAAAATTGGAACTTTTTGGCCTGTAAACAATATTTTTTAAAAAGCCCAAACATATGAATAGCCCAGACATGCCCCACCAACGGACCTCAAAGGACAGGAATGCATCTCACGAGGCCATCTGTTATGTGCTGCTCTGCAGCAGGTTTTGTGGGAGAGCGTGGGGGGTGTAACCGTTTGAGGAGAAGACCCTTCCCCGGGCTCCCCCCCTCTGCCCCTCACCCCCAGTGAGTATTTCTCCTTGCCCAGAACTTGCTGAACATGATGCGAGTGCTGTATTGTCTTTCCAAGTGCCTCAGAGCTCAGACAGCTCACATGATGGGGGTTGTTGCTAACTTCAGTCAAGGATGCAAAAAGTTGAAAATTTTGCCAAAGAAAATTGTTTGCTAGAAATTGCATTTCCTCTTCTAGCACGATACCAACTTTGTTCCAAGGTAACATCTATAACGTCAGTGCCATGGAACCCTTTCTTTCAATACACTGCTGACAAATTACATGAAAAACTTATTAAAACAATAGGTAGATTGGGGGGTGGGGGGCAGGCAAACCAACCAGTCTTTCTTTTTTTGGTGGGAGTTATGATAGAATACTGACGATGCATCAAGGCAAGAAAGTTTCAGTGAAATATATACTTCAAATCTAGTTCCACTGAAGTGGACAGCAAAAACTCCACCCAAACTGAAGAGGATTTATCCATCTGAATGTAGCATCCACCAGTTTGAACAAGTAGGAATATAGGTTGCATCTATCCAACCCTCACCAAAAGATTAGATTGTATTATACATGTTATTTTACACAATTTATATATAGATACAGTTTGAAAACTCTGGGGTTATTCATAACATGTACATGGGGAGTGAAGAAATATCGTGACAGTATTGATAGACCTGTTAATTAGTGCAGCTCATCCTAAGGGACTTCAAACCACTCAGTGAACAGTGACCACCACATGTCAAAGGCTGGGTGGATCCAGTCAGTGTTTAGGGACTTAAGCAGAGATGGCTTCATTTTAAAAAGATTTGCTGAGCTCAGAAGAAGATGCCAGACATCCAGTAACTGGAAAATAACTAGTACTTTTGGCCCTGTCTGGGACAGGAGGCCTAATCCTTTAGCAGATAGGACAGTGAGGAGGACAGAGTGGGGAGAAAGTCCTCTCTAAAGTTGGCACCAGGCACGAGCCTGCCCCGCTGTTCTGGACAACGTTTGTTCTACTCTTTTGAACAAATGTTTCACCAATAAAAGACAAGTTTAAACACCAACTAATTACCAGTTTGGAGACACAAGCCCTATAAATAAAAATATATATATATAAAAATAAAATATATACATATGTAAATGCATGCAAGTGCATATATATATGTGTGTGTGTGTGTGTGTGTGTGTGTATGAGAATCCTAGTAGGGTAATGGACTGATAGACTGGGTAATTCCAATGATTGAAGACTTGTTTATGAAAAGCAATGTTGCAGATACTTGCGTGCCAAAGCTGGAGTATTTTACTTGGGACCTCAATATGTATCTGTTAGAAATTTTAAGGCTTGTTGACACAAACCAATCCATATCGCTTAGAATACGGATATTGGCAGTACATTTAAATATCTGACAAGTTTTTCCATCTCCCCCCTCGTTTATATTTGTATTTATGAAAGAAAAGTAGTATGTCAGAATACTAATCATATTGCTCTGTCATAGCTATCAGATCAAATGCTCTATCCAGCTTTTTCATACATCACATGGCAATGCTGTCAATGTTATCTATTTTAAACAAGGCTCCCTTTGCCATACTGATAATACTGTGTGTCTTCAAAACACACTTGAGACCCTTTGTTTCCACCTAGGCCATTAAAAACTAATTGTCTGGGCTCTTCACATGCTATTATATTCTGTATTATATGATGTCTGCGAAATCTGGAACAATGCATTTCAAATTGTCTGTTGGGTTTTAACCTCCTCCTTCAATAGGTTTCATGTAAATAAATAGCATTATGAGTATAACTGTTATTGAAACAGAACTACAAGCTGCTTACATTTTAAAATTGTTTTGAAACTGAGCTTAAAACAAAACAAAAAAACCCCACCAAACCCACTCGCATTCTGTCAACCCTTCTCTCCACTTCGTTCTCTCTAGTTGTTTGCCTCCAGCCCTCAACCTCAACCACTGTTTAGGAAGAACCTAAGGTAACTACAATATGTAATAAAGCCCATTGCTAAAGCAGCAGCATATATGGTTAAATGGCTTTTCACAAAGCTCATGCTGTGAACGTTGGCCTTTTTTTGGTTGGTTGGTTTGTTTTTTTTCAAAGATTACCAACGTTGCTTAACTCTACAGCCATGAATTTGGTGAACTGTTTGAGATGCAGTAAGAATAGAAAATACAACCACCCGAATTTAAATTGAACTTCTGTAATTTAAAAGTAGAATTCTCTATGTATGTTTTTATTAGTGTAGAAGTAAGAAGGAAAAGCAGCGAGTGCCCTCCCTCCTCCTGCCGTCTCCCCACGCCACCAGTCAGGGTTCGCCTCTGCCGGTGCTGGAAGCAGCTCCTGCTGAAAACACCTGAGCTGAGGCAGAAGTCTGTATTAATGGGCCACTGGTTGAAACAGCACTTCAGGAACTACTAAAAAGCACACTTAAGGGCAGAGAGGGGGAGGAGAGCCAGTTACTCACATCTTACTGTGTTTCTAGAGCATTCAGTGATTTGGAGGTTTGGGTCCCCAGTTATCCGTGATCACTGATCTTTCACCCCTTGTCTCGTATCTTCATCAGGCCTTTGACACACCAAATGCCAGTGAAAAACAAAAGAACAACAAAACAAGGGATGGAGGAAAAAAACCCCACCACACTTTGAGGCTATTGTGAGGCAAATGTGCTCCCAAGTTAAGATGTTTGCATGGCATGGTTCATAGGAGGACAGAAATAGCGTATCCTGGGGATTTAAGAGTCTTTGGAAATGGGTAACACCATAAAAACGTTTGCCAACTGGAAGTACTTCTAGGGTTGGCTGGAAAACAAGAATTTTGTTTTGTAATTTGTTTTGCTCCACATCAGGACAAAACTAAGACCTATTGAAATTTTGTGCAAACAAAACAAAACAAAACCCATAGATGTCCCAGAATGGCCAGCAGGTCAGTAGTTACCACTTACCTCAGTCCTCTACATCCCAGGTCAGTGTCCTAACTACGGAGCTGTCTTGCAGTCTGTCTGTCTCTCACTCTGTTCATCCAGGAATGCTATGAAATCTTCCAAAAATTGCCATCAGAACGATACATTCCTGCCAAAAGATTATATTGTTGACCATGGCAATTCGAAAAAGAGTCAAAAAATTCCCAAACTGTTCCAAGAATCATTTTACAATTCTTTAGTCACTCCCCTGCCCCCGCCAACGCTGCCTTCTACAGCCCTGAAATCTATTAAACAGTAGCCCATAAATCTATTGAAAAGTTCATATTAATCTGAGTGGGTACTTTTTTGATGAGGAGGGTAATAACGGAACTTCCCAGAACATTTTAGCATCATTCAGACATAAGAAGTGTCCAAAGAGTGAGCATTAGTGTAATTAAAAAGTTAATTCTCTAATGGGACTGCCCCCTCCGCCCCTTACCTCTGTTCTGGGGATGACTGGCAGTGTCCTCCTCTCTCGCCATCCCAGCGCTGACGGTGCCACCTCCTCCTCACCCGCTCTTGCTTTCCTCCTCCTCCTCCTCCTCCTCGCAATACTGCCGGTGCCGAAACAGCAGTCGCTGTGGGGGAGACGGCGGCAGAGCCCGAGCAGGACAAAGCTGCCGACTCGGGCGCTTGGTCCCGGCTCCTCTTTGTTGCCTTCTGCAGCGCTGAGCGTGAAGCGTAAGCTGAGCCCAAGCCAGCTTTTTAGCTTGTCCTCTGCTTTGTGCCTGACCTAACACAGTGAGGACTTGACCTTCCGTCCATTAATCACCAGTGAAAAGTACACGCAGGGAGACCGCTGCTCGGAGGAGGACAGCTGCTAGAGATGTTCCCGGAATGGTGTCCTCACCAGTGGTATCTATACTGGTGTGGACAGGAACGCACCGTTTCAGTCTTCCCATGGCTTCGGAACCCTAACCCTGGGCTTTGGATCAGGTGCTGGGCATCAGGGCTTATTCAGTGTATTTTCTGTGGGGAGTTCCTGGTGGCCCATTTTGTAACCATCTCCCTGGGGGAACAAGATGAGAGGAGATTCCCCAGGAACAGCAAAAGGAAAACTGAACCATCCACTGGTAACTGCTGGAAGTGGCCAAAGGAACCAAGAGTAGAAGTAAAGGAAAGGGCCAGTGCCCTTCCCCTAAAGGCTTCCATTTTAATTCAAGATCCTTATAAAACAGAGCAGAAGACACTAAGAATGTTGAATTCTGTGAAGTTTCTCAGGCAATTTTTTAAAAAGGTGCTTGCAGAGAAAATACAGTTTAAGATTATCTCAATTCAGTGAGGAATTAGAAACAATAAAATACTTTTTTTTTTTTTTTTTTTTACTGTTAGCAATATTCTTTCACCTAATGAAGATGGGTAGTCACGTACTTTAAATTCACAGAAAATCTCATTACAAGAGACTTGACAGAGTAAATTTGTCACAGTTTTCAGCTTGTTTTCAATGTAAGTTGAAATACAATCATTTGAACTCTAGCCACGGTATTGATCGATTGCTATACAGTTTAGGCATTACATTGTCTAAAGCATACGTTCAGTGCTTCAACTCCTGTCAGAAAACACTATTGCTTGTGTTCCATGTTTCTTGAACAGCTCAAGTGTATGACAAATATTAAGCTACTTTTAAGTCCATGCATTAAAGATTGCAAGATCCACATACAGTAAATAATCAAACAAGGTTAAATGGGTAGACAAAAGGCATTATTTTTCCCTCCTTATTTTGCAACTTCTTTGTACACCGAGTTACAGTAAGCTTTTCTTTGCAAGCAGTTCTGCTATTCTTATAAACTGCTCTTTGGGCCTTTCCATTTCCTCCTTTTTAGCACCTACATTAGAGATATATTCTCTTTATGGGAGGTAGACAATGTAACATGATAGCTATTTTTGCAAGTTTTTGGAATAAATTTCCTTGCTAGCATCCAACAGTTCACTATCCCCCCCGCCACCTTTGGTAGGTATTGCATTTTAAGGCTCCAGGTTTTCCAGAAGAACATTCCAAGAATGAAAATAGATCTACACCATGAATCTGAAATATTTATGATATTTGAGTTCAGGGCTTTTTGATGGTGAAAAATGGAGAGGACTGCTGCAGAGACCTATGGGGGAAGAGATTGGTATGATACAGAGTCCTTAAATCTAGTTAGCAACAGCCATCAAGCTTCAGTCAAATGTGTCGCGATCTTTTAAGATCGAGAGAGCAAGTTGACTGCAGGTTTTCAAGTCTTTAACAAAAAAATCCCTGGCCTAGCTAAGTCCGATTTCCTTCTGGCACAGCTCTCCATAGCTGGTGCATAGCTTTCCTCTGTCCTGAAAGGAAAAAAGAGCAGTCCACGTTCACGGAGACGAGAGGAAGGTGGGCACGGCCAGAGGCGCTGCCCTCGAGGAGAAGTCGTCCGTCCCTCCACGGGGACAACTCCCGGGACAAGCGAGGGAGGAGCAGACGCAGAGTTGGGAGTTTGGGAACAAGGAGCAGATGGGGCTCCAGTACACCCGCGGCCGGCCCGGAGGAAGGACGGACTGGGCCAGGAAGGGGCTGCGGAGGGGAGCGGGGCAGGATGGAGCCTGACCACCCACCCCAGCACTCAATCCACAGAAGCATCACAGCCCTCGGCTGCCACACGCCTGTTTCCCAGTGAAACCGCCGGAGCGGGGAAGGAGCGGGCGACGCTTCAAGCAGCGGCACTTCACTGAGGCCAGGAGCGGCCAGGGCGGCACGGGACCAAGCCCGGGGTCCAGCCCCGACCTCGCGCTTCCAGCAGCGGCGAAGCTCCCCGGTGCTCAGCCCACGGCCTCTCCAGGGCCCGGCGGGAGCTCAGCCCTCCGGGACATCACCCCAGCTTATTTAAGTTCGTAGCCCAACACCTGGCAAGCCCACGCGGGCTGGCCACTGTGGGATGAACAAGCGGAGCGCTCGGCAAGACTTCCCAGTGCTGCAGCCCCACCTGCATAATCATTGCCATTGAGAAAACCTGCAACACGCACCCCATTTCCGACAACGGCAATGAATCTCCCTGGGTTGCGTACACAAACACCCAGACCGAAGGCACTTGGCACAGCGAGCCCGACCAGCGGAGGTCCCATGCCCCGGTGAGTTATCACAGCATGTTTAAAAGCTCTCGCTGCAGTTAAGCAATCAGAAAAACATGGAAACCAGGTAGAATCGTCAAGAAACTCCCAGGGTTAGATCTTGATTTGCCACTTCTACACTGACAAGAGATGAAAATTGCAGCCTTACTCCACTAAGGCACTCTGATATCTTTAAATCAGTAGAAAGAAGCAACCATAAAGTGCAGCATTAACTTGGGAACTGACCTGAAAGCAGCGCAGCACTGTAACCAGTGCACTCTTTGCCTCGTCCTCCCCTTCCTAAAGTACTGCCTCACCACAGTTCATCAGGTCAGAGTGTGCTGGCTCCTTCTACATGCTGTGAAAGTCATAAAAAAAAAAAAAAAAAAAAAAAAAAAAATTAAAGTTCTCCAAGATGCCTACAGGAAGAAGAAAAATACAGGTGTTGAAGCTGAACACAGCATCAGCTTTTCACTTTTTGAAAGGAACAGATTTTAGCATAGTAACAAAGACAGAGTTGCTAAAACTGATGCCAGTATCTGAATGTTGTTGATTTTAGGAGTTCAGGGCTTCTGTGACAGTGAAACCCTCAAGTCATTGCACTGGAAAAGGTGGTCAGCGTTTTGGTGGGGACTGCAGTCAGAAAAACAAATTAGTAATTGTCGATGTTAGGTAGTTTTTAAAATCCACCTCACATCATCCGCAAATCAGCTGCTACATCCCTCGTGCAGTTCACAAAGACGAAAAACCCCGGGACAAAACCCTCAGCACGCTTTGAAGCGTGCGCTGAAGCCCCACCGACAGGCGACGGCCCGGCAGGGAGGAGGACGGAGCGGCTTTTTCGGTCAGCGGCCGCCGCAGGATGCTTCCCCCTCTCCGTCCAGGGGCACCGCTTGTCCCGCACCGCACGGCGAGCGCTCGGCGGTGTCCCCTCCGGCAGAGCAGCGGAGGGGACCTCCACCTGCCTTCCCTCCGGTGGAACCCTGCCTCGCGCCAGGGCGGGGGGAAAGCACAGCCTGCGGGGGCTGCGCAGCACTGTCTACCCCGTCACAGATATAAGGTAGGAACGTTTTGGTCAAGAACAAGCAGAGATATTTATTAGATCTGTAAGTATAAAGAGAGTCCTGAGAAGCTACACCAGACTGGAGGACAGGACGTGTACACCAGCTCTCGTGCTGCTCTGCCAGGGCTACACCCCCAGGTTTAGACAAGTTGCTGGGACAAATGCCACTATGCACAGAGCAACACACAGCAACAAATGTGGTGGAAAGGGGGACACCTTTTTTTTTTTAAAAAAAAAAAAAAAAAAGAACAAAAACCAAAAACCAACCAACAACTCTGTCTCCCAAGTCTGACAGCTGGCAGGCACTTTGGTGTATCATGTTATAGGCCACCATCCCCAAGAGGACCATGTTCCTGGACCTCTAAGCAAGCAGTCTGGCTGGTACAGAACAGGTTGACCCAGTGAGTAGATGTCCCAAACCCCTTGGAAGATCCCTTTCGCAGACTTCACACAGCTTTCCACCACACAGGATCTGGAGGTAGCGAGACAAGTCCATACCCAGTGAGAAACCGCACTTTCCACAGAGAACGTCCCAGCTTCTCCTCCACGAGTACCAGAAGTCCCTCTTGCAGTCTCTCTTCTACCGTGACAGGCCGAGACTGACGTCAACCGTGTACAGCTGTGCTTTGCTTTTCCTGGCATGCTTCGGCTTGTGTCTTGGCACCGTTTCTTGGTTCAGGCACCAGAACTGTGGTGGGGTTTTTTTTCCTTAAACTGGGGATAAAGCAAATGTGCTATTCCCAGGTGAGAGCATCTGTCACAGTACATCATTAATTCTACATTTGATAAAATGCTTACTTTTCCCACACAAATCTTAGCTCTAAAATACAAAACTGTATTCTGTGTTTTAGAAAGATTTAACTTCTCTCTATATAAATGGAACAGCACTGGTAACATCTTTGTTTCCCTTCTCCAATGCCAACCACTATGCCAAGGCTGATCTTTCTGCACAGCAGACACCTTGCCCTGCAGGGAAGAGAATTCTCCTTGTCCCTCTTTACCAAGATAGTTTAATCCAGGTAAATAAAAAAATTCTGGAAGGCTTGATATGGATTTTTCATGGAAAATTCCAGCACAGAAGGCCCACAAGGAAAGTTACAGGCAAGTGGGAGGAAGCCTTCAGTGCCTTCACTACAGCAACACTAACTTGAGTTGCTGGCCTCGGGCTGCTTTAGGCAGCTGTCCCCAGGACACCTGTCAAAGTGCAACATATTCCTAACCAATAATAAACAAGCCTTCTGCATATGAAAAAGGGAAATCCAAACAAAAAGCAACCCCCCTCCCCCAAATCTAAAGTAACTCTGTTTTTTGCCTAGCATTCCTCCTATAACTGGCAGGTGGTCATACCTATCAACAGGATAGCTGAATCAGACAGTGCTACTCATGTGCTGAGGAGTCATTCTATTTATTTTTTACACGCAGGGCCTCCTCTTATTAGGGGTCTGATATATGGTCAGGCACTGTTCAAATGACAACACCCCAGATCCATATTGGCTGTGTACAGTGCAAATCCGCCAGACACATGAATAATTCAACTGCAACTATGGAACTGCTTGTGCCCTCTCCATAGTAATAAATGCAGCAACGCCCTTAATGCAGCAGATTATATATAAGCATTCCAAATCTCTTTAGAAGATTAGATTTTATGGGGGTACTAGAGGAACACTGATTAATAAACATGCTGGAAAAATAGCGTGGGAGGTGGGGGTGTTATCTTCACATACATCACTTGGAAACTCTCCCCCACTGCCCAAGCCTTGATATCTTGAAGGGAAAAGCAGCAACAAATTTTCTCCTGTGACTGTCCAGACACTTGAAAACGAGGTTAAATAACACAGACCACAGATAGTCCTTCACTGGCTATCACTGAGTTTTTCCTTCTCTGCTCCCAGGTTCACCCCCTCTAGCTCCCAAGAGGACTGTTCAGAACACTGGTATTTCTGCTATTTTTGAAAGCATGGACCCTGACTACCCTCAGGAGCAACTATACATTAGAAAAGCACAGTGCTGAATGACTCAGGGATAAGTCAAGGGATAAGAAATTGCTAAGAAATTTCTCATTATTATCTTCCACTCAAATTTCTTGATTCAAGTTTGCCAAATAGTCACCTAATTAAAAAAAAAAATTAGTTAACATTTCAAATAGTTCAAGTCAAAGCCTGGACTAAAAATACTTCATCAGCAGGGCATGAATGTGAATTTTGTTTAAAATAATCCCTGGATGTTTTGATATGCAAGAGGAAGCTACTAGCAGCAGCACCAATGAAAATGACCTTGTCTAGCACATTGGTGAGTGCCCAGGAGTCCTAGCATTGGACAGACTTTTTTACCCTGCCAGTAGCTTGCTTGGATAATCTTCTTTACCTAACATGGGATAAAGAGGATATTACTGGGGTGTTTTTATGGTTTGTGTTTTTATCCTTTAGTTGGTTATCCCTGCTTTATAGACAGGGAGAGCCAAGACTCCAGTTTTAATTCATACTAAATTTCCTCAGTCAAGTCTGTATCCAAACTCAGAAGAGGCCAGTGGTTCCCAGAGCCCGGCCCTGGAAGAGCCGCTGGAGAACTGCGCGCCTCCTTCCCGCAGGCCCCGCATCCTGCGGCACCCCACTAGTCCTAGCACAGCTAACAGACTGGTACCCAACGCTGCGGTTAGAAAATTCAGATCTTCAGAGACAGCAGAGTAAACCGCTATAGAGTACATGGAGCTGTTTCCAACCTAAAGTTGTGTCGTTCTTCTACGTACACAGTACTTTTCAGAAGATGCTACAGTGCAAAGAAGAGACAGATCAAGTATTTAACATGACCATCTTCCCTAATATCTAGTAAGATGCTGTGACTCTGTAGGTCAGCGTTTGAGAAAGGCACTGCAAATTCAGCCGAGATGGCCAGAATTGTTATTAATCACCAGCATGACAGATTGTCTCTCTCCTCCAACACCTGTACTGGCAAATGCTGGAGATGTGAAAACTCAAAGCGAAAAACCTAACCAGCCACTTTAAACTCGCATTGCACACTGAACTTTCACCTCTGGCTCTGTCCCTGTCCATCTGCAGAGCTACCTCCCCTCTCGCCCTCCACTGTCCAGATGTCCCCGGCTGTCCTCATCTCTGAGCACTGCAGCAGCCTGGGACCTCTGCAAGCAGGTTGCCTTACTTTCCATTTGTTTTAAATACTGATGCCTGTTCCATCATATAAATACATGTGAAAGAAATATGTATGTGTGTGCACCAGGCACCTAGGACTAAAGAGCTTCAGGCAATACTCTATATCAGAAAATTATCACTAACAGCCACTCATTTTGCAGTTGTAACTGTCACTAGCTACTTCCATTCATATGGCATCTTCAGTCCAACAGACTGATTCACTCGAGTCATTGCTGAAATACTGTCCCTCCTGGGCTGCAGTTATTTAACAGCCCAGCATGCATCACATACACAAACCAGTTTAAAGCAAACCTGAATGCATTCAGGCAACTGAGCCTTTGACTTCCTATTAAAAACTAACAATAAAAACTAATCAGATCCCACTTTTCCTATGTTTTTTTGCAGCACTGGATCTGCTCAGATTCTCATCAAGTATAACTAAGAGACCTAGCAACTGGTATCTATTCAGTCTGCTCTGCAGAGCTACTGTACCATGCAGTACCTACCCTGCAAACTTGGCTGTTATTTCTACACTAGAAATGTAGAAAAAGAAAGGCATGCCACGTGGCTGGAGTAGGACGAGGAAGACTGGGTCTGAGAAGGAAAAAAATTACAGAGAAACAGGAGAGCAGAATCTGGCGGACTTAAAGGACAGAAGAGAACCTCAGAGAAATTTTTTAACCCAGAGAGGAAACATGTCTGAATAGCTAATTACTATCCAGGTCCTTAGATTACCTGGAGGATTTCAGTCCCATGAATAAAGGAGTTCTTTTCCAAGCATGAAAGGGCACTGTCACTTCCTAATCACTCTTACACTTGGCATAACAACTAAGATGAGAGTATCAAGAGGTACAGGCAGAGAAAACAGTTCTCTGGGTACAAAGCTGAATTCTTCCCCATAAGGCTAGGGGATAACATACCTCCTTCTGCAAGACATGCTCTAGGAGGTTTGCACGGGCATGACTGATGTCACGTCCAAGGAGAATACACCAGTTCCCTGCTGTACTATTTTAGGATCCAGTTCAGTACAGGAAAAACACACCCAGACAAACAACTGTTAACAGCCTCAGTACCTCGGTGTTCCACCCAGTATTGACCTGGACCAACTCTCTTCACCTGCGAGCATACAACTGGAGATACCCACTGCTGCATTAGTATACCTTTGTTACTAATAGGCAGTAAGAGAACTAAAACACTCTTTTGTTTGACTTGAAAACATTCTATTTAATTTATACAAATAACTACTAAATAGAAAAAGTAGATTAAAACAAAATAGTTATTCTTCTGGCAGAGTTTAAATGCATATTATATAGCTTAGAAGAAATAAAATGCATTTTCCCCACAGCATTCATGACCTAAAATTCTAGTTAGTTCCTCCATTGCTTTCTTTTTCTAGATCGGTAAGATACTAGACACAAAGTCATGTGGGTAATGGCTATATATATGTTCCGTATTTGAACTGAAAATATGTTACAGACCACACACCTACAAATGTGAAGCACTTAAAATGTGACTATCGAGTTGTAATATGGTAATACAGAAAACAATTTATGTTTCAGGTTATATTGTGTTACAAAAACATCTGTGTAAGAAATCATGAAAGAGGCCACATAAAAATAAGCTTTAACTTTATGCACTTATTTTACAGTTTAAAAAACTGGCAAGTGCACTAGTAATAAATAATTTGCAAGTTTTGTATAAACGAGAAATTCCTAATGTTCAGCATTATTGTAAACATCAGTACACATGTAAAACGCAGCTAAAATCCGACAGTTACATTTTCAGTTTACCAAATTCATTTCCTATTATTCAGGCATAGATCAATGTAGTATACAGCCAATCATATTTTTGGCAAGTCATGTCATTAAAATTAACAGTGACAGTGCAAGTAAGGAATGCAAAGAATTCCTAGTGCAATAAAGAAGAGAAGCACAGGCAATATTGCTGATTAAAATTTACCACTTCCATGTGTTCACCCTGGGAGTGATTAGGAGAATTAAAAAAAAAAAAAAAAAAAGGAAAAAAAAAGAAAAAAGCTGTTCAAAGCCATTATTTAATGCCCTGATCTTGTCTTAGGATTTCTCTGTCTTCCTTCAGGCCACTACCTTTGCAACAGTACATCCAGCGTGAGTCCTTATAGCTTGACCATTTGTGAAATGCCCATTGTAGTCACTGAGCAAAGTCCATATGGTTCCGATGTCTCCCACACAGATGGCTTGGTAAGAACTTCTGCCTCTATAAGTAGCCACATGGGGACCAATCGTATAAACTGTCTGGCCAGACTACTTCTGAAGCAGACAAATGCCTTCCTATCAGGAGAGCACCACGAGAAGAAGGTCAACAGTCAGCTTTCAGTTTATCTAAGGAATTATCAATTTTGGTCAAAGTCTTTTTGATTCGCAGGGCTGTTAGTCTCGCTGATGGATTTTGATACCAGCATTCTTTCATCAACTTGGCAAGAGATGTTAATGTCTGGGAAAAGAATAAAAAACAGAAAACACACACGTAAGTACACAAATCACAAGGCAAGAAAGCGCTAGATTGGCTTAAGCACTAACACAGTAAGGTATTATTGCCTTCTTAATACTCAGTTTTCAGAGTCTACAGAGAGTTTACTGCTATCTATCAAATATACAGCTTTCAAATGTTGGAAAAAAACCCAAGTTTGATAACTTGGTTAAACCAAGAGAGTAACTAGACAATGGGCTGACTGGAGCGACAAGCTAGCATAATTTTAAACAATGGAGTTTTCTTTTCTTCCTAATTAAGAAAACACTACAAAATTTCTTTTCAATGAAACTGACTTCCACAAGATCAATGAAGGAAGCCAGAGAAGGTACAGATTTTCTGCCTGTGACTTCATCATGTCCAGCACAACTTTAAAAGGCTGGGATTCACAGCTGGCTGGTGCAGCAGCACTAGTCATGGCTCTACAGCTGAAACCTTATAGATGGGACCCACGTCCTTGCTGGCCCTAGCCAGCCATACAGATTCAAACCGACCTCCACAGCTTTAGTAATAAGGAACAAAACAGCTGGTCAACCTGGAGAGTCCAGACTGATTCTGATGAAGAAAAATAAACTTCAGCACTAGCCTTTCAAAAAGAACAACAGTCCCTTATCCTGTAGTCAGGAGAGAGACCAAAATTCTGTTCTAAATCTGCATGCTTATAAGCCACAGAAAGTCCTACTCAGGCTACCTTCCCCTTAAAGAAATTTCCGCTTGGAGAGAGAACAACAACATAGGAAGAGCAGCTTTAAAACAGTTATTGTTAAATCATGCTACTAGAAAGCTAATCTGTGAATAGCTCAGACTTAACAGTTTTAAGTTTGCTCACTGCATCTCCTTCCTGCTCCAACATAAAGGTCCACACCAGCATGCTTCTGAAATCTGTACAGGTAATGCTCCTGACAAGTAGCATTGAGATCATTTCAATTTCAAGTGATAACTGAAAGTAACTTTCAAAACTTTGTTTCAAAAGAAGAAAGGTCAGCTTGTATCTTCTGCAAAGCACCCACAGGCACACCCACTTACAGGGTCTGAGAACCATCTGTTGGGAATGTTCGGCCTTTGCTGATCTACACAGACCACTTTTCTCATGTCTTCAAAACTGGGATCGTTTGGAACCAAGTCATAAAATGGTGGTTTATAGTCTTCCACAATACCTGGTGAGACACAAACAAGAGAGGCATTATTTAATGACTGTGTCAGTGCAACAGCATTTCTGCACAGAAAGAGAGAACGCATGACCTAGCCATCTAAGAAACACAAAAATCTTTTAAAAGTTAACACCACAGTGTCAAGCAGCCATTAAACAACAGAATAGCACTATCATGCAAACAGCTTTTTCTACCCAAAATGTTAATTGATTGGCTCATATTACAATTCCACAAAGTAAGAACTATATCCATTTTGCAGATGCTTGAGCTGAAATGACGAGAAATAAATTCACTTGCCAAAAGGCCATCTTTTATAATGCAGGGAGGTTTACTGACTACCACGAAACTGGGATTT
This sequence comes from Harpia harpyja, assembly GCF_026419915.1. Lineage (NCBI taxonomy): Eukaryota > Metazoa > Chordata > Aves > Accipitriformes > Accipitridae > Harpia > Harpia harpyja. Next base: position 57,206,053 of record NC_068946.1, read on the forward strand.
CTGCTAGCAAATGTGAAAAATTTAAGGTCTGCATTGTGGTTTTTAATAGGCTTACCACACACTTTGCATGGTTTTACGAGTCCTGAAAGAGTCCATAAGCACGTCAGCATCTACAGACCCTCATGCTGGTGCTTCAAATAATTTTATTTCTTATTATTAAAATAGTAGAATACCTAGGGTAACTGGCACTGCATGCCATCACAAAGCTAAACACCTGAGAGCCTGTGGCACCCAGTGTCTGAATGCATTTTCTAGGATTCTGCACTGAAAAATGAGTTTATGTGTGTGCTCTCACAACTGTCACCCAGCTTACATAAAACTGGCAGGCTAAAAAGCCTTTTGCCTACTAAGGCATGCAATACGGCACTACTGTTTCATCAGTGGATTAAGCCCACAAATGATCTATAGGGAGCTCAACTTTCTTAGACACTTTAAAGCCAATTTAAAAACTGGTGTTCAAAGACAGGCATTTGGGTCAGCAGCTTGGAAAAACACTGAGTGAATGAGGCCCTCTAGGTACAGTAGAAACATGGGCAGAACAATCTTAAAACTGCTTTTTAGCAGACTGGCAGCTCTCCCACAGTCAGACGTACATGAAATCCAGGAGAATTTCTGTTGCTCTGGACATACTGAAGTTGAAAAGAGGTTCTCAAACTTTGCTATGATGATTGAGTTTTAGTTTTCTTGTTCATTGGAGATGAAGATCAAAATCCCACAGATACTCAATTAAAAAAAAAAAAATCTCTAAACCCCTATCTGTGGTGACTAGTTGAAAAGGGAAATGGTCTTCAGGAAATTACAACTCCCTTAGAAAATAGCAGGACAGTTCAAAGATCTGGCTACCCAAGCAGGTTACCATAACAAAGTAACTAGCAGACTGCAGAGTTTGCCCTATGGTATTCTGACATGGATGCATGCAGAAGGACAGACTATATTCTATGCTGCATAAAGAAGCATCATCACCCACCCTCCTCCTGCGAGCAATTCATAATTGCATATACCAAACATCACCTCCAAGGCTGAACTCTTGTCTTTACACTCCTCCTGCTTCCTCCCAGAACACAGAATAAAGTTTATTGTGAGAACTCAAGAATACAAAAAACCTCTTGTAGATCCACATTGTCTATACTTCCACCTCAGATAAAGCAGTGGCTTTATACGAGTCAAACGCAGAACTTGAGAGCTATGTCATATAGCTCTGAAAATGCTTCCAGGGTCATTGGGATATTACAGATGAACTTTGTCACTAAAAGAGAGAGTCTGGCTCTAATTTACTATTTTCGTGTGGTCTTTCCAAAGTATAGGGCACATAACTGGCTATTTCAGATAAGACTTATAGTAATAAATATGAAATGAAGCGGGTCTAGCCTTTACTCCAATAGAGTGACTCTAGAGTACTCTGATCTACCACAGCCAAACGTCACAGACCCCACGGGACCACTGCTGGCTCCGCAGCAGCCCGTCAGCGGTGCCAGCGAGCCACTGCAACCTCTAGCCCACACCACTCCGCTCGCAAAACCGTCACTGAACTGTGACACGCTTCCCTCGCCCACTGCCCCCGAAAGCGAGCCAGCCGCTCGCTACGAGGGAGACCCCAGAGTCCTTCAGCACGACCTACAGCTTGCCACTTTCTGGACAGTTTTAAGATCACTTCTGTCATTTATAATATATTGTATTTTTTTCCCTTGGGGTTGCTGGCTTTTTGCTACTCAAATCAACTAGAACTCACACGTACAGTAGTGTTTTCTTCACCTTTACTCCTCATTACTTTAACGTCAGCTTGTCCTACACATGCACGACTCTAACTGCTGGAGCAAAGCAAGATCTACAAAAACACCCAAGCAACAGATCCAGCCTTGCAGATAAAATGATGATCACTCCCCAGGGGTGGCTTTGAGCAGTAACTATCTTTCAGCTTCTGGTGTTACTATTAGTATTGAACAAGATCACAGTAATGGGAAGAATAGTGAAGATTCAGGAGGAACAGAACTCTAAGTGCCAGGCACCAGGTAAGCAACGATGCAAGGCACTGTACACTAGGAAGGGAGCACATTCAAAAAGCCATGAACAACCAGTCTACAAGGAAAAAGCATTCATCTATTTAAAGAGAGTAAAACACTGATTTGGGGGCTTAAATTGCATTTTCAAGTACAGAGAGAAATGTTGAGTGGCTCCTGCTACAGCACAAAGACAAGACATGAGTACTCTTGGTTGTGGCAAAGGAGTTTCCTATCACATTTTCTTCTTTATACTAAGCCATAACAGGAAAGTACCAAGAATCACTGTGTCACCTTGAGGACCATTAGATAAGTTTATATATATAATTGGTTTTTTATATATATATATATATATATATATATATATATATATATATATATTTTTATGCTTATATTTATATATTTTTATATATATTTATATATTTTTATATAATTTTATATAATTTTATATAATTTTTATATATATAATTTATATATATATAATCTTAAAAATTAAAAACATAAAAATAAATATTAAAAAATTTTAAAAGAAAATTTTAAAAACTATCAGACTTTAGTCAGATTAAAACAACTTCAGAGCCTCCACAAACTGAAGTACTAAACCAGGCTGACTCACTGGAATAGACTCTGCATTTCCACCCAGTCAATGAGAGATGACAAATGTCTATCAGTATGGGATAGCAGCAAAAATTTCTAGTATACATAACTGACAAGTGCCTCTAGCCCACCTAAGACACACCATCACCCAGTTCACACGAGCATGCTACCTTGACCTCGGCACGCTCACTCCCAGTACCAAAGTCTTACTACAAATCAAACAGGGTTATCTGAGTGACCACCTGATGAAGTAATGATTTCCACACAGCTAAACACTCAGATTTGAGAGAAAATGTTTACTCCATTTCAAACCAGTGCAAGGAAATGTAATTACTTATGGCAGCAGCCAGAAATACAAAGCAACTGGAAATAATTAAGTACTGTGGAATTAGTATCACCATCGTCTTAAACTTAAGACTTTATTGACATGACCAATGTCATGACGTATCTCTATTACCATTAAAAGTGCTTCCACAGTGGCACTGAGCTCAGGCTGAATCAATTACTGAAGCATTTACCTGTCAACTTTGGTAGGTCTGCAGTCCATGCTGACTTCCATACCATCTTGGTGAATCTGCCAGCACAATCTAAGCTCACTAGTTTAAAAGTAGCTCAGGTGAATTGTCTGTGAACTGCAGTTACTGCAGCAATATTTATGTATCAAAACTTCAGCATAGGAGTATTTAAATAATAGGTACCATTTAATGGAATTTTCATTTTAAGAGGTAACTAGGTAAGACTCTGTGTATTTTTTATATATATTACGTACAGTATACATGCACAAATATAAGTCAAAATGTATATTCATATACAAAGAGAGCAAGACATCCAATATTCCACAAAGGATTACCAGCCTCCAAAACAGCACTGTGGCAAGACAGATTCCAGATGAACTACTCAAAATTCAAGACTGGCAATAAAAACAAACTTATCAAAAGCTTACATGTGAAGTTTTGTCATCACGTAGGCCAACTGCTATGTTCAAACAGACAATACTCTACACGGTGCCTATGTGTAAGCACGTACCCCTGTGAGCACTGCTGGTCCCACCACCCACAGCTACGAGCACGGTCCCTCCCCAGGCAGCGCGGAGGAAGACCAACTGCCTCCTCTCCCTCCCCATCGCAGCAAGTATCACCTATTGCACAGTGAATTAATCAACCCCTGCCCAGCAAGCCCATCACATTATGGCAACTGATAAACTACAGTGCTCGCAGACTGCTGAGACAAAGTGCAGAATATAAAACTGCACTGAAAACAATGAAGTTACAGCTTAAATTCTCCAGGCGCTCACGCTGACATGAACTGCAGCCCAGAGGTCTCCAAATATTGGGAAATGCAATGAGCAAGTCTTCATAACTGCCTACGACATACATTTGCCAATAAACAGAGTGCATCATAAGAAAAATTAATACCATGCATTCACAAGACTCTCCTCCTTTCTCTAATTAACCACATACACCTTCAGAGCGTGTGTTCCTTCTTCACCTGAGATCATCATCACACTGTGATTCAGCTGATGCATGCTCTTGTATCAGAACAATACCTATTCCTTTCATTGCATACGTATCCAAGTAACTCCTCTGACAGTGAAGGGAGAAGGAAGGCGAGGTCATGAGCTCAGGTCCAGCCACCCCACAGAAAGCGTACAAAAGTTCCCTTCAGCTCCCGAGTCAGTCCCGTGACTGCCGCCAGCTTCCAGCAAGACAGGAGCTGCTCACTATGGACCCTGCACATTAAATTGCATCTCCCCAAAACAGCTGATCACCTGCAGAGATTACCCTTCTTTCCTGATCACAGAAAACCCATTTTGGATCTCTTCAGAGCTATCAAAGCAATCTCTCGGGCTTACAAGGAGACTTACATCAGCCACCTGAGCCTACCTGATGCATTTTGCTACCTCCAAGTCAGCTTTGTTTAAGCACCTCGTAAGTATTCTAGTGAAGACAGGGGCTTGGGACAGTGCTCCAGGCCCCAGGGAACCTTCTAGCAAGCTTGGAAGGTCTGCAAATCTTCTCAGAAGTGCCACCTTCCAGCAGCCTTCTCATAACAAGCCTCACTGCAGTGTTTCTGGAGACAACTAGCTGCCTGTGGCTGCTGTGCTGAGAATTACCCTGAACAAGGGAACAATACTTTTTTTTCTTCTTTTACTCACAGTTAAATTATTTTGGCCACCAACACATAACAGATGAAGTACAAAGTTCATATTTAGAAGTCTTGTACTTCAATAGAATAACAATATTTGTTTGCTTCTAGAGCTGTTGCACATGTGCCTGTCCTCTCCCCACTCCCCATAGTCCAACGTAACACCAGTGGAAATTCTGACAGGATTTCCACTGGTGTCAGTGAACAGAGGTGAGATAATGCATGAGAAACAATACAAGGCAAGTACCTTAACTTCCACTAGAATTTGAGCCAGGCTTTGTTACTCTGTACTAGCTACCACGAGCCTTCACTATTATTATACCTTATTGCAGCCTAACTCTGTCCACTCACTGCTCCTTTGTATCCATCTCTCCACAAACCACTCATACTCCCTCCTTTGGCTCTCAACAGCTGCTTTTTGTGAACATCTCTAAGGTTATCTTAATCCTTTCCGCCAAAGTCTTCCCTCAAATTTTGACTTGCAATAGTTCCCACCAAAAAAAAGCCCTCAGTTCTCCAGTTTGAGCCACTCTGACTACTGCCTATCATTCTGACCATGTGTCCTTCAAACGAGTTTGTACTTGGGTCCTAAGCTGGCAGGCACCCCGGCTGGCACCAGCCCTTCCTGCTCTGCAAGGTTCCAGCCTACCATCAGGGCTCGGAGGTACCATAGCAAACAAACAACTAGTTGTCTTTTCCTGGAGAAAATAAACCCGTTGTCTGACGTCAGTAACAGAATCCCAGATTTGGATTTAGTAGGAACAGATCAGACAGACACAGAGCAAGTAAGTGCACACAACAATCCAGAATTTCCTCTAATTTAAACATCTCGCTGTTAACAACCTATCGCTGCCAGCATCTGCAGATATGCCTGAAGGGCATCTTCTCTGTTCTCTTGTCCACTTGGGTCCACAGGGCACAACCTGAAGTCCAGAAGTCAGAGAGGACTTTTGAACTGACAAGGACAAGAAATCACACCAACAGATACCCAGCTTAAAGGTTCTTAAATTCAGACACCCTTGCCAAGGAATCACAAAGCAACGCTGTACGCTACAGAACAGGATTGCAGTGACACTTTTACCAAGCAGAACTGTTCTTTGACCAAGTCCTGCTTTCTGAGTGCACTTAACTTGGTAAAGCAAGAGCACCCCTGAATTCTGATCACTTCACTTCCTCCATATTTTCCTTCTGTTCCTCAGGTTTTGTCATGAGAAACAGCCACCTAAAAGTATTCACTAGGGTTTAATGACACATGGAAAAAAGTTTAGAGAGTTTATGATCTAAAATTTTAACTTAATTGGTATGAATTATTTCTCATCACAATTTAGAATGTAGCAGGGGACCCTCTTTCTTCTCTACCTTAACAGAAATGACAACAATATTTGGCCATTGTACCCAACACACCAACAACTTCAACACAGGCAGTGTCAGGAATTAAAATACGTTGGAGGTCCAGTATTTTACCGTGCATCCTGTGCGTTTTGGCGGCAGATGCTTTGCTGTGAATTACCATTTGCTTAACCCCTGCTAAAAAACAAGTAAGGGAGTCCCAAATACTTACCATTGCTAACCATGCGTCTAGCTACTTCCCAAAGGACCAGCCCAAAAGCCCAGATATCGACCCTTTTGTACGAGTCAAAGCAGTCTGCCTGGATAGTTTCATCCAAGACTTCTGGAGCCATGTAGCGTTTGGTACCCACACGGGGATTGTTCCCCACGTCCAATTGATTCGTGCTTTGGGAGTGCATAACTGCAAGGCCTGAAGGACAGGATAAAAAAAAAAAATCACTGTTAAGTCCCCTTTAAAACTATAGCAGCATATGTTTAAAATTACATGTGAGCAGTGACACCCATCAGACAGTTTCTTAAAAAGGAGCTGAGAGTCCAACTGTCCAAAGACCAACTGGGTCAGCTCCAAACTAGCTATCAAAAACAGCCACTGTGTCCATCGACTTAGATCAATTATCTCCTCAGGGATTACCATTAAGCATGTTATTGCACTGTTGCAAAATGTTATCATTAAGTGTTTTGCAGCCACTGGATGTCACCAGCGCTCCAGGCACATATACACAGAAGACCAAGCATCTGTTACTTAGAAGAAAACAATTTTACACAGCATTCAAATTTATTTATAGAACTTTTGGGTAGGTGGATATATCCAAACTGTGGGTAAGAGAGAAGAAAAACACTGCATGATGGATATACACAAGTTAAAAAATAAAGCTGGAAAATAAAAAACACCGTATTTGCAGTAGCTTGAAAGATAAACATCCTCAAGCTGATCTAAAATGAGTCACTCAAAACCACTCTACCTGGTTTCTACTAATTACTCAACATTTAAGCAAAGAACATTATGTGAGGGACTAAATTACTGTAAATTTGGAAACACAGAGTACTCATTTTGCCACGGTAAACAGAGAACACTGCAAATTGAACAGCAACAGGTGCATGACATAACTAAGCAATAGAAAAGACTACAAACTCTCCCTAATTTCCTGCACAAATCTTGTAAGAATAACATATAATATTTACATTTAGCATGAGTTTATTTTAGATATAAACTTAAAAAGCATTTTAACTCAGTCCCACAAAAAATTAACCTATCACCAGATCATTAATTTTTTTCTTTCCAAAAAAACCAGTCTGTTCTTCACCCTAACAAAAATTTGGAAAACACCTTCCTACAATTTAAATTCAATTCAAGTAATTTCAAGCTGCTAAGAAAATGCTTATGGCACCTCTAGAAAGATACCATCTACTAACCACATGACTGCTGAGAAGATAATTTGGAAAGCCTGCTCTCCAGATAAAAATATTTTTTGTCATATATACACACACACATATATAGGACATCTACAGACACACTTATACATTTATGTGTTTGTTTATATTAATTTATATTACACAATATGTATGCATTATAGTATTTTTAAAGAAAACTTGCATGCTGAAAACAAAGGTTAGAAAACAAATTTCCTGGCACACTCTGAAGATACCAAGACTTTGGAGAACACTTTGATAAAAATCATAATACTCCATCCAAACTGGGCAAAACAGATTCAATAGATTGACAGGTCAAAGGTTTAAGGCTGAGGGATGCAAGTCAGCATCCCACACACTACAAACTCAGAAAGTGTTGCAATAAGGTCAGGGGACAACAATGTTGTAATCAGGTTCTCATCATGGTGGTATCTGTGCTGTTTATGAGAGTGAGGAAGCAGATATTGCACTGCTTCAGTTTCTTTTCACCTCAGGAGATCTCAATGCGCATTTAACTTAAGGGCGCAGAAGTGCTTGTCAGAGAAGCTCTTACTTTAAGATGCTAGATCTTTTAAAAAAAAAAAAGAGAAGAAGAAAAAGCTTGACAGGAATACAAACAGATGAAACACATTAGTTTTCAAGACATCAAAAAATCCTCATTAGTATACTGGATTATCTGCTAGAAACAAAAATTGAGCAAATACGTTTTGTTAGCATTCTTTGCACGTTCCTTACAAATACCAGTGTTTGTTTCAAATGGACATTCACTACTCTGTATGGAGGGGCAAGGGGAAAGACGGAGTAAGAGGAGAGTTGCGCTTTTTCTTATTTTTGTATATTATTCTGCTGTTCTATAAGGTTGCTCAACTAAGAGCTATTACCATGCACGTGAATTGCTTTAGAAGTAGAAGGGCAGAACTTTTCCACAGTGCTGACAGATTGAAGTGAGACTGACATCTATCCTTGGACTTTATCACACAGCTTCTGCTTAGCTAGAACATATTTGAAACAGCCAGTTTTGTAATGCAACTCTGGATACTCGGGTTGCTGTTCGAGATACTAGTTTCCAGCACGCTTGCTGAGGGACAAGCGGCCAATTCACAAAGCTCTTGTGCTTGCTGCCAGCCAGAAGGACTAGGACTGAATGGCAACAAACATCAAGCTACACTGCAGTTCAGGCGTGCAGCACCCAGGCTGCCAGCAAAACAGACAATTACAAGACATACATCCAAGCAATTTTATTCCTCTCTGTTTTTAGAGCTGACACCTATTCTTAACGGATACATTGCAAGTCCAGAACCTGGTGTGACTGACAGAACCCAAGTCCAGCTTAGGTCTGGGCAGCTGTAGTGAATCTTTCCATCTGTTCATACTTACCAGTCTCTAAGTGCCATTTTTCTTGTATGGTGCATGTGTTGAAACAGAGAAGGAGACCAGAAGAGGAAAAAAAGACAAAGCTATACAGAAAAAATGGGCATGAATATATGGCAGAAGCAATGAACTCTTTGGTAACTGTCCTTTACAGATAAGGTACAAACGAAGAACATGTCAGATACATTCCCGAGGATTTCACATTTTAAAAAAATAGCTATTTTACCACCATGAAAACTAACTGTGAAATGTTTATTGCTGTGCTCTCAGAAAAATCTTTCAAATATCTGAAGGCTCTAGATAAATCATGTAGTAGATTTCACTTTATTAGCATAATGTCAATCAATGCCAGTATGTGCTGCCCTCTCCTCAGTGTGAACTACAAATTTATTTAAAAGTCAGTCTCTGAAGTTTTGTATTTTCAACTTGTTGCTCCATTTTTTACTTACTATTCCCTCTGCAAATTTAGATAGGCCCCAGTGTGTGGCTTTCATGTCTTCCCTGTGTGTTTCTCATGTCCCTCAGGCAAAAGTGATAGGTACTATGAAATGGAATTATTATTGAAAAAAATCCGATCTCCCACTGCACTTTTTGTCTAGCCAATGACTCCTCAATACTTTTGCTCTACTGCTATTTTCTCCCTTGTCCTCAGAGAAAAGGGGGTGTTGGGAATAGTCAGACATATGCCCAAGGTGTGAACAAGCCATACTGTTGCAACTGTTTCTCAGCATCCTACCAGATCAAAGTCTAAAACCAGTTGGTCATGGAGAACCCAATTTTGGGCTCGCTGAATTATCTGGCAAAAAACTTAAGCTGGATGGACCTATGGAGCTTGGGACAGTGAGCACATAGTTCTTAGACTGCAAGCAGAAGGACATTTATTAGTTCAGAAATGAGCTGAAGCCTAATAACTGCTGCCTTCTGGGATCCATGAATGGAATTTAACAATGAAAACCCAAGAAAAAGTCCAAAATGTTACATCTGCTCCTGAACTGGGAGGCTACACTGGGCCTCCTCAACAGCAATGGCATTTTTAAGTTGTAAGTGCCATCTAGTGGCTGTTGTAAGCCTTCGGGGTAATACCACATCATGGTAAGGCTATTTAAGGTTACTGTAAGACTTCTACAGCTGGAGTTATCCAATATATTTGATTACTGCAGGAACGCACTGAGTATATTAGCATCGAAATGAACTCACCTAAATCCGCTATGCAGCACTGTCCATTTTTCTTAACGAGGATATTTTTGCTCTTCAAGTCCCGATGAGAAATGGCAGGCTTCCCCTGGGTTCCAAATATCTCTATGTGCAAATGTGCAAGACCACTAGCTATGGACAGTACTATGCGTAGGCAGCTGACAGTGTCCAGGGTAGTGAGCTGTAGATAGTCATACAGAGACCCCATTTCATGGTAGTGGGTAATTAACCACAACTGGGTACTAGAGTTTCTAGAAGTCATATCAGATGCAATAAAACCTAGAAAGAGAGGAAGAAAAAAGGAGAAACAAAATAAAATTACAGACCTCCTTCAAGACTCCTGCAAGAAAAGAATCAATACTACTAGGCCCCTCCTGCAATTTAAAATTCTGTTTAATTAAAACTTTTCCATGATTGTAATGCACTGAAAACAGACTGCAGATATTACCATGATGAAAAAAGAGCTGACATATTCTGGAATTCTAATTCAAGTCTATTCACAAGAATGTATTTATGTATTTTGTCAGTTACACCAAACACAAGTACTTGTCAGGACCACATACTTATAATTTTTTTTTTTTTTTTTTTTTTTTTTTTTTAAGAACTTGGGAGTGGGGAAGTTTCCAGTTAAACAAAAAGATCACCAGGTTGTAGCACATCTGCTGCTGTATATTCAGCAGGATCACAGTGGAAAGAAGCAATACCTCAAACAGACAAGTCGCAATTAATCATTTCCATTTTTAAGGACAACAAGCAGCCAATGCAGGCTGCTGAGAAAAGGGTTAAACCTGCTTCATGTATGCATCACATCCCAATAAACAGACACTATACACTGTGCCAGCTTCACATTTACATCCAAGTGAATTCTATTCAGAGCACTTCCAACAGTCAACCTTGACATGTCAAAAGGTTGCTGTCCCCACAGGAAACGTCCTACCCTTCTGACCAAATATAGATTGAAAAAAAACACATCTCACCACAGCAACAACTTGCTCTCCAATGATCTCCAATTGCTTAAAAGGCTGCAGAGGGATTGCTGCAGCCTGAAAATTATCAGACCTATGGGACGGCTCTAAACTGCTGTAGGGTCCAAATGCCTGACCTTCTTAACTGTTCACCAGCTCACAACGGAGCCGTGGGATATAAAAACTGGCAGATGGCTAAGGAGAGTGTGGCAGCACCAGAAGATTAGCATAGCAAAACCCAAGGAATAGTAATTCTTCTACTTCGAATACTAGACAGTTCAACTGTCTAGTTCAACTGGTGTGCAACATCCACGGTGAAGCAAGGCAGAGCACCTTTATGCATGATAGCTGTATTTCACAATGATTTTCTACGAAGGAACTGAGAAAAATTTCTCTTCAAAACTCATGAACATCAAGAAGTGCTTTCAAAAATGTGGTGTCTTAAAACTGAACCCAAAATTCAGAAGTAGCTCCCTTCCTGTTACCTCTGAATTTATTGTGTATCAGCACACTGTTGACCTCGACAGCTTTAGCTGGGAAGCAACAGAAGTTTTATTCCCAACTTAGAGGAACAAATCATGTTTATTAAAAGCCCACATATGACATTTGTCAGAAAGAACTCCCACTACTTTCTCTCCTGAAGTCAGATTTCTACACAATGTGACACTTTTGTAATCTGTGATATTGTTTAATATTGCATCTAAAAAAAATTCTATAAAATAGCCAACAAATTTGACAGTTATCAAGAAAGACTAAACACAGACAGAGGAACATGGGAAATGTGTAATGAAATTTCAGCCAAGTTACTTGCTCTCTTGGGAAGGAAAGTTCAATAATCCACATTTCAGGATGCCACCAAATTATTTTTGTAGTAGCAAAGGAACTGCTTCAGGAAACATTAGACAAACATCTAGCAGGGTGAGCTATAGAGCCAAGGAATATTCTTTGACAGGAAACAAGAATAAGGAGCCCAAACAAAACTGATTGAAGACAGACAGATTGTGGGTGAGGTAATGTCAGCACTCCCAAAACATGCTGCTGCTTTTATTTGTAAAGGTGGCACACCAGCAAAAGAAGGTCATGTCTGCTAGGAATCAAAACGGCTGCTTAAACTTCAGCCATGGCTCACAACACAAAAAAGCCATTTTCTAAGCTCTCAGAACTGAGCACACAAGGTACAAGGGATGCAGAAGATGCAAAATCATCGTAGTTTCCTATTTACAGTGAAATGAGATACATCATAAAGGGGCAACTACAGTTGAAGTTTAAACACCAAAAGCAGCTTAGTTTGGCCCTCAGCAGAGCAGTTAAACAGAAGAAAATAATGGATTCATACTGCACTTTATTCAGGCACAAGGAAAATTATTCAAATATTTAAATCACATTATAAACTCCTCCCCACTTTTTCTCTCTTCATTTCTCCCAGGTAAACTGAAGTTAGAAGAAAACATAGATCCACCAGAACTTCTCCACCTAACGCACTGTGCAATATTCTTTTGCTATGTGGCTGCCCTGCAGCAAGAGCTGCAAGGGTGAATTCTTAGCATGCAGGTCTGTGGCACCTCCATCCTTCTCTGCACACTGTGCTGCCAACAATCGGTTAATCTGGTTGACTGATTCTTGCTAGAATACTGCAGGAGGACAAGGATTCATGGTTGCTACAACATTTTCTCCAGTTGAGACTTGGATTTCAGCACCCTCCTGGCAAGCCTCCCCCTTAAAATTTCCCTTCAACTATTTATCACAAACACAGGAAGCTAATCTCAAAGAATGCAAGATACCTGGCAAATCTGCAGTGCTTTACAAGTGAACTGTTCAGTTAACTCACCTTTACACCAGCTACACTAGGATACATGAACATGGTTGTTCTACTTACCTAAAATATTTTCGTGCCGCAGCAATACAGTGTTGTACAATTCAGTTTCCCTGAACCAGGATTTTTCATCCCTAGAAGAGAAGATCTTCACAGCAACATTTTCTCCTTGCCACTGACCCCTCCAAACTTCTCCATAACGGCCCTTTCCTGGTGGGGGAAAAACACAGTAAAAGTTGTCAACTAACAATCTTCATAGGCCAGAAAGGCAGGATTAGCTAATAGGAAGGAAATTCAACAGTCACGGCCCAAATATCAAACTGATGTAGTTTCATCACCCCCGCATACACTTTTTACCACTTTACAGTCATGCTGTGCTCCACTGTCCCTTAATTTTTCCTGTTTGTTTCAGCTGCAAGCTCCAAGAATATGGATCTCTCCTCCTAGCATGTTGGTACAGTATACAGAGTGTTTGTACTGGGCAGGTGTAATCATTCAACTACCAGCAATGAAAGTGCATTTGCATCTTCAGCAACTTAGGCAGCATACTACAAGGTCAGTGTAAACAATACAAATAAATCTATGAAGTTAGGAGGACAGGAAGGATATGTAAGGCTGGGGATACAGCCTTTACATTTCTATCAGCCTTTGCAAAAACAGTCAGCACAGCCAGACACATAAAATGCAAAATGATGATTAAAAAAAACCACCCAAACACAAAAAAACCCAACCACCCACAAACAAAAAACATTTAAAAAAAAAAAACCCAAACCCAAAAAACCCACCCTGACCTGTGGAGACCAGGACACATTGTCTGCATGCCAAGCTTTTTACCCAAACAACAGCCTAGAAGAAATGTATGAAATTATCAAGTACCCAAGAGCAAAGAAACATCCTGGACAAGGCACACTGGAAAAGTTCCAGTTGCTGCCATTTTCATCACAGCCCAAATATGATAGCCTCAGGCTTCGTGCAATGAATTGTGCTAGATTTGACAACTATAAATATCCAAAGTCCACCCTTCATTGCTCTGCAGTTCAGTGTTCTTTAGAGGCACGTATGAATCAGCAGCAGGTATAACCAAATGAAGAGAGATACCCAACACTGATGTCTCAATGCTGTCACCCAGAAGAGACTTCCTGCACAAGCGCTTTCATTTGGTTCTGCTAGACAGGCTAAAACACATGGTCTCTCGAAACAGTGTCAGCCTGAGTTAACTTGGGAGCAGGCATAATTCCAGGGATGCACATTTATTCACACGTATATACACGCACAAAAAGATGTCTCCATATTGCAGGCAAAATCATCATGCATATCATATTGTACAGTTTCTGATGAAGAGAAATTGCAGAGCATCAGAGGATGTACATTTGGATTAACGCAAGTGTGAACATTTGTGCCTACTCAATACATCCTATAAGCCAAAAGCAAAGAAACACTGGTAAAATGTAGGCCCAGTCCCTATAGATTCACAGATTCATCTGTTTTAGTCAGGCTTGATTTAACACCCTGATGAGTTAAAAATTCTAGTTACTTACAGGAAGGTGTTACCCATTCTGAGTTCAAATCGCTGAAGAAGCAGCATAAAACATATTTAAAACAGTCTTTTTTTCCTGAGTAGAATCAATTGTTATCATGCCTTCCTCACCTCTTTAGTGCCAGTACAGCATCTTGGCTCAGTGTCACTGCCTCAGGATATCTTTGACCCAAACACTTCCTAAAATTACTAAACTCACATTTAACACTATTCAATTAATAATATATATATGCTGAAGAAAAATTTAATGGATCCTTAAAATTAACACTGAAGTCCTGCAAAAAACTAAAGACCCAGAAGAGTTTTTGGGAAGAACTACTAGAGAGAATCTCTCTTTAAGGGAGAAAAGAGCAGCAACAGTACATCATTGCCTGCATGGTCCCAAAGCAACAGTGCAGAGCAAGTAAGACACAAAACATTCATGTTACCATTCTAATAGCACAAAATTACAGGTTGGTTTGGTTTTGTTTATTTTTTCAAATGCCATGTTAGCCACTTTGCTTGATGTTTCAACTCCAGATCTCAAATCAAGATGATCATTTTCTAATTCTAAACCTTTCTACTTGAACATCATTGTGAAACAAACATTTGTTCATTAAGTTTGACAGTTTCAAACTTCAAATTGAGCTTGCTTTTCTAAAAACATCATTTATTCAGCTTAAAGTACCCAAACAAGCCTAGTTTCTATTTTCTAACATTGCATTACTGAACAAAGCTTAAATTCTTCAATCATAAAGCACAGATGATATTTGCTCCTTTCTTCTACATAGATCTGAAAGGAATTTTTTCACTTGACTTTACAAAACCAAATATGTTCCGTAAGCTGAAGCCTGAAAAGTTTCATATATTATCTAAGCAACTGAGGGAAAACAGTTGATTAGGATGGGAGATAAAGCTTTCTCTCTGCATTTGTTACCAAGACTTGGCACTAGATGCGAACAAGAATTATACTAACCTACACACTCTACAAGCGTGATCTGGCGAGCCACCGTTCTTTGCACCAAGAAAGGAAGTCCAGAACCACTTCCAGATGTGCAGGAATGGTCCAATAAATCCTGTTCAAAAGGAAAAGCAGAAGTTTACAACCTATGAGAAACTACATTTTTTTCCCGTTTAAATACACAAAGGTACACCACTTCACAGGATAGGTTGAGTTAAAGCTCATTGGTATCTCAATGGCTCTGGTGATGCCATTTGGTCACTCAGGGTCAAGACATACCATTGCCGTCACTGTACAGATGGACAGAAAATGCTCTTCACAAGATTTTACCACTTCAGGGAACATCCCACGCATAGAAGAGACTGGTAGGGGAGCTATAACTTAGGCATAATCACTTTCTGTTCAAAGTTTTACAAACAACACAACAAGAAACAGCAAACAAATCCAAGCATCGCTTCATGCTCAGATTTCTTATTTTGTCTCTGTATCTTATATTTGGCATTACAGTATCATTTTGTTTAATAAATAAATAATTTTGTTTAATAAATAAATGACAATAAGTTTACTCCCTGTAAACCTGAAAGCTCACTTGTAGCCTATGAGCTATCCTCTGTAGTGAAATTCCATCCTTTTTCAGCACTTTGTTGTTCTCTTAATTAGTTTATGCTCTCTCAATTGTCTGTCATCTATTTCAAACAGGTTAATATCAACTTTTTTTTCCCCAAAGTTTTCTATGTCTTGCAATAATCTGAGCCACCTCAAAAAGAAATAAACTTACTTTCTCTGACTTCTGTACTGAAAACCTTCATCTCTATACAGTTAGCATAAAGAAAAACAGCATTTACTTTTGAACATTCCTGCAGACTTTTACCATTCTCCCAGTCACCTGTGGTTTCTTCCTAGTAAAGATGACTAGAAGGGCACAGCAACACAAATGCGTTTTCCACTAATTCGAGCTAAGGTCATGTCCCAGCCCCACCGATCTGTGGTATCAGATACTCTCAAAATCTATTTTACAAACTGCTACGAATAAACATGTATTAGAAAGAGACATTCAGAACTTTGATCTTTTTTATTACTATAGAGAGACTCTAGAAACAGCCACAGCTAGCAGTTTCTAACTGAAATGGCAAGACAGATAAACCCAACATATTCCTGTGACACAACTTGCTTTTTCAGCACCTTTTTAATCCGTGGCCTGCAGACAATGCGTGCTCAGATGACCCTTTTGTCTGAAGTAATATGGGGAGGGGAGTCAAGTTTTGCTGAAAAAACCTACAGACAGGTGTCTTTTGGGTCCGTGTGAGCGGAGCGGAGAGGTGACAGCCCATAGCTCGTGTCCCGGGGCTCACAGCCAGGGATGCCTCAGGGGCACCCAGACCGGAGAGGCACCCACCCGCGGGGACCAGCCGGCTGCCGACAGGGCTGCCCGCCCCCGCCAGCCTCCGCACGCACGGCTGCCGAGGACACCCGCGCCGTCGTCCTGCGCCAGCAAGTCGTGCCATTTGGAGCCGTAGAAGCAACGTGATTTGTCAGTAAGGGAAAAGCATCACTTGCTCGTCAAATGTTTTCCTTCCGTTTTTAATCACACGTTCAAGGCCGCTGACCTCACCGGGGTTGGAGGCTTGCTTCGCTGCTGCGCTCTCCCGCCGAGCCCCCCCGCGAAGCGCGCTCCGGCAGGCGGAGACGGCGAGCTCCCCAAAACTGAACCTTCTGGAAGGTCTGAACCAGCGGGTGGGCTTGCACAGCAGCCCAGGCCCCCCCATCGCCCACGCACTGTCCTCCCCACTTTTGAGTCTGAGCATAGATTTATGAAACTACGCACCCCTGCAAAGTGGAGCTTTGGCTGTAACAGAGCAGGAGGAAGGCTGCTGCAGCAATCTTCGCTGCCTTGCTCCTGCATGCCCCGTTTTGCTTTTGACAGAGTGGGAACTGCTGGCAAACTGCTGGTTCACTGCACCCAGTGCGATCTGGGATGTCCTAGTGCCTATCGCTGAACCTCCAGACACCACCCCAGAGAAGAACAGGTATCCCAGAGGTCCTGCATCATACCTGTCAGACTTGCACAGATACCCTAAAAACCTCACGGCACCTTAATGTCACTAGACACCTCTGCTTTAGCAATCAAAACCCAAACGTAAATGCTAGAAATTAATTTAGTAAGTAACAGAGAGGAGAAACCAAATCATGAAATACTTTGCTGTTATGCGGGTAATCTGCCAGGTTAATTAAGATTTGTAGATACAGAATAGATACATCCTCTGCAGTATGGCAACAACTGCTAGCTGCAGAAGGAAGCCCACTACCTTCAGCCAGGAAGAGAAGGGGAGGGAGATGCATGTTTTCGTTAGAGTTTGTTTCACATGCATTACACAGAAAATTGAGATAGTAGAGAACCATTACTCCCAAACTACAGGCTCTCCTTTGCTCATTCTGCCCCCATCCAGTTTTCTGTCCTTTTCCTCCATTCCATTTTCATCTCTTCCCTCCATCTTGGTTCCAATCTTCCTTCCCTTTCTCCTTTGCCATACACACCTTACCCATTTCCCACTCCAGCTCCCCCTTCTGCCCTTGCTGTCATTATTCCCTTGGCCCCATACGGTCAGTGACTGCCTCCCCCACCGCTGCCCGCTCCCAAGAGGCACGACTGCTGCACACCCTCCTCTTCCCCACCTCGGACCTGCGGCCAGAAACACCCCAAAGGCGCCTTGGCTCGGGGAAGAAATGTGCCCCGCCACGGTGTGGAGCACCACACAGCATCCACGGGGGAACGGACTCGCATGTCTGTGAACGCAACTTTTAAACCGTAAGCTTTTGAAGTGGCTCAAAACAGAAGAGCACCGAGAATGGCCACAGGCATGTCTGGCACCACAGGGTTTTCTCTGATAAATTTCAAGTCCCTGCCCCAAATTAGAACTTCTTTAAGAGACAACACCCAAATAACTTCTTGTAAGTCTCCTTCCCTAAAGTGGCTGAGCCATGCTAGATGAACAGTCCCCTGAATTAAAAAAAAAAAAACCACAAAAACAAAAAAAACCACAAAAAAACAAAAAACACACCCCCCCGCAAAAAAACCCCCACCGTTCTGTGGTAGATAACAATCATGGGAAGTTTTGGCCCAAACTATTCAAGTTTGGTCCAGTTTTTTATAACTTAAAACGGTTTTAAAATAAACAAGGTGATAGGAGTATTACCTGTACCACCTACACTAGATACGTCATTGATACTCCAAAGAACTTTCCATAACAAGTCTTTCTTAAAAGTTTTTATCAGTTTCTAGTATTTTTAGTGCATGGAAACCAGACTTTATTTAAACTGTAAGCTTATAAAAAAACATGAGTAAGATTCTAATTCAATGTTAAAATCCTATTAGCCTTTTAAAGTGCTAATACCCAGCTACTTTTATGGCTAGGACTTCCGTACTAGTTCAAAGCATTAACAACTGTATTACTGGACTTTTTTCCTTACAAAGGAAAATAGGATAAAAAAGTATAAGCATAATCAACTTTCCAATATTTCCAGCAAACTGTACTACTCGGCTTTAACCAGATCTGATGAAATCTCATTTCTCCTAACAATTTTTTAATGAGTACTCAAGAAAAAGATAATCTAAGAATGATAGGAGGCTTCTATTTTGCTTTTTAATACAAACTGAGAACTCATTTTCCTTCTTGCTTGTATCAGAGGCACCCCCCCCCCCAACTTATCTGCATCGACTGTAAAAACAAGATTTGAAGAGGCCACAGCTCTTTCCATTCCCCATTAGGAAGCTTAGGGCTTTACACATTTGCTACATTATGGATGGAGACTAATCCTAAATGTAAACCAATGTGTAACAAAAACAGCAATTTAAAACACACAATGGAGAAGAAAAATCTGGAATTTAAAAAAGACTTACTGTTTAGATGAACATTAAGGATCTTTTTTTTTTTTTTTTTACATCACCAACACTCAAGAGGCACACCAAAGGCACTGCAATCTTAGAGCTAAGAGGGTCTGACAGCTGAGAACACAGCTCCATTAGACTAAGCCTTTACAGTTAGCAACTTCTCCAAGTTATTTTAAAAAGAATTTTGATTTATTCTTCTCAGGTTTTATCACCCTTTCCAAGTAACATTAAATGACTTGAAGTGCAAAAGGTTTGCAAATGGAATGGAAATTGTCTTGCACTGATAAGAGATAAGAGCTGGTAAAAGCTGGAAGTCTGTGCTTAAAGACAGATAATCAGTTGCACACATGCTTAGTTCATGGTGAACATATTAAAACTGGCTGTTTTAAAACAGTAACACAGAATCAAGCCTTGTAAGCTAATTAAAGCCAAAGGCATTAAAAAAAAAAAAAAAGATTACCAAGTATAGTTTATATAGGGCCAAGCTGAAGCAAAATAGCAGGACAAGGAGTTCCACTGGTTCAATTAGCACCGTGTTAAGAACCACCTTCCTTGTTTTTATCCTTGCTCTAACTTGCTAATTTTGATGCCTCCCCCTGTTACTGTACTGCAGAATGCAAACAACTGATTCCTACCCATCGTCTCCTTACCCCTTGCCATGTTGTGTGTCTCCATCATACATACACACATACCCACCCACCCCCCCACACCCACCCCCGCTTAAGAGAACCAGGCTCTTCTTCCTGGCTGAAGCATTGCTTTACCTACTCGGTTCCCCACATAGGCTGTTTTAAGATTGCATATTGGGGCATCCAGATGACCAAGAGTCTGATTACTCAGTTTTAACCTATTCTTCCTTAAAGAGGAATCTTCCCTGCTCCAATGCTATCCCTGGCCATCTCAAACCCTGAAAACTTACTTGTCAGAACATACTGTCTTATGAATGAAAGGGTTTTCCACGTGACTCTTCCAGCACTTATTCACAGCAGTATTTTATCAAAACATCCCTGCCTCAGAACAAAGTGATGTAAGAAATAGTTTCCAGCTCCCCAGAACAGTTCCATTTTTTGAATGGTCCCACAGATCTTTCTTTTAATAAATTCCCATAGCTGGGCCTGCAAAGCGGTTGTCAACTTTCAGGTGAGGAGGTACAACCGTTTTCTGGTTTTTGGGGGGTTTTTTGTTTTGTTTTGGGTTTTTTTTTTTGACATAGTCAGAACTCCTTCCCTAGTTGGTGGCAACCAACACTTTCTAAGGAAAATATCAAAGGTTATTCCTCACTTAAAGAGATACCCATTTCAGTTTCTCTCTCCTACAGAGAGAAACACAGTACAAAACATAGAAAGAAAATAAGCAGTCAGTGTATTTAGTAGCATATTATTAAAAATATTTGTGTTTTGGACCACTTTTCTTTAGCCACTTCTCAACCCTGCAGTGAAAGCATATTATGACAGGAAAGCACCAAAATGGAAAGTGTTTTCCAACCTCTTAATGTTGAAGTGATTTTATCTTCGAAATGCAAAGAGGAGAAAACTTCTCCTCTTTGCATTGGTTTTAGAAACAAACACTCAAGCTGCCTCTGAAGCCTTACTTGCTCACTTTCAATAAAGCACAAGAAAGCTGCTGGGAACACTTTTTTCCTGGCCTCAAGTAAAAGGGTAAGATACATTATGTCTTTAGAAAGGAAACACTTCCCCATGTCATTTTATTTTCCAGAGGCTGCATGAACAAGAACATATTTTAAAAACTGAATTCTGAGTAAGTGGTTCTCATTCTTAAAATTCCTACCGTTCTTCTGTCAACAAAATTTCACTAATTTCCTAGTCATCCGAGCGCCCTTCTACTAAGATCATGGGAGTCAGGTTTGAAGTTTTTAAAAGTTAAAAAAATCTGTATTTTCTTCTTCCCCTAGCATCACATCTTTTCCAACCTTTCAGGCTGTCTTCATATATCAAAGATGCAGCACATTTTTACACCTTTCATATCACTTCAGGCTACCCAACAATCAGGCATACTCTGTTTTACTGTTTTGACATTGCTTCTAGGAACATAAACAGTTTGACTACAGTTTATAGCAATTCTCCAGGTCAAAGAAGCTATACTTGCAAAAGCTATCTTTTGGTTAAATTTCATTTAAACTACAGCTTTGCGGGCATAGGAATGTCACCACAGAAGTCCTGACACTAAGTGGCATCCCCTGGCAGCAAAAGGTCCTGTTACTGACGTGGCCACGTCTGGAGGGTACGTGAGGGGAGTTCAGAAGTGAAGCAAGCTCAAACAAATTTTCACCATGCACACAGGTTACTTACTGCCAATGTGCTGTCTCCAACGTTTGATGCAATGAGTCCCTCAATTGTGCCATATTCTGCATCTCTAGAATTGAGCCTCTCCATATGGCTTTTCTGTATTCTCCGGATGATCAGCACAGCTACTGCAGAAAAAACTATCAACACTATCACAGGAGCCAGTATAACAATGATTAGTGTTTCCATGCTGTAACCTGCAGCTTCTCCTTGAAAGGTTTGCCCTTGGAAAGGAGAAGGGAGGGAAAAAAAAAAAAAAGGGGAAAAAAAAAAGAGAGAGAGAAAAAAAAAATTAATTTGCAAATTCCCAGAGAAAGTTTTTAAAACCAGTAGCACTGACACCAACATTTAACTTGGTAGCCACCTAGTCTGAAAGAGAGGCTGTGACACAGCCAGAGCTATGAGTGTGCACTTATACAAAGATGCTACCACAGCAACTCCCTGCAGAGCTGTTAGAACAACCCCGTCCCTTCAGAACAAACCACACCTGTGACTGTGCAATTCACTCAGAGGCAGTAACTCAATCCTGACCCTGACCCCTATCATTCATCCAGCAATACAGATCATTTGACCTGTGGACATCAGATGTGTGCCAGTGGGCCCCAGGGTGGGGAACAAGGTAGAAAGGGCCTTACTGAGTTGATTAAGCCCTTACTTATGCTAGCACTGAAGCCACCTCATTCCCATCACATCAAATGAAAGCCAAACATTTTTTCTTTCTCAAAATTCACTATTTTTTAATTAACCTCTCACCTTTAGAAGAAGGCAACTGTGCTGTGATATTCATGTTGCACAGGTATCCTTGGCAGCACTCAACAGCTTGGTCAGGAGATGGAGGTGTTTTGCACGTCATTTTCCCTTGTTCATAGACTTGGAAGCAGCCTTTCTGGTAAACCTTAGCACCATCATTAATGCTCAGGGAAGCAAAACATTGCTGGCCTTGGCAACGATCTCCATTCCCACAGGACATGCCTTCACACACACATTCGTAGTGGACCATATTTAGTTTCAGTTCATCATCTGTAAAAGGGGAAAGTTGAGGAAAAAACACCATCCTATTCTTAATAGCTTCAGTTATATAGAGATAACGAAATCATTAGACAATAAAACCTTCTGTTTAATGGAAGAAATATTATTTGCAGCTAGTGCTGAAGAACCACCAAGTAGGAGCTAACGATACTAATTTAGCTGTTTCAGGAAGACAAAGATATGAGCTTGCACCATCAAAGAAATACCAGTCATATCTGCCCACTCCACGTACTCAAATTTCAAGAGTTCAGTGACATTTTACATCACCTCTCGCACAGACACTACTGCAGGTATACAACACGGGAGGATCATCTACACAGGGACACTCAGCAGATGAAAAAAAACAACTAACAAAGAGTGTAAATTTAAAACAGATTTGCTAAACCGCATTATATTTCTATATGGAAATAGTTGTTCTCAAGCATTCCAGAAATGGCTTTAACTAAATCAAATTAAGGCCATTTAAATTTGCAGTGGACACAGCTACATAGGATTGAGCAGCTTTAACTAGCTTGCTTGAAAAGTAAATCTGGACCTACTTTCCCACGAAGACAAGCCTTTGAGGAGTACCGTGCGAGTCTGAGTAACCACGGAGATAAAAAGTAAAGCGAGAAGCAGCACACACTGTCAGCAGTACAACACTTCCCTTCTAACTCCAGATGCTTCAGCTAAATAAAAGGAATAACTTTTAAGAGAAGGTATAGAGTAGGAAACTAAACTTCTAAGTAGCCTCAGCAAAGTGCCTGGAGATCCCTAGCTGGGAAAATCCCACTCTGTGCAGAACCGCACACGCTGCTGCTTTCAGGAATGGCACAGGCCTTTGAACACACAGCACTGAGTCACTCTGGTCTCTGCAGGAGAGGACACCACTCTCAACCAGCTAACAGAGAACACTGGAAGCTCTTCAGTTTCCTGGAAAATACAGGTGCCCGGGGGAATAAACAGCCATGTGCACTCACAGATGGCTGAGAGAAGAGGCACAGTTGTGAAGGACAGAACAAGTCACTGCTCTCTGTTACACACATCCCATGCATACACACATACATTTATGGCAACTTAACTCATATTTACATTGTCTTTGTCAGTTCTAACACACAAGAAAAATTTCCAGCCACAAATACAGTGGATGCTCCTAAAAATAGCAGTGGAGCATACCATGTGTTGGACTTTTTCAAGCCTATCATTAGAGTCTGCCTACTGGGAATATAACTCAGTTTGTTTTCCGCTTTGTTTTCCTCCCCTCCTCCCACAATGAACAAATACACAAATATAGTTTTCCATTTTTGAACGACTAACAAAAACTAAATTAGGGAAAGAATCCTGAAATCAGACAGCGTCTGCCACATTGATTTCAAGTACTGGTATACACAATCCATCATACACATACCAAGTAATAACTTTGCTAATTTTGTGGAACTTTAAAAAAAAAAAAAAGGAAAAAAAATGTATGCCAAACATTCCTATAATCAAAGTTCTGTTCCTTCTCCTCCCACAACAGCAGCAGTAAAACACAACCGGTATTGTAACACACAAGCCCTTAATCTTGGTTCATCTGGCTGGAACTGCCGAAGGCATTCAGAGCCAGAGACCTACAAGGGACTTCCTCCCGATGCGTAGCCATGACCTGCCTAAAAGATCCATACCTTTGGTAAGGACAGCCTTCCCCAGAACAGACCTTCAGCAGCAAGGATTTCAGTACCTCCCAGTGAGAGAGATACTTCTGTTGTCATTGACAAACACAGGCCTGTGAGGACAGAGCTGAGGAGGCTTGCAGGCTGCATTTCAGCTATTAAGTAACAGCAGAAATAGCTGCTGTATGGAGTAGGACAACTAACCTACCATCTGAGCGCCATACCAAGTCCCCAAGGGAAATTCCTCTGGCTTGCAGCCTGATCCAGCCTAATACTTCCCTCTTCTCTTGACTCAAGGACCCTTCAAGACTGAGCAAACCTCACGCAAGCCAGAGGAGCGGTTCTGGCAGAAAACCACCCCCCCTCATGTGCCACCTCTTGGAGGAGCTCTGCAATCCCAGAACGGGCCAGGAAGGAGCTGCGCAGCCTCAGGGCAGTCAATCAGCCCATGCAGAGCAAACCTGACATCCCTTACAAGTGATGAACTAAGGCATTGCAACTCCAAACATGCTACCTGCCTTTTGAAAAGATTGCTCTAGCCTGAAGGCAGCGCGAACGATCTAACATGACACACAGGCTGTGGATCCATTTAATAGAGCATGAAGAGAGAGCAACACTGACTACAGACATGAGAACTGCTGCAGATCCTAGTGTGTCCACGGACCAATACAGATCAATTCTCTGCTGTAAAAATCAAAACATTTCTGGTGAAGAACTCCTGGGTTGGAAACAGAGACACTCTCCTTCATGACTGTTACTATTCCTTATACCCAAACTGCTCCTTTCTTTACTTAGTTGGTTTTCCAACTCCATGGTATATTACCACGTACCAGCCACCCCTTCCCTCACTAATGCTCCTGCAGTGCCACACTCACGTTGCTTTACCCAGACAGGGAGGTTTATTCAGGCTGCAGAACCAGCCAAAGCCCTGACCATGTCCTCCCATTCCTGCCTCTGCAGGCCACCAGCTAAGACAGAGCTGCAGGTCAGAAGCCTGAGAGCAGGCAGGCGGGGCGATGCTTCCGTGAACACGTACAAGCTAACACTGTATGTACTATGCCCACAAAGCACTCTCCCCGTGCACAAAGCCAGCTATGAAGGGCTGGATATTCTAGCCGTATTTCCCCAAAGTGAAACCAGCTGCACGTGCAAAGCACAGTTTTGTTGGCATATGGTGAATCCACAGTAGAGGCAGAGCTGGACTGGGTGGTACTTCTCCATAGCTCTCATGAGCATGGCTGTGCGAGCAAGTCTCCGGGACAGATGCGACCAGAAAACACCACAGGCCAGTTGCAATCAAGAGGTTATGGCTGAAGCAGATCAACTCCCCCAGGCACAGACGCTCAGAGGTAAGTACCTACTCAACAACAGCTCCAGGCGTGGAAGGCTGTCAGGCCAACTATGTATGTAGCTGTCAGGCAACACATGCAGGCAAGAAGCCAAGCTTAAAAATACTTCCATTACCTAAACACATTCACTGCATATATTTTTGTTTCATAATACAGAGACTTATTGCTGCATTTCTGGCCCATATATATTGTACACGCACAAAAAACCTGACTTGCCACACAAAGATACAGAGATTTGCATTAACTTCTCATTAACTAGTTTACTAGTTCACTATTATTAAAGTGTCAAAATTGAAGCTCCTTTATTTTGTTTGCTTATTCACTTTGTGAAAGTCAACAATTACGAGTGCTGACTCTAATTATCTAGGTATTTCAACAGAACAAGAACAAAGACACTCCACATTTTAATCAGTAAACTGGAAAGTCCAGTGTTTAACCCTCTCGGTGACTGCCCAGGACTTCTATTCTATTTACTTCTATGGGAAGTTTATTTCACACAACCAGTTACCAATCCAGACATTTTTATTTCATATTTTATATCCAATTCCTGGACTGTAAACGTTGTTTACTCTCTGGAAAAATAGCAAACTTCTGTCCAGGGAGAAATACACTACATATGTTTCTGGTAACACATCTTAATTTTGAGGTGATTTCACATTTAGAAGAGTGATCCATTTTCCATCGAAACAGCTAGTACAATAGGCACTTGGCCAGCTTTTCTTATTGGCACTACAGCAACACAGTTTCTTCAACTACCTTTGACATGAAAAAATTCTTATGTTAACTATGTGACTTGGTTGGCAAATATAGAATTGAAGTAACTTTAAAAAGCATAAAAAAGTAAAAACGCATACTGTAAGAGTCTCAATTTTCTTTCTAAAAAACCAGTCTCTGATTATATTACATGTACCCTTTAAAGAAGGGCTTTAACAAGATCAAATCATTTCCTTCCAGCAATGCACCACCACTGCATACCCTCCCTTTCAAAATTTCATAGAATATCTCAAGTTGGAAGGGACCGATAAGGATCCGAGTCCAACACCCTGTTCCTCGCAGGACTAAGTTTCACCTTGCAGATAAGGACTAGTACATCTACCACACAGATATGATATACATTTAGCGCATGCATGTGAGCGACTGTTCAGAGGGATAACCTATGCGACACCACAAGTCCTCTTAGCATGTGGCTGGAAAAAAAAAGCCAGGTGGCCAAGGATGGACGGAGGTAAACAAGCCTTAAACAAACTAGTCTTTCGCTCACCAAGATATGACTTTATAACGACATAAGTTTAAGAGAGAATTAAATTCCATCTAATTGATTCCTCTTCACCGAAGAGCGAGGCGCAGCAAAGGAGTGACACCTTCCGTCACAAACAAGCGGGCAGAGAAGATCCGTGCGGGAGCTCTCCTCCGTCCCAGCCCACAGCTGTGCAGCAGGAAGGCGCCGTGCCTCCGTGGCCACATACTGAACATGCACAGACACTGCAGTCATCGGCTAACCTCGGGCACGCACGGCCGATCCCAGCCCTCAGAGCCACCCGGATCCGGCTTACCAACCCGACACCACTCGGAGCCGTACTACGGTTGTTATCCCCTTTGTAGGCTTGCTGCTAGGCTTTGAGTGGGACCACCTGCTGAGTGGGATCACTCTTTTCACATAGAAAACCTTGAAATCAAACCGGAAAGGTTACAAATCACAGGCGAAGCTTATTTCAGAGCTGCTGAAATCTCTAGTAGGATGAAAGGGACTTCACGCTCGAAGGCCAAAATAATTAAAAGCAGCAATATTCTTTTTCTTTTTAAATGACTAGGACTGGGGGAAGATGTGGGATCTGCTAGGGCTTCATATCATAATGAATTGAAGGAAAGCAGAACTGGAAAAATTAAAATCTCTTTAGACTCCATTTAATTGTACATTAGACAGCTCTTTTTTGGCGGGTAGCTTCCCTTTATGATTCTTAGCCATTTCAGGGAAACACAAAATAATAAGCTTGTAGAAATGACTACTCCATTCAGAGTTTTATTTTCTCTTTCTCAACGCATACAGTAACAAGCATTATACAACAGCCATAATGATAATCACAGAATCATTTAGGTTGGAAAAGACCCTTAACATCGAGTCCAACTGTAAACCTAACACTGCCAAGTCCATCACTAAACCATGTCCCTAAGTGCCACATGTACATGTCTTTTAAATACCTGCAGGGATGGTGATTCAATCACTTCCCTGGGCAGCCTATAATAATTTATTTTATATAGGATTTATTAATTTAACAAAAGCCTTTGAATTTTCTAGCACTAAGAAACTTTAGCCTTATCATTGCTCTCCATATTACAAAAACCCCTAAAACAGAAAAAGCACATGTGCTATGGACACTGACAGTTAGAAAAGCTCCAAGACGGGGCAGAGGTGCCCAGCTCCGCAGAGGAGCAGCCTCCCTCAGCCCAGCTGCTGGAGAGGTGGTTAGGCTGTTCCCAGAGCCAGCTTCCCACAGGCCAGACAGTAGTTTCTGGAGTTTCGGTAGCTCCCAAACGCTTCCTGGCCATGGTGTGACATGAGACCCTTTCCAGCCTGCCCAGTTCTCACACCCAGGCGCGAGGCTGCATTTGGCAGAGAAGCCGTGGCAGCCAGAGCAGAATGTGGCCCAGACACCTTCCCACAGTCACTAGAGAGGGCAGAAGCAATGGCAGCATTTCGTGCACCGTGCTCCTAACATTGCCATCGGGATCAGGAAGTGGCATTTGTGCATGGTCGCTAGTAAGTGAAAAACCTCACACTCTTAAGCGTAGGTATTACATTATTTAGAAAGGGCTCTGCTTTAGACAGGGTTTAGCTTCTTTGGAAATGAAGAAAAGCCTCTTTCCCCACTTTACAGGGCTAATAAAGAAGTAACACAGAAGTAAGCGCTGCAATAAAGCTTTAGAATAAAAGAATTTTCTGGATGCTCAGGTAGGGAAGAGACATGTTTCTACACTTCGAATTCTACACAGTGATTGATTTTGGGGGCTTTGGGTTGTGGGTTTTTTTGTGGTTTTGTTTGGTTTGTTTTTTTTTTAAATCACGTTTAATCTCATTTTCTGAAGCTTAGTGGCAATGCAGAAATAGTCAGTCTGCCCCTGAATACTACCCAAAGATATGCCCAGCCATTTTCCACTCATTTAAAAAACAAAACAAAACAAACAAACAAAAAAAACCCCAAAACACACCACCATACCAAACCTGGTCCAAATCCCAGTGAAGGAAATGGACTGATCTGTGATAAAATACACAAGGGGGGGTGGGGTGTGGGAAATCAGAAGGCTTTGTAACTTTGTTGCTGCTGTTGTTATTTTGTGCAAAGAGAAGACAAAATAACTGTTCTTCCCCAAAACATCAACTTTTTTTAAAAAGTCAGAAAAAGCATGTGGGAAAGCATGCTCGTCAGGGTCCACCAGACCCACCTCCGTGGCCTGTTAAGCAGGCAGCAGAGGATCAACTTCCATTCCCTTGATGGATCTCCAAAGGCATGCTCTCCCTTGAAAAACACTCCAAACACAGGTCTGCACTTCTGGGCTTACCACCTTAGCCCTAGCATAGGCTGCTGGCTCATAAGCACTGAGCAGCACTTAGACGCTCAAGGAACAAAGTGGCAACTTCTCCCATTACTACTACATCTGATTGGTGAGGAAGCCAAACCTAGATCCTAGATGAAGAGACATACATGAAAATTTGCCGAGGGGTCCACTAGGTCTTTCTGCCTCCCCAAACGCTCCTCTACAACCAGCTTAGGAGTAGGAAACTATTTCCAAAGAAAACAGAACAGCGTTACTACTAGCAAACATGAAAAAGGGGAAGAGCAGTATTGTTTACACGAGTTAAGCAAGTAATTGCTCACAGAAAAAGAAAACTCACCGTAGGAAGTACAAGAGGAGGAGAAGGGAAGGAATAATGCAAGAAAAGCAAAGCAAGATTGTCACCACTTTCTACAAAGTCTTTCACAGCTCTATCACCATGGGAAAGAAATGTGGCCCCAAACACAGAGCTCTTTAAAAAGCATTATTGGATGAGCTCTCCCACAGCACAGCAGCTCCACGCTGTGAACAGGAAACTCTGTTCTTCATAGATGTCCAGTTGGCACAGGTGGGTGGACAGCAAGAACACAACATCTGCACATCTCCACTCACATGCTCCTGCCCCCCCCCAAACTCTGTCCAAAGCCCGTTCCTGCAGTGTATCTGGTCCAGCTCTGCCTTTGCTCCCAGATGAGGCACAATCCTGTACCTCCAGTCAGTATCACAGACAGCCAGGAAAAGAAAGAAAATGTCTTGGCACGGATTTAGTAACTCTTCTCTTGCTGATCACTTATTGGCATCTTTTCAACAAAAAGATCACGTTTAAGCCCTAGAACCTACTTTTCTTCTTTTAAGCTGAGTCAGGTCAAATAACTAAGATTTGAACACCTGCAGGACAGCTTTGGAAGGGTAGGGTGGGTTGCCGCTCTATAGGTTGCGCTACACAGGCAGCGCAAGTGTCTGATTCCATACATTGTGTGAGAGAAATTAACCAGAACTTCAGTCTTTAACATGCACCTTTCCCATGTGTTTCTCTTCTCCATCTACTGTTCTTCATGTTAAGGATGTGAGGTGGTTTAACTTTAAGATTTTTAATATAAGCAGCTCTGAAAGCTGAAAAAACATTTGAGAAGCAGATAGCTGCACTTCAAGAGTGATAAGAAGGTACAGTGTGATAACTGCTACCAAACCTTATTTGAAGTTAATATTGTATCAATAACACTAGCCATTTAATGTATTTCCACAAACATTCCTGCACCGTTCCTCCCTTTTTAAATTTTGTCTCAATTTCCTACTCATGGACATGACTAAAGTTAACCACTAGACCTCCATGCATTTTTAATCTTCACCTTACACCACCCATTCTAACATTCCATTTCATATACTCTGCCTTTTATTATTTGCATCAACATTTGAAAATAAATGCATTTCAGCAGAGTAGTTCAGAAAGAGATTTCACAAGGTAAATACAAAAGAGCATAGATATGCTACAACAAACACTAGAAACACCTCAAGTCACTTAAAATTTAAAATTGAGATAACCAAGTTACTTGCAGAAAACCTTTATTCAACATTTTTAAAGGTTGTTTGCAAAGTAGCAAGTATGCACCTTTCAGGAGGTCATCTCCCAAAACATCCAGAAGACCTTGAAATGATCCATTCCTGCCTCTCCATGGCAGTGGAAATACCCTTCTCCCATTTTGCTGAGGCAAATCTTAAACGCACTGCATGTCATAAAAAACTTTATGTGCACACAACTGCGTAAACGATTTATGAAAAAGTCACTTTCCATATCCAAAGACCCTACTGGAGCAATCATGGAAAAATACTCCAAATACTAAATACTCCAAAGAGCCTTCCCAGAGAAAAAACTTCGCTTATAAGAATGCAAGCCACACAACTGCACCTCAGCCCATGGGCTAAAAAGACCTACTCATTCCATAGCTCAGTAACTTGCCATTCAAATAAGGTTTCCCACTTGCCTTCCCAGGCCCTGGCAACACCTATGCCAATCACACATGCTATAAATTTTATACATAAACGGGCAACAAATATCCTTTGAAGCAACTCGAAATGGAAAAGCAAACATCTCATTCCTCTGAGGAATTTGCCCATGCTGTCAGCTTGAAGTGAGCAGGGTGCTGTGGAGCATTGCCAGGCGGCTCCAGCAGCTGAGCCGGCGCTCGAACCCGGCTCCTCCAGCAGCAGACAGCTACTGCACCACCCCGCACATCACTCACCTTGCCAACTCAGGGAGGGAAACACCATCATGATCAGCACAGGAAGGATCATAACTCCATCTACCATTGTGGACCTGCAGAAAGAGAAGAGACGTGAGCTGTGTACACTTTCACTGTTGTCTTAAAATGTAACCACCCCAAAATCAGCATTTAGCAAAGTCTTTCATCATTTCCTTACACAAAACGCAGAACAACCAAGGTTTACTGGCCTCCTTTTTACTATGTCTTGTTTCCTAAGTCATTTCCTTCATTTATAAAATTCATAATTTACTGCAATTTCTTAAATCTGATTTCTTTGACAAAGAAACATCACGTGCACTACAGTGCATGTATAGAAGCATGCTAGTAGGAAAACATGAACCCTTTCAGCACCAAGAAGGCATGTAAAATAGAAGATACATTTTTTCAACCAGGTATTAAAGTGTTAAATTATTGTGAACTGAAAAGAAGTTCTGTAAAACTGTGTATTATTTGGGCTTTGAGGAGAAACAGAAAATAACTCAGCCAGAAAACTCTGAACAACTTTCTTTAACCAGCAGAAACCATTGCCAGATGGCAAGAAAAAGAGCAAGATGTATTTAAGGAAGACACCACTCTCAGAAGAGTAATTTCCCAGTTCAAGCTGCTTTTCCAAGGGTTTTCCTTTCAATGGCCCAGCTTTCTTTCCCTACTGTTGGAGACAGGTAACTACATCTTGGGTGAAAGCTCAGGCTGTTTCCTGCTTATCAGTAGAAGCACATGCTCCTTCTAAAACAGTAAATAAAGGAGTGAACTCTCTTGTGTATTTCAAATCTTTTCCAGGACACTTGGTCTTTACAAAAAATAAAAGCTCCACTTCTTACTGTGAAATAAGAATTATTTAACAGGCTTCCAAAAAGAAACCTTCCTGCAGTTTCTTAAACTCTGCATTTAAATGATCACTATTACCAAGGAATAGAGATTAACTACAATCAATCGTCATTGGGATTTAGCCCAACAAGCAGGGCTGGATAACTTGGAAGGGCTTGTCTGTCCTGTGCTACCTGGTTCCTACAGAGACTCTCTGGCCTAATCACATGCCATAAAATCTCAGTCAAAAGCAGTGGCAAATAGTATGTGCAAAATAAAGTTACTCTCCTTGACCAAGGCACCGAGTCATTACCATTCTTCTTACATGTAAGTATTTGTCTTCATTTTTCAGATTTAATTCTAGTGAAGCAGATGAAACTTGAAAATAAAATTGATATTGCCATTTTTCTTTCAGATATCTTCTGTTGCTGCCTTTTCAAATCGTTAGCAGGTTGCTTAAGTGCTTGGTGACAAAAGCCAAGCCATTTACTTCTATATTTATTTCCTGACATGGATTTGTTTTGCAGAATATGAGAAACATTTCAGTAATTGCCTCATTATCAGTCAAAATGATCGAAGATTTCTGAACCCAAGTACTCAGTTTTTGTCCTTACAGAAAGGATCGGGCAGCGCTCACCACTTCACCTCCAGGAGTGAAACTCTTACTTTCAAACATCCATTCACCAAGTAACTTTGCATTCCTCGTTCTTGATACACATCAATGCCTTCTTAATACGTGCCAATATTTAACCTTCAACAATTATGCTGGAAACACGATGAAATGAAGTTATACATAGCATGACCATTGAGCAATCCAACATAGGAAGTTTAAAGCAGAAGAAAGCTATCCCAGGGAACGATTCGTTGCTTAATGCCCTGGATCAGCTCAGAGGGTTCCATTGCTCCAAAGCAGGGGCAGCTGCAGGACACGAGCGCGATACCGTCCTCCTCAGCCAGCCAGCCACCATGCACGCTTCCTTTGGCTGAAGAGCTTACACCAGCGTTTTCCTCGGCATTACACCCGGATAACTCTCTGCAAGTCTAGACAGAGGTGGCTCATGAGACATGCCCTCTTTCTTTCAACACATCAATGGTTCAAAGAGCAGAGGCAGAAAACTTTGATTTTAATGATGCCGGCCCACAGCCGCAGCAGAGCTGGGTGAGCCAGCCACCCTGGAGGCTGCTGGGCGGAGGGGGGAGCCCGGCAGGGACAGGCAGCCGGTCCGCCCAGAGCCCTTCAGACAGCGGGGACACCGACCGCAAGGAAAAAGGGCTTTACAAGAGAGGAAAAATGAATTTAACAACACAGAGCAGGTTGAGACATTAAACGGTAGCGTGCTGCCGACACGCAGAGCGGTTTTCTACAGATCTGTAATTCACGGTTCCATCCTCCCTGCCCAATTAAAAAGCGACAAGGGTTGTTTTCTGCTGGTGGGGAGCCATCACACCGCCTCCGACACCCCAGGTCGGGTCAGAGACCCACACACGCCACAGCCTCCCCTCCTCCCAGCCTCCCTGCAAGTCCCCCCACCCTTGGCCATGTCAGACCCTCCTCCTGTCAAACCTGGCCGAAGCAGGGAGAGCAGGAGAGGAACCTGCAATGAGTTCAGCTCAGTTCTGCCAGGAAAGGAGGTTGAACACAAGAAACATGGGCTGGCTAGAGCAGAAGGAAGCAGACAGCAGCATGGAAACCAGCAGAACTCCGCAAGTTGCACATACTCATTTGTTTTCTTTTCAAACAGTTTATTTCAATTCCCTAAAAAAAAAAAAATTAATATATATATGCACACAACCCCCTACCCTGTATTTCTCAGAGGGAGGAGGAGGAGGGAAATCCAAACTGCACCCCCCTGAAAAGGCAAACAACCCCGCACGGGAGCCGTCCCACAGTGACTACTTCCCATCTCGAGAAGGGGAGTTAACACACTCAAGCTCCTCATCCTCTGATTCCACATGCACCCATGTCCCCAGCCCATGTCTGCACTTCAGGTCAAAGCCAGCATGCGTTGAGACAGACAGCAGTTCATCAACAAGTATGAGGATTTTTACCAGTCCTCACCAAAGGGATCAAATAAGGAAAAAAGACATGAAACCACAGTAACAGTCATTCTTGATCCCTCATCCAAAACACCATTCAGAGCTCCTCTTCAACAAAGTCCAAGGATGACTTCACTGAGTAACGCACCTGAAATTACACCAAATTTTTCTGTTAAATGCATTTAAGTGCCTAACACAAAGGCGGCTGGCATCCTTCCCCTGCTTCACAGCTGCAGGAGCGGTGCACGCACCAAGTGAAGCCACCCGCAGTGACTCAGTGGGCGAGCGCCGGCAGGGACGGGCAGCAGCTGGGTCAGATGCTGCTTGGGCCTGGATCCTGGTCCTGCAGACCAGGGATGGTTTCCCCAGTGCCTACAGAAAGGCCTGCTGAATGACCTGCATTCAGCCCTGCATTAGCAAGCAACCATTTGTGCAAGCCTCTTTGGTAGGGTTACATTTATGAACAGACTTTTCCTATTATTAAATGCAAACAATATCAGACTATTAACAGACTTTATGTGTTTCACAGCATGCATGGTCCTCTCAAAGAAAAAAGCCAAATACTAAGAATTTAAACCGTGTTTCTATGGAACTTTGCTCCTGTAGACGTTCATTTTCCCAAAAGCCTCAAAGAATATTTTGTCTGCTTTCTTTAAGAAGTGCTGTGCATACTTACAACAGCCTATAAAAAACCCACCCTGCCAGTACTTATTGTCAATTAAAATCCTGTGCTGTGTATGTGTAGACTCGGTACAGCTCTAGGGCTTTTGGCAAGCTACCTGCACAGCCCTCAGCACAGCACGGCACGGCACAGCCCAGTTACACCACCTCAGACTGGGTCTGCTGGGGTTGGGAGACCGTAGGAGGGAAGGAGTTGGGAGGGAGCCTCTGGATCTTTGCAAAATACTGATTTTTCCTTCAAAAATGATTTGAGAGCAAGTGCATGCACTTGCAAAAATTAAAAATGACAAATAAAACTCTTCACTATATTAAAACCATGTCAAGTCCTTAATCCCTGCTCTCAGAGAAGAGAACATTTCAGGTGGGATCAGGCAAGGTCTGCTCTCAGCCCACTCCATTACCCAGCACCAGCCAACTGAAACCGCTGAAATCCTGCCAGAGCCTCGGAAGAGGTGTCACAAACCCTTGCTGGTTGCCATTTTGCTCAGGGTATGCTGTATCTGTTGCACGCCTGTTAAATCAGCAGTTAAAAATAAGCCTGGCGAGCATGCCACTTGCAAGGCAGCTGTGGGACGTGTGGCCAGGAAGCCCCTCTCCAGGGGTCCCACCAGGCACCGGCCCCGCTCGGAGCCACCGCGGGTGCTGGGGTGGGGACGGAGCCATGCCGTCCTGCAGCTCCAAAATGGTGCTCTGGTTTTTAGTCACCTGCATTCCCACAGTACTCTTTTAAGTGAAGGCACAAAAACCACACACAACACTGCAGCCAGGCTTTTGCTCTAGTTCACTTTCAGGTTATCCCAGTTGCAAACTGCAGACACAGCAGGGGACGAGTTTAAAAGTCCTGTTTCCATTGCTTAAAAAAAAAAAAAATTACTTTTTAAAGCAATTAATAATACACTTATGTAAGAACAAAAATCTGGTTCTAGTGACAGCAGCAAGCATGTCTTCCACTTTTTAAGAAAGAAAGAAAACGTAAGTTTTAATGTAAAGAACAAAACATTCTTTAATAAAACTCCATAGCAAGTTGCTATGGATCTAGAGATACACAAGATATCCTTTTACTACCTGGTGTTTGAATTCACAAGAACTTTTTCCAAAGGGGAGGATTGCGATTTAATCCAGATAAAAGAGGAACTAGAAAGCAACCAGCAAATAATGCACAAAATTTATTTTCTTTTCTAGACATGTCAATCTTTACTATTACTTCACTGCAACTCTTCAAGGTGTGCTACAGGAGAGCTATGACAGCTGCAGTAGCCACTAGAGGGCATTCAAAACTGAGAGCTGGGATTTAAGCACTCCACGCCATGCTTCATACACACCCATGCTGGGCACTGCATGGCAGAGCTGGAGACACCATACAGTGTCTTTGAATTTCATTCATGCACACTGAAAAGAAGATCATTTGGTTTTAACTTTTTCCTACAAAAGCGTATAATTAGAAAACCTGAGACTTGCTGTAGGTCACGATGGAAAAGTCTCTTTTAAAGTGGCAGCTAACAGATTTGTAAAGGAATCTGTTGTGAAGTACAGACAACAAAGTGAACCTAGCTCCAGAGCAGGCCGCTACCTAGTCTGAAGCCAGCTTTGGATTCCAAAGAAGGAATCAATTAAACTGTTTTCAGAAGCCTAAATGAACAATAATAAGCATATCATATGGCAGATATAATACTTGGTTAGGACACCCAACTTAATATACAGATGCACCACTAATTGTTTTAGAGAAAATAATTGATAGAATTCTTATAGTTTGTATTCATAAAGTCTCAACACTTTATAGAATCTACCCTGAAAACCCCAATACCTTTTCCGCTTCAACAGCAAATAAATTGCTTTCTCTTTTCTTAATAAGAACACTACTTGTCTCCTGCCAAATCATTCCTCTATGGCCTGACAGCACCACGGGGGTGAGGGAGAGCTCGGATCCATAGCTGGGACTGTTGAGATCACTGCTGCAACAAGCCGCAGGGGAGAGAACGAGGAGTTAAGACAACATGAAACACCACACCAGCACCAGCACAGGCTGTTGGGAAACTGCATTTAGTCTCCAATGCCACCACCCTCATAGAGAGCAAAGACTGCGCCAGACAAAGAGCAAGTCCAATTAGTGAAGAAATTTAAGATTACATTTCATCTCAATACGACACAGACATGGGAACATGAACCATTAGAGGAGTTCAGACTTTTCTGATGAGATCAGAAGCACCCACACTATCACTGACAGTCCTGGTGGCAATCCGCCAAGAGCCCAAGGGCTGTACATATTTTGCATGTACCTCACCAGATTTGTATCAAAAGAAAACATCCATAATACTGGATTGTAATTCTACCATCCACAATAGCCACACACAAGCTAAATTCATCAACAGCTGTGCCTTTAGAAGGAAAGATGTGCATTTAAAAGCAGTAATTCACAGCTTGCTTTTTTTTTTTTTTTAATTGAAACTCACACAAACTAACTAACAACCTCAGAACAGCACACACAAAAGCATTCCCAATGTCAGAGAATGGCAACCTTGGGTATTCCTTTCTTAAAGTCTAAACTTTGTTGCCAGAATTCAGCAAGATGGAAGCCAGCCACAAACTCCATTTGGCATCCACCTGCAATGCACACAGCACACATCAATACACTTCTGCTCAAGAAAATTTGCAAGAGTTCGCCACCTCGAAAGGCTGAATGTCTCAGATTCAAATGACTGCAAAAACAGAGACAGTGAAGTGTGCAAGATACTGGTTCTCCTGTACTACTCATATACAAAGCAAAATCATGACACTGCTGAACAAGAATAAAACCACCAGGAGGAAACCAACCTATACAATGTAAAATGTCATGAAAGTTACTCCTTATGAGGTTACTAACTCTGAATATTCTCATGAAGAACTGCTCCCTAGGGTTTTTAAAAGAAAAGGAAAAGGTAACAAAGCACAAGTGTCACTTATGGAAATAAAATCCTGTTCAGTCTCCCTCCTGGCATATGCAAGTAAGAATCCATTTATTGCCTATGCTGTCACCCAAAGGCTCCAGCTGACACACCAACTGCAGAAATGGCATAGCATGGGACAACAAATAAGCAACATTGAAAACATCAGGGTCAGGGGACAGACACACGATGACACGGGGGGAACACAACCACTTATCCAAGAGAAAAAGAAAAAAATCTTACCTAGGCAAAGAAGTGAACCAGAAGCAGCACCAGCCCCTTCCTGAGTGGGATGGGGAAGGCACGAGTCACACACATACAGCCTTTCCTTTAATGGAGGGGAAGGCAGGGCTCTCTTGTGCCCAGAGCAGGGGTAATCCCCAGAGAACAAGTAGAGCAGCTGAAGGCCCAGGATGCACAAGGGGCACAGAAGGGACCAAAAATAATGCTAGCTTCCCCATGCAGGTCAGCTGGTGAGCGGGCGGACTCATGACCTTGTATGTGGGCAGCAGAACTTCTCTGTGTGGTTGAAGGAGACAGAAGACAGAAGTGGCTTGTTGTTAGAAAGCCCAGGTGTAAAAGTTTGGGTTGTGTATAGGTATTGCATCAATACGGGTGTCTTAGGCAACCTCACAGTGGATGGCTTACTCAAATGATGAGTTAAGCACAGCCATTTTTTAAACTGATCTGAAAACCCCAATACATATTGCAACTTCCTGCTGCCTTTAAAGCTACATGCGTTTCTTTCCATATCATTTATTGCCTCGCAGGGTAAATAAATTCACCAGGAGGCAGCTATCAAGGATTAACAGTACACCATGGAACAGCTTTCCTCTGCAGAGCCTGCACACAGCAACATCCCTTAAAAATGCTCATTCACAAAGTTACTGTGTATCGTTCACCGATCATGTCATCACTGTGAGCACCTTTAAAGTTAGGTATGCAATTCCACATGTGCAAAGAACCAACTACACATAGTTTCATTTATATGGGCAAATTAAGAGATATGAATTTGCAAGCAGTTTCATGAG
Source organism: Harpia harpyja (assembly GCF_026419915.1). NCBI lineage: Eukaryota > Metazoa > Chordata > Aves > Accipitriformes > Accipitridae > Harpia > Harpia harpyja. The sequence continues at coordinate 57,244,863 of NC_068946.1, forward strand.
ACAGTCAAGTGAACAGTCAAGCATGCAGTAACTTCATATTGCAATGTATGTGCCTGAGGCATCAAGTAGGTATCAGTTCAAGACACTGTTAGATATACATGAATTATTGTGGCTTCTCACATATTTCACATATAAACAAAGATGCTATTTTATTATACTACATACATTTTATTGCTACACAGGTATTATTACATAACACACAGACAGTTCCCACCAGAGGGGAACACTGCATTCTGTAATTGCCATGAGAAAGGCTCCATTGCACAGCTGCAACAAAGTGTCTTGGACATTGTCCCTATTAGAAACAATTCAGAGTTGTAGACAACCTTGGGTACCACTCACTTTGCCAAAGCCATTCCAAGAACCCAAAGTGGAGTCAATTTCCGTTAACATCTGTTGACTTAATTTGTGCTGGGGCCTTGGGCATAAGAGGCAAGCAAAATACCCTTTCAAATTCTGCTACAAGACACAGTACTTTTTCCCCTAGAATTGTTCTCTCTCAGAATCCAGTATCTGCTGTCAGATCTCAGCACAGAACTTCCAATAAAGATATAAACTCCCTGTAATCTAAACAGAAAACCTGGATTTATCCACCAGCTGTGAATAAAACCCAAACGCAAATATTTTCAACTGACAAGTTACCAGAAATTGCCTGTAAAAGCTGTTTCTGCATTCGTTAGGAAAAAGAAAATAACCACACAAACCCAAAATGCACACAGTTAACAGCTAGTTACTTTTAACTTGCTCAAAGTCTACCTCTTTGAGACTTGGCCTGCTTTCATCCAGCTAGCAATACTTTATTTACTGAAGATTTTATCTGTGCAGTGCGTGACGAAGGAGTTCAGGGAGGATCACACTTTCACAGCTTGCAGGCATTTCAAAATTGCCTATCAAACACTGTTTATATCACATCCTGGGTACATCTGTCTTGACAGGTGAGGAAAACAAGAAGTATGGGCAGAAACACTGAGCTTATTTCATATCTGCACAGAAAGGGCACATAGTCTGACACAGGATCAGAGTCGAGTTTTATTAGGGTACGGTTTCACAACCAGTTTGGACCAATCCAAGACACAGCAGTGCCAAAACTGGCTGTCCAACCGTGTCCTCAGCTCACTGCCATCACTCTAAGCAGGCTCTCACCCCTCCTCTTGGCTGTGGTAATCGCAAGGCCATGGGGTAAGCCGGATTAGGCCACTGATCAGACCACACACTGCTTAGTCTTCACTGTGACTAAATGTGCGAGGCTCAGCCCAGCGATGCAGTGTTGCCAGTGCTAGCACGGGAGAGGTGGTGGGAAGACAGGTGATCTTGGAGACAGGAATCCCTTCAATGGCAGCAAAATCTTAGGTTGATTTAAAAAACAAACAAACAAAAAAACCCCAAACAAACAGCAACAACTACAACAAAATCACAGTGAAAACACACCTTCAATCCCTACAAGAGAGTTAGCAAGACAGACAGCAGGGTCTTAACAATCGCCCCCTCTAGCTCTCCAAATAAAATATACTTTTTAAAGCAAAATCCTAACAATCTGCCAAGTAAAGAAATATTCTCATCAGAGCATTCCTCTAGGGTTTTTTGTTTTGTTTTCAGTCTAAAACAAAGCTCCCATTTTTATTACTTTCACTTGCCTTTCATCAAGCAATTGCCAGCTCCCCCTCCTGATACAGGCTTGGTTCAGCAAAGAGCCCTCCTGGCAGGCTGGTCCTTGCCACTTAAGAGAAACTGCTGGTATGTCCCCAGATAGTATTTTGCTCTTGAAAACCTAAACACCCCAGTCAACCTCGGGAAAGTTTCAGAAGGCGGCCTGCAAGACAGGATGACAGAAGATCTCTCTGCACTGCAATTTTACCAGATGGTCAAATACGTTATATCATCACGTTGGACTGAAACCAGGTATCAAAACCGCTGCACCTATGTCAAGGTTGTGTCACGGTTTGTGTACATTACTGAGATACCGAATATCCCCACATGGCCCTGTCCTGCAGTTTGTTTTAACTCTTCCAGAGAGCTGCATTACAATCTTAACAAAAAACTCAAGACTGTTGAAGTTAGGGTCTAAATGAGATCAGTGACTATTAATCCAAGATCAGGATTTTTAAAGGCTTTTTATTAAATAGTTAAGTATTACATAGACTGCCTGTTAAAAATTTCTTGCGGAACACTTCAGCCAACACAAAACAAACATTTCTGAAAACAAACCTTTAGCTTCAGTCTCACCAACAATTTTTCCTCAAAAAAAGTTTAATTTTTTTTTGGCTTTTCCCTCTTTATTTACACAAATTTTAAATACTCATTTCTTCGCCTTGGGTGGGTTTTGTGGTTTGGTTTTGGTTTTTTTTTTTCTTTTAGCAGAAAAGCTATGGTCTGATTATATGATGTGAACAGCATTTAAAGTCCATCTCTCCATTCTGGAAAGCCCTACTGAAAGATAAAAATGTAGTCTAGTTCCTACAAATTTATTAATCAAGCAGTGTCTCACTACAGTCTAGTTCTGTGTTTTCACACATGCAGGGACCTTAAGAGGTGCAAATGCTTTTTATTTTCAGCCTCTGATGTTATCAGGCTGGATTATTCAGAGCCAAACTCAGTAAATGAATTGAAGGAGCTGCTGGAAGCTCCCTCACTGCCCCAGGACTCTCTGGGTGACCCCTTATCTGTGTCGGTATTTCACCACCAGTGACCCTCATTTGCACATCAATAATCCCAGCAGGATTTTGCCTGCCTGAGTAAATCTGAACCTCTACAATTATTTTCAGAGGGTCGTTACCACAGGAATACTCTACTTGCGTCCCTTAGCCCAAGCATCCTAACCAGAATGCAACTCGTGGTATTTTGATAAAAATTAGCCAAAAAAATTTTTTTAATCCATTTCGCTGCATTGGCAGAATAATACAACTGCAGCATGACACAGCAAACGCACAGCCGTTCGTTAAAATAAAGCCACCAAACCTGTAAAACAGAGGAGGACAGGAGAGCGCGATGTGCAGAGGAGCAGCACGCCGCACCGCTGCGGCGCAGGGTGCAGGAGCAGCCCCGCCACGCGTGTCCCTGCTCCACGGCGAGGAGCACGGAGGGCAGGAGGGACTCTGGAGAGCCAGCCTTCACACCCCTGGTGCGTTGCTCATGGATTACGCTGGGATTAGAACAGCATTCTTCAGGAGTGAGGGGTTGCTACAAAGTAAGAAATGTTAAGGGACACAAAAAAGTCAGGTATTTGTTTTGCGCGCCACTTAAAGCTTAACCTCCCAAATGTCAGTGAGCCAAAGGAAGCCAAATACAAATTAATGAAATATTTTTAGAACAATCAGACTGAGAACAGAAGTTCCTAACACTCCATAGGCACGTGTCGCTGAACAGCCTTTCATCTCATCAGATTCTTTCATTAACTATTACTTTGGAGACCAAAAATCTGAATGCAATTAGCAATCCAGAAAAGAAGGAAACACCCTGCTGCACGAGAAAGTAGAATTCTTCAGCGACTATATTATACCACCACAGAATTTTAACAATGTTTTTCCACAGTTTGGTCTTGCCTGTTTGGACAGGCCAGAGTCATATTATTCTGTTCTTAAATACAAAGTACAGATAAAACCAAGTTATATGGACCTGTTGGAGCGAGTCCAGAGGAGGGTCACAAAGATGATCAGAGGGCTGGAGCACCTCTGCTATGAAGACAGGCTGACAGAGTTGGGGTTGTTCAGCCTGGAGAAGAGAAGGCTCTGGGCAGACCTTATAGCAGCCTTCCAGTACCTAAAGGGGACCTACAGGAAAGCTGGAGAGGGACTATTTACCATGGCCTGTAGCGACAGGACAAGGGGTAATGGCTTTGAACTGAAAGAGGGTAGGTTTAGATTGGGTGTAAGGAAGAAGTTCTTGACTGTGAGGGTGGTGAGGCGCTGGAACAGGTTGCCCAGAGAAGTTGCGGATGCCCCCTCCCTGGAAGTGTTCAAGGCCAGGTTGGATGGGGCTTTGAGCAACCTGGGCTAGGGAAAGATGTCCCTGGCAGGAGGCCTTGAACTAGATGATCTTTAAGGTCCCTTCCAACCCAAACCATTCTATGATTCTATACTACAGGCATGGTGGTCAATGCTTCTTCCTTTCTTCTTCCACTGGCATTACGCAAATTGGACACTACCACACAGAAGCATACAGAACCTCATTAAATCTAGAAACATAACATCAGAAGGTCAGTCATCAGTACAAGATGAGTATAACTCAAAGCTGAGTTTAAAGAGCTAGTAAGGCAAAGAACAGTTGGGGGGTTTCTCCATCCCAGAACTCTCCAATTATATTTCTCACCCCTCCACCCCCGGCTACATTAACCTCAAAGTTACTTGTGCTGCTGTTCACACCACAGCTTTACCCCATGTTCTCACCCTCCACCATGATCCTTTCCCCTTGCTCTGCTCCAAGTCCCTCAAAGCATCCTGCAAGCTGTCCTCCTTTCTCACCTGAGGCTTCATAAGGCTCCGCAACCTCCACCACAGGTCTCTGTTCTGCTTATGTCTTACCTGTGGCAGCCTCACCTGCCAATACTAATCCCGCTAATATTTCAAACCTGTATGCTAAAACAGCTTGAGATCTTTCTTTCCCAATTGCTCTGTCCTGACATTCCTTAGTTGCTGTTTTAGCTGTGTCTATCTTGATCTCACAGGCAAACATCTGTGTCCTTCCTGGTAATGGAACTACCCTTTCATAGTCACAACTGACATTCATCATTGCCATACGACATAACCCTCGTCTAATAACCAGGCATCTTGTCACCTCTCCCTGCATCAAATTTACTCCAAATACATACAATTCTGACACTTCTTTCCAGAGCTGTTGTAAGTATTCCCTTTCCACCTATTTAGCTGTAAGCTTTCAAATTCACGCATCTCACATGGCCTTGCCAAACCTGACTGTACTTGCATATCTTCAGAAAACTGTTCTATATATTTACTGAGACTTTTGTTTTAATTGCTGCTACAGATGCCAAAAGCAATAAATCAAATTACTATTTAACAGCTAAATTACTGTGGCTGACCTTGCACATACTCCTAGCTGCAAACTGCAAGTGCAAAGTAAAATGCAAGCTAAAATTCTCTTTACAGACAAGTCTAGCTTTGGATCTCTGAATGAAGGACCGCCTAAGAGCAACTCATCTATGATCATGAGGAAACAAAGCCATACTCTCTTGATTAAAGTGAGCTTATGACATACATCCACTGGCGATTTCCAAGGTTCAACATCTCCACATAGAGGATCCAGCCATGAATGTCAATATAACAGACTGAAGACAACAGTCAAAGATAACCTTCACCAACTGCTTCTGAAAAAGTAAGCACCCAAATATGCTTTGGGTCAACAGGCCTCCTCACTAGTGGGAAGTGATGGAGTAAGAGACCATTCTGAATAGGATACAAGAAAAAACAGCTCTTGATCATACAGAGTAGGGGACCACACCACTTTTTTTCAGTATCAGGAAGTATTTGGCATAAAGCCATTTTCCTCTGAGATGAGGATGCACAAGTTAAAGGAGTGAATATACTTCCCACAAATAACCTTTTATGGAAACTGTTCCTACAAAAGGGGTAAAAAGCATTGTCAAAGGCACAAGGAACTAAATTTTGGATGCCCTGGATAGTTATTGTCATCAACCTGTCAGCACAAATGATAATACTGATGAAAAGGTCTAACAGTCAGGATGAAAAGATTTCCATGTCCTTACTGCTGCTCAGTGGAAATGGAAAGCCAGATCAGTCAGTAAGGCCAGATCTACCCCCACAGGCATCTGTCGAGTCTTAGCCCACCTCCTGGCCACAAGATAAACTCTTTTGAGTTTCATGCTGCAAAACTTCCACTCAAAGAAAAACAGCAACAAAAAGCAACCTCGGGTTCTCACCAGTGTGGATTTAATTCTGAGTTCTCTGAAGTTAGAAAGAACACTGTTGCAGAGATAAAGCAGTAGCTGCCGTGTCTGCCTACGAGCTTTCAGTTAGGCCAGGAATCATCTTAGCTTCAGCTGGCCTAGACGCTAAGGAAACCACAATAAAATGGACCAAGGCATCCAAAATTATTCTCAGAAAATAGGCCAGACCAGGCACGAAAACATCTGGGCTTGGCTTGAATCATGAACCACATGAGCAAGACACCCCACTGCTGCCTCCGGGCAGCCGAGCGAAGGAATGCAAAGCAGCACAAAGGTAGGCAGCAGGAGTCTCCTACACCCAGATTTTCATTCTGTATCTTCCTCCAGCAAACACGTGAAACAGCCCATTTATTCTGACGCTCTTCCTACAGCCCAGTCCTGTAAGATTTCTAAGGATGGTGTTTCTGGGGCATCAGGCAATGCTTACACAACCATAGCTGGTCAGCCAGCTGGCTCCAGGCACATACTCCCACCTCTGTGGCAAAAACAAGGCTAAAAGGGTTAAATCATTACAATCCTAGCCTATGTTAACATGCACATCCAACTGGCTAAGACTGTACACACTGCAAGTATCTTACTGTGTTACACCAACACACACCAGTTCCCTCCCACCCAAAACACAAAACCAAACCCTTGTTTCAACAAATCACACAAACTGTGATGTGGACAAGTTTATCCCAATCCCAAGCAGCAAACAGACAAGACTTCAGATACCAGAAGAGCTCTAACAGCTTGGCTCCTCTGTAACTTAAATGAGTCAGTGTCAGCACTATTAACTTTTAGCTTTATAGTATTAAACAAGACAAGCGAACTGAGCATTCTTACAAGAATGGTTCGCCGAGGTCAAAAAACCCTGAAGGGCAACAACAACGCCACACTGGAAGGGACAGCCAATGGGGGAAGCAGGCCACTGACCAGAAACTGCTATTTCCTAGTCTCAACAATGGGAAAAGAAAAAAAAAATTAAGGAGGAAATAAGCAGAACTGCAGCAATCATTTAAAAATAAACTGCTCATACATTTTCGAAATAAGCATGATGAGACAAACATGTCAGGAAGAGACACAGGACACAGCATACTTATGTATTTCATATAATATAACATGGAAAATGGATAGACTATTATACATACAACCTATAGACTAGTACAGGAAATTGCATTCCTGGCCACCATATGTACTCCTAACAAGCATTTCAGCAGTTTTATTTGAGTGGATTTAGCCTGGTCCCTTTACTGGAAGTTGTTGCTACCACATGTGGCTCAAAGCTGTCCAGAGGAGGCTGAGACCTTTACGCCCACATTTCAGGATGGAGCACATTTGGTACACACCAGAGACAGAGCTTGCAGCTCAGTTTCCTCCAGAAGGAATCCAGCACATGCATGCCCAAACTGCTCTGCAACTCCCAATAAATGGAGCTCATCAGGGGGATGAGCTTCAAAAACCACCCTGGTGTTCCAAGACAAAGCTCTGATGTAGTTAAGAGCCATTAAAGCCATCTGACCCTGAAAGCACGTTTTACTGACATCCCTTCACCCCAACTTTGCACCTCCACCCAACATCCAGTCAGCTCCTGAAGGTAAGCAAGCAGGACCCTCAGACGTGTCAGGGGCTGGGGCAGGGCAGAAGAAAGTGAGCTAAGAATTAACTTTTAACTGAAAAAAGAAAAAAAAAAAAAGAGGGGGATTTGCACACTCGAACAAAACCCCACTGCTATCCAAGTAAGTTAATGTTTAGTTTTACTTTAATACTTCTCAGCCTCTGCAGCTGTCTCCTCTTGCAGTTGGCACTGATCATTGCCAATCTGGGACTTATTTCCAGTGAAGACAGCATTGTTTTATTGGCTACTTAGGCAGCGCATGCACCATTAATGGAGGTTTTATCTCTCCATTTTCCTGTCAGTACAGAACCAGCCAGTCTGACTCTGTTAACATTAAGAATGCTTATTTTTCCCCTACTCACTATCTCCAAGCCAAAACAACATCTGGAACTTCAGCTTGCCATACAAAGAAGAGAGACAGATTAAAACTGGAAAAAGCTACACATCAGCTTCCAGAGCTTTATACATTTCTGCTTTTATCCACATTTCCCACATGTACCTTCCAAAACAGCTCTACTGGGAAGAAAAAAACCAAGTCCCTCATACAGACTCCCAAACAAAATGTAAAGCCCTTTCCACTTCAAAATAACCTTAAAAAGGATTATCAGAAAAATAACAGGAACAAAACTGATACGAAAGTTTAGAGTAAGAATTTAGCATAGCTCTTTCAACAAAACAAAAGTGACATACCAGTGACCTAGAAAAGGAAATTAAACAGAAATATTACTGGTGTGTGTTACTTGATAAAGTAATGGAAAAAAAACCTGGCGCCATTTCAGCATACATAAATGTCCCACTTTAACAGACAGCTGTCTCCAGTGTCATTTAAGTATGCTTTTTGCTTAGATCATGTTCAATGAATCATGAAAATCAATACAGAGAAAAAAACATAAAACCATGCTGTAGACATGCACAGAAATCGAGCATGTACCAACTAGCACCAGCCTTTTCTGGAGAAAGACATGCCAAATAAACACAGACTAGTTTTTCCAACAACATTTATTTAACTCTTAGTAGTTAATTAACAGAAGTCATGACTACTGGTTGTTTTCTAACCAGCTATCCCACTGAAAAGAATTACGAACTCAAGGCTTACCACCAAAGAAATACTCTCCCACTTGTTTGCCTGCCTTCTCCCCCCGACAGACGGCACACCTAGCCTTGACGAAGACCTGGCTTCCAGCCCAACACACAGCTCCCCGCCACAGGCGCACGTTCAGCATAACTGGGCACTCTGGGAAAGCGGAGCCGGGCGATCATGGCAGAGATGTTTTCCACCCGCCGCCCGAGCCCGGGGCTCCTGGAGCACGGCGCTGCCTGCCGCCACCGGCTGCAAAACCCACCCTCGGTCCTCGCAGCAGTGGGTGCGTTGAGCCAGCGCTGCCTCCCATCCCTCCCCACGGCCACTGCCGAAGGCCACGCTGCTGTGTGCTAAGCAATGAAGGCTGTCAGAGAAGGAATTTTCATTTCTGTAACGCACGGCCCCCCCTGGACAAATTATACAGTTTATAGTCCTGGGCCGCAGGAAGCTGCCTCGCTGCTGAAGTGCTGCCAAATGCAGTATTTTTTTCAGCTGACAATCACATAAAACAAATTTGAATGACCAAAGCAGAATAAAGTGTATGTTTTCAGGGACAAACAAAACATATGTCATGGGTTTCTACATCTAGCAGCAGAGTTTTAACATAACACAGAGTGGGAACCAATTAAAATAGTTCCTGTTGAACAGAATCCATCGTGTTGCAAGTGGAAGGACAGAGTGCCAACCACTACATTGTACAACCATTTTAACAAAGTCTCATAGCAATGACAATCAGTTTCAAATAGACATCTCATGCCAACTTCGGGGAAGGAACAACAGCATACGCTCAAATGGTAATTTGCTACTGAATACATACAAAAAAACCTCTACACAACACTTCAGAAATTACTACTGTTTTAGCAGATTTTTGCTTTGCACCCAGCTGTTGCCTATTCCCAAGGCATCTACTAACTTACTAGCTATTTCCTTTTTGAAAAGAAGGATTAACCAAAAGCAATAGCACTCAGAAGCACTGACATTGCAATAGCTTCCCCACACACCCAACTCTGCTAACAGCAGGACCGTGCCATCACCCAGTGCCCCCTGCCACTGCAGGTCTCCAATCCACATCGCAGGCAGCCTGGCACTCCAAACAAAGCTAAGCACCAGCGAGCAAACAAGCAGATCAGAGCTGAATAAATGAATTCTTTATCAATGCTTTTAATACATTATTTTTCTATGTCAGTTGGCTGAATAAACACAGAAATTACTAAAACATCTCCAAGACTCCCAGAATTGACTGAATAATATGAACTTACTTGACAACTTCAGCTAGTAAAAATAAAAGCCATCCCTACTGATCTGTGCAACAGTCATTTGCCTTTTTGTTTGTGTAACATTCACCATGGACATGGATAAGACTGCATTCATTTGTACTAGAGCTTTGGGCTTGAACCATCTTGCTGTTGTCTGATGGAAGGGACTTTCTTCTTGTCCTGCTCACAGATTTCAGAAAAGATCATCTCATATTCCTCATGCATTCCAAGAGCAGAGGTAATCAAGACCAGGGCTAGCAGAGTTTGAAACTAACGAACCAGTGAACCGCGACTGCATGAAGTTGTTTGTTGGTCAGGTTTGTATAAATAGCTTTTCATTAAAAACAATCAAATAAAATCTTCTCTCTGCCTAGAACTTTCCTGAATTGGAAAAGCAATGCAGCATTTTCTTAATACCTAGTTCACAACTATGCATTAAACTGAAATTTAGCTACCTACAAAACTTAGATGGCATAAATCATTTAATTAAGAAAAGCACTTTGATTTCTCCTCTTTTTCTTTTCCCTGCTAACACTGTGATCATTTTCACCCACTGCAAGTCCTTCAAAGTGATCATTCTCACTCAGTTTTCTGGACCTTCCCCTATCCTTCACCTTTGCATCTGCTTTGCAGTCCATGCACTTTTGGCCACCTTCTCTTCCAGCTATCTTCTGCACTAGAAGAACTTCACATACACTACACAGCAGATAATTTTCAAACATTGTCACCTCTTACAAAAGGATTAGATTGAACTTGTGCTAATGTCAAAGAAAGAAGTTAAGGGAGGCAATAATGAATGGTGCTTGAAATATCTCCTCCTTCAGCCATGCAGCTGACAGGAACGTGGAGCCTGGAGTCGATCTTGTTCAGGGCACCTCAGAAGCAGAAGGCTAAGAAGAGAAAGGCGACTGCCTGCCTCTTCCACCCTCACTTTTTTTTTTTTAAGTAGCTTTTGTAACTGGATGCAGTGCATGATCTCAAACTACTTTTTCTAGCTGTGATCAATGCGGTTTTTTCCCTTTTATCCTATCAGGTTCTGAAGGGTGCAGCCAGGGTGCCAGTCAGCTGTGATCTTTAGCAATGACACTAAATGTTCAACACCACAGCATCTGGGTTTTCATGAAGACAGGTGTTGCTGGACACAAGTTAACACTGGTCCAGAGATATAAAAACACTGCTGCAAGAAACATAACTACTAACAACGGATCTTTAAATAACAGCCCTTGTAAGAGATGACTTCTTACCTGCAGCTGTTTAGGGGGCCATGTATTTCTGGACCTGCAACTGTACATTACCTTCCAGTCCTCCTCAAGCAGCAATTAAACTATACATCCCACTGCTGCACTCATCAGCCTGTTTTCTTCCTTTAAAGTCCCACAACTGTTACACCTCTGTATGACCAGATGTAGACAATATCATATTAGCTCCACATGCAAGCTAGAGAGCATGAGGCAGTTCTTGTCTACAAATGGCTGGGAACATGAATTCTGAGCAAAGGCACTGCTCGATAACCTGTATTTGACCATATGAATGCAGCCTTAGCTCACCTGTCACCAGCTGGGGAGGAAAGGGTAAGAGATGTCTGAACAGCTCTCTCATCGCCCAAGCAAAAGCCTGCACTGCCATCGCACCATGACACAGGCACCAGCAGCAACGCCAGCTCAATGCAGGCAGACTGAGCCATGGTACAAAGCCCAAAAACACTGAGATTCCCACAAGCAGGACTGCAAAGAAATCAAACAGCTTCAAAATAATTTTGTGGTAAACTTCCTAGGGGCAGAGTTGCCAAACTAGCAGTTCTGGGGAGGATTGTACAAGCTAGGGATCTTTGCAGGTCTGCACTGCTCCCCAGGAGAAAACAATCCCTGGCCACATGAAAATCCAGCCAGTCTGCACAAGCTGCTTCAGGCAAGTAACACTGCACAGAACTATTTTAGCACTATATAGAGTATTTCCATCCTTCCTAGACTGCTCCAGTTCTCTGCACCACAGCTCTAGGGGCTGTGTTATGCCACGCTGGCATTAGAGAAGTTTTCTTATAGAAGGGTAAGGGTTTCTTTGGACCTTCCACACTGCTTTAAGACTTCACTCCATCTTCATCCCCTTCCTCCTGTCTCCTCCCTCAAACTCAAAATCTTATTCTTAGAAATGCATAAAATGACAGTGATGTTACTTCAAAGCACTTCATGCCCCCAACCGTTCTCAGCTCACAGTGGGTCAATCCACAGAATGAATATCCAACACCCCTGAATACAGCCACACTCCCCCTTTTGCTGCAGCCACTTTACTTAACAGGGAATTCTTTACTCAGGATGGATGCACAGGATGGGAGTTTCTTCAGACTACTACCAGGAAAAAAATAGCTACAGAAATGCAAAATAAACCCTACTGAGTAATTGTGTGAGCATAATGATTCAAAGAAAAGCTAAGCAAAATTCAAGGTTAAAAAAAAAAAAAAACACACACCACACCACACGGAATTTTACCTTGTTTTCTGACATTTTCAAAACAGCATTTTACATTTGCACAGGTGGAATATTCATTTCAGGTGTTGGTATGTATTTAAATACTTCCAAGTTCTCAAGGTGATTTACATTACCTAGTTGAGTCACAATTTAAATAACCAATTTTACATCTGATTTTGCACTTATTTTTTGCTCTTTTCTAAAGAAAGGTTAATTATTGTCCAACACAAATGAACATATTGTTAAGACTAACTAAATACAGACTTTAAAGACCATTTCCCAGTGAAAGAGGCAGCCTTGCTAAGAATAGCAGGGGATGGAAGGGAAGAAGATGACTTTTGGCTATTATTGACAGCATGCTGTGCTGGCTTGCAGTAATGCGATAGGACAGCCCCCAAAGTTACTGCTGCAGATCTTTGCTTACCGAACCAAGAATTCAGGAAAAACAGATGCAAAAAGCACGTGGAGTAATAGACAGTAAGAGGGAGAAACAGAGCAAGCATGCTGTGAGGGAAGCATACAGCACAGGAAGGAGGGGGGCACAAACGGCAGTTCACATGAAAGGGCAGCGTAAGTCACAGCTGTTTAGGAAGGTCTGCTTTACACTGCATTTGGCCTGTTTCATTAACCAAGCCTTAACCAAAGCAGCTCCATGCCTCTACTTTAATACCCAGCAACCCAGGTTCCTAGTTTTTATAGTTCACATTTTACCATAATAGAAAGCGATACATTTGATTATTCACTCTCTTACAGAGTATTTCAAAAGTTTACTTTCAGTTGGAAAACATGCTTACAACAGCTTGACTGTGCTAATTATGCAAGAAAAATTATCAAAACATTTTGCTATTAAAGCCCATTTATTAGACAAAGGACACTGTACCTGCAGTTACTGAACTAAACTAACCAAAACCAGCCAGCTGATCTTGTTGTCTAGGTGACCTGGGGGGGTGTGGGGGGGGTATAATATCTCCCTGTTTCTCAGTTGATAGATCAGATGGAAACATGTTTTTCTGCCTTCAGAAGTCCCAGTTGCTTTCCCAGCTCCGAATCCACCCGAACAGCAGAGCACCCACAGAGCTGCCAGCTGCCTGGCCAGGCGGCAGGACCAGCGCAGCCGGCCTGCCACCGTACCGGGCGGTGGGTGCTCGGCCGCCTGCCCGCTCCGATCCACCTCGGCGGCAAGCACCCATCAGCCTGTGTACCATCTTGACATGAAAGATTTGAAGACCTTTTTAGGAATCCCTGAAATGTCTTAGACTGGGAGGGAGTGTGTAATCACCTTTAAATCTTCTTCATTACAGAGCTGGCGTGAGCGTTTAATAAACTTTATTTAGCATTTACTGTGTCCTTTTATGAAAAACAACAAGCAAACAAAGACACATTAAATTAAACCCAAAACAGTTCAAACAGGTTAATTGTAACTTTTCTACTTTAAAAACAAAGGCAAAGGTGAAGTCTATTTCTTCAGGACCTCAGCCTCAGTATCACTTCAGGGGCAGGTCGGCTCAGGGAAGAAAATCTCATTATTCCCTCAAATTCTTCCACAGAGGTCTAAGTTTTAGCTTTCTAGTTTTTAACTCAATTCAGAGTAAAATTAAATGCTATTTTTTTCCCCCCACATTTTACATGGAAAATCTTTACTATGGTCATTTATTTTATTTAAACATTTAAAATTACTTGCAACAGAGAAGACATGTTTTTGCAGGAGTTTGTTTAAGAAAAGTGGCCTTTCAAGATCAAGGAATCAACAGAATCCCCTTTTAACATTTAGCTACTTAAATATTTCCTCATTGTCTCAAGAAACTGATCAAATACTACATCAGAAAACCCAGTGTACTTTTTCTTACTATATGAGAAAACCCACTTTAATACTAAGCTATAAGTCATGGTTAGCCATACAAGCCTAATTTCTTTCCTTTGGTGTTGGTTTGCTTCTTGACACAGTAGCTACTGTAGCCTTCTTGACCAATAATTATTACCTAAAAAAGAAGATAACATATGAAGCATACATTTTTCTTCAGTTGTTAGAACCAAAGGTGATTGCATATCAGCTGTAATACTAAGAACAATTTGGATAAAAACTATAAGCTGCATCAAGTTGTCAACTAACAAATTTAACATGCATCTTTTTCATACAATTGTGATATGTAAATTGAGTGCGTTAAATCTGTGATTTTTGGGCTTGTCCAACATCAATTTGTCAATTAATATGCCATTACAAACTGAATTTGGGACATTCTTCATCCTCCTGGGACATTAGCAGTGCCCACAGAGCGGACACGAGCCACCCTAAGGCACTTCCACAGCTCTGTGCAGAGCCACCTGGAGCACAACACAAAGGACAAGCAAACCTTCAAAGTAAAGCCAAGACAAAAATTAAACTAAAAAATGAACCGTTATTTATGCACTTGTTACAGGAAGGCTATAACTCCAAAAGATGAGTTACAGAGAAGCTGGAAGACTTGCTCTCAAAGCACCTTCAAGAGCTAAGGATAAGCAGGCACATTTTCAGTACACTACATGTTTATGCACCAACTTTTACAACTGCAACGTGTTCATTTTCAGAAGAATCCCTCACTTCACATACAACCAAACACCCCTGTGGGACTGAAACAAGATCAATCATGTCAAAAAAGCCTTAATATTTTTGGAAGAATATTTCAGAACTGCAAGTAAAAATAAAAAAAAAATAAAAAAAAGAATTTCATATCCTTTCACAGCATTGGCACACCAAACCCTCAGAGATTTCATTTTACAGCTAATTGTTCACTTCTGTTTGCGGTTTTGTTTTGGTTTTTTTTTTTTCCTTCATGTTCACATTGGTCAGCATTTTAGAAAGCAAGCTTTTCCATGCACTTAACTACCATGCAAGAATTTAGCCTACTCCTTTGAGTGACCTTGAAGTCCGACCTGTAGAGGGTCATCGCCAGTGCAATCCACACAAGGGAGACTGCAAGGACTCCAGCTGTCGCACTGTGCAGAGCGGTTCGCTTGCAGCTCCCAACGACAAAAAGCTGTTAAAAACCACAGTCCTCACCCCGTGAGATGGTACAGGTGCTACTAGGGGCTGTTCGGGTAACACAATCCTGAGTCAAACGTGCAATCTGATGCCATCACGTTTCTTCTGACTCGCCACCAAGAACCTTATCATGGTGCCATGGTACTACTGCGTACCAGTTAGTGCATCAACTAAGACACAGAAACTGCGGGGCAAACACCAAGACACACCACCTGAAATCTCAATGAAATGTTTTCAGCTACTGTTCTACCCACATTCACAAAACAGGGAGCTGAACAGCACCAATTAACAGCTGATAAGCAGTAACTTATTTTGTTATGGATACTCAGCCACATGCTTGGCCTTTTGCCATTAACCCCTCTCACGGTGACATGTAAGAGCCCTAGGAAGCCTGCCTGAGTGTCCCTCTTTCACCTCTACGCCCACCAGTTACCTGTATCTGTAAAGAGAGCCAAACTCCATCTCAGTTCTCCAGAATTCTCCTTTAAGAGGCCTGACAGAACCGGAGACCTTCACTCCCAGCACATGGGTTCTTCACCGTGTAAAAGTTGTGACCCCAGTGCCACAGCCACTTCCAGTTCACAGGTGTTTGAATTCCAAGCTGAAGAACCTACACAAGGCAGGTCACATTGGTTCTCCAAGTTCCAGGCTCGCTTCTACAGGCAGTAACCTACACTGAAATTTTGTGGTCATCTTTGCCTAATATTCCCCCAGCTCTCCTCCAAAGCTTGTTGAAGGAGGCTCCTTTGCTCTCCCCCAGATTCTCCACAAAGTCCTCCAATTTCCCCAACTGCTGTGAAGTCCCACAATCACATAATCCTACAAAGAAGTCCATCCTGTTACGAATCTTTCGGGAGCAAAAAGAGCACAGAGAGAATTCTTTAGGGAAAGGACCATGTGCTACTCTCAACTAGACAGCATCAGGAAAAAAGAGCCTTCTCCACTCACCCTGAACTAATCAAACCCCAGCATTCCTACCAGAAGTCAGTCAAAAGCTGTGAGTTAGGCTCCTTCCCTCCCTATAAAAAGGGGGGGTTGCCAATTTGTTTTGCTTTCGGTTATCTTGTGGCACACACATGTCTGAAGAAGCACACTTGGTTCTCTTTCCAGATTTTCCATCACAGTGAGGAAAAACTGTAAATCTCTCTCTTCAAAACAGAAATCTGTTGATTTCTTCAACCAGGTCTCAAAAGTACCACAAGACAATTTCGAAAGCTGCAAGTTAAAGGCTTCCCTACATCAGAAAACAGCCAGGAATGTTTCTCACTATTCCTTATGGGAATAGTGCAGCATGCGCAGCAAACTCACTTAGGCCATACAAGGACTGATGCTGCAGAGTAAGAATGATGACAAGAGGACTCTGTGCAGGGGAACAGTAGCCTCTGAATTGCATCTACTTCACTTCTGAATAGCCTCAAAATATAAACAAGCTCTCAAAATCCCTTTCTTTTGTCTTCATCTGCCACTGTGTTGATGTGCTGTGGCTCTATTAACCCAGCCTTGCGGAACAACTTCAAGTTAATTCACCTTTTCCATTTGCTTTAGTCCACTCCCCAGAGCTCTATATCCAGTAGATATTTATTTTAAAGCTAAGCCAAAACCATTCAAATGCTAACATTTCAGAGCCTTCAATACTCTTGTTTGCATGCAGTAGGGCCCCTTTTAGAATAAAGAGCATCCACTTTGGGAATTAAACCACCATAATTATAATTGGCCTACACGTCAAAGTTTTACAAATCCCCAGACTGGGAATAAAGCACGTTTTACTCCCAGCAGACCCTTTGTTAAGGAAGGCGTAAAAACTGCATTGCAGACCAATTTCTCACCAGAGACCCCAGTAACGGCATAAGAAAACTGACAGCTTCTAAAAGCGAGTTTGGTCTTCTGGCTCATAGCTGCATGTCATTTTGGCCTTCCTAATGGAGAAACAAGATAAAGTTCCCTCAAAATCCTGGCTGTTGTTGTACATTAGAGTCCAATAAATATTTTACTTGAATGTCTAACCAACATCCAGAATCAAATCCCAACTAAAAAGTTGAAGTCAAAGACTTTTCCACTCATTAAAAAATGCCACTTTTGCACAAGGCGTGGAAATACCGTATTTCTTTCAACCAGCACTTTAATGGTGCTTAGGTTTTTATTTCCATAATTTCAGAACAGTCATATTGATGCACTCATTCTTCAAAATATTATTTGTGTCCTAAGAAACGTGTATGGAGGGAAGGGTCTAAGTAACTTCAGATTTTAGAACAGGTTTTGCAGAACAATTATGCACAAGTTTGCTTCAGAGGTATGGACATGAGTCTTACAAATGTGTAAAATGCCTACACAAAGACAGAAAAACACCCTATTGTTTAGGCAAGTTGGAACACGTTACGCATTTAGATTATTCTCTACTAAAGGCTGATGCAAACACACCAGGTCCACAAACACACACAAAAGTGTCTACGTGGCATTTCTGGCACATTTGTAAAGGCCTAATTGACAATCAACTAATGTGAGGTTAAGAGAGATAGCAAAGGCAAAGCCAAAGAGTTGTTCAAGAATTTTTAAGTGCACAGTCCCAACAACAAAAGCCGAGGGGCAGGATCCATGAGAAAAAGACATGGAGGAAAGACCAAGTTATGACACATTTGAAAAGCAAGAAGCCACCAGCCATACTCCAAGCTGTGCCTTTACTGGTGCTGCACGTGCATGATGCGGGAATTTTCAGGTAAGGGCAACCTATCCCAGGTTTCTTTGCAATCTTTTAGGTGGAGCTTTTTCTTCTATCCCAGTGACTTGAAATAACTTGCATGTCTCTTTCTGGACAGAAAAGAGTTCAAATTATGCAAAGATGTTGGAGGGTAGCCAATACTCAAATGATTTAACCTTCATCATAACCACAAAGTAAAGACATACCTCTGCTCTTACAAAGACTTGTGTTCGGTTAGCCATTCTGGGCAGAAAGGGCTTCTAACCTGCAGCAAAAGGATTCTGCCTGAGAGAGAGGAAGGATTACATCAAAGTAAGACCCTATACTACCTCTTCAGTGAAGACAGCTCCTGAATCAAGATAAGCAGAGATGGTTCCATACCACATTTACGCCTAGTTACCCTTGAGATGAAAAGCAGGCAGAGTGAAAATTGCCATGCAAGCACCTTTTTATCATCATCATTTCATTTAGATTCAGGATGCACACAGGTTTTACAACTCAGTCCAAAAATACAGGTCAAGTGGAATAAAAATTACTTAGATCAATGCCCAATAAGTAAGACTGAATGTCCAGAAAAGAATTGCAGACTACGTTTACAATAGAAAAAAATAAAGTAAATATTTGGAAATCACAATCACCAAAAGCATACACACACACACATTTTTTTTTAATTCACAAGCATCAGCACTTTTTTCATGAGCTAAGAATACATCTAAAATACTTATTATCATTTAACTTGAGCCAGTATTTAAAAGTCAAATTGAAAGTGGCTTTTTTTAAAAGGCACAACTTATTTTAATTCCACCCCTAAATAGATATGAATTAGCTAATTTAATACTCAGACTAGTGCACTACAAGTCATATCTTTTCATCCTGACAATAGAAAATAAGGAGTCACACACATTATAATACTACAAGATTGACTGCCACATAAAATCCATTGCCAAATCATCCTACAGCCTGGGATTTCTCCAGCCCATGCAATCAAAATCAATGTTTTAGCAGGCTGCTACACAGAACTGCAGCTTCAACAGGCAGTTACGCTCGAGCATCAGTGAAGAGTGAAATTTAACAGATAAAAAAAAAAATTACTCCTTATGAAGTGAAGAAGAGTTTCAACATGCAACATGGACATGATTTTTACCAATAATAAACAACCTGCAATGTACCATCTATCTTTTCTCTAATGTTACATGATACAATTAATTTATTCTCTTAAACCAAACCATTATCTTTTCATTTTATTTTCTCTTTTAAGATTCAGCCTTAAAATGACTTAATTGTTGCAGTCCACCCCCACAAACACAAGAAACAACTTCATTGCAGTGGAGAGCCCTAAATAGCACAGTCTGTTTTAGGCTGACTAATACAAACACGCATTTTGTTTAATTTTACATTTGTTCCTAGGGAGATTTAGATCTCATCTCTTCTACCTCCAATCCAATACTAACTGACATCGTAGGAAATTATCCACCCCTAAAGGGATGAGTAACACAGGCAGATCTGCCATTGTGCGCAGCATCTCAGAGAGGACAGGCTGGCCGCCATGCTAGTCACAATCCGTACAAGAAGGAAGGGCAGGCAGGCGCTGGAGCCATGGCACAAAAGCCGTGGCATGCGGAACTTCCAAAAATGTGTGTTCAAGCACGCCCCGGTGTAACAACCAGGGCCAAGAGCAAGCAGGCAGCAAAGAAACCTGCAGGAACTCTTCCAGGGGAGCGGACCATGCCAGGTCCACTCCGGCAGCGACAAACCAGGCCAAAGCACTCTGCAAACAGCCTTGGTCACAGCCAGCAAACTCAACACACCCACAATGCGCTCGAGCAAGGCAACGGTTTTCACAAACACATCGAGGTAGCACACAGTCCTCTGCGTCTGCCCAGTCACTCACACCCTAGGAGAACCCTCCTTAGCACCAGCACAAAAAAACCAAACCAGGAATTAATGTGGGTTACAACTAATCTGGCAAAGACAGACTAAGTTTTAACCAAATTAATGCCTTATCCAGTTCACCACATGGCCACAGAGATGCCAGAACAGGAGAAAGAACAGCGCATGGAGAGGGACAAGCACAACTACTTACTTCCCTGGCATTAGTAGCCAGCAAAAAGGCTTGCGCAACCACAGCACCAACTGCCTAAAACTGCTCAGCCAGGAACCCCAGGCCATTCAGAGAGGAAGGTTGGAGGGGCCTGCTGAGGCACACTGACTCATGAAAGCAGAGATCAGCAGCTTGCAGGACTTCAAAAGGAAGCCACTTCTAGCCTCCAAGCTATCCGCCCAGCCAAAGGCGGCTGTCGAAAAGCTGCCAACCTGCTCCTACTGTTACAGGATACTTGCCAGACAAACAGCAGACCTGCAATTAGAAGAGGTGTTTGTTGGCCTCTCTTCTGCAGCCTATTAGCAGAGAGGTAAAGTTTGCAGTCAGAACAAGAAATGCCTGACCTCCAGTGAGCACAACTAGTTACAACTGCTCTGTAAGATGAGGAAGAGGTCCTCCTAGAGTTTCTGTTCAACTGAGGATGATCTGTGGCTTCAGCATGCTGAGAAGGAATGTTCCAGGTACTCGGGACAGAAGGTTAGGAGTTGGAGCATCATCTCCTCTTCCGTAAAAAGGCCTAGATAATAGCCATTGGTGTTCCCCGCACCATCTCCTACCTCCACCTTTGTTCATTTCAGACAAAGCAAATGAAGAGTCCAAAGTCTGCCTTGAACAATCACTGAACTGGAGGTCTTCTGTTTTAATAAGCTTTTCCTAATCAAGCCATAGCCTTCCTTTTCCTAAACCAGACTTGAGTTAACTTACAACAAGCTACAGACACTTCCATACGCATCTTCTCAGAAGTACTACAGGTAGCAAACAGTGACATTGTTTGACACTGCCAGGAGCATTTCAAAAGGGGGAGATGCACTGACAAAAATTACTTCTGGGGATGAGCAACCATTTAGCTGCCTTTTCAGGTCAACAGAAGAAACAGAAGAACAATTAAATGTACAACTAACTCAAGAATAACCTGCTGACTCTAGAAGAGGCTAGTAGCAGATACTTAGGAAGAAGCATAAGGACATAGCATGCAAAGGTCATTCTTCCACCCTCCTCTGCCCCCTGACCCCATGCTTACCAGTCAGAGGTAAATTCCCAAGCCCAAAACTGCATCTGGACCACTGTATTTAATGGTCCACCCACAGACCTACAAACATATCCAATTCCTTTCTTAAAAAACAAACAAACAAACTTCTCTTGAATGTCCCACTGCAATCATTCTATAACTTAAACAGGCACCACACAAACACTACATTTTTTTTTAATTTTAAAACTGCTGACTATTGACTACACATGGTATTCCCTATTTCTTACATCATAAGAAACAATGCAAAATCACGATTTCCCATTTACTCACCTTTCAGTCGTGACTTTAAGACCTCTATATTTCCATGCAAACATTTCTCTCCTCAGCAAAAGAGTCAGTTTATTTAGACACGCTGCATCTACACCATCTCACAAAGCTTTGCAGAACAAGACTGAGCCAACACCATGTAAAACTAAAACAGGTCCTGAGCATAAAGAAACTAACGATCTGAAGGACAATGAGTTATCCTGATTGCTTAGAGACTTATGCTGCCTTCGTACTTCAACCGAACAGAGCACGACCACTTGAGATGAGGGATGTTGATCTTGGGGGCTTTAGAGGTGTTTAAGAGCTGGTGGCACACTAATTTGCAGGTACAAAGAATGCAAAACATGTTCTAACCAGAACTGGGCAGAATCCTCCGTCCAACAGCCCCTGGGATCCAACACACTGCCTGGCCTGCCAGGCATAGCCACCAGGCCACAGAGCAACATTCACAGCCAGTACTGGTTCAACAAACAAGGTGGAGCACCGACAACCAGGATGAATTCAGCATGAAATGAAAGAGCACATCAAAAGAACCCTGTTTAAAGACGGGATCGTATAATAACTGGCAAAGACCGTGATGCAGCACCTGATGTTGACTATTCACCGGCAAATGAATCATAAGGTCAGTTCTGGCCTTCCAGGGGAAAGTCAGCACCTGAACTGCTAGCAAAGAACACCATCACATTTCTAAAATACACTACTGCTTTCTTTCATATAAAGTAGTAATGAACTTATCTCACTAGGAATGTCGGCACACTCTTGATGTTTCTTCTAGAAAACGGTTAGCATCCCACGGAATTAATGTCAAAGGCTAGATTCAATGCCACTTTACCATCAGTTAGTTCACTGTAGAACTTGTTATGAGACTAAAATTCTGAGAGCAAGTACTGAATACCAGTAAGACTTACAAATGCAAATCACTTCGAAATAGGAACCTGTGAACACTGAGCTATATACACGTAACTGCAAAAGACCACACTTTAAGGAAGGGATTACCTATCAGCTGAAACTGGGTCACGTGCATACTCATGGTCCAATATAACAAAGAAAACTATTTCATTACAACTACTTATTGCTATTTGACTACACTTTTATGCTTTTGAAAGCGTTAGTCTGAAGCTGTGTTTTGGCTGCAAACATAGCAAGGAGAAAAGGAATTTATTGAAAGCATTTCCATGGAATTCCATACATTTCATAGTCAATAGCATTTTCTGAAGTCATCCCAAAATACTTTGTAAACTTATGTGAATTCAGCTTTCCAACACTGCTAAGAAATACCATCATTCCTTATTTTACAGATACGTACAGATATGTAAAAGATGTAAATGACTTATGTCCTTAATGTGTAGTCGCTGAACTTGTCTACAGCAGGATTTAAAAAAGGGGTTTTAGACAGTGTTGGATACCTTTGTAACTAACATGCTCTTCAACTGTCTCAGTCTTGACTACCCTCAGGTCTCAAAGCAAATAAACTACCCCCTAATATGCATGTATACCCTCACCAAGACCAACCTGCAATCCAACCCAACGGATCTCCATGAATTCTCATAGACAGAGAGGCTAGAAGGGAGCAATTATCACTCTGAAATCTACTGCATTAAAGACCACTGCTGTAACCTTTCTTCTGTAGCCCTATACAGCCACACAGGTGAGTGGGCTAAGCTTTTAACCTGTTTATACACAGTAGAAGAGATAAAAGATACAAGAGCAGATACTGAGATGCCCATTTGAGAGTGTAAATACCTAAGAATGTCAGTGAATTCAAGCAGCCTTTTTTTTTTTTTTTGGCAGGGACAAGGGGGCTAAAAGGGTGCCTAATTGTTTTACAACGGCTGGCCCTAGATCCTATTTTAGCATCAGGCTTTCATTAAATTTAAGCATGACTTCAGAGTACCAGCTGGCCAAAAAACCCCCAAAAAACCAACAACCAACACAAACACAACCCACCCACAACACCCCACTGGTGTTCTTTCCCCTGCCTATGTTCTCTTCCTACCCCAAGAGCTTCTTCACTGCTAAAGAGCCCACTGCTTTCTCCCTTCCCAAAAAGCATGCAGCTTGTGAAAGAGCAATGCAAGGACAGAGCAGGGGTTGAGAGAGTGAGGGTGTTTCTCCAAATGATTTTTATCCCTCTCCCAGACTCATTTGCATCCCTCCCAAGCAAGCTATTTGATGCCTCTGCTGTTGCTGTGTCTGGCAGTTTTGGCAAGATGATGCAAGTCTCCATTCCTTGCCCGCTGGACACAGACTGAAGACAGGCAAACGATACTATGTCAAGTTACATTGCCACATGCCTTCCTGCCTCCCCCAGCCCTGGCCACCAATCGCTTTGTTTTCCCTTACACCTGCACTGGGACTTACCAACCGCAGTCAGACTGTGGACAACTACAACGTTATCTGTGAAGAGTAAAACAGGAAAAGAAACCCTCTGCGTAGGCTTAGGGAGACAAAAAACTTCATTTGGAGAGCTAGCCTCAAAAATAGATAAGTTTTGCAGGAAATGGCTATATTTAGCCCTCCCCTTTCACCTCAGCTCCTCAACACATTCACATTCTCCTGCAGAAGAATCTTTCTAAACGCTGTTAGCGGTGAGCTTCAGCAGGTCACCTCAGCAGAAAAAAACGCAACCAACTTAATATATGTTAATATAGAAGAGTGTAAACTATCATCAGAATATCAAATATCCAGCTACTAAGGCATTAAAAAAATTTCTCATGTCTCAAAGCATGTTAAATTGCTAGCTCCAAGAACATAATATGGCCAAAGTTACTTTATGAGTTAAGTCCACGGAGGCTGAACTTCCGCACACACCATTCAGGTCTTCACGAATACTTTTTTTAAGTAACTAATGGAGCCATAGTGTTCTCTACAGAGAGTATAAACATTAAGTAACAACCTCAACAGCAACGCAACCAAAATATTTCCAGTTTCCTAATGTACATATAAAAATAAGTCATGAGAAAACCAGTCAGCAACAGTTACTGTGCAGTGGAACTTATGCAGAGACTGTCCACAACCTCTCTGGAAACAATCATCAGTACCCGGTCAGTAGGATTTCCCTTTCT
This sequence comes from Harpia harpyja, assembly GCF_026419915.1. Taxonomy (NCBI): domain Eukaryota; kingdom Metazoa; phylum Chordata; class Aves; order Accipitriformes; family Accipitridae; genus Harpia; species Harpia harpyja. The sequence continues at coordinate 57,269,356 of NC_068946.1, forward strand.
CAGCTTGCAACTTTGAAACGTGTTATAAGACTTAAAAATATGTAACACAGTTTTCTTCCCTCAGGTTGTTTCATTTAAACAACAGCCTCACCTTCTATAGTTTTGGCCTAACTACGATTTAGGCCTGTAAGAGCTGATTATTTACAAACTGAAATGGTTGAGGGGTGATCTAAGTCACAGCAACCGACCTTAAAGTTTGTCCTGAAATGGAGACAGAAGCAGACAAAATGAAACACATTTGTCACTACAGCCTGAGAAGACAAATAAGCAGAGATTTGCAATCAGTAACTACTCCCAAGTCCTGTGCCATTGGGCAAGGAGCAGCACCCCCACCCCCCAAAACGAAGCAGCAGAATGCAGGTCTTATCCCAGCAAACAAAATACTGAGATGGAAGGCAAACCTCTCAAAACATTGCACACACTTAACACCTCCGAGGGAGAGCACGGTGCATACAGGAACTTTTTGTTCCCCTAAAATAGATCTGTAACACCTCCTCCAAAAAAAAGTTACGGTCATCAAAGGAACCAGACTTGCACTTGAGAGCTTTCCACATCCACGATTTCAGCTTTCACCGATTTCAATTTCAAGGCAACCCAGTACTCTTCAAACAGTACTAGACCTTCAAGGACAGAACTTGGAGAGTATTTACAAAGTGTCTGCCGCATTCCAGGCCACTACCATTTCTCTGAAGATGAAGTATAAGGACCATAATAAAGATCCTATTACAGCAAACAAAAGAAAACTGAAGATTTAAAAATAGACCTGTCATTGCCCACAGCAAACGGCTAACAACCATAGAGGTTTTCCTGAATGAAAGGATGAGATCCATGACAGATGAGCTTCAATGCATACCACAAAAACACGTGAGATTTGGGAAAAGAACCTGTTCTCTTCTGAAAGCTCGACGCATCGTTTCTAAAAAGTGTTTATATACATAAGTGCCAGTTCTGCAGCTCGGTCCAGAACCTGAAACTTTCCAGCTCATGCTGCCATCAGTAACAAGGCTGTTTTGATGAATTAGTCCCTCCAGTACACCTGCGTAAACCCCTACTCTTTCAAAACCTGCTGAAGATTATTTTCCCCACATTGAGAGAGAAACTCAAGTGGTTTAGTCCCAGTTTACTGTAAAAGTACTGCTGGAAAGAAGTTATTTTAACACATTTTTATAGACTAACAAAGTTGGAAAGACTGCCCAGGCAGCTTCCCCTACTGTATTCACGCCCCAGATTTCACAGACCAGCATGTGGTTTTAAAAGCCTCGAGGTTAATACACAGATTTGAGCAGGCTGAAAGAATGACTGCCTGCTTCTAGCGACCCATCCTCCATCACCAGCAAAAGTCTCGACAGGAGTTCAGGCAACAGTCCCGCCATCCCCTTTGTCTCCTCCTGAAATTCAGAGCCGCGTAGCTGTAAATAAGCAGGCCGATTTAGACCCCTACGGACTCACTGTGCAAAACGCCATCATATTCGGCAGTGGAAGGAAGAAGTGCCTTTAACGGATTAATTAGGCACAAGGGACTTTGGCCTCTAACTTTCTTTCTCCTGTCAAACCACAGACCTTCAGCATATTGACATTAGTAATGCCAGCACAGTCACACTGAGAGAGCTCGCTCTGATGTAGCGCAACTCTGCACCCCCCAACTTGAAGACGTTCGTGTAGCTTTTTAAAAAAAGAAAAAAAAAAAAAAGGAGGAGAGCCCCCCCAAACCAGTGCCCCTCTCTGCAGGCACGGCAGCCTTGCTTACCGCAGAACCACAGCGATACCGTTAGCCGCGACACGCGTGTTTCGCGACGGCCACGGGGGGGACCGAAATCCTTTGTGTCGCCTCCCGCAGCCGAGATCCGACTCCGCCTGCGGGACGGGGTGACAGCGGCTGCCGAGGCACGCCGCACCCTCGGCTTCGCTTTTCGCGAGAAAAGGCGCTTTTCAGCGAAGCCTCCCCCGCCCCGGGGCGGGCGGGGGCGGGGGTGGGCAGCCCGCCCTCGGCCCGCAGGAATTTTTCCCTCCTGCGTTTCCCGGCTCCCCCGCTCCAGACCCCGGGCAGGGACCGCGGCGCAGGCAGCCGGCGGAGCACCGGCAGGGCCCGCGGCGGGGCGGGCAGAGCCCCTCACGCCCGCCGGGCCGCGGGGACCGGGACCCGGCCCCGCCGCCCGGCCCCCACGGCCCCGCCGCGGCGGCTCGCCTCGGCCGGTCACCGGGCCAGCGGGCCCAAAGCGGCTCCTCCCGCAGCCCCGGGCCGCCTCGGCCCGGCCCCCGCCCCGCCCGGGCAGACGGGCGGCTGCACTCACCTCCTCATCGCGGCGGCGGCGTCGGTCGCGCTAGGGCCGCGGCGGGCTGGCCATGGGCGGCGGGGGCGGCGCGGCCGCCGCGCTCTCGGCCCGGCGCTCGCCCTGCCCGCGGCCCGCCCGCACGCCCGCCCGCGGCGGCGGAGCGCTGACAAAGGGGACGGAGCGGCGGCGGCGGCGGCGGCGGCAGCGCCCCGCCCCGCTAATGGCCGCCGGCAGCCGTCACTCCCGTCCCGCCGCGTCACTTCCGCCCGCCGCGCCGCGCTTCGCCGCGCCGCGCCCCCTGGCGGCCGTTGGCGGGAGCGGTGCGGGGTGCGCGGCGGCCGCCCCGCCGGGTTCCCCGGTAAACCGCTCGCCGGCCGCGGAGGAGCGTCCACAGACGCCACCGCGGACGCCGCTCCCGCCGGGCAAGGCCGCCAGCGATCCAGCGGCAGAAACGCCCTCGCCCGTACCAAAGGCAGGGCGGCCTAGCGCCCCGTGGGGCCGGGGAGCCCCCCGCGGCGTCCCCGTGGAGCGAGGGCCCGGTGCCTCCCTCCGCGAGTAACGGGGTCTCTCCCAGCCGGGCCTGAGGCTGGGCTTCCCCCCCGGTACCGGGCCGCGATGGGAGAAGGAGGTCTCCGGCCGTCCCGGGGGCAGAGGCCCTCGCCTCAGGGGGAACCCGCCGAGAGGCCGAGGAGGGCCGCGGGGCAGCCAGCGTCCCGGGGGGCCGGCGGGGAGCACACCTGCGGCCCGTGAAGCGGCGCAGCCTGGGACGTCCTAGGCACCGTCCGCGGAGATCTCGGGGGGACGTGGAACCCGACGGAAGAGGAGAAAAGCGCGCGACGACGAGAATCGGACCGCGGGCGGCTTTTGCGCCGCTTTAGGGTACGTTAAGGCTACCGTGACCAAAAACACCCTCATTTTGATTGGTTCGGGTTGAACCGCGGCCACTGTGCCAGTTGCGCCAAGTAGACGTCACTGGGAGTTCCTGAAAAGGCACAGGTTTCTTTCCAAGGGGGCTAATGAGGCAGATTTCCAGAATAGTTGCATCTAATTACTACCAACGGAGCGCTTAAGTTATCACGTGGTGAATTAAGGACATGAAAACCCACGTTTTAAACAAGCCTGAACAATTCCAAGCAGACCGACTACATCAGAAATTCCCAAATAATACTGACCTTCTGATGCTCCGCATACCTTCCTGACTTAAATCCCGTGATACAGGGCTTCCCTGTGATGCTCCGTGTTTTCCTCAAGACAGTGATACGAGGGCAGAGCGCTCAGTAAGCACTGAGGAAGGCGAGTCCTGTGACACCGCCAGCTCAGGCTGTGTGAAACCATCCTGCCAGGTCTCGTTTGTCAAACCCTGTCTGAAACATCAACTTTGTTGCCAGAGACTTCAGACTTATCAGCCATTACGTGTCCCTCTGCGATCAACATGGGGCTGCCATCATCGCCCCGTGGTACGCTCTCACCCGCCCAGGAGCGTCCTTCTGTGCTTACGGCCGAGCTAGACCATGTTTGTTTTCCCAGGCAGCACCGCCATGCGCAGCCCTGCTGCTGATGGATGTGGAGCCCAGCAGGCTTTAACAACCCACAGCACGTACCAGCGGGCGAACCACAGAGGTTTCCTTCCTGATCCAGGGGAGGCGGACACCAAAGGTCTGCGCAAGGACAACAGCAAACCGTGTTCTTGTGACAGTAACGAGCCCCCGAGGCTGGCTGAGCCACCACCTCCAGCCGTGGAGGCGGCAGGGAAAGATTTCAGGCCAGAGGAGAGGCATGCTGCGCCCTGCGTCATTTCTCCTACATGACGGAGGACATATTTTGTTCCTTTTCTTGACACATACGGCACTTTCCAAGCAGTGACATGAGCATCTGTGAGACAGGAGGTGAGGGACTAAGAGGAGTGAAAACAGAGAAGACATGGAGACGTAGCATGAGTCAGGCTGGGATCGCAGCGGTGGTGTCGGGGTGGGAGGCGCATGCTGGTTCCCTTGGGAAAAGGCAGGTGCACAGAGGGTTTGGGAAGTGCTCCCTCAGAAGCTTCTTTGTGTGTACAGCCCATTTAGGCACCACTCTCCGAATGGGGCCAGGATTTGACTCATTATGAGTAATAGGAATGTTTTAAACAGAGGAAAGAATACTAATTCCCTTAAAAATACAGATGGGTCTACATTTGGCTCAACAGTACAAGGGCAGTAATTTTCCACAGTGTACTGCCAAACAACTGAATGTGACATTCAAGTAGCTCATATGTAGGTGTTCCTCAGGAGAAAATACAGCTCTAACAAGGACCATTTTCCAAAAGAGAAGACTAAAGGTTGGGTATCTAAATACGACTTTACAGAATCTAAGTAAACAGCTGAATTTCCAGAAATGCCAAGCTTCCCTTGAGGCTCAACTTGTGGTGCTGACAGCCAACACTTCTGACAATCTAGCTGCTTATTTGCAGCCTAAAGCACTTTTGAAAATAGTAGCCCACATAGTTAATACAGCTCATAACCACGGCTGACATCGTTGGATTAAAAGCCATCTCTAACTAATGACAGGTTGCAGGATTTCCAGGCGACATGAGAAACTGCATGGGTTAGAAACACTTGGCATGAAAAAGTTTCTACTTTACTTTTGGTGTAACAACATGAGTTTTGGAAACTGTCATTTTCTAAGTAACCCGCATGTGGCTTGCTAAGGGACAGCTCTTGCTAAGTGCTCATTCAAAGCCACAGCAGGAATCAGTGCTAGAAACTGGAATCAGGACTCCGCAGCTCCTGCCCACAGCCTCATGTGACTGGATCACGTACAGTTTACCTGCAGCTGATTTTTAATTAATAGTGAAGATGAGGGAAGAATTGGGTTAGTGAAGTAATCTCAGCATAATTGGTAAACGGCTATTTTTCTGTCCTTTTGAATACCACTTCTTATTCATCATTATAAGCATCCTTACAAATAAATTCGCTTTCCAAAAGGTGCAGGTTTTTTTTCAATTATCTTTTCTATCAGTACCATAAGTGTTGATAGGAAATTCCAGCCGTAAGTAGAATTTGGTCTGTAATAACGTTATCTGGGGAGAAAAACAGGGCTGAAGTCTAAGATGAGTATCGTGACAAGGTGTTTCGTTTAATGGCTGGCAGCGGTGTCTCAGAATCAGGACCGCTGGTTCTGCTGCTGACTGCTGACTTGGGGAGGATCACAGGGCTGTTTCTCTGTGCCTCGGCTCCCGTGATGGCACAGTGAGGGCACTAAAACACCTAGATTTTCAAGTATTTTACAGTCCCCCAAGGAAAGGCTTTATGGGTTTAATGAGCGTATTCATGCATAGCTGACTTTGCACAGCTGTGCAAGGAGTGGAGCATGATTAAGTTTGGGGTCTTCCAGTCCACAGCAGAGTACCTCTTGTAGCTACTCTTTCCATGCCAGTGTACAGTTTGTAACTTTTTCCCGGATAATGTTTGTATTAATCAAGGTGTAATAATGGCATGTCCATGTGAAAGGAGTAGTATGCACATAAATTGCCACGCACAGACATTAGAATAAACCCATTAATGTTAATGCAAATACCATCCTCTTTAGAAGTATGTGGGCCCCAGAAAACAATTGCAAGCAGAGCACACCTTTTGCTGTAGAGCAGGTTCACCCTGTCATCCTTCCATGTAGAAAACTCTCCCGACAAGACAGCAAGTATAGCAAAATCAGGCTTCTCTGTTTTGAAATTATTACCATGGTAACCTGAAACCCCTTTGTACTTCATAAATTCTGCATCTCTCTGGAGCAGCTGAAATTTCAAGTAAGACCACTTCGCAATGCTTTGTGAGTGTAGAAACAGCTCTCACAGTTTAAAGATGACATAGAGGAAATTTTTGGAAGGCTAAGGAGTTGTTGGACCACAGACCAGTCACCTCATTTAGTAAAATGATCTCCCTTTAGACTCCTAATGTCTTTTCAATTGAATGAGAGATTTGCCATTCTCACGAGCGCAGCTCCGACTTGGCACATGCCGCAATTAGCCGGATTGCTCGGCACTCTCAAAGCGTATCTACTTCAAGGAAGTTTGTGGGAATTTTCCTGTGCCAGCGCAGTTCCACGTGACCCGGCGGGCGAGGTGTGGGAGGCTTCATCACGCAGCGGGCAGCGTGGCAGCAATGCTGCGGAGCGGTGAGCATGGTTCCCCTCCCGCCACAGGAGAGGAGCAGGCAGGGCTGGAGGGACCTGACCAGGTCCGGGCTGCCTGGACGGGCACTGCTGCTACCAGAAGAGCGGTGGGATGGCTCAGGGTCAGTATGGAGCTGAACGACGAGGCCTGTTCAGCAAAAAAACCCCCACAAACCAACACTATTATTCCTTCTGAAATACACAGTAAAAGATATTTTTGTTAAAGTAGATGAAATGCGACCGTACATGAAAAAAGCCTACCTAATAATTCCTTGGAGTATTGCTAAGGTTTTAAACTCTTTTAGCATTATTAAAATCAGTACCTAAAGACTTCGCTTATGTGTTGGAGGTGAGCCGCGGTACAGAAATAATAATCCAGATGACCTTCCAAGCTGCTGCTTGTCATGAATTATTTTCTCTTGCCTTGGGGAAATTTCTAAATATATATATATATATATATACATACATACATGCAAATAAGCAAATCTTTCAGTTGTAATGTAGCGACGGTTACATCACTGCCCCTTCCCAAGTGTACAGCACAGCATTGCTCTGAGTACAGCTGCTGAGAAAACCCCGGGAAGTACTTGGGTTTGAAATTAAAGAGCTTGTTTTAATACTTAGCTGTGATAAATTTGACTGAGAGTACATGTATTTCATCAGGTGTCTGTGAGTCAGGCGCGTGAGTCACAAAAGGAGCCGCGCTCGGGCTGCTGAAGACAGCCAGCGAGGCCTGTCCTAACAGTTCCAGTGCATGCGTGCAAAACCCCCATTAATTCCTCTGGGGAGATTTAATTAGCGTGAGGATGGGACGGAGGACATGCGTGCTGTCCCAGCTGCTCTGGAAAGGGCCTGGCCCCGAGCACCTTCTTTGTTTCTCTTTGTTCGAGTCCTGACATCGCACGCACACCTTTACGTCGCAAATCCCACAGCCTTTGGTGGCATCGGGGAGCCAGGTGCAACTCAGTATGGGCACGGAGAGGAGAACCCAACTCCAAGTAATTAACAATAACATATGATTGCTACTAATTCATTTTTACACAAATTACACAGTGTTATTAAATTAAGCAAACCATGTTCTTGCATCTGAGCATTAGCAGCAGAACTCATTTTCATTCCATTTTTTAAAGTAGCACTTGTAATTAGTCTTCTTTGCTTTCCAGACCGATCACATGCAACATTTTGTTTTTACCAAAACACCCACCAAAAGCGTTCAGGTTCTCTAATTGCAAAGATTCACTTCACACGGCTGTGCAACTTCTTTCTGCTCTGGGTGTTATTTAGGAACAGCCAACTGGAATTTATTGAAATCGTGTCGAAAAACAAACAATTAAAATTGCTCCCCAGCTGGGTGGGAGACCTCGCGTGCCAAGTTTCAGCCCATGAGAACTCTCGCAACGGAGTCACGGGGCACGCGGCTGAGCGCGGGAGGTCGGGGTGGAAAAGCCGGCAAGCTCTTTACCGTTCCAAACGCCGAGACCGTAATACGGGCGAGCTCTCCCCCGCGGCCGACGGCGCGTCTCCGCGGGCGCTGGGCGCTGGGCGCTGGGCGCTGGCACGCCTCCGCTCGGCGCCCTGCTCGCTGCCACGCTCGGCGGGGTTTTGCTGGGCGATGCACCGGCCCCTTCCTCCCCGTGGCCCGAGGCACCGCGGCCGGGCCGTCCCCCCTGCCCGCTCCTGCCTGGCGTGGGCGTCCCCAGCGCGCCCGGTGCCGGCCCTGCACCCCCATGGGCGCAGTCGCCCCTTTCTCTCCCGCTGGGCTGAGAAGGGTGCTTTTTTTGGCCTCTGCTTCTGTCATCTGGCATTTAAATGTAACGAGATCTCTCCTTGCTAACATTTATAGCAGCAAAATATTTAAGTTCCAGGGCTTGTAACGCGTGTTATTAATGTCCCGTTGCCAAGCCCAGCTGAAGGATCCCCCCCAAACCCTTCTCTGCGCTTGCTTCGGGTCCGTGCCAGCAAAAGGACATCACCCCTGGCTGCGCGGCAGCGGGTGACCGGTGGGCGCTGGAGCCCCGGGCACTCTCACGGCACCAGGAGGCAGAGGAAAAGCCCACCGGTGCTCCCCAAGGGTAACGCATGGCGGCGGCGGCTGTCCCTGAGCGGACCCTCGCGGGGCTTCACCCACCCGCTGCTGGCGCACGAAGGGCAAGGCAGAGTTTGTCAAATGGGCCGACGCGGCGGGGCAGAGGAGGAGACAGGAGAAGGATGAGCTACGGTCATCAGCCTGCCAGGACTTCAATCAAAGGCAGTAATTAAAGAGGGAAAGTGGTTTAAAGTGCCTGATTTAGCAATGCGCATGCCAGGGCGTGTATTTAAACGCTCCCACCGTTCCCGCTGCGGCCCTGGCAGTCGGTCTGCAAAAATCACCTGGAAAGGAAAGGCAGCGAGCAAGCACAGCCCGGTCTGCACGCACAGAGCTGGCACATGGCCTCCTGTCCCTCGCCCCCTCCTCGCCCCTCCGCGGAGCCCGCAGTGCCAGGCTGCCCGGCGGGACGTTCCTGCCTCCCCGGCACCGGTGCAGCGCAGGGGGGGAGCTGGGCAAAAGCACCGAGGCAAGCAGAAAGCGATGCCTTGGTCCCACAGTTGTCTAATAAAGATGTTCCTGGCTTTCGAAAAAGCCTAAAGCAACATCAAACGTTACCAAAGAGTCTCTTCTTCCCGCTCCTGTTTTACCCTTCGTTACGGTCGCCTCTGAGATCTGAAAGCTGCTCCTGACCCGTCTGCGCCGGGGTGCTGCGTGCGCGGCTGTTCCTCCCTCGCGCGCAGGTTCTGCATGGCTCCGCCACTCTGCAGCGGGCGAGGGGCGGTGGTAGCTGCCGGCCGTCGCTCACCGGCCCGTCTCGGCAGTGGTTTGGGGTCATCCCAAAGCCACAGGTCGTGGACACCCTGGACACCTCAGAGGTTGGGAAGAATAAGACGAGAGGCTTCTGATCCTTATGGTCACAGCAAGGAGCTTGAGATGTAAACCCCAAAGGCTCAATACAGAAAAAAAAACCCAAAACATTTTTAAGCTTCCAGATTTTTGAGCCAGGCTCCAGGTCTGTCTTCTTGCGGTCTGAAGCCCTGGGGTTGAATCGCGGGAGCCCTCGCCTCTGCAGGAGCACAGCAGGCGGCCAGCAGTCAACTCGCCCACTGGTGTCCTCTTCTCCCGCTCGTCTTTTTCAGGACTTCCCACCTCACTGTGGACTGAGGAATCCCTCAAAGGTCTCGTCGCCTGCAGCACCCCTAAAAGACCCACTCTGCAACAGATTTCTTCAGCCTTCTGCTTGGAGGTTGTGGCCAGGCTCTGTGCTGGAAAACCACGCCGAGTATTTCGGAGCAGCTCTTGACACATGCTCTTCCGTTTGAAGAGTGGACACAAGAAAGAGAAGTGGACTGCGGTTGCCAAATTTAGACCTAGGAGTGAGAGGAGGTATTGGATGTGCGGCCTTGGCCCACCCTTTTCCAACATCTGCCAAGCAGAGACCGCGATTCAAATATGTCCAAAGCCCAGGGCATGAGATCAGAGCAGCAAAGGATAGGTCCTCAGCAGCTCCTCTGAAGTGAAGGCTAAAAGGGGTGCAGCCTCAGTATTGAAGATAGTTCTCATAAATCATTTCTCATAAAGCCAGGCACCATCTTTATTTTCCTGTCCAACAGCCGATTAAGCAGCTGGTGAAGGGAAGACGTGTAATTCATCGTCTGACCAGGACAAGGACCCAAAGTCTGCTCGCTGTGATGCTTCTGAACAGCTGGAAAGAGAAAGAGGGAGAATGTCTGTTAATATTGGACGTGACAGAAATAACCTGGCAATATATCAGAGGGCAGACAGCCTAACGCACTTAAGGGCAGCTTGTGCTGTGAGATACAGTTATATTTTAAATAAAGCACTTTGGAAGGTCCCAGATTTCTTCAGATCTTCTGTGACTGGCATGGATGAGGCTACAGCCTGACTTATGTCCTTCTCTCTTGGATGAGGTCAAAGCGACCCAGCTGGCCGCTAATCTGCAGGGGCCTTTCTGGGGAGCACAATTGTCACGTGCATGATAAAACATGGCTGAAATATACTGTGGTCCATAGCAAAGTGCCGCTGCCATAGCTCAGCTCCAAACAGCACTTGGGCAAGCTGCATGTCAGGGATGGGGACCAGTTATAAACAGTTGTACAACATCTCCTCCCCAGAGCAGCTGCTTTCAGCAGATAGGAGTGCCAGCATGAAATAAGAAATAAAGCCAGGTCATCACTGTAAAAAGGATGCTTTGCTCTACTGGCCTTAACATGATTTATTTGTTTTAGGCTTCTTTTTGCAAAGTAATAAGGAAACTTTATAGATTTGGTGATAATCTGAGACTCATCTGAATGACAGAATTGCAACTGCTGGCCAAATAAAGGAAGTGCTTTCATAATTTAGCAGTGAGAGGTGTATGAAAACAAAGAACAGCTACACAGAGAATATACTACATGCACACCTGACGCTCTTGCCACATTATAACCCTGCGTAGTTGGATATTTGGGAATTAGAGGAGTTAACAGCTCATATATAAATTGTCCTGAAGTTGTGAGTGCTGAAATCAGGCTCCTCTATGGATCAATTGGTAGGCTGTCTGCCCTGGCATACTTAATTAAATTGCCTTTGTCTCATTACCTGAGGTGAGAAATGAGCCAGCAGAGTTGTACCAGGCGTAGGGCTGAGCAGGCGGGAGGGCGGCAGCGGGGAGCGCCTTAAACCCAGGGGCATGGCCAGCGTGCAGCAGCTCCTTTGCTAGGGTGAACGAATGGGCAGAACGAGCCTCTTTCACCAATCTGCCTTAGTTTTGCCTTCTTTGACTTGTCTCCTCCATGAAAAAGACACCACAGCCACCATTCTACGAATTTAGCAGTGCTGGCACTTAAAAACATGAGTTACTGCCCAAAGCAATGAGACCGGCCCAAAGACAAGAAGGCTGCGCGTTTACAGACCGGCTGCAGGGCAGGGCTCCTCTGTAGCGCTCGGGATTTTCGCTGGGTTTCCTCCCAGAAGATGTCCACGCGCGGACCCTGTGCGCCCAGCAGCATCGCACCACATCCAAGTTTTGTTCCCCGCCTGGTGCCACCTGTGGCCTTTTCAGGCCCACTACGCCGATACAAGAACGGGGAATGTGGTAGGAAGAAAGCACGAGCTGTGGTTTTGCTTGGCTGCCGGGAAGGCACCCGCCTGCCCTCGGGTGACCGGTCCTGGAGTACCGAGTGACCGCGAGTGGCCCTCAAAATGCCGCCAATGCCAAAAGTGACATGCCTCCCCACACCGGGCACCTCCAGCGCAGCGCCTGCCCCCGCGCCGCTCACCTCCCCGGACCCCTGCCCGCCCCGGACCCCCGTGCCCCGTCCAGGCCAGGACTGGAGCTCGGCACTGGGAAACTCCCACCAGCTCTGGTTTTATCTCTGCTTGAGGAGCTTTCCCCCGGGGCCACCTGCGTGACTGAGGTGGCCTGAGCTGTCTGTGAACGACCCTCCTTCATATTTACAAAAATCAAACTTCAGTCCACCTGGTTTTGTCTTTCGGGTCCAGCTCTGCTCTCAGGCTCTCCTTCCATTTCACAGCACTGGGCTAACAAACCTGGGTTTGACTCCGCGGTGAAACACTCAAATGCCGGTTGCCGCGTGCACCCTCCTCTGGTATTTGGGCAATGGTATTTCTGAATTTAGCTATCGCAGGAAAATAGGGCTGAACAGGGCAGTGGAGGGAGGGGGAGGCCGGTGTTGCTCTGGCAGCCTGCAAAACCAGCACCTGGCCAGAGCCAAAGGGTGAGCAACCATCCCTGGCTGGGGAGGGCTGGGACTGGGAACACAAACCGGGGGAAAGGGAATAAAAGGGAAGTGCTCTCCTGGATGGGGGCTGCTTGTTTAGCTTTAACTTTGTAGCCATTTAATTAAAAATCTATTCTAACAAAGGCAGAAGAAAATGAGCACATTTCCTCAAAAAAACCCATAAAGTTACTGAAATTAGTTCTGAAATATTTATGTTTAAGAGCCTTTTGCTGTGCTGCGCCTTATGTAGTAAAGGCAAAACCAGATAACACTCCCTCGTAGTGGCCAACAGCCTGAGCTGATATATATTTTGTAGGCAAATACAACTGCAACCCCCAGGTTCACAGATGCCCTCCGAGTCCAGCCTGCAGCCCACGCATGAGCTGCCCGTGCTGTCCCCGTGCGCTTACTTGCAGCCTAGCCCAAATCCCTGCAGTCTGCAGATAAAGTGATTGCTCTGCACCGGGGGTGCCCCTAAGGCTGGGCAGGCTGATCAGGTCGATGGCGGGGGTCAGGACGAGGGACGAGGGCTCCCTGCGTGGCGCAGGGACGTGCCGAGGTGTAGAGGAAAGCCAGCACGGTGCCTGGAAATGCTGCTCGGGGTCTGACCCTGCACAGCAGCGGCCCCGCACCAGCAGTCCCACGTCTCCCTGGCAGTGGACGTTGCCTGCGCAGGAGCAGGTCCCTCGTGCGCTCGGCTTCTGCTCTGCTGGAGCTGCCGGACCCCTCAGTGCGTTTCACTGCCCCATGGATCCCCTGCTCAACGCTGTGGTCCTGTGGATGAGAGCCACAGAAGGATCTCCTGTGGGCAAAAAAAGCATTAACTTCATGGCAAGGCAGCACAGCTCCGAATCTGTCACGAGCAGCTGAACCGCTTGTGTCCTGCCCTCGGGGGGCACAAGCCCTGGCCAGCAGCGGCAGCCCCTCGGGGGCATCTCATGCCCCGCAGCCCCGCTGGCACATCCCCGACGTGGCACGGGGGTCAGCGCAGCCCAGCTGCCCGCTTTGGCCCGAGTTCTGAGCGGCCAGGAGGGTCCTGCACGCTGCCGTCCTTGCCAGCTTCAGTTACCCCACCTCTTCTTTCCAGGCACCCTGCTCAAACTCCTGATTCATTGGAAAAAAAGCAGTTTCTTTTAGCATGGGTAAGTTTCCCAGCCCATCACCAGGGACGGGCCAGCACCCGCTGCCCTCTGCACTTTTCAGTCGAGCTCAGGCTGCCAGGAGCTGTGCTCCCTCCTCGAGCAGCCGCCCGAGTTACTGGCAGTGCCGACATCTTCTGCCAGCGCTGCAACGGTGGGTCTCACTCGTGGTGCTGGGCCAGCAGCACTGTCGGTATGGCCGGGATGACCTAGACCTTCAGTCTGAGGATGTTGATTTTTTAATTAATTTTTCGTAAAGGCTTGGGATACACAGCTCAGAGTTGACTGCTAGTGCTGTCTTACAGGCTGCTATTTTTATCGCCTTGATAAAATAATTACTGCTAGAGCTGGAGGTGAGCGCAGGAATGTAAATATTTATTAGGGGGTCTGTGTGCAGATATGGAGATGCACTGCCAGCCCGGGTGAGGACTGATGTTTCATCAGCACGCCTGCCTGGCCTGCCAGGCCTGCTGGCTAGCGCATAAATAATTACGCCGGGAGCTGGATTTGGTTTTACAGAAGGAGTTTGTACGGCGTCTGCAGCACAAACAAGGTAAGGCTTTCAGAGCAGCAGCGCCTGTTGCACTGCAAAGGCACCGTAGCACAGAGGGCCCCGAGGTCGTTCAAGTAAGCCTCACCGCCAACGGCGGGGCAAGTAATTAATAACCGAAGCAGACGAACAGCGGGGAGAGAAAACGGAGGGCGGTGCTCCGGTCTCGGCTCTGCCAAAGCCCCGAGTCGCCCAGCCGGACACGCAGGCTGGGGAGAGGGACCCATCGCACTCCGTCCGGCTGTCCGCACTGATCCACCCTCCCGGCGGCACCGGGAAAGGCAGAAGCACCGACACGGTCCACTTTTACCCCAAATGGTTTGTCCCGTTTCAGTCGGCTCGCTTCACGTTCAGCCGCACGGTGCCAGGGAGGACAGCCGGCTCCTGCTCTAGCTCAAGAAAGAACCGAATGGCTGCGTTTTCCTCCCTTTTACATCACGTTTCCTCGGGGGGTTCTTAATAGATCGGCTACAGCGCAAACCGCGTCTGCCTTCGGTGTCTCTGCGGAAGCGGTTCTGTGCTGCTGCGCGTTCTTAAACAGCTGGCGGGGTGTCATGAGGAGCTGGCTGCATTTCAGTGATAAGTGAGGAGTTTATCAAAGCCACGACCAAATAAAAATAAAAGGAAAGGAAAGAAATTCTCTCTCGCTGTGCCTGCTGCATGAAGAAGGGTTTCCACACAAGGTGGCACCTGTCTCCTTCCCTTCTGGCCTCGCTCAGGAGAAGCTGAACGGCGGCTGAAAATACTCTCTGAAAATTGACTCCTCGCAAATAGGATGCATAATACGTCATTCGTTCACTCATTAGCCATCGTTTTTTTCCTCGGTGCTAAGAATCAGGAACGGAAGCGAGCGCCGCCCTGACCAGCACTGGTATTTAGCAGCACGGGGCCGGCAGGACGGAGGAGGCTGACAGAAGCGGAGTCGGCTCCCCAGTGCCCCGGCTGTGGGACAGGCAGGCTTTCCCTCAGAGCCTCCCAAGGCACAAGGATGCTCACGGGAGCCAAAGGGGAGAGCCCTGCCCGGCCACCCCCGGCTGCCCGAGCCAGCCTGGGGACAGCCCCGGTCCCCGGGCACTCCACGTCAGCTGCAGACGGGCAAAGAGGTTTATGTGCTCCCAGCAGATCAGCCCTGCACTTTATCTGATGGAGCTTAACGTTTTTGTGCCTATAATTTTAAATCCCAATTAAGGTATTTTAGAATATTTTTTCATACACAGTGCAGACCAGTCATAGCTCTGCTGATGCATGACATGCTTTTGCATTCAAATGCAGGATGCTGACGAGGCCCACCTTCCACTGCAGGCTTTTGCTTTTGATCCTGACCTTTCCACACAAAGAAAATGCAAAATATTATTACATATTAGAAATACGGTGTAGCTAGAAATAGCCTCTTGCATTCAGTAGCGAGACGGTAACAGCGTTGTGGCCCGGCTGAGATGCCCGGGCTGTGCTGGGCAAGGCGTTCACTGCCTATGCCAGCGGGATGGCCCGAGTCCGACAGCCCGATGTGCCCACGCTCATCCCTGGGTCCGTCCCAGAGCTGTCCTGGAGCTGCTCCCATGGCTGGTAAACTCAGGGAGTTAATTTTCTGCAGGATCTGCCTAGGTTAGCAGACTTCAGAGAACAGCAGAGTTATGAAGGAATTACAAAGATAGCGCCTCTGTCATGTTTTCTGTAAGAAACTAAGGATCCCGGATCACGTGGCTTTGGCAAGGAGGCTCCATTTACAGACAGATGCTTCCCATTCTTCAGACTCCTCTCAAAATGCAACGAATACATCACTGAAGGCTGGGACTGGCCGCCGGGAGTGCACCCCTGGAGCTAACCTCAGCACCAGCTTGGACCTGTCTGCCGGCAGAGCCACCCCGGGCAGCATGGGGGAAAGCACACAGCGCTCTGGGCCAGGGCACAGCGCCGGCAGGGCGCTGCCACGGGCACCCAAAAACCGGGGCACGCATCGCCCCGGGCACGCACAGCCCCTCGGACAGTGCAAACTTGCTGCACAGAGCCTTGGGTGTGCTGCAACACAGAACTGCTGTTAGACTCACTGCTCCCGTTGCGGGGTGCAAAACGCCATTCTTGGCAGCAGCGCCAGTTAATGTCTGTCCCGGTACTGAGTGGAAGTTAAAGTTTCAGTATTTCTCCCAAAATCAGAGCGGGGTTGGAGTAGGGGTAGACTTTTTAGTGTATCAAAGCACTGTGCTCCAGCTTCAACTTTTTAAAAATGGCCTTTTCTATTATAAAAGGAAATATATTTCAAAGTAATGAAGTTCCTACATGGCAATCTAGACATCACGTTCTGAAAATGTCAGCTTGGGATGACATTAATGAATCATTTTTTGTTTGGGTATTTTGCTGACATGGAAATTCATCAGAATGGACTGTCTTCACTGAAATGTATTTGCTTTTGATGAATTGGCCTTTTACAATAGGAAAATGGTCTGTGCGAAAATTGCCGACAGCCCCAGCCAGCGGGGTGCTGTCGAGCCCCTTTTTCCCCTTCTAAATGAGACTGCTGTTGGCTGCAGCCTGCACACACTCGCTGCACCTCACCCCGTGCCAGCTCAATTGCGCCAGCTCCTGGGTTCCCATGGGTCAACCCCAAATACCTCGGCTTTGAAGATGTTTCGGCGCCAGTTGTTTCAGAGGTTAGCCATTAACTCTGACGGTGATGTCTGCTGCATGCCGCTGTGGTGTACTGCAAACAGAAAAACGTGGTTTCTGTTGTGCTGTTAGATGGGCGTGTTCTGTCCCGGTGCACGGACTCTCTTCAGTTTGGTTGTTTCGTAACTTCTCTGCGGACCTGGGGTCGGCTCCTGCGCTTTCGGGGATTGCAGACGGGAGCCTGAGTTCAGGCTGGAGCACAGGGCAAGCGTTGCCGCGAGTGCTCTGAGCTCTCCCTTGCTCACACCCCTGACTTTTCGGGGGTGGCGTTACTTTTGATTTACCACTTCAGCACACAAAGCTGTGAAAGGTTAATTTCAGATCTCATGGACGCTGGCAGGGTGTTACTGCATGGGAATTGCACGTACTTCAGCTGAATCGGTTCAGATTTAAACCCATATAAGTGAGGGCTGGTTCTGGGTCTGAGAAGTAATTTATCTAAATTCCTGCCTCATGAAATGTAGCTACCGTTAAAAGTCCCATTTCAAAATCATCAGAAAACTCACACCAATACTTACCCAATGCTGCTGCTGCCACCGTAAAGTGAATTTTCATGTACCTGAGTTGCAGGAAACAGAATTCTTGCACTGCAAATGGATTTGAATATAGCATGAAGAACTTCACAGAAGAGTGCTCTTTCTGCAGCTAAAAACTGTCTTTTTTTCTGGCACATGGCAGCCTATGGAGGTACTGAGTTTCCGTGATGGCTTATGCATATTTAACTAACACGCATATCTGCAGAACAGGTGGAATGATGGCATTAAATTGAATTGCTGAAATATTTGAATATACAAATATAAATACACGGTTTAGTTTGTCCAAGACTGCAGGTGAGGTCTGACCTCACACAATAGCCCCAATTCAGATGGGGGCTGGCCCAGGTGACCTCCTCGGGTCCCTTCCAGCCTGGCCGTCCAGTGGCTCAGCATTCTCCAGAAACTGTGCCGCGGGGGCAACATCAGCCAAAGGCAGCAAGATGCTCCAACACACAGGTCCTCTGACGATAAACTCATCCCTGGTGCTGAGCTATGGTACTCTGCCACGGCCCTGCCGGTGAAATCACTGCAAAAAGCTCCCCATGGTGTCCTTGGAGATGGAGATTCAAACCTCTTCTCTCCCGTAGCCGCTGATGGGATGTGCTCACGGAAGGGTCTCCTGGCCGGGGGGAATTCCCTTGCCCTGTGCTGCGCTCCCGGCAGCGCTGAGCAAGGGCCTTTAATTCCCATCATTACCAACCATCCCTATAGCTGCATTTAATCCTGCAGCCCAGTAACTCTGGATGCTGTGCCGCAGCCACTCCGCACACCAGCCAGGACTGGAGCGACACAGGCTGGTCGCCCAGTCTGTACAATGCCATGTTCCTGTGCTCGCCTTCGGGAGCAGGATGGGTGCTGGTGAGGGGACCCGAGACCCTCCGGCCCCACAGGCATCCCAGCTCACGTCCCACGGGACGGGGGCTCTCCGGGGCTGGCCCACAGCCGCCCCTGCCCACCCTCTGGTTTATGCCTACAGTGCAGCAGGCGCGGGGGGGGGGGGGCAGAAAAAATAAGCACTGTAGTCCCCAGCCCGGGAAGCTGACAACCGGCTTTTAACAAACTGGAACTCGAAAAGACTGTAACAAACCAGTGAATAAAGATCCTGGAAGGCCTACTGATAGAGGGTTTAAGTACACATATATCTGTATAGCGACTTTCCTCTAAGCCAAGGATTCTCTGGATTTGGGAGCTTGCTTGGGGCGAGCAGCGGGTGCACCACGGCGAGCTCCAGCCCACCGCTGGCTGTGCCCAGGTGGGTTTTCCAGCAGGCATTTCCAGCTTTGCTCGGGCCCCTGCACCAGCCGTGCCGGGAGAGCCACCCGGCACTCGCCAGCCCAGCTTGCAAACTGCTGGTTTATGTGCTGATGCAAACACCATTAACATTAAATAGAAGAATCTCAACAGCTGCTAACCACTGGTACCTCTGTGCATGCAGAAAAAAAACCAAACCCAGTCACGTATTGACTTGTTCACAAGACTCTTTTTCTGGCTTTTTTTTTTTGTTTTCTTCTAAAGCCGCTGTTTTCCCCACCTGGCACATTACACGCAGGCTGAGAAAGAGTCAAAGTCACAGAGCTCTCAGCTCTGTGATTACGAAAATATATGACCTTCTATTTTTCTGAGTTGTACAGGGCAAATTATTAACCCAGTTCTCTCTGCCCTGGCTTCACATGCCATTTATTTAGTTTTCTAATTAATTTCTAGTTTGAATGGCTAAGTACCTCATCTGTTTAAAATGCTCAGTTTTGTAAAAACAGACTGTTTCGAGGACTTCTAGTCCCTTCTGTTTGGTACAAGAACAGAGGAACATTGAGGTTTTCATATCTTAGGCTAAAAAAGAAAAAAAAACAGGAAGGTCAATTTTGTAGATGACTTTCAGGGTGATGAACTGATGAGCTTACTCCTACCTGAGCTGAACATCAGATGAACACCATGCAACAGGGACTATAACGTGACTGCTCCGTAATAAATGCTTAGCCAGTCTGGAACAGTTTTAAGATAAACTGTGATTCTTCTGGGATATTTATATGCTTTATTGTATGCTTCTCGTCTGCATCCAGTAAGTGCTTGGCACAAATACATAAAAAATTAAATGGGACATGCCAGAAGCGTACCTTCAGAGGGTTATTGCACTTCTTGAATGACTAAAGCCACTTGCCCTTCAGTCCACATCTCCCACAGCACCAGAGATGCTGTAAGTCCAGAAATCCCTTGTCTTAGTGTGCAAATGAGACGTGAACAGTGCTGCTGATCTGCAGCCATCAGAGATACTGGGGTTGGATAAGGAAGGGATCTTATGGGTCATCTGGCCCGTTTACTTCCATCTGTAGGTAATTTGGGTTTATGCAGAAGAGTCACACTAATGAAAAGTCTTTCTGAGCCTTTTTCGCAGGGTAAGAGAGGAGCAGGGCTGTCCTCCGACACCTCGAGACCCTGGTACCCGCACAGAGCCCGCTGGGCACCGTCATGACCCGCTGTCCTGGCAGCCGGGTCCCGGCACAGGCGCAGGGATGCCCCTGTTGAGCATCTCCTCTGGCAGCATCGCCAACAGCCCTGTTTCCACCCAGCCCTTCTCCAAGGGCGTGCTGTGTCACAGAGGACCGCCACAGCATCCCTTTCACGTGCATTTTCCAAACTCAGCTGACAAGGCTGTGGGGACCCTTAAGGCCCCATGGCCATTTCTTTCCACCCCCTTCCAGCCTCCAGTCTTAGCCTGTGGCTTGCTAAATCCCTGTCTTCATGGACCATGAGATTTCAGCAGAAGTCTTGCAATGTTTGGTGGTTTTAAACCTTAAAAACCGTGGTGAAGCTATGAAGCTGCAAGATCACTTACTTACATTAAGGTCCTTGGTCTTCAGAGTTGCAGAGAAAGGCAAGGATATGTCCTGAAGGCTGCAAGAAACCAGTTTGATTTTTGTGTTATTAACTCCTCTCAAGCTTCTCTCACCTGTCTCCAGCTCTGTGGTCTCTGGCCACATCCCAGTGCTGGCACAGTGGCTAAGGGCTTGGGCTCCCACGCCTGTGGAGTGGGATGGCAGGCTGGGGAGGAGTGCGGGACAAACCCTCCTTCTCCAGCCTCCGTGGAGGAGAAGGGGAAAGGCCATGGGGACACGTGGCCAAGGGTGAGAAAGGAGATGTGTAAAAAGAGAGAAATTATGATAATTACAGGGGAGAGGAAAGGAACTGTCTGAAAAAGAAAAAAAATACACATTTCAAGCCTGCTTGCTTGAACTGGGTGCAGGGAAGAGGGAGGAAAGGCAGGGATGGTTTTGCAATGCTCCTGCACATGTGTCCACAAGGCACTGAAACACAGAGCCAGCACCAGCAGGACCAGGACACCTCCTCTGAAAGCTGTATTTATTCCCTTTATGTGTTTCCATCTCAACAAAGTTGGATAAGGTAAGGTCCGGACACCTTATTTTAAAATAATGGAGCCAGCATAGGTTTGTCATTGCCTGGAAGCCCCTAATCCTCCATGGGGTGTAGGAAACTGCCCGAGCAGCCACGCAAAGAGAAAACTCAGATCCTAACAAATTTAGCACACAAAGTGATGCAGCAGCTACCACGAAGCCCAGCCATGCTGCCTGGGGCTGGGGACCAGCTCATCCCTGTGCTCCAGCCCTGCACCATCCGCAGGCACCCCACCAGCGCAGGGCACGTGGGTGGAAGCAGGCAGCTTTGGAGGGGACAGGGCTGGGGCACAGTCAGCCAGACCCCCATACGTCACCTGAAGAAAAATTGTTTCTAGTCCCGGTTTTGACCTGTAATTGGGCTCGACAAGCACAGTGGCTTTATGAACTCCACTGAGGCCCTGCGTCATTTGCCTTATTGTGGTCAAAATCTCCTCCCAGCCCTCCCTCCTTCTGCCTACACCCACGGGCACCGACGTCTGTAACATGCACCCACAAGCCCAGAGAGGGAAGGACGAAAGGGTAAAAAAAAAAGAGAAAAAGAAACCCAGGCACCATCTGGATTCAGAGCCTGGAGAGCAGGAAAGCAGGAAGGGAGCAAGCAGAGAGGAGCACATTTGCTGGTGCCGAGAGTTGGGGACCACCGCCGAGCCCATGCATGCTCTCACCGCAGCTGGTCTCCCAGCTGAGGGAGAGCCGCTTCCCCGCTCCATCTCAGCAAACCAGGCAGCATTTCATCCATCTGCATTTTGCATAAGCCTCTGTGGATGCTCTCAGCAGCCGACCAGGGCATGTGGGGCTGCCGGGGAGGGCTGGTGGCTCTGCAGGAGGTGGGCAGCCCTGGGAAGGGGCTGCTGCTGGGTGCAGAGGGGATGGAGCAAGCTGAGAACATGCTGGCGATGACATTCCCACAGTTTGTGAAGGACTGGAGCAGCTAACTCTAATACAAACCTCGCATTAGTTTCTTCTTGCGTAGGACAGGGCCGGCGGCTGGACCATGGGTGAGCATTCACAGGGTGGTTGGAGGGGGGCCGTGGAGACAGGTGAAACTCGGATGTCACAGCACTCAGTGCCCAGGAACAAGCCCATCCCAGGACGCCTGGTCCCCGGCTCTTCTTAAAGCAGAGGAGCCCCTCCACAGGAGAGCAGACGGAAAACGAAAGGGCTGCGCTTGATGGTGGGCACATGCATTGTGCCAAGAAAACACAGGTTGGCCGGGAGAGACCTGGTGGTCCTGGGCCCTTAGTGCCCCCCACGTGTCTCACACCCATCCTGGGGCACGGCAAGGTCCAGCCCCATGGCAAATGCTTCCAGCCAGTCCTCCCTCTGCCGTGGAAGCATCTCCATTGCGGGCTTCCGAGCCACTGGCCCCAGGACTACGCTCCCTGTCACACTGAATAATGGATAAACAACACAAACCCGTGCAGACATACTCTCCATAGGCAAAACAGAGTGCAGAGCAACTCGGAAAATACTGACAATTAAGCTGAGAATATCACGAAGACCCCTTCTTTTTTCAGGACTGGGTTAAATACAGCCCTTATTCAGGATCTGGCAGATTGTTCCTGTTAAGACTGAATGAAGTCAGGTATTAATTTCTTGCAATCTGTTAATTTAAAAAAAAGATAATCTCAAATTCTTTTATTTTCTGCACATACTGCAGGAGGCAGTTTTCATGCTCAAAATAAAAATGTCCGCTTTTACCACCAGTATTGCACCCAGAAGTGTCCACCCTCCTTCCGCAAAGCCTTGGCTCTTCTGCTGATCCTTGGCTTTCTGCAGCCAGCGTTGCCTGCGGCCGTCGTTTCTGGTGGGCGCACTGGCAGCCGCCATCCCAGCGCTCGTGCCCAGCTCCCAGCCCGGCCGTGCAGCCGCGCAGCCCGTGCCAGCCCTGCACGCCCACGGCGGGGTACGTGCCCTGGCACCCCAGAACGGCCCCAGCTGGAGTCAGTTCACACGAGCCAATTTCTAAGCAGGGACGGAAACCTAACGGAGCTGACATCTTTACCAATTAACAAAACTGTGTCCCGAGGCTGTTTCTCCAGCCCCTGCTTCTGAGTACAAACCATCATTTTATCATCTACAAGCATCTGTGCTTTTGGAAGGAAAAGAGGTCTCGCGCCTGACCCCGCAGCAGGGTTTCCGCTTGCGAGGGCTGAAGAAAGGAAAGTCTGGGACTCTGCTCTGCTGTGCAGAAGAAACTGCTGCCGCCTCCGCTTTGTGCTCGCTTTCATGTCCCCACCCCGGCACGCTGCTGAACCAATTTGCGATGGCTTAGCGGCAAAGCGCTCGGATCCAAGGTCGCTCTCTCGCATTTCCCTCGGCCACGCCGTGCCTGCACAAAGCCTGCAGCGGGGAGCGGGGGGAACGCAGCCGGAGCGGGGGCTGCTCCAACGTGGCCGTAAGCGGGGCTCTCCATCCGCCGCGGCTCAGCCTTCCTCGTGCCCCACCGCTCCCCTCGTGAAGGCCACGCAGCTTGCAAGCTGCCACCAAAGCAGTGCCGGGGCAGGAGCCGCATTTGCGCAGAAGGGCATGAGGCAGGTCGGGACGACGGACGACCGGATCCGGGCACCCTGTGCCCATCGATGTGGGATCCCTGCTATGGGATGGAGACCGACAGCAGAGACAACTGTATGGCACTGCAACACCACCACCATGTTTACCGAGCACTTAAGAAAATTGCCTTTCTGGAACAATAACACCTCACAGGATAAAAAAAGCATGCTTGTTCTCTGTGCCACGGGCTGAGGCCAGCCAACGGCTTGACCGTGACACAGGAGAGAGCGGGAACGACCTCACCGCGCATCGCCTCGTCGCGTGCTCCGGCAGCGAGCAGCTCGGCGCTGCCAACCCCGCTGATCCCTGCGGCCCTGCCGGGCAGCACGGCGGTGACACCGGCAGGACCGGCGACCGCGGGGTCTGCCGGGCTGCGGGGACGGCGCCTGGCTCAGGGTACCCTGAGGGGCACCCGTGGGGTGTGCGGATGGGGGCTGTGAGAGCCCGGCCTGGGCACACCGCCAGGTCAGCTCTGCCTGGTCAGGTCGTGAGGAGACGGAGGAGTTTGTCGTGAAATAGGGAAAGACGGGACCAGAGGCTGCCGGGTCCTGGCTGTCCTCCTCCTGCACTTCCCTTAGCAGGGTCCTCCCCGAGCCTCTGGTTAGCAAAACAGCGCTTTAAAAAGAAGCAAATTCCTGCAGTCTCTAGTGACTCTGACTAATCAATGAGCAGTAAAAAAGACGGGAATTAGCCCGCTTTTAACCCAAAACTCCTGTGGGGGCCGGCCACCAGCAGAGCTCAGACATTGCGGTTGCGCTGGCGGCGCTGGGAACCAGCCTGGGTGGGAGCTGGTGGAGGGGCTGCGAGGTGGTGCCAACTCCTGCACGGGCCCTTCCCCAGCCAGGAACGCTGCTGGTCTGGACCAGCAACCTGGTGCGACAGAGCCGGGGAGAGCTGGACTGTTTCCCATCAGCTACCTCCAGGCTGCGGGTTTCTGCTCTGGGATGGGGGACGTTTGCTCCGGTGGATGCGCTAACTGTCCCGCAACAAGTGTGCCCCGATCCCTCTGCCCCGTCAGCCGAGGAGCGGTCTCCCGCTGGGCTGCAGCGCCCGGTTGCACTACAAGCAATAAATAAGCTCCTGTATTGCATCCTCCTAGCTCCTCTCATGTGAATACGGCTGTAACTGAGCGCCCGCAGGAGATGCAGCAGCGGCTCGCAGGCAGCGATGAGCCTGGTTCTCCAGCCCAGAGGCTGCGCCTGGCACCGCGGGGGCCCTGCCGGGAATGGCCCAGGCAGGTCACACCGAGGTGGCCAACTCCACGTGCCTGGCCCTGGCCACTCACCGCCCGAGTGCCTGCGTTGGCTGCAAGCGCCTCTTCGGGAAAGGCAAGCCCGCAGGGCTGCACTGGGGGGACAGAGCCCAGGGCCAGGAATGCTGATTGAAGGTGGGCATATGTAGATGGCCAAGTCCAGCTCTGTCAGTCCCAGGGATCGGAGAAGTGCGTCAGGAAAAGCAGGAGTCCAGCCTGGTGTCCAAATTTGGCACCCGGATTTCACTCACCGAAGGGTGCCAGGCAGACGGAGAGCTGGCAAGGTGTGTGGAGGACGCGTGTCGCAGAGCACAGCTCCTCCGACTGACTGGCCTTGCTCAGGAAAGCAGCTGGCGGTGTTGATAAATAAATGTGATAAAAAAAGTAGAAAGTGTTGACCATCAGTACGAGGGCCCCACGGGGTGGGGTAAATGAGTTCAGCAGCACAGAGCGGCGTGACAGCCGCTCAGTGGGGTGGTTTGCTCCGAGCCCGTAAATCTCACCCGAGATGGGAGAGAACAGCCCCGCACACCGGAGGAGAAGGGGACCGCGCTGGTGCCGGGACAGGACGGCAGCTCCTCGCCCGGAGCTCTGCTGGTGACACAGCGTGGGGACCAGCAGAGCTGACCGGCAAGGTTTCTGCTTGCCACGGGCTGTTCTGGCATTCACTGAAGTCTTTGAGGATCTGATCCCATAGCACCAGCAGCAGCGCAGCAGCATCGCCCCGCACCAGTATCCAGCACAGCATCGGCCCCGGGGGTCCCCGTGCCCGCGCAGGGTCTGTGCCAGGGGCAGAGGTGGTGCAGCTCCCTCCAGCCCGTCGCTGTAAGCAGCCCTGCGCAGCGGGTCCGGCGTGACAGCAGCGGTCACCCCCCAAATGCGGGCTCACCGCGGCTTTACCGCACAGTCCCAGGGACCCGCTGCGCTGCCCTCGCGCTTTCAAAGCCCATTTTGTGGCTGCAGCGAGCAGGAACAAAACCAGCTTAAAGGAAGGCAAGGTGAAACCTAACCCGGCCTGGGCGTGGGGTCCCTACCTCCAAACAATCCCACTGCTGATCTTTCGTCTCACTTTAATTTCTGTCCTGCGCGAAGGCACGAAAGGAACACTGTGTTTGGAGAAGCAATACGCCAAAAACAATGTTTGCTGTTGAAGCTGATCCTCTGTGCTGGGCCAGGGAAGGAAGTTTTCCAGGAAGGGCACCGATGGGCAGCAGCGATACAGCACAAACGACAAAAAACCTGCACGCTGCCGGCTGTGCCGGCAGCAGCGGGGCGGACGGCGCCGGGTGCCGGAGGGAAACGCCACGCGGCTGCTTGTGCCACGGCCGCCGGAGCCGGGCAGGGCTGGGGCAGCGTCCCGCGCTCCTGCAACAGCCAGGACCGACTCCGGCCAGAAACCGGCGGGTTTAAACCCAACCGGAGCGGCTTTTCCGGAGCTCGCCAACCTGGTGCTCCCCGAGCGTGCGTGGGCAGGCGTGCGTGGCTGCCGCCCTCGCACCTCTTGGGCAGCCCGGCGGGGCCGGACGCCCCGGTGCGTGGGCTCAGCACCTCCTGTCTGCCCGGGCAGGATTTGGGCAGAAAGGTGTCTGCAGAGTGGGCAGAGTCCCTGCCCGTCCCCAGGTGAGCAGCCAGCATGATATGTTCGAGGCTACAGAGTGGGTACGGTGGGAAAAGCGGCTCAACCTTGTCCACAACTCCATGAAACATTCCTGCAATGAAGCAGCAGCGCTCAGCCCCTCCAGTGCAGCAAACAGAGGGACTGGTGGATCAGCAGCTCCTTGAATAGCTACACACGTCAGGCAGCTGATTTCTGCCTGAAATAAATGGGTTTATGACAGTGTTTCACCTCAGGGGAAAACATGTCCTGACAAGCTGTAGTTACTTGCGTGCCCTGAGGATTTGTGGTGCCTGGTTTCTTCAGAGAGCGTTTTACTGACTTCTCCTGAAGCCAGGAACAGATTTATACCAATAATAAACAAGGCAAAAGAAAGAACCAGAGCAAACAGTTGATAAAAATCTACATTTTGCCCACCCTGTTTGCTAATCTGGATCTGCAACACAGGGAAGGGAAGGGAAGGGGCAGAGGCAGGGCAGGGGCTGGGGAAGGGGAGAGGGAAAGCTCTGTAGTGTTGGCACACAGCCTTGTTTCTGTCAGGTAAGAACTCTCCCCAGTGCTTTTTCTGCTCCTTTATGCCGACTGCCAGAGATCATCACTAGAGGAATACACCAGACATCTCATAGATTGTGAATTTTCATAAGCTCTCTGCTAACGAACCAGAACTGCTAATTTAAAAGCTGACACTAATGCACTTGTGTGAGCATGGGCTCGCACGCGTGCTGCTGTGACGGTGGTGGAAGAGCCTGCTCCTGCCACGAGCACAATCTGTCCCCTCCTGCCCAGCCCCGAGACCCGCGGCTGCAAGGGGCTGCCTGCCTTCGCTCATGGACCAGGGCTGCGCTCCACACTGCTGGAATATCGCATTTATCAGCAGCTTCAGGCAGCACAGCGTTGCAACAGAGGTACCACAGGAGAGAAGTCAGAAATGAGCTGACTTGGGAAGAAACTGCTCAGGCTTGTTCAGAGCAGACATTACAGCAGCTCGGGCAGGACACAGCGGGTGGAACGTCTTTCTGCCATGCAACGGCTGACATGCGGCTGTCTATTTTAAAATAGCATTTAACATGACTAGAGGTATTGGATGGGTACAGGAGTGCTGGCTCTCCCGAGCTCTTCTCTTGCTGAGAGCCTGTCTAGATTACCATATGTTATTCTGCCATATACTTCATCGTGCTTTATTTGTCATCCTTTAGCACATATGCTAACAGCTCTACTGCCTGGCACTCAGAAAGTCTGAATTTAGCTCTGAATCAGTCACAAACAAACACTCGCTCAGGGCAATGATCTCTGCTTCTCACCATCCGCACTTCCCCACCCTGCCTCGCAAAAGAAGAAAACAGTCAGGCAGTTGGACTAGATGATCGTTGTAGGCCCCTTTCAATTGAAAAGACTCTATTTTCTATTATTTCCTTTTCTCTGTTCTATTCTATTCTTGCAGCCTCTGCCGTGGCAAGCAGGAGGGCAAACTGTGCTTGTAACACACAACTCACCCTACAGTCAGTGAGAGAACAGCCACGCTTCAGTTCGGGATATATTTAAAGCCATAGTTTTTACATACATTTAAAACCACAATAAAGCCATATAGGAGAAGAACCACAAGAAAAATAATCACAAACGAGTGAACCAAATGTCAGGGACTTTTTGTATGGGCCAGGCAGCGAGCCTACCTGTGCTGAGGCAGGCACCGAAACCTGTGCAGCCGTGGCGGCTGTTGTCCCTTCCCTTCAACATCAGTTCTGAGAAGCCAAAAGCACAAGTCAACTGTTTCCCTTGGTGCAATTGTGTTTACTTAAAAAGAACACGGTTGTTCCTTTTACCTTGAACACAGCAGGGACAAACACCACCAGGAACATTGCTTACTCACAATTTCTCAGCCTACCTTTCCAGGCAGAGCTATAGCTCCAGGAGATTTCTGTCTCTGCTCACTCAGCAGGGCCACCCTCCAAAATCTTGCCCCTTTGCCACACATGGGGGGGGGCTCCCTGCCAGGGACTGAGCACGCCGGGGGCAGGGGGCTGCGGCGGGTCGGGGATGGGGTTTCACTGACCACCAGGCAAGGATGTCACGAATGGCAGCTGGGTGTGCTGGAATATTATTTTTAGTTCATAAGTAAATATTTAACTTAAGAAGTTGTCCATGTGCTCTGGGAAATTGTTTCATCGTGAGACAGTTTACAATCGCGCAGGTGCAGACCTTGCCACATGTGCCCCAAAATACTTTGCCACAAAAGGTGGAGAAGGGGGAGACATGGAAATGCTGCATTTAACAGACCGAGCCACCAGCGACCTCTGCTCACGGGAGCGCGCTGGCTCGGGGCCATACACACGCTCCCGCCTTGCCGCAGGGTCACTCACGTGATGACAGCTGTCTGTCCATCCACCATTCTGCCAAATCCTGCCTTTCCCTCCAGCACCGCTGAATACTTGCTCCCCGATGAAGCCCCCGTCCAGTCATGCCCTGCGAGTCGCAGAGTGCCGGCGGATGGGCTCAGCCCGCTGCAGAGCCGGCATTCGTGGGGCCGAGACGCCGCCGTGCCGGAGCGAGGCCAAGGTCCCTCCTCCTCCTCCTCACCCCCTTGGGGCTGTGGATTGCAAGTCCGTGTTGGAGCCATTGGA
Organism: Harpia harpyja; assembly: GCF_026419915.1. Lineage (NCBI taxonomy): Eukaryota > Metazoa > Chordata > Aves > Accipitriformes > Accipitridae > Harpia > Harpia harpyja. The sequence continues at coordinate 57,297,884 of NC_068946.1, forward strand.
AAACGATAGAGCAGGGTGAGGACTTGCGCCGTTCCTTCCCTATCAGCTGCGCTCCCTTTGCAAGCAGGTGATTTTTGTGCCCACTCATCCCACGGACTCATCTGGGCTCGACGCACAAGCTGTTCCTTCTCCTTCGTGCATCAACAACAATAATACGGGCCCCGTGCGTGCCAAATTAGTCTCTTAACGATGGCTGGGTAACTGCCCTGGCTTCAGCCCATCCGCACTCGTGCGGCTGTGTGGCTCACGGTGCGCAGGCAGGGCAGAGCCAGCGCTCCCCCCAGCTCTGTGCCTCCTGCGGGAGCGGAGCTCCGGCAGGGAAGGCGTTTCTGTCGGGGAGCAAGGGATGCGAAAGGCAGGCGTGGGGCAGGGGAACCTCGTTTCCCTCCACCAAACAAGTGCGCGCCCAGGGAAGCAGGCAAAGGCGAACCCGTGGGAAGCCTAAACCGCAATCTCACCTCCCCCAAAGTGTTTACAGCTGCCATCTGCAAGTAGCAAACCTTTCTATTGCATTCTCTAAATCAAGTAATGCTAATTGGACAAAACTGTAAAGATCTGCATGACAATCACTGAATTAACTGCAATGTGCCTGAAACATTCGAGTTTTATGCTGAAAAATAGAGCAATTGCACTGAGTGACTTAGGCGGTTCAAGGCTGCAGGAGGAAGATGTACGTGCAGCCCCAAGGAAGCTTTTCTCTGTGTACCTCATAGTGCAATCTGGTGCACTCTAAAAGGAAGAAGAGACTCCAGATCCTTATTCTTCAGGAGTGCTGTGGAGCATCAGTAATAAGTCATCTTTGGCAGGCATATGTTAACAGCATCCAGGGAGGGGAGAACTTCATCAGAGCAGAGAAATCATTCCAGCCTGACTTTGGTACAACTCCAGCAAGTCTGAAATATCCATGAGGGCTCTGCTCCCATCCCTCCTCAGATCTATCCTGACCCTGTCTTGGGCAAGATACCCAGTTTACGCTTTTCTGTACCACTGATTTGTAATGCTTATTTGCTTTTAGATGGTGTTTTGCAATTTTAAGGGTTTGGACGTGTATTTGCCCAGCAAAAGGCTGCCTCAGTTACAGCAATTACCTTCCCTGCCCTGTTAGCGAAACAGGACCTCGTTACTGCCTGGATGCTATGCTGCAAGCGGCCACACACACAATATGTTTTTAACTAGGGCTGCAGCTTTGAATGGATGGCAATTGTGCTTTGATTTTTCTTTCATTTATTTTTAGTGCTTATTAACCGGCTAAATGGGTAAGAAGAAAACCATCATGCACGAAGGGTAAAGGCATCTGGAAGGAGGGGGCCTCGCAAATCTCTTTGAAAGAAGCCGAAGCCATCGTTAAGTACCAGTCCAAAAGACGGGGGATGCCACGGCAGCAGGAGCGGGGGGAGCAGGAGCAGGGCGGTGAGCCCGGCAGCCTCGTCCCCCAGCCTCGCAGGGCACCTCGCAGCCCCAGACACAGAAGAGCTGCCTGTCAGTCGAGCACCCGGCCAACGCTGGGATTTTGTGCTGATCTGGGTCTAACTCTGGACTGCAGTTGCCCAGTGTCACAAGTCTGGCACTCAGTCCAGGACCCCAGAGATGCGGGCATGGCCAGTGACCAGCTGGAGGCAGGAGGGCAGGGGACCAGCTGCTGAACCAGGGGCACGGGGGGCATCCGCTCCCCTGGGGGAGGCAACCCAGGCTGCTCGGCCATCCCTGGCCGGGCGCAGAGGGGTGGTCAGGCCGGGGTCCTGGGCGCAGGAGCCCACCAGCACCCCGAGGACGCCTGGCCCCCAGCCCACATCTGAACAGTTCAGTCTGCAAAGTGCATGGCTGGCCCGGCCCTGCCGTGTTTGCGTGGCTCCGATGACAAAAGTTGTCAAAGCTGAAAAACCAAAATAATAAAAACCTCTGCAGGCAATCAAGGCTGCCCAGAGGCTGTAATGAGCGCACTGGCTGCTTCTGCAGGCTCTGCGTGCTTCTCTGCAGTTTGCTGCTAGGACGAGCATTTGCCGTAACAGCCGGGGGGCCTGCGGTGGCGATCACATAAATCACAGCAAAGTGGTCCGAGACGGCAGCAGATCAAAAGCATCAGCTGACAAAATCTGCACTGAAATCAGATGTGTTTATTGGTTCAGTTCACCATGGTAATTAATTACCTAGCACTTATCTAATTAACCAGAGCTTTCATCTACCATTCCCAGAGGCCAATAGCAAATGCCAGATCCCGCCCCTCCGGCCTCTGCCTGAAATATCTTACAGGGCAATGCAACGTCTCGCGTCGTGTCGGGACAGGCAGCAGGACCAGTATCTCCAGTCTTCTCCCGCTCCTGAAGCGCGGGACGCTTGTGCACATCTGTCTCAAACAGCAGCTTGCTGCTGACGAGACAAACCTGGGAAGCACCGAGGCGGAGACCGAGTGCCCGCAGCCTTGCTCGGCGTCCTGCGGTTCACGCCGCGAGCAGGGGGACACCCAGCCTGGCCGGAGCGGTTCGGCCTGAGCCGCGAGCAGGGGCTGTGCTGGCTGCTCCCCGGACCCCGTCCAGCACCCCAAGGCATGCCCCATCTCCCACCGCACGCTCCGCGGCCCTGGGGACAGCAGGCAGCGGGGTGTGCAATCAGCCCCTCCGGGCCAGGACTAGTCACTTCAGGATCTGTTTCTGGGCAGCGGTAGCTGATCTCTGCCTGTCGCCGTACCCGGGCACCACTGTGGTACTCAGCAGTGCTGCCTTCTGGGGAGCTTAGCCAGCGAGAGAAACAAACATACCGCAGGTCACTTTTTTGCGTTAAGAGCCACGAGGGTGAAAACAGGGATAGGTGGGAATGGGCACATCCATCTCTTGATGCTTATCTCAGTTTTCTGGGCCACCCGGGACGACCATGACAGTTCAAAAGGTAAAAGGCATCCCAGCCTCCGTTGACCCCACACTCGGACGGGCTGCCCGGGGCTGGGGAGCCAAGCGTGCCGAGCCCTAGCCCTGGAGCCAGTCCCCCCCACCGAGCCGTGTCCCCCCGAGCACCCTGGCAGGCTGACGCCACACAGACGCCCGCGGCCCGCGAGCACCGGGTGCGAGGCAGCTGCTCCCGGGCTGCCGCGGCTGGGAGCCGTGGTGCTGAGCCGGGGGGCTGCGGCACAGCCGCCCCTTCGCAGAGCCCGCGGAGGTTCGCCACGGCATTAACTCTTTCTTCGTAAAGGTATTCAAAAAGCGAGTGGACAGGGTACTTCAGGACATGGTTTAGTGGGCATGGTTGATGGTTGGACTCGATGATCTTGAAGGTCTTTTCCAACCGAAATGATTCTATGATTCATGCACCTGAGAAAAACGCAGAGCGGTTCCAAATTTGCACCGGACGGGGCCAGAGAAAGGCAGGGCCTGAAGCCAGCGTGCAGGGCAGGAGCGCCGTTTCAATGCCCGGGGCCCAGAGCCCGGGCGAGGAGCGCCGCGGCGGCGAACTCGGACAAGCCCTCGGTGCGAAGCCGTCGCCGGAGACGGTGGGCACGTGCGCCTGCCATGCCGGCCGGAGGGCGAGCGGCCGTCACTGGCCCCGGCCCTCGCTGCCTGATCGCGGCGGCGGAAGGCGAGTCGAGGCTTTCGGTGACACAGCTGCCAAAACAGCCGGCGTGGGACGAGCCACGGCGCCAGCCCCGGGAGGAACCTCTGGCACCCGGCGGGGCAAAGGAGAGCGGGCGGAGGGGGACCGCCGATGTTGATCTTGGGAGCCGCGCAGAGCCAGAGAGGGTATTTAACCCCCTGCAGAGCCCCTCAGAACCTCTTCTGAGCTCCAAAACCCAACAGCTGAAGAAATAGTCAGGTGTTTTCTTTACTGTTTCTGCCGAGTATCACTTTCAGCTGACCGGTAGAGCCGCTATGACCAAAACAACAGATTACTCTGGGTGAGTAACAGGGGAGGGCTTCAATTTGTTTTAATAAGACAAGAAAAATGATCTCTGGGTTTTGTTTAAGCCTTGTTTATAAAATTGACTTGTATTGTTACTTAGTTGCTTTCTGTCTATTAGAGCAGGTGGAAAGGAAAGGCAAACTGGCCCCCCGCTGTCTGCAGAATCTGCATTTAATTTGCACTTGTACTGCTACGCAGTTATTTGGGACAATATAAATATAAAATCCTGATTTGCTAAGAGCTTAATAAGCTGTCACCTACAAAATAGCACAGTACATTACCAGCTAGATATTTCTGGCAGAATTATATGAAAGAAAGAGATAAGGTTGCCATTGACAAAATTGATGATAAACACCGAGAAACATTTTTTGCCAAATACGCTGACATAATAAAGAGATGTCAAAAAGGTTACCAACAGCGGTGGATGTAAGGAGGAGGACAGCTCACGTGACAGCAGGGCTCCGACAGAAAGGCAGCCACCCCGGACACACGCAGAGCTGGCTCGTCCCTGTCCCCTGTCCCATCCCTTCCCTGACACCAGGGCCGTGCGTGCCCTTCGCGGGGCTCCCAGGCCACCCCATACCCCATCCTGCCCTGTCCCTGTCCCTGCGGGCACTGCCCGGTGCCCTTGACCCGTCTTCGCCCCGTCTCCCCGCAGCAGTGGGCTTGTCCACATTAAAAACCCGCATTCGGACTCAATGGAGGAGAACGTTCTGTATCATCTGGACTTGGGAACGAAGACGCACAACCTGCCAGCTATGTTTGGGGACATAAAGGTAAACAGCAGGTAAAAAAGCAAGGCAGCAGGTCCCAGCCCCGCAAGGCTCTCCAGCCCCTCGTCCCACAGCTCTGCCGTCCCATGCCGGGGTCCCGGCTGCTGCGGGCGCTCCCGCTGGGGACAGGGTCCGGCTGCTTGGCAAAGGGACTCAGCGACCCGGGGCAGGCTGGGCAGGGAGGTCATCTGTCCTTGCTTGTTTTTGGGCAGAAGTCCCAATAGCAAATTATCCTTCTAAAACCCTGTAGTTCCGTAAAAACTGATTTTATATTGGTGCCCATGTTGGAGGACAGACAGAGGAAGCATTTGTCCAAAGCATCTGATCATCATCTACTGGAGACAACGGAAAGAGGATGTCATATTTTTGGCTGAGACCTGCTGTCAAAACCAGCCCATCATGACCACATCCTCTTCCATTTTAAATTGGAGAATTTCCCCAGCGGTGCAGGGGAAGAGCCGCCGTGCCCCGGGGCTCAGGCAGCCTGGCACAGCCCCGCCACGCGTGGGCTCCTGCTCACTGCGCCGCTGGCAGCCGGATCAGCAGCACCGCCCTTGCAGCTGCTTGCGGGTCCCCCTCCTACGTTCAGGGAGCATTTTTTTTCCTTTAATATGTAAAATTTGTCCTTTTTCCTCCCTGACTTTATGGCCCCTGTGTCATCAGCAGTGCTCACTAATTGCAGTCAGCACTGTTGATAGAATAAATTAAACGATGAGCTACTCTAACATCTGGTTTTGCTTTGCTGTCAGTAGGAATACTAACAGCTTAAATTTGCTGAATTAGTTTAGATTTTCTTGGCCTGGGACTGATACCCAAGTATGTGCAGCTGCACAGCTGTCTGGACCTAGCATAGTCACAACCCTAAAGGAGTAACAGCTTGGTTTTACTGTTAACTCCTGTTTTTGAGACCCTTGGTTGTTCTGATGTCCCTTGACCACCTGCGAGGAAGCAGCATCCCGCTGCGCTCTCTGGGGAGACCTGTCTGGCGCAGCCCACCACTGCCACATTAAGACTGAATCTTGGCACCAATTTTAGCTAAGATGTACCAACACATACCTATTTCACATCCAGCTTGTCTGCGTTGGCAGCAGCCCAAACAGGATGAGGGCATTTGCCCAGTTCATGCACAAGCAGCTGGGACTGGCGGGCGAGACGGGGAGGACCTGGCAGACATCCGCACAGGGATGGACCAGTACGCCACGTACCGGGCTGGGCCGGTGCTTCCATCAGCGTTAAGTACCGTGCCGCGCTGGACCGCACCGCACACGTTTTCCATCCCGGGCACTCATGGCAGCCCCTGCCCTGGGGTCTCCTGCTGCCGGCGTGGTCCTGAGCGGGCTGGCACGGGGGACCCATCTCCCCCGGTGGCAGGGAGGGCGGCTGGCACGACCTCTCCCTCCTGCAACACCCACCGGCAGGTTTTTTTTTCCTCTTTTCAGCCATTACCACCAGTGCAACCTTTCAGCCATGGTAAAGCTGCTTCTGTTTGAATGGTATTTCTCGGCACCCTACATGTTCGGTTTTAAAAGCGTTGTATTAAAAATGAACACGCACGTGTTTTGCTCAGCTCAGCAGTCTGGCAATTTGAGAGGCAAAGACCACTTCCCACCACCCATGAACTACGAAATATTGCTGGAAGTATTACATTGACATGAGCTCTAAAGAAAAAACCTTGCTTTATTATTAATTATTCTTTAAGAGCAGAGTTTTTGGCACTGCACAAAGGAAAAAACAAATACAGGCTGTGCTGGTGAGTGCTCATACCCAAAGGCTTGGTCCTGCTGTCATTTCTTCAGGCACAAGAGTAATCTTAAATCTGATTCACAGGAGACAGTGTCACTCACACAACAGAGATCACGTTTAGTCCCTCTGAAAAAACCAGCCCAAACCTGACTGATTGAAAAGCCTGAGGGAATCAATCTGCCAGGATCCAAGGGGAAAGAAACCCACAAGTTTTTCTATTCCCCAGTCTGGCAGCAGTTATGACACAGCTAGAAGAAAAGCCTACGCTGAGCTCTTGGCTGTGCACCAGTTTTGTGCCAATGCAGAAGCCATCGACCCCCAGGCTCGTCCCTGCGAGGGGACGCAGGGCAGAGCATGCAGCGAGCCTCCCCCAAAATGCTTCGTGCAGAGCAGCTGCCAACACCACATTTTTGCAAGTTGCTTAGAAACACAAATGAACTCAAACATACCGGAGGCAGGAACACAGTTTCCTGCTTTGAATATTTACAATGAGAATAAATTTTTTAGGCATTTGGCAAATAAGTCAGGCTGATGTTCCAGAATAACAACATGCAAAAAGTTTTCATATTTAAAACATGATACAAGCCTAATAGAGCATCAGTCTCACAGCCAAATGAAAAGAGACAAAGCAATACGAGAACTGACTGCATATGTTAAATTAACTGTGCTTCTTTATCTACGCTTCCTTCAGGTTTTTGAACACGATAGCAAAACCAAAAAAAGCGAGGCATTTTTCATGGGAAAAAACAAACCCCACACCACCAGACACCTTTTGTTTTTAAAGGTAAAGCCGACAAAAGGTCGTCGGTTGAGTGATGGAGCAGAAAACTAAGAGGATCATGTGAGGGAGCGCTGAGCAGAAAGCAGAGGCAGCCTCGGTAGCTCGAGATTTGCAAAACTTCTGCCAGCCCAGAGGAGCGGCAGCGGAGACAGGGCAGTGGGCTACCACGAGCCACGGCAGAGGACGGGGAACGGGCCAGCGCCAGCGAAGGGGAGAGCCTGCGGGCAGCCAGGCGGGCGCCGCGGACGGAGGGGCACCGGGGTGGGCAACGCGAGCCAGGAGGCAGGACAGGCGCCCTGCACGGCGCGAGGCTCCACGCGGCAAACGCCTGACCCCAAAACCGGTCCTCGCCGAGGGGCACGAATGCATCCATTGTCCTTGGTGCCCAGCGACGCAGGAGGAGGTGCTCTGGCGCGGGGCGAGGACGGGCTGGGAGGCACCCAGAGGAGTTGAGGCTCTGGTTATCCTCACTGAAATTCGCCACTCCAAGAGTACGAGCAGGACATGACAAAGAATGGCGGTCAGCGTGTGGCGTAAGGATGGGCAACACAAGGGGAAAGTCTTGGAGCATTCAGCCATCAGGGTGCGTTTGTGGAGAGACCTTTCTTGAAGGAGAGACCCCATCTGCTGGGGGCTGACGTACTGGTCCCCAGGGATGAATGCCAGCCCTATCGATAAGAGCAGCCTTAAAAGCATCAAGGGGAGGAGAAGAGGGTTAGATGCTTTACTTGGTCAGGCTACAGAGACCCTGAGATGTCTCTCCCCCCTCAAAAAATTGCTGTTGGCCTCGTCAGCAGAAAGAGGCCACAATGTAACCCTGAGCTCATTGCAGTCACATACCTGTCACCTGCCGCAGCATCACAGGGAATGACACTTTTCTTTTCTCTCCTCCCAACAGCACGGAATGGGCATCCCTTCCATTTCCATCATGCTTCAGGAGGAACTAATCAAACTGCTGCACCACGCAAAATGCCGAGACGTTACTATTATATGCATCGGTACTTCTGGAGGCATGGGTAAGCTGTCTGTAGTCTTTCTTCAGAGCCAAAAAGCTATTAATAAAAAAAATCTCAGCAATAGGTCATGCAATTATGAGCTTTAGCATTTTGTCAGGTCCCCAAATATCAAAAACAACATGATATTTTGTTTTGGGTTAAAACCCAGCGAACTTCTAGCGACTGGCTTAGCAGAGCACACATTTTCACAACGGACAAAGGCTTTGAATTCACAAGTGGGTATCACTTTTCAAACAGAAAACACTTGACTGGAAGTCACTTTCATGCTTTGAGATCCTCCCGGCTGTCCCAGTGCCTGTACTCCCCTGCGCTGGTGGGACCCCCAGCCGGGGCAGTGGTGCTGCTTGTGCCTGCACAAGCTGGTGGTGGAGCATGATCTCTGCAAGCCAAAAGCAAGTAAAACACTGTCGCTCGGCACGTTCCTGCAGTCACTCGTCATGTGCTGATTCTGTACATTTTACTTGTACATCTGTGCTACTGCATGAATTTCAATTATTCTCTCACATCTGTTTTACTCACTAAAAAGAACAACCCCACAGTCACACATCTATCTATAGAGATTCTCCTGTCGTGCTAGAAGTTTTGCAGCAGGTCACAAATGTTACAAGCTCTGGCTTAGCCTCAGCCTTCCCTTTCACAGGGATCGAGGCCGGGTCTGTTGTGATCACGGACATGGCGGTGGACTCCTCCTTCCAGCCACGGTTTGAGCTGGTGGTGCTGGGTGACGTGGTGGTGCGGAGCACTGAGCTGGACAAGGACCTCGTAGGGGAACTACCTGCCTGCAGCAAGGAGATTCCTGACCTTCCCACGCTCGTCAGCCATACTATGTGCACCTATGACTTCTACAAAGGTAAAACGATCTTTGACTGTCCTTCCTCCCCCCAAACATAATGCCAAGTCTTTACATTCTTATGTAGGCAAAACTATCCATGGTACCAAAGCCTAAGAAGGGCTGCAGGAGCAGACCCACCTGATACGTTAGAGCTTCTTCAGTGGTCAGAGCAGGGTACTCATCCAGAACACACGATACCAGTTTTGGCACTTTGCTAGGGCGAGTCCTCCTCTGCTAATTGGTCTCTTGTTCATCTGACAGTTAAATTTGGTAACGTCACCTGCAAGGCCAGCGCTGCTGTAGCTGATGGTGGATCAAGAGTGAAGATCCACCCAGCAGCGGTTGCTCCCTGGGGCAATGCAGATGCCCGGGGGACCTCTGCTGCTCCCCCAGTCCAGCCGTCACACGGGAGCCATGCGCGGCCGCAGACCCTCCGAAAGCGGGAGGCTAGTAGCTGCACCCTGCCAACAAAAACAGCCCCTCATCCACAATCCTGTAGTAAGCCTAGCAGATGGGTTACGCTGAGTTGTTTCCTACAACAAGATTGTAACTTCCGAACTACCAAACACTAGAAAAATGTCAGGAAGCATGTGACATCTACGTAAACAAACTTTGGTTACTCTGGAACGGTTTCCTTTGCAAAATTAAATGCTGATTGCAGAGTAGATGAAATGTAATAAATGAAGAATTAATAATCTGAGGGCTATTTATAAACCTTTGGATCTGCTCGCAAATGCGACCATCTGTGTATTGCTCAAGGCCATGTTTTATTTAAACAAAAAGCCATTTGTGGGGATTAACAGTAGGAACATCAATAAAATGAAGCACTCTGCCCAGGTTAGCACAGCCGCAGGTATACATTTTGCTTGCATGGAGGACTTTACATACTGTGCGAGAGGAGCGGCTGCACCGGGCACGGGTCTGCTCTGCGGACCCAGGTGTGGCTGCAGGACAGCCAAAGCCACCAGCAGAGTTAGAGGAGAAGGTCGGCATGGGTGCCCGCGCCTGGACGCACTGAGCACAGCACCAGGTCCTGCCTGCAGCGATGCCCCGGGGCTGAGGCAAGAGCAGGAGGGAGCACCAGTGCCCCAGGACCCAGCTCCCCGGCCAGCACCAACGCCACCCGAGCAGGGAACGCCACTCGCAAGCCGCCCCAGCTGCCTGCCATCCATGGCAGCCCCTTAAGAAAAATCAAACCTAAATTAAGGGTGTTTTCCTCTCCCCAATTTTCCCCTTCTGCACAGCTGGCTATGCCTCTTCCGCAGTAATCTGGCATTCTTTTGATTTAAGCTGGCAGACCTTCACAGCTGATGTACGCTATGGACCTCAGAGGGGCTGCAATGACTTGCCCCTACAGAATGCGATATACCCCCTGTACTTAACACCTGTGAGCTTACTCCCATGTCTTGGTATTTATGAAAGATGACAAGACAACTATAATCTGAAAAGATTTTGCATCACTGAAATTATCTTGTAGACCTGCTTTTAAAGGCAAGGTAAAAAAAAAAAAAAAAAAAAATCAGCTGCCTTAAGTTTGGGATCTTCCATTTCTGGGAAGCAGTCTAGTGGCCAGTCTGGTCTCCAAAACAGAACAAAAGCAATGCTGGTTTCCCCCACAGGAAGATCCAACAAGTTGTGAAGCTGGCCAAGTGTGTTTTAAAAATAATGAGCTACCACAAATGAGATACCAAAATAAAATGCACAAATATACACAGAATTGTAATTTTAGCACAAAGATGCAAAAGCTAAATCCAGAAGAAACACAGCTCCCGCGGCTTTTGGGCAGTCTCTGTAGCATTTCTCCCCCCATTAAAAATACCTTAGCTTCAGTACTCAGATGATGTTGCTTCTGGTCTTAAACTTTGCTTGCTCCTGAGAGTCTGTCGCACCAGCTCTTCTCCTGCCTTTCTGGCACCCTTCTTAGAGTCTCCGTCTGCTTCTGACTTTGCACTGTGCACACCCAGGCCAGAGCAAACCTCCCTCCCCCAGGTGCTCGGAGACACCTGCTGGGATCAGGCTTATGCTACAAGATTTTGCCAATGTTACTATCAGTTTGAGGTATGAAAACTTCACATGGCTTGTCTCTGATTGCAAAACATTTGGTGTAGAGTTGCTGAACATGTCAAGAGAAGAGGGCCTGTTGTCTGTGCCAGGTAAGGAGGTGGCATATAGTGGCTCGCAGTAAAACCGCTCTCTTGGTGTTTGCTGGACCTGCACCGTAGGCTCCTCTGGGAGGACACAGACAGGGCTCTCATCTACCCCGGTCCCCAATTTCTCATTTCGACAGTGAAGAATTACTGTCTGTTTCACAAGGCATTGTAAGTATGTGATTCCTTAACACCTATAAGGCATTACAATACTACATTAATGAAGTTACTATGATTATCTAGATAAACAACTATGGATGTTCAGATCTTTCTGATACTCATCATCCTTAGAAATTTTTGGTTAAACTGCTAATTGTAATTTGTTTACATACATTTTACACTTACCTTATGTAAGGCTTGAAAATGTAATGAGTTACAAAATGAAGTGACATCAATTTCCCTTTCATTTAATAGAATCATATTCAGTAGTTTCAGCTCCAAAATAAGGATCCCAGATCTGACACGTTATTTCTAATTTATAATTTATACTGAAAGACTAATCTGCAATATGAAATTGCAGACTGGTTTGCAGTAAATATGATGTAGCAAATTGGTTTCTAAATATAGACAAAGGTTAAGTTTCTTCTTATAATAATCAAGGAATAACAGAAACATTCATGGTAATGAAGATTTTATAATTAAAATTCTCAAGAAACCTGGAATGAAAGTTGTGGCATGTATTCATGCATCATAATATAATCTAAAGTGACTGTTCTGCAAAGCTATTTTGGATTTATGCTGCCAATTAAAAAACAGAGTTTCTACTCAAGATGCTAGACATCAGATTGGCCTGTAATGTCTGTAGGAGATTTTCATGCACAGGTGTCCTATCTCCCAGTAGAAAGGGACATGGGAAATTATACTACAACGGCCTAAACCCACCAAACCTCTATAAAACCTTCACCAAGGCAGGTGTAAAATGGTGTAGCACTGCATGAGAAAGGCACATTGTTTTTTTGAATGACTGCACACACTGAGAGCTAAGTAGTTCTATGACACAGCCCAAGGGAAATTTATTTAAAGATTTCACATTATAGGCCAGACGATACCCCTGAAGCTTCTCTACTCCTGATATGAGAGGCGCTCTACATTTTAAAAGCTGTAGATTCCATATCTCTTCTTGGAAGCTTCAGTGGGGGAATTTTGGGTAAAATCTCTTTTGCATAAAGTGTTTTATGAAGTCCAGCTTCTCGAAGAGCTAGCTCAACACGAAGTCTAGGGTCAGAAATGATCTGTTAAAATAAACCATAGCAATGATAAACAAAACAATACTTTCCTCATACACACAGTGTATCTTACAGGTTATCTGTGCATGTATATATTTAAAAAGTTTTAAAAGACAGTCAGAAAATTATGGTCATAATATAAAGCCTTCAAAAGCAGAGAAACTTCATAGTGAACAAGCCTTATCTCACTGCACATATCTTGATATGATCCCTTTTAATATTAATGATCACAAACTATTTTAACAAAGAGCTCTGGCTGTCATTCCTCAGCAAAACTCAAAGGGTAGATGAGAAGCTGAGTGACTTGTAATTCAGCCTACTCACTGAAGAGTTGCTGACTTCTCTAACGTTACCCCCATCAATACTGCCCTGCTTTCACCACAAGACTTTTAATCCCTTCCTGTTTGTTTCTATGGAATCTGAATGCTTCAAACACATTTATGATTTTTCTCACAGCATTGCCTTGTGACTACATGGCAGTACCACTTTAATTTTACAAAACAACAACTAATGCCCAGGGAAATTACTTCTAAAATTTGTCAAAAGGTTATTTGACAAAATTTGTAAGCCTCCTTCAAATCCTTCTTCCAATGGCTACAGTGGGGAAGCACTAAAAGTACAAGAGAGTGTCACATTGCCTTCAGTTCTAGCATCACCTGCCACAGTGCCCAGAGCTGCTGGGAAGACCAACACTGGGGAACATTACCCATAACCACTGCAGCTCTGGGATGGAGCACGCTAACATGCTTGGCAGGAATCACGTATTGCAGCCTGAGCAGTACCAAAACCCGTCTGGAGTTGAAACAGGACAAATATTCTGAGAATTTAGGTATCAATCCCAAATACACATGTTCAGAGCGTTTTTAAAGCTAAGGCTTTTCAGAACCTCGTACATCAGTCAGATTTGGGTAAATTTTAATAGCCAAACAAAAACTACACCTCTTGTACCACATCTTTACCAAACTGAGAAGCTTTAAAATGTCTTAAAACGGGAAGTGCTGGACAAGCTTAGTTATAGACATCATTAAATTTCAGCTTATTCAGTGCTAGAAGAAAGCTTTTATGCCATAGAATTATATCATAGCACTTTCCTTTCTGCAAACATAATTTTCAAATTCCAAAGTGGGAATAATTTCAAATGCATAGACTGAGCAGATGGGGAACAGCAAGGGAATCAAAAAATCCCCCCTATGTTGCTTAATTCCATTTGAAATTGAGCTAGCACTGTCCTTAGCAATCTGAGTGACCTGAAAACAGGAGTATAGTTACTTCAGTTTCCTGCTTCATTTACACCTCACTGGTTTCTTCTCCTTTAGCCCTTGCATATCATATCCCAACTGATCTTAAATCCAGCAATAGTGTAAAGATGGTCAAGATACTAATTTTCAGCTTATGAATAGATTTGTGCTGTCCATAATCTTCCAAAAAAAAAAAAAAAAGAATACCCCATAATGAAGTTACCTGTGACATTGCTCTTTTATATACAGTCAGTAGAACTTTTATGCTAAGTCAATTCACTTCAAATACTTAGGACAAGACTAACTGGAGCAGATAAAAAGGAGGCACTCTTTTAAATAAATGCATAAAAATGTGAAAGCAGTGAGTTTTGAAATTAAAAAATAGCAAACAGATCCGTCAAAATGCCTAGCAAACACAGGAACTGCCCAATGGTCCGTTTAGCTCAGTATCCTCTCTCCAGTGGTGCCAATGGGAGATGCCGTTCAGGGAGAGCCCAGGAGTCCTACGCTGGACCTGAATGGACCTTTGTGGTCCACTCTTGTCGTGCTCCTCCAGCATCTACATTGGGTCAGAGAGATTACCCCACCTATTACTCCTAATGCTTCCCCCCCCCCCCCCCCCCATTATATTCTATACTCTACTGTTAATATTGCTATTTAGGATATATTATTAATATTACTATCATATATCACTATTAAGATATAGGTGCATACAATAAACTATATGGTATGATTACAGACAATTACCTGCTGTTCACTGTATGTGTGCAACTTAAACAGTGGCTTCTGAAGATCAAACTCTTCTTTGGTTCCAATGCCCATCCGAGCTTTAGATGCCACCGTATCAGCCACTACTCTAGCTGGATCTAATTTTGCAACAACGGCAACCTAAAATACATGATATGAAAATAACAATTACTCTATCTATGTAGTCTAAGGTGAGAAAAGGTTATTATCAATAACACATCCTTTGAGAACACAATCATTTACCTGGTTTAAAAATTTCAATAGTTGTCTTAAACAACTTTGTATCCATATATAGAATTTGTAAAGCTTAAAACTTGAATCCAGAGTAAAACCACTTTGACAGAGAATAATAATCAGGGACATTTTTCTCCTGTTTTGCAAAAGAGACAGTTTAATTGGCTGGACTTAATGCAGCACTGTGCATGCCCAGAACTGCTGTAAAAAGTGGAGAATTGCCTGCTATGTGGGGGCAGGCTTAACACAGAACCACCTGCATATTGCGAATTCTAATTGTCAGTCCTTGAAAACAAACTTGAAAGCTGGGCGGCATTTCCATGAAGAGAGAAAGCTTACGTTGCTACCTCATCATACCCCTGGTAGGAAATAAGTTTACACTAAGCTTTAGGCTACCAGAAAACAGCACTTCCCAAATATGTGCACTACTGATCTTTGCACTGTAACAGCGGCGTGTGGTCCTGGCTGCGAAGGAGGCCTCCTCTCAGCAAGGATGCTATAAGAGAGAAGCAATAGCGTCCTCAGCTCTCTAGCAGAGATCGACATGAGCTCTGACGTTCGAAACCAGTAACAAAAAGGAACCAGCAGTCTCATAATTTAGTAATACCCACAATTCCTGGAAGTCCAAACTTTCTTTTTCTTCTGATGGAAACAAAGGTGTTGGGTAGTTCACAATTTTTACAGAGTCATGGGCAATGACGCTGAGTGATATCCCACAAGTAACATAATTCTTTGGTTTTTTTCTTAAGTGTGTCTGTTTTAACTGTTTAATTTCCTGTGGCTAGAGCAGTATCAAAGATTCTCTCAGACAATATATTGTGCAAGAGTCAAACTTTTTTCATTGCTTATTTTCTTTGTGTTAAAATATTCAGATATAGGCTAATACTACTTTGGAAAATACAGAAAAATGCATAAGCAAAATAATCAAAGTCAGGATACATTCTGAATGGCTAAAACGAGAAAAAAAATATTTAAAATTGTGTACAATCACTCTATTTTTTCCGTCTCTAATAAAACGTCATCTTTGTATTTACAGGCTGTCAAAATATACAGACTGGATGACTTTAGTAAAGATCTTTTTTTTTCCCCACATACAACCAAGGGGCATATTTTATGAAGCACTATTTCATTAGTGTGAAACACAGAGAATAAAAGGTTAGAAAAATGTAAGGAAGTGGGAACTCTACCATCCTGGTCAAAGGCCATTCTAGAAGCATTTTCTACTTTGGTAAGACAATTGAGTCAGTCAGAAGAGATCAACAGATCATGACTCTCAACCAGCCTCTTGTAAAATCTGACACAAAAGACAACGCAATTCAACCAGTATCTTAGAAAAGACATAATAGAGTTATTAAAAATGCATTGACAACCTAAAATAACACTGTTAATACTGCAAAATATTTAATTGAATCAGATTACTAAAAATAAAGCATTATTGACTGGAAATGAGCCCAAGTTCAACAGTTTAAAAAATGACTAAAATAACAGACCAATGATCCCTTAGGTTTATTTATTCCTGTTATGCTCAGCTCTCCCACAGAAGATGACCTCTGTTATATTTTTCTTTCTTCTTGACTTTGTACACCCAAATGCTGAAGTGAAAGCACTTATAAGGCCACAAACAGTCCACGAGGGACTGAGGAAGAATTTCACTGGCATGCACACTGTACTGGGTTGGTTAATCCTGAAGCCAAAGGATGTGCTGAAGGTGAGGTCAAGGCTGCATCAAGTACCGTATTTTTAACCATGGGTAGTCCCAGGGAGAAAGCTGCTGCACTAGTGCTGTTTAAATTATCCGAAATCAAAGGGTTTGAAGAACACCTTTTCTCCCTCCCTTATTTTCCTTTGGCTGCACATTTAGGCTGCAGCACCTGGACTGTAAAGAATGTGAACTCCAGTTTTTTCCTTTTAATCTTTGGAGGAAGAACCAAGGAGATTAGATACAAAAATATAAATGAAGGCAAAATTACTCCTTCAAAAGTCAGCAGTAGGAAAAAACAATAACACTACATTTACTATGGCAAACATTAGCAAGCATTTTCTGGGATACCCTTTTTAAAAGACCATGCAAAAGTTTCACAGAGAGTTAAATATCTCTCTAAAGAAAAGTCATCCAAGGCCTGTAAGTTTTCAGAATTTAAAAAGAATTTAAATTACTCATAAATCTTGCCTAAGACTCAAGGCAGACTTAAGATTATTAAAAAAAAAACCCAAAATCAAAGAAAAAGAGAAATCACATCCAACCCAGAAAAAATAATATCTATTTTCAGATATCAACAGCTTCTACAGTGCAATTTAACATCATAATGCTCCTGCTGTCAAGAGTTACAAAGCACATAGGATTTATAACATGACAGAATTACTGTTAAAGTCAGACCAAAAGTGCATTTTAACTTCTTCATTTAGTTGCTTTTGATAGATTGTTCTTTTTATCTTTCATGTAATATGACAGTATGTGTTTGTATCATCACTGTATATGAAAATACTATATACAGGAAATAAAACCACCTGTTGTCGGAGTGCTTCAAGGCATTTCTCTTTTTCCCTTTCTTCATGTGCTTCTTTAAGGGCCAGGTGCTTTTTCTCCAGCAACCGTTTTTCTAGTAATGCTTGTCTAAACTTTACCCTGCAAAACAGCATACATACGAATGGAAAAAACATTGGTCAAGCGTAATTTTAAATTTCTGTTATGATATTTCAGTTTGAAAACTAGTCTGATGTTTTCTATATCTGTCTGATAATAATACAGTGGTTCATCAAAACACCTGAAAAATGCAAAAAATGCTTTTTCATTTGAATGTGTTATTTTTGTTGGAGTTTTTTGGTTTGGGGTTTTGGGGGAAGGGGGGGTTGGGGAGTTGTACTTTTTGATTTGTTTTGGGGGTTTGGTTTTTTGGTTGATTGGTTTGTTTTAAGTAACTTGGCTAACCCTTCAGATTTAATTTCTAGAATGCACATTTTCTCTAGCATGCTTTATATAGCCCTGTTGCTCTTTTTTCCCCCCCATTTTCTTTGCCAAGAAGAAATGTTCTCCGACATCTGTGTGTGGCAGAAGAACTCTCTCCCATAACTCTTTCCATTAAAAGAAACACATCACTCCCAATCTTGTTACTGGAAGAAGCAAGAAAACTTGAGAATTACATCCTTCTTCAAAAGGAAAAAAATGGAGGTTAGCACAAATAATCCTGAAACTTTACCTATGGCATTATTTTCGGTCAACTTTTCGCAATAGCTTTTTATAGCCCCGATAGTACTACCATGACCGTATTTCCTAATAACCCTCAGTCCACTGCCAAACTCTGTTTTTTATGAAGCTGCAGGGTATTCTTTGGTATGTCACTTTTAGTCCTTATAGAGGAGTTGCCATTGCCATGCTTTGCATTCAGAGAATTACCCTTCTTTTGCCCTTCAAATTTTAACTTGCCTTTAGAGAAATGGAGAAGAGAGAGCTGCTTCAACTACAATAAAACATGTATTTTTATTTTCTTACTCTCGAAATCTTAGTAAGCTCAAAGGACTATACAACTTGTGCTATAAACTGCAAAAATCAGAATTAAATGCACAGTTATGTTGGTAACTAGAAAAGACCACTGCATCAATAATCCAGTAACAATTATCAGGACAAAAAAATTTGTCCCTAGAGAGCGGTACAAAGCTGCCTGAGAATGCCCCAGACAGGCTTTCAGTTTCTTACTGTAGCCATTGTAGTTTAGGCAGATGAATGCTTACAATGGTAATCTTCAGAGGTAATTTTGTTCCAGGGAGAAAGTCTAATCTTCTTTTTATACGAAGAAAATTTAATAAAAAGCAGATACTCATATTTTTCTGAAAAATGACAAAAATTATATTGAAAACCTTTCACTCTGCTTGAGCTGACTACTATGATACATGTTCTAAAATACTCCAGTGTTACCAAATATGAAATTCAGTACCCTGGAAACTTCCGTAAATTACCAAGGAGGAGAACTGAGGGGCACTCATCCAGGTCTAATTTCAAATACTTTGTCTCTACGGCAGAAGTTTTCACATACATAGGAATGTAAAGCATTGCTAAATGGCAACATTTTATGGCATTTCTGTGCCCAGTTTGAATAGGTGTAAGTAATTGCAATTGATTGCCAAAGTAACTGACAGGCAGACCAGGGCAGAGCAAGGACTTGGCATATCTTGATGCAGCATTTGTTGCTCCTAAGAAGGTGGTTCATGTTTTCATGACTATGTTATCCTAAGGAGATCATCATCTTGCTCATGCTGGAGAGACCAAGGCCAGTATTAACAAAGATTAAGTTTCAGTGTCAGAGAGCAATGGCAGAGCTATGAAATGTACACTCAGGGAATGCAGAGAACCTTGTAAATACATACTCAACCGTACATTGTGTTCCTAATTTGGAACATTCTTCCAATACTTTTTATACTTGGCTTTAAATGTTTACTTGAGTTTTGATTTCACAATGTCCACATCCAAATAAAGTTGTTAATTCTCTTTCACTCCATTATACTTAGTAATGTTTTAGCTACTATTTCTTCAAAGTAAACTTAATTTTATAGAAAAACTTAAAATTAAAAAGTCTTAATAATCAATTTTGACTTTAAGTACCACAGTAAGTAACAATTTTAATAAATCACCAGCTGAAAAATGAGTTTAGCTGATTAGTTTCAGTAAAGCTACCTTTTTGAAGTATTGTGGGTACACACTTATGTAATTTTTGATAAGCATAATTTCATTAAAACTCTGCTTTCAGACACTGTCTCATAAATATTTAAAGGAAATAATGAACTACTATGTTTATTATGAAAGCCTTAGCAAAACTTTAAAAAAATTGGGTTATAATATAGATAGGTTTTTTGCCCTATATCACAGCTTATCCTGTTCACTGCTGTCAGTTGAATAAATCTCAGTAGCAACAGTAGAAAGCATTATCTTTGTGGCTAAGGTGGTCTGCTTCTGTTCCCACCTGTGATAGACTGAATCGATGCACAATGTCACCAAGGCACGAGGCAGCTGGAATAGAAAGCGTTTTACACGCTAATTTGAACACTTCAGAAGTAGTCACCGGTTCCCATGACAAAACTGACCGGCCAGATCCTTTGCTAATTTATGCTGCAACTGCAAAGTGCTGTGGCTATGTCAAGGTGCAGAGCCTAACCCAGCCCTCAGCTCTAAAGACATTCTTAAATGTAACAGCACAAGCTCGAAGCAAAGCTGCTGTGAACACGGACTCCATCAACAGCCCTCTCGTTTGCCCGGCTTTATGAATGGCTTTCATACCCAATTATTTGTCCACAGTTTTTCTGGATTCTTTCTGTTCTGTGTCCCTTCAACGTGGAGCACCGACTGGGGAAAGTGGGAGGGTTTCCAGGGAGTTGGTGAGAGCTGTGCTTCAGGAAGGGGAAAACCTTGAGGTGGGGCAAGAAGGCAGAGATGAAAGGCTATCTGCATGCATCCCCAGCAAGGAACTGCTGCAAAGAGCACAAGGGAAAGGAGAGATGCAATACATAAGCACCTTCACCCCCGACGTGATAAACAGAGCTGTGTGGCAAACTGCTGCCATTGCTTTGTTTCTGATGGTTAGTCAGATAAAACTCTTGCAAAAAGCAATCCTTTCCTTCCGACTCTCCCGCGCCTGCCCTTTGAATTCAGGGCCAGCACTCGCAGCAGTACAGATGCTGGGTTAGGATGCTTGCAAATGTTTCCCACTCACTGCCTCACTGGAGAACAGGACTGTGCCAATCTATTTCTCATAGGTAATGAGTGAAAATATTTGCACAATTTCATGCCAATTTAATTCTCACCCTGCAACATTAATGCAAAATCTATTGCGGGGGGGGGGGGGGGGGGGGATGTTCTTTTAAAATATTTTATCTATATTCAATCCATTCCATACCTAAGGGACCCAATAGAGGACCTGACTGAAATTCACTGCGTAGGTTAGAAAAGGGAGAAATGGACTGTTAGCAACAAACATCTGCCTTTTTGGATGCTAATTCTTGAAGTACAATAAGACCTAAATGCAGTTTGTAGTTCTTGATACCACATTAAAAGAGAGCTTATAATTCAGTGTCCTGAAGACATAGGCATGTAGACCTAACTTACGACATTTAGAATAGCTGAATATGTGATCCTATGTACGTATAAAGGACCAACTGCAGTACATGTACATCCACGCTTACATGTCTGCTTTCAATGGGCCACGTGCAACTGTATCTTGCCAACAATAACTTCTTAGCCCTGAAGTAGTCCCACCAGTTACCCCAGCTTAATGGGGTTAAGTCCTGCTGAATGCCAGCAAGGAGAATGCACACCATTTATCTAGTACCTGCTGTGCTTATGAAGCATTTCTCTCTGGAGCTGTCATCTACTAAACCTTTAACTTATATTAAAAAAAGGATCAGAACTCTCTGCTTTCCTTTTCAAATGTGGCCAGCCTAGAGCTTTTATGATACACACCAGTAATCAGAGCTCTTGTCCAGACAGTTTTAGTCTCAGGTTCTTAGCCTGAAGGAGTTCAAATCTGCATTTTCTGCATTATCAGCAAGCATCACAACCAGTGAGAATATACAATAGTCTAGGTAAGGGCACCTCCACCCCTGTTTTAATAGCTGGACCACTATCAGCAAAAAATACAAAATGAATGGGAGTAGAAGAAAGCAAAAAAGGAGTATGATTTTTGCCTACTTGTGGAATTTGACAGGATCTTGGCACACCTAGGTTCTTACCCTAGCCCCTGTGATTTTTTTAAACACTGTTTTACAAATTTTGTATGAAATGACTGTTGGATAAAAAAATTAATCCAGAATAGATACTGGACTTGGAGCAGAAATCATAGCACAATCCTTTTCCCCTCTCCCATGTTGATAGCATGATATCATTGCTTGTTAGGATTTTGTGTTGAACTCTCTACTCTTGCCATCTTTTACTTGATCAACACCTATGGGAACTTACATAAACTTAAACCCACTGCAGTTTAAGCAAGTGCTGGGTGGCCAGATGCTCTGAAGACAACAGTTTTAAGACATGCATGCAACATAAAACTGCAGCTACCTAGGAACTTGCAGGCCAAAAAATGAAATGTCCCATCATTTAAATGTCTCCACTGTCAGATAGTCACTAAGCAGAGGAGTTGTAGAAAGCAAATTTGGACTTAGTCACTTGAAATTCTACATCCAGTTTCAGGTGCCTTTAATCCTTTTTTTGATCTGGTCATAACTCTGTAATTGCAAGATGCTGAATAGCCAAAGTGAGACCTGAATAAACAGAATACCACAGTGACTCTGTGATAATAATTTTCCTTTTTATAAACCCAATTACTTAATTTCAGATTAATTTTAAAAGCAATTCAGGGTAACAGCAGACCATTTTTTAATATCTTATTGTACCTATTAGAAACTCTATGCACTATCCAGGCCATATCTTATACTTGAATAGTCAGTCAGCTCAGAATCCAAAAATCTTTTCCTTTCCCAAAAAAGCCTGAAAACGTGTCAGATCAGAACTGTGGTACTGGCCTGTGCCATCTTTCATGATCAGCTCTGCAAAGACTCAAAACCAATTTATGTGCTGCAACAGGTGAAATGCAAGAACACTACTAGTTTCTACAGGACTGCAGTTCTGCACCGTGAAATCATTATGCCAGTGTGCCTACCTTAGTTCAGTACAATACATACTTTAAAATGCATTATACCATACTTGTAGCACTACAGTATCTAATAACAGTAACATCTCTCTGCCCTTCTTTGATTAATGTTCCTGAAGGCTTTGAAGATGAAAAGCATTAAGCAATTTCAAAGAATTATTAATCTTGACAAACAGTAAGCATTTTTCTTTAAACTGTTTTATTTTGTACAGTACGCCAATTCTGGGAAACATAATGCTAAGCATTTACTGACTTTTGATTCATAATAGCCTGAAGGTGTGATTATTTCCTTCCTGCATTCCTCAATGAACTGTGCCATTTCCTTATATTTTATTTTGCAACATTTATTAGCATAAGAAAAGAACACTCCCCAACTGTATGGCATAGTGCAGTACCCAGGTTTAAAGAAAAGTAATTTTTTCCTGATCAGTTCTACTGAAAACTCAGTAATTCAAGTATGTGTGTTTCTTTTGCTAAGAGCTAAAATTATTGCAGGTATGTTTAAGGAAAGGCATAGATATATTTGTAGCATAAGGATACAGACATTTAAATTTAGCTGTAAGCAAGGTATTGTAACAAAATAAGATGGAAGTGGTATTTCCCACAGAATGCTTAAGACGAGTTTAATATTCTAATACCAATGGTACTTTAACCCTATTTTAATTACATTCCTGGTCCATGCAATTTGGTGGCTCCCACTATGTAAAAAAAAGTAAGCCTGTGATTTGAGAGCAATTATAACCAGACTACATACAGTTGTTTTTTTTATGTTCCTCTGTGACAGAGGAATTCCTCTATGAAATCAAGTATTTCTTCAACAGGTCATTAAAGGCCATATTCTGTAACAAAGACTTGGCAAGCATTCAAATGTTAACAGGCTGATGTCCTAAATTACATCAGACAGGTGAAGAGCATCTACAACTAGATGCACAGTTTAAGACCCTCTAAAAGAATAATAAATATCTTTGAGGCTGTTAAGTGTTTAATGTGCTCCTCTTGCTTGTCTCTCAAACAAACCAAACCTGATTATAAATAATTTTGCAAAGTGGGAATGTAGAAGGTCCTATTATCCAGCTACAATTAAAAAAAAAAAAAAATCACAAAGGGGGCTGGTTTTAATGTGTGTACTCTATCATGATTACAAGAGTTTAGCGCTTACAAAGGTAAATTCAAACTAACAAATAAATTGCATCCAGGATACAATCATGATGCAACCTGGGTGTATAGACTGGGGTAACTGCCAAACAGGAATCAAAAAAAATTACTTATCTCAATTTATTCTAATTTAGAAAGTTGGGAGATCAAAGCATATTAGATTATAAGAAGTTCCTATTGATACTGTAGGTATCATCACTTTTAATTTCTTTTACCTTTCTTTGTCTTTAACTGCTTGTTCAGCCATTAATTTTCTTAATTCCTCCAGACGTTGTAGATCTTTCTCTTCCTGTTCTTGCCACTTGAGCTGTTTCTCAGCCCAGTACTTTTTCACCTAGAGTTTGAACAAATACAGTAAACAAAAGAACAATCATTCACAAGCCAAGGTAGTGAGAATAAATAAAGTAAGAAAAGTATTAACTTAAAGAAAATCCAATTTTGATCTTTTTAGAATAAAATTTGTATTTTAGAACAGTATAACTTAGCTTAAACAGCTGGATCCACACCAGCCAAGTTCATTTTGGCTGAGGTGGAGACTCTGCTGAGGTATAGGAAGAACATGTGAGCGGTCTTCATGTAAGTATGAAGCTTTTCCAAAGCTGAGTGAGAAAGAAAGGCCTCAAGCAAGATGGTGAAACCTGAGCAGGGAAGCTTATTAGGAAAGATGAGGGGTTTTGGATGCAAAACAAGGAATTGGGATTTAAAGTAAATATTGCTGAAGTGAAACTCTGAATTCTTCATCTGAATAAATTCTACAGGATTCTGTTCCTAAAACCAGGGCAGTTCTTCAAAGACAACTGGTGGAATTTGCAGCAAGGTTTTAATTCCCAGCTTGGCATGACATACATTACAAATCATAGAATCATTTAGGCTGGAAAGACCTTTAAGATCATAGAGTCCAACCATAAACCTAACAGTGCCACATCCACCACTAAACCACGTCCCCAAGCACCACATCTACACGTCTTTTAAATACCTCCAGGGATGGTGACTCAACCACTTCCCTGGGCAGCCTGTTCCAATGATTGACAACCCTTTCAGTGAAGAAACTTTTCCTAATATCCAATCAAAACCTCCCCTGGTGCAACTTGAGGCTGTCTCCTCTCATCCTATCACTTGTTACTTGGGAAAAGAGACGGACCCCCACCTGGCTACACCCTCCTTTCAGGCAGTTGTAGAGGGCAATAAGGTCTCCCCTCAGCCTCCTTTTCTCCAGGCTAAACAACCCCAGCTCCCTCAGCTGCTCCTTGTAAGACTTGTGCTTTAGACCCTTCACCAGCCTTGTTGCCCTTCTCCGGACACGCTCCAGCACCTCAATGTCTTTCCTGTAGTGAGGGGCCCAAAACTGAACACAGGACTCGAGGTGCGGCCTCACCAGTGCCGAGTACAGGGGAACAATCCTTTCCCTAGTCCTGCTGGCCACACTATTTCTGATACAGGTCAGGATGCCATTGGCCGCCTTCGCCACCTGGACACCCTGCCGGCTCATATTCAGCCAGCTCTTGACCAATACCTTAACACTACCTTAAGAAGAAAACTGCTGCAGTGGTACACTTCCCAAAGTTTTGAATGATGACTGGAGCTAGCCTCACAAGCCACCAACCAGCCTGGAAAGCTGATAGAGCAGGTTTTCTTAGACACAGGAACAAGAATCACCTTCTCATCTTTGAAGTGCTGACTTCAGAATGTTTTTTTAATACACTTTTAAAGAACACCTGAATCACACTGAAATTCAGGAGCATGACTCCAACACTGCATTCCTAAGCTAGCATTAGGTGAGTCCATCCAGGTACTGGTCACGAATGCTGAAGCCGCTACAACACAGGTTATGTAGGGATCTCAGGAGGTCATCTAATCCACACAGTATGATCAGGAGCAATAAAAGCATTCCCATCTAGGTAAGACATCCCTGAAATACAAATATATTTACTTTGCTTCTGAGATAACTATTACAATTAGTTTTCACCAAGTCCCAACTGCCATAGTTGGATTGCCAGCAGTACTGCTCCTAATAAGCAATGAGTAAGGTATAAAGTATAATATCTGTAATATGGTATGAGGTCAGCAGTGACTGCAGTACAGACAACTCTCTAGCCCTTTTATTTTTCAGCTACATTTACAAGAAGCTGTTGCCTGTCACTTTCACAGAGATAAGCCTCTCTCACTTCAGACAGCTGGCAGGGGCACAGAACTTCAAATTCCTCTCCTGTAACAGAAAAAAGCCATTCTGCTTGCAGAGCAAAATGCAGGGAACATCCTCCTGTAAATCTTGCTCCACAATCCAACAGCAGCACAGCAACATTTCCCAATCATGCTGCATGCAAATGAGGGCCCATGGCCGACATCAAGCAAGGCTTTCAGGAACCAGTGACCACAGGCCATATTAAAGCTGATGACGGCATGCAGCAACTTTCACGAAGGCCAAGAAACCATCCTCTGGGGAATAGAAAGCACAGAGCACCATGACCAGCATGGCCGAATGAGCACCACATCCCAACTTGGAGTGCCACCGACCAAGAGGGCTCCTCCACCCCTCCTGTGACACATCAGCTCAGTGCACAGCAGCAGTCGAAAGGCAAATTAAACGTGTCTAGCGTCAGGACGTGGTACAAAAAGAATAGGAAAACACAGAAAATATGTTTATAGTCCCACGTGCAGTTCTGATCCCTCCCTCTCCGAAAAGACGATTTTCATATGGAAAGAGAAGAGAAACAGTAATGATCAAAGGTTCATTGTGTTCATACGAGTTTTCATATAGGCACTGAAGGAACAGGATGGGGCTATTCAGATGGAGAAGTGACAATTTATGGGGGATTTGATAAGAAGCCTACAAATTCACGAGTGTCACGAAGAGGCTGGATGGAGATCGATTCCACCTCTCCAACATGAGAACTAGGAGGCTTCAGCTGACACTAGCAAGAGCCAGATTTGGAACAAAGAGAAGAGACAGCTCTCCACGCAGCGGGTGGAAGGCTGGTGGAGCTCCTTGCTGATGGATGCAGGAAGTTCACACGTGTTTCAGGAAAGACCAGGCAACTGCCCAAAGAGAGAGCCCCTGGGGAGGGGTTACTAAATTGACAAACCACATCAACATCAGGGAACAGCTGGAGACAGGGAAAGTAGCCAGGAGGGAAATTACCGTGTGTGTTTCCTCTATTGTTACAGCCCCTGCTGGAGTCAAGAGGCAGGGCTGGGTGGGCTACCAGCCGGTGCCAGCGCAGCCCTTCTCCCCACTGCCCGTGGGACCTCAGCTGCTTACTGCAAAACTCAGTGCTAGGGCTAACTTCAGCTCATGGCTTGGTGAAGAACATGCATTCTTTGGAAGACTAACAGCAACACAAAATGTATGCAAATGATGACTGTTAATACAGAATAGAAAAAAAACAAAGAGAGGGAGAAGACACATAAAATCACAACTAAGATTTTTTAATAAGCACTAATAAACAAGTTATATATTAAGACAAAAAGCCCTTTAGTTTACCTAATTTCAGCAACTAATTTTCAGGAAGGTTCAGACATCTGTAGATAGGAACCTGTGTATGAACATAAGTTCAAAGACAGAGAAATGTATTCAGGGCACTACACTCATTATTATGTTAACAATATAAAACAGTTCAACCTATGTAAGGTGATTGGATATGATCATAATTCCTCAACTCAGTCTATGAAAGGTATCAATTATGCTTATTGGCAACATGATGCTCCAGCCATTTCTTGTATCCTTTTGCCTGTGGAAAACCCCAGCACACCCCAGTATAAGACCTCCCACATTTCCTGATCTTGCAGCCTCTTGCCCTTACTGAAGCTAAGCTGACCTATCCTGCCTGTTCCAGTTATTAATACATAATAATAACAACAACAACACACAATATTACAACCCATATTCCACGCCATCTCCAACAAGTATCATATATTCTCTTTTCTGCATTATACTAAGTATTCTGCTATCCCAACAAGAAGAGTTAGGATGGCATGGTAGATCTACAAGGGTTAGTGCTCTTGCAATTTCTCTTTGTTGTACTTCTCACTCTTTCGTTTCCACTTTTTTTTTCTTCCATTCCACATGCAGGTACCAGAAGAGAAAGACAAGCTGGGACACAGAAATAATGACATACCCTGATGTACTTCCAAATCAGAAACCAAAGGAATAGCCAAAGAATGGCATGGTGCTTCATACCACCCGAGGGCTGACTGAGAAACCCCTTAATTTCGTAGACCTAACAGACTTCTCGGCAACTGCTATGACAAATAGAAAGAGAAAAGCTACAAAATTCACTAAAAATTATTGCTTCCAGCAAAACAAAGATAGTGTTTACCTTGAAAAGCAAGACTGAGTTTTTGAAAAGACTGTTTATGATGACAGAAGCATATGACAATGCTGTCACTTGTAATTCATTGACAAAACAGCATTATGTTTCTAAAATTTAAAATACAGCTGGGAAAACAGAGAATAGAAGCTTTAGAAAAAAGATGCAAAAACCTAAGAAAATCTTAAGAATTTTAATAATCTAAGAAAATGTTAATTATAAAATTACTTACAAAAGCAATTGAAATTATAGGTCAATAATCTGTTGATTTTACAATTAAATGCATAAAGTTCCTGTGAAGGTCTGGGACCTTATCCTACCTCCCAAAACATAGGTAATTTCTTACAATGAAATTTACTTATGGAATCATCTCACACAGGAAAAGCTTCATAAAATGGCAATAAAAATAACTTCTGTATCACCCACTGAACTATATCGAATTTAAGCCTCTTTTGGAGATTTCAGTTGAAATGGCAGTCAAAATACCATTCTCTTTATGTGATTGTGCAGAAAACCTTTTAACTATCATGATTCAGAACAAAACAGGTCTTCCAAACAGTGTTTATATTTCAGAATTCCCAACCTATAAGCCAATCATTTCTTTATATAGGCCATTTTTTACACATGAAGGACATGAAAATAAGGATTACAGCTATAACCGTATGTATTAGAATGCTTTTATTTAATATTGTTTGGAATACTTATATTTATGAAACAAAACTCTCTCTTCTGCAATTATTACCCTTCTGTATTCCACATTGCCTGAAGGCTTTCTCATAAACTCTAATTAGGGACCAGTTTCTGAAATTCCATATTTAAATATACAGGGGAAAAAAATGATCGGCAGTCCAATAGAGCAAATGTAGCATTGGTATTTAAGATTTAATGTCATTTTACCTATTCTCAGGTTTGGAAGAACTTGACATACCCTGCCTAGGTTACAAACTAGGTAGAGTATGGGCATTTATTTTACATATTATTCTTGCTGCCACAGAACATTCACCAGAAAAGCAGCTGCAGTATAAGGTTAGCAGCCCTTTTTAAGGTTCTAAGATGTAATATACTCAAATGAAACATATGACCATTGACCTCAAACAGCTGCTATTCCATCTGTGCATAGCCAGAGAACTGTTCTATGTAGACATTACACATAGGCCAGAGAAAAGCAGAAAGTTTGCACAACCAAAATATTTACACATAAAATGAACATTGCTGGTGGTTAGGTCAACACAGCCTCACCAAGCCTCTTCCTTCCTTGTGGTTTCAGAGCCACCTGCCACTATAAACACAGTGTGAGTAAAGACAAATAAGCAGAACAAGCTGTAACAAAAAGAAAAGCAGCAGCGAAGTTTCTCATAACCTAAGCAGCAAACTGTCATTAAATATGGGCTGCCCCTCTCTCTCTACCTCTGTTTCCAGTGCTGGTGGAGAAACCACAAAATCTCACAATCACACGCTCCAACTAGAACAACTTATACATTATCCATACCAGTGAAAATTTCATCACATCTCACCCTTAAAACTCTTACATAGAAGGTGAGTGCAGACACCAAATGTAGAAGTTCTGCCTTAATTTGTTATTTTATAACTTTAAATCCAGCATGTAAGAACAGTAACAACATTATCAACCAAGAACAAATACCAGGAAACACATGTCAGTGTGAAAAAAACAAACAAACAACCCCCCCCCCCCCAAAACATATACAATAAAGTTTTGTAACACAACGCACATACATATAATCTTGAAAAATTCCTGTGTCTTTTTATAGAGATTTACGTCTGAAAAGTTCACCAACAATATCTACAATAAGCCAATTAAAGGTAAAGGTAAAGCCAATACCGATTTAAACTGAGCCAGGATTTCTCTGAAAGTCCATGGTTTGCAAACACGTAAATATGGCTTTCTCAACTTTTGAACCCGAAATGACAGTCTCAAATACTAGAGATAAATTAAAGGATAAATAAAACAAATTGAAATAAGGATAAAAACATAAGTTACCTGATTGTACCTCATAACTGAGCAGGAGATTGGACTAGAGACCTATTAAGCTCCCTTTCAATCTGAACTTTTCTGATTCCTATGAAAAGTGAGAGTATTCTGTGTATTTTAAAGGAAAGAGAAACATCTCTTGAAACTGACTTTTGGACAATTATTTGCACTTTTGCTAACTAAAGGATTTAGCATAGTTTAACTGAAAGATTGTGCTCTGCCAAGAATGTATATTTCACCTTTAAGATAAATTGCAAAAAAAGAATAAAATCAGGTGACCAGTGTAAGTAGAGACTTCTTCAGCTAGAGAAGAAACTGGATACATGCAATATGCAAACGCAGCCATGACCAAGAAGAATAAACTCACAAAATAAAATCGATATGAAATTTGGCAGCTGTTCAAATGTTGGCTCTGGGGACTTGCAGCAATGAGAAATAATGAGGAGATAACCGTCTCTATCTAGAGACAAGAAGGCTTCAGCAGCTTCACCTTCTTTTCTCCAGGTAGCACTTTCAGTCAAGTGCTTCTCTGCAGAATTGTTGATATAACCAAATTCAATGGTTATGCAAACTACCACCAGGAATACAATAAGCCACAAGAGCTTCTGCTCTTGACCTGTTTGACATGGCGTGAAGATATATTTCTTTGGACAAAGCAAGGAAAAGATATTCGAGTGCTATTAAAAAAAAGATAGGGAAATTCCAAGTAGTGTAGGACTTTATTTTCATTCTGCTGCTAATGCAGTCAGTTTCACCCTCCTGCAAGTCATTTATTTTGCTCTGCTGTAATTTCCTTTCTGCTTTTAGTAAGTGTTGTAAATTGTTTTAGTAAAAACTTAATCAAATTGCTGTAAGTATGGATAGTTTTGTGTTTGTTTTTTTCCCTGCAAGGAATATCACTGCAATAGGCACCACTACCGATGTGAGAATCCATCAAATTCTAGGGTGTCTAACTGGCTTCGTTGTAGGCCCAGCAGTAAACATTTGCTCCCCATAAGATATGTCACACAGAAATGGGGCAGATAAATAAAGACAAGAAGGCAAAATCTAAAGAGAAAACATGTTAACATATATAAAGATTTTGTTTTCTTCCTTTTTTTGCACAAGCTTTCTGTAGTGTGATACATACTGATGTCACTAAAGCCTTCATATGCATCATGAAAATACTCTATTTGGAACAGTTTAGCCTTGTTTTCTTAACTCTGCTTCTAACTGGCATAAGAGCACAGCTTTTAGTGCTTTTAGAGCGCTTTTAGATCGCAGCTTCCTGCAAACATGTTAGCATGAGTAGTTCCATAAGAGTAAAAGAGACTACTCATCAGCATTTGAAAGACAAAGCAGTAAGAATCTATGATGTTTTCTGACTTATTTTTTCCAGAAATAATTACGCAGTCTTAACAAATACGCCACAGGTGAATTGGACTCTAAGCACACCAGATTTCAGTGTAACGAATAATCAGAAAAAGAGGTAGAGTTCTAATAAAACAATCTCCTGGACTTTTGCCATATCATTTAAATAAAAAGGTCAAGACAAATACATATGTGACAGCTTGATTTTCCAAAAGCATTACATTCACTATAGTGGATTTCTGATTTTCTATTAAGTTGAAGTTTAGACTTAGGCATCAAAGTTATTTCCCAAGTAGTCACCACATCAGTACTTAGGACAATGTAACATGGAATTCTGATATCCTGAAACAGTTAATATTACCATTGTGCTTCAGGCCCACTTTTAAGGTCCTTGTGCTGCAAAGTGCAGTGCGCTATCCTGCAGACAATATACTCTAAGGCTCATTTGCTGCATTGCAGCATACTTAACTGCAGCATTGGAACCTTTCATAGTCTTTGCCACATTGCTAAAAAGCACAAATTTGTAAGAGTTAGAAATTCAGTAGGGCCTCTGCACTGATTTTTTTGTGACAGAGATAGTCACATACACTTATTTGTGTACGCCTTTTTTTTTTTTTTTTTTAAACATAATGAAGTAACATAACTGGTGTGTAAGAGCAGGCAGCTTTAAAGCTAAAATGGACAGTAGCAAAACTCAACTAACCATTCGCTCATCTCTATACTAATACTTAATACTTCACAAGAATACAAGGTAGTGAAATCAGTTAAAGATTTTAAAGGCAATTGTACACATTAACATACGCGAAAACGTATAAAAGTTTCTCATACTTTCTCTTTCTCCTGAGCTCTACGAATCATTTCCAGTTCTTTCTGTAGCCTTTCTTTCTCATCTTCCTTTTCTTTTCTTCTGGCAGCTACAGCAGCTTCTAGTTTAGCAGCCTCTTCCTGCTGTGCTTTCCACTGTAGAACCTGGAAGAAACAGTTGAAAAGGCAGTCCTGCAGCAGACTTGTGTAATAATGTCATCCTGCCAAACAGACTGGGAAGGAAAGCCATGTAATCCATTTACAAGATAAGATTATAATCTTATCAGCAACACATAATCATTTAGTAAGCACCACCTTTCCGCACGTTCATGTGCAATTCGCAATGGACTGGCATAACACACAATAAAATCACATATGAAAAGATTTTAGGCAAAATTGCCAAAACCACCTCAGTAACATCAGATCTTAAATTCCCCTTCACTGCTTAGACCTTCAATAACATGTAAATTTCTTAATGAACCTATGAACAAATGGAGACCAATGCTAACAGACCAGAGTCCGCTCGCATCCTTCAACTCAGGTATTTCTGTAACAGCACTTTGCTTCCAACCAGGACTCTGTGGAAATCAACGGACTCCAGTGACAGAGACTTCACCTTTTGTCAGCTTTCAAACTGTGCAAAATTAGTCTAGGATCCCTGCCACCCGTTCAAAGGTTATGACCAGTGCCTACAATGGTCTTGTATACCCGACATCCCGCTCTTCTGTGGGAAGAGAGACATCGGCTGCAGCTCAGCTGCCCGGCAGCTTTCCGCACCTCTGGCTAAGTGGGTGCAGAAGCAGGACAGGACCAGCTCCACCGCAGCTCTCCTTACAGGGCCTGCCACGCTTCGTAACAAAGAGCGTCACGGACGGGATAGATCACTTAGCTCAACAGGCCAGGAATCCATTCTTGGCATATTCCTGGCACACTGTATTGATTAAACAAGACAACACGTCCTCCGTAACTGGCAATGGGTAGGGACTTATTTTCAGTGTTCTCAAGCACACTGTTCTCAGTCAGTGTGGATCCCCAATTTACGTCGGTGTTGTCAAGAGCAGTTGTATGCTCATCTGTTTCATG
This sequence comes from Harpia harpyja, assembly GCF_026419915.1. NCBI lineage: Eukaryota > Metazoa > Chordata > Aves > Accipitriformes > Accipitridae > Harpia > Harpia harpyja. The sequence continues at coordinate 57,330,832 of NC_068946.1, forward strand.
CTGGTTTCAATAGGATTAACGATGTCTCCTTTTTGTTGGCTTGCCAGCTCTTTTTGCAATAGATTTGTCAAGTGCTAATAAAACTCTGTATTCCTCACAGGAACAAGCATTTCAGCCATTTTTCATCTGGTTTTCTATACTACAGTTAGTAATTTAATACTAAGAATTAAAGTATTTTAATATACATTTTTTCCACCTTTACTGCATTTCACTAGCTATGTGCACAGACTATTAATTCTTCTGTTCTGTGCTTGTGAAAGATTTTTGTTCAGAAATCCAGCGCTCCCCATGGTCTGAGGTTCTCAGTGAGTTGCATCTGAGTGATGCCATATTTGCCCTGCTTCTTTGCTTAAATAACAATTATATTTTGTTCTTTGCAAAGTATCCCAATAGACTAAACACTGCTGTGACTTTTCATGTAGTGCAGGCAAAGTAATAACATGAAAATAACATGAAATTTTACAGTGGTTGTAAAATTAAACTCTCTATTAAAAGATTTAAAGATAGCTTGTTAAAAAGATACTCTGCCTGTAATGAATGCCACAGATTAACCAACAGTTACTTTTGTCTCCTGCAACCTGAGTTTATCTTTAAAAGTTCAATGCAGTTTGCTACCATACCCAAGCATAAGCATTAACTGGTGTGCTTTCATGTTTTAATAAAAACTGAGTTTTAGGGTTCTTCAAGCAACTTTCATTTACACTGTTATTCTCTCAGAGTACATACAACTTTTCCCAGCTTCAACTCCATCCTTAAAGTTAAGAATTATGATTTAGCTGAGCATTAAACTCTTTAACCTCTTTTCTTCCATTTTTGTAACTAATTCTCAGTAGAGGCCTGTTCATAAAAGTGTTTCACCTTCTGAAATCTCCTTTCTAGGAGGAAAAAAAAAAAAAAAGCTAGGAGACAGCCATCTTCACCAATTAGATGTTTTACAGGAAGAGAGCAAAGGCCCGAGTCAAAAATTATCCTTGCGACTAGGAAAATGTAGGCAACTAGGAGAAAAAAGGCACAAGATCCTGAAAACCCAAGCCTCTCAACTTCCCTCCCTCTCCCCCTTATTTGAAAAACACTACTAATTATTTTATGAGGCAGTGGGGTGGAAACAGGGATAAGTTTGTACATGCCAGCAAGTATTAATGGCACTGAATGAGTGTCAAAAAATGTAGTGGGATGGTTTGCAAGGAGGGAACATAAACGTGTGCACATGGAAACTGCAGGTGGGCATGGATACTTGAAAATATGCAAGAGGGATCAATTAGGATTCATACATGCAAGCTGCACTTGTCCACATGTATTTGAGTGTGCAGTAATGTAATGGCAGCCAGCATAGAAACAGCTATTTTTCTTTTAGCTATTCTTACAAAATTATTTCAAACTGGAATTCAAACTTGTACACTATAGAAAGAAAAATTAAAAATGTTACGCAGTGTTCCTTAGCACAGATGTTACTCTTCATATATGACTTTTCTCCTCAGAATTTTGAAAATGTTCCCTTAACAGGATCTCATGTAAATAACAATAATAATAATAATAACAATAACAATAACAATAATAATATTTCATAGAGCTTCTTTGGCAGCAGTAAAACTATCCTTTCATTCCTAAAAAGAAAAAAGCACAACCCCTCCACCCCCCCAAATCCTTTAACCTGCCAGTCATAGGTATGTTAAGTTTCTATAAGAACTGGGGAGAACGTTGAGCCCTTGTGGGACACTCAGAACACTTGTTCTCCCCCCACCCCCCAATTTTCCATTAATTAGAAGTGACATATTAACGTAAATAACCCTGAGACATAAGTACTGTAATATAAATAGCTCTAAGCATCTGCATTAAATAATTTAATTTTTTCAGAAAAGAAAACTAAATATGACTGGTCCCACTTGAATATATACTGCATATGAATCATTTACCTTAATTTCCTCAAAACAGGTTATTAAAAGAAGTACTGGGCAAAAGTTTTTGCTAAGTAGCAGGTTTCCCCTCCAGTAATATCATGCTTTTGGTCATCCCAAATACATCCCAAACAGTATGTTCCAAATAATTTCCAAATTTTTATTTAATGACTGATTAATCAAGACTGCCATATCACAGCATAAATACCTTGAGCCCCCTTACCCCGGCTGTGGGAGATCCACATTCAATTCTTTATTCTGTAAAAAGGAATATGAAACCATGTTTACGGTTAAAATTATTCCAGGTTGCAAAAAACAGAATCAGAGCAGTTGAGGTTGGAAGGCACCTCTCAAGACTGTCTAAGACCACCCCCCTGCTCAAGCAGGGTCAGCTACAGGTGGTTGGTTACCTAGGACCATGTCGAATTGAAGTTTAAATGTCTCCAAAGGGTGGAGGCTGCACAACCTCTCTGGCCAACATGTTCTAGTGTTCATCCACCCTCTCAGTAGAAAATTGATGGATGGAATGGAATTTCAAGTGTTTCAGTTTGTGCCCGTTGCTTCTCGGCCTGTCACTGGGCACCTCTAAAAGAGCCCAGCTCCATCCTCTTTGCACCCTCCCTTCAGGTATTTATCTACATTGACAAGATCCCCCTGATCCTCCTCTTCTCCAGGCTGAACAGTCCCAACTCTCTCAGCCTTTCCTCACAGGAGAGGTACTCCAGACCCTTCATCTTAATGGTCCTTCACTGGACTAGCTCCAGTAAGACAGAAATAATGAAACACTTTTTGAGGCAGGGACCTGTATCCAGCTGTCCTCAAAATTAAAAAGAACATCCTCATTTCTAGACTAGCTTGAACCAGGGTCTTCTCACTCCCTGACACTGTAGCTGTTCCACTTGAAAACCACCAAGAAGCAGAAGAGCATCTCTCTTCCAGTGTCCAGACATCCACTTGGGAATGTCTTCTCTGCTGTTTAATGTCAAAGAATTACTCTGGTGTAGAGAGGAACACATTTTCCTATAGTTCAGTCCTCACATCATTCTCCCGTATCGGTTCCCATACTCAGTTCTGGGACTCCAGTCTTTCTCTCCTATCATCTGAGATCTTATTTCCGTAACTTTGTTCATAAGTTAAAAACATCAAGTCGACAAGCAGATGCTCTAAGATTTAAGCAAGTTCCAAGAAAAAGAATCCGGCATTTGGCTATGGATTTAGGCGTAACAGAAATGCATTTTCTTGAGGAATATGCAAAGCAAGGATTCTTGTGATGTAGTTCAGCGTAGGGGCACTACCAAAAAGGCAGGAAAGAAGCAGGTAAGAGGATCTAACAAGCTTTCTTGGGAGAGTTGTCTGAACTCTCCCAAGTTCTGAAAAGAGCCACTGAAGTAGTGAGGAACAGCCAAGTATAAGGAGCAAGATGCATTCAAGACCTTTATTGCAGGGTTTTCTATAGTTCTAACACTGATAACAAATGCAGTGCTAGATGGGGTCTGAACAGCTTGCTGAGCTTGGCAAGAATGAAAATGGATAAATGAGGACTTAAAAAAAAAAAATAGCTACATAGCAGAGGTTTATTAGATGGATACTACAGAGGAAGCCAGCGGGTTTGGGCCTGTCTCATGCAGAGGGAATGACAAATTGATTGGTTCTAAGCCATACAAGAGTAAGAATACCATCAAGTGGGCAAAGAAACCCATAGCAGCTCTGCATGCTAAAACAAGCAAGTTCCAAGGGAAGTGTCAGCAGAAGAACGTGTATCACTCTTAATGAAAACAGCCAATTACAATTTCAAACCATCCGTCAAAACAGAAACATGGAACAACAATAAAAACAGAACAAGGATGACACGAGAAGACCATACTAGCAGCTAAGAGACTTCTAGAGGGAAGGTGTCAATTTTCATAAGGCCCTATTTTCTGGAGCTTAGCTCTAATACCTGATTGAAACCTCCCCCACACTGTGAAACTCGTAACACAAGGTCTTTGTCTAAATAGAAATTTTTATTTAGCAATTTTGACAGCAGTCTGCTCATACATTTTAGCAGTTTAAGAATCTAAAATAAAATGCTAAATTGTTTCTGTTACCCTTCACTTGCTACACTAATAAACTTAAAAAGGAATGTTTTGAAAATGAATGTGGAAGAACATGCAATCATTTCTACCTCACTTGTGAAACAGACTGAAGGAAAAACATACATCAAGCTTTAAAATCTAACAACAAACAAAAAATGAATGAAATCTGCTAAAAGTCTACTCAGATTGGAGCTAGAATAAACTGCAGAAGCATTCAAAGGAACTTTAAACTTCTCTAATAACATCATTGAGATTTCTGAACTGGAATGAGGTAACAGTCAAACTATGTAACAAAAAAATTGCTTTTTTTAAGCTTGTATTTTCCTATATCCTGCTTCACACTCCTTTCAAACTTTCTTCAATAATAAGATATATGCCATTTTAAGTGGGCTCATGACATGATGCAGCTTCAGTTTCCTCCAAGTCTGAGAACTCTCTTGATCCTCTACTGGTCTTCTCCAGAAATTACTTTACCTATTATCCAGGGATCTTTTTCAGTTGTTTGATTGCAGCCATAAGTTAGCACGGTGAGTCCATTAAATTGGTATCAATAAAAACTGCAGGGAATTGATACTTCAGGGGAACTACTGACTGGAAATGGATGTTGAGAACAGAATTGGCCCAGCAGAGAGTCTCTCAAAATGACAACTGATTGAAGGAAAGCAAACAATAAAGCAGTAAGCAGAAACAGATACTAATCTAGTCTAAAATCACCTCAAGCCTCATTATTCATTCATTTTGATTAGCAGTTGTTTGCATTTCATATGCTACACTCCAGTCTCATGACAGGCCATAATCACTTTCCCTAGTTATTTTCACATAGCTCTTCTGTTAAAGCCTTTTGACTCGAGTCAGAAATCAATACTGGGGCACAACCTAGATTTTCAACAGGTTTCAGACAAACAAGTGAGCATTACCAAGTATCAAATATATAACTTCACTGAGCTGACAAAACATTAATCACGCAGTGAGGTTCCCCAAACAAAACTGATATGCCAATAATTCAGTGCATATCTCCACTACCTTCTACAATGCTATCTACACTGCCCTAAATCACTACTAAACACACCTATTTACTCAGTGGGTAGAATCTGCTTTCCATTTTTATCTAGTTAGGGTTTTTTAATGCATGAGCCCATTGCCAATCAAGAAAACGGGTAGTAACAATGACAGAAGGAAGGGAAGTTTCATTGTATTATGCTTTCCCACAATACCCGTTTATTCTTTTGTGTAGGCAGCATATGAAGTTAGTCTACATCATCCCAGGCCCTCCCATGTTTATCTAATCCATGCCTTTCCATTAAGGCAAAAGAAGAGTCACTTCCTTTAAAAAATGAATCCTAACTGCAACAAAAAAGGAAAAACTGGTAAAAAACAGAAAAGAACTGTTTGTAAAATATTTATAAAATGTGATTCAGTAGGTTGGCTTTTTGCCATGTCTTCCCCACATGAAGAGTTAAAGTGATATAGGATAAAATGTTCGTAACAGAGCTGAGCTAAATTAAAGTGGTTTATTATGTAGGAAATACCAATAATTAGGAATTAAACAGCTGATTCAAATGTCAATATATTTCACTTTTTAAACCACATTCGAACATTAACATATCTCTCTGCTAGAGAGTAGTTCTAGTCCCACAGCCTCAACTTATTTAGTGAGCCAGCCTGTCTACAAAGGGGAACTTCTCATGGGAGTACCATCCACAGAAGACGGCAGGGGCCAGAATGAAAAGATTCTAGTTTGAATTTAGAATCTAGTTTGATTCTAGAATGAAAAGAAAACCAGTCCCCTGTCCATATTGTCACAGGTTCAAAAATTAGGAGCTAGACTATCTTAACTTATGATAACAAAGGATAGAGTGGACTGCCTCTTACGGAAACCCAGCCTGCACCTGTATCTACCTTGCAAACTACACTTTACTGGGAGTTTGTACTCCCAGTGCCACATGGCACTGCAGGACCCCAACCCTATCTGAGAGCCTCTGGGCACTGCTGCAGAACAAATAACAACAACAAAGGGCAGGCAGTGAAATGCAGCATAATTGTTGAGGAATCTCTGTGGTATGCATTTCCATACTTTTAATATTTTGCTGTTTAAAAGTGACTACCTGATGCTGAATTTCCAACATTCCTACAATTTAAGCTTTTCAAGAAAACCCGCTGTATTCATCAGGTTTTTCCTCCAGAGGTAGTACTGTGCAGATCTGAAGACCAAAAAAAAATCCCAAACAATAATTCTGATTCACTAAGGCAGTAATCTGGGACAAAAATGCAGGGGGGGAAAAAAAAAAAAAAAGTGTTCTTGATTGCATTCTTTCATTCCTATGAGTGCAAAATCAGAAGGGTAGAGTTTACTGTTTCAATAGTAAATGTTCCATTTAAATATTTAAAAAAATCCTAGTAGTTAAACTAATATTGAAAATACACTAAAAACTGGATCCCCTATTGCCTGTTTCACAAAGAAGCTTACATTTTAGCAGTATAAGCACTGCCAACATTAAGTTCTGAAAGTTTTTAATTACAACCCGCATTTCAAGCACATTTCACAGTTCATGTATTACTAGAGGAGCTTTTGCCAAGTGAGTTACGAAATTGCTGTGCTGAACAGAATGCGTACATACCAATTTTCAGTTCATTATTTCAATATTGCATATTACAATAATGTAAAGTACACTACAAGCTAATTAAAGTAATAAATTAGTTCTTTCACTCTAACATCTGAATAGTAATAATGTATTTACCATGTACTTAATGCTACAGATACATCTCTTTTAATGACAAAACAATTTTTGAGATACTTTCCTTGGGAATTCCCATTAAATTAGCACATGGCAACACAGCACCATGTAAGGTTTTCTCTTTAAGCAACACTGGCTTACATTATAAACAGATCTTGAAGCTGCCTAGGGTGACACAAGACAGTTGGCATCAAGCTCCTTCTAGCAGCTAAGCCGCATAGCTACGTAAATAGGAACACAGGACAACTGACTGGCATAGAGAAGGTCTGCACGGTAAAGATCACACGAGGAGTAAAACTAGCCTTTGAAAACTGAGGCAAAAATACACTACAAACCAAAAGGACATAAAATGACCGGAAGGAAGAGTGTCACAAAATGACTACACAGAGCTCCAGATCAGTATTCTCGCAGGCTACACTGTGCTACACGGATATAATAAGCTGCTAGAATTCTAATTCTAAGCACAAATTCCCAGTAATCATATGATAAAGTCAGTACAGTTTGTCATAACTAAAGGCATAAAAAGAAAATCCTCTGATATCCCCACCCCGATTCTCTCTAGCTCACTCTTTCAACCTCATAAAATGACCCAATCCCAATACACTTTCAGAATCTCCCAGAGCTTTATTAATCTCTGAAACATTTCTGCACACCTTACTTTTATTATGGTTTGCAGTTCTTCTTCCTTCTTCAAACTGTTGACAACTGATTCTAAGAATGCCTGGGAAAAAAACATTTTAGAGGGTCTCTTCAAGAAAAATAACTTCACAAAAGAAGTACCACAAAATTTGAATGAGTAAGGTGAGGAAGTATGCAACAGAATACTATACCAGCACTGGTGAAAGAACCAGCATTTTCATGGTGGTATCACCATGCGACTGAAAGCAATAGCAGCTGCAGCAATCAGGGTTGCACAGTCAGAAATCTTGAAGTGTGATTACAAGATGACTAGAGTTTCAGATAGTATTTAAAGGAATTCAATATAAAAAAAATCCTAAGCATAAAACAAGGAATCACAGAATGCATCCAGATACGTTTGTCCCACAGTTCTCCCTGGTGGTTCTGCAGAGTGGGTAGGAAATCCTAACAAGTAACAGCCATGAAGTGTTATTTCATGTTTCACAGTTGGGACAGCACAGACTACCTGAGGTTAGTGTTATATTGCATGTCATCTGTGCCAAAAATTGGTATAGAGTAGCAATAAAATTCCTATTGTGTGGCAAAGCTCCATGTTAGGCTACTGAAGGTACCCTTGAAAACTGAGAACAAGTTCAGCAGCTTTTCTTGTCCAGATAGAGCCCAAGTAGTCATTCAGAACCATGAAATAAGCTCTGGAAAGGATGAGCACCAAATTACATGGGAAGCCGCATCTGCTCCCTTTCCATGGGATTATTCAGGCTAGAGTCCTCTAGGTCATCTAAGGCTTTCCTACAGCTACTTACACTGTGCTCATATGAAGCTCAAAAGAAAGAGGAAGCTTGGAATCAACAGAGTCCAAAAGCATAGCAAGAAATGTCCACAGTTCAGATAACCAGACTGATCTACTTCTGTTGCTAGGACTAGCTCCTCTCCTTTCTTATCCTGCTTCCCAACTTCACTGCATCATCATCATCTTCTCTGCCCAGCTTTTCTGCCCTGTTTCTTGCTGAATATGCAATTGAGTTATCCCATTTATGGTATGTCAGAGATACCTCTTCATTTTTCCAGATAGAAGCCACAAGGCGCAGAGGGGGAAAAAGTGCCTCTTAACTGCAAGTTTGGATTCAAACTACATCAACCATAACATTTTTCCTTCACATTTTTAAGATAAGGACTGCAGCCTCAGAACACGTTGGTGACCTAAGGAATTCTGTTTACAGAGAAAAGGCTGCTTTAGAACTATGCATTTCTAGTGTGTCCTGGAAAACAAAATTAAGCAAAACAGATGTAAAAGGTGATTAAGTGATAAAAAGTTATGGGATAAAGGAATTACAAGATTGCAACATCAGGTCTTCAGTAAGGATATTCTTCTCAGTTCAGTTCCTAATGGACACATCACCCAATCAATGAAGATGATTTAATAAATTTGGCAAGCTTCTTATTTCCCCACACAAGAGAAGGTCATTACTTTTTATCTACTATAGAACTGGCCAAAGAGCACAGTCAAACCGAGATCACTAGAAGATTAACTTGGAAAACTCATTAAAAGGTGACTTTCATTACCAGCAGTATAGCCTCTTCACTTGCATTATAGCTTAGTCGTTAATACTTCAGATAAAAGTAGTGCATGCTGATCTATGTCTCTTGCCTGAGCAACTCCCTTCCATTCTAAGGTGGAAAAAAATGAAAGATTTTTAAGAAAAGGGGGAAGGAAATGTAGAGGAAAATAAAAAATTAAAGACCTAGTCTCCCATAGAAGAACAAGGATTCACCCAGATAATTTCTATTAAGGTTAATAGAAGTTAAGCACATAAATTCCACTTGGGTTAATGGGATAATAAATTCCTTAGACTTAAATATTTTATAAATGGAACAGGACAATAGAAATCTGTGTTACAAAACTAAACCAATATGTTAAGTCACTAATTATACAGAAATGTCTATTCAGTGACTATTAGAAAGTAGTGCATTTCATTTAAAAAAAAAAAAAAGTCTTTTCAAATTTACTTGCAATCACCTACAATTTCTCATTACAAACCCCATTTTGACTACTCAAACTTTTAAGACTTTCTGCTAGGGACTAGGAAGAAGGAAATTAATGCATGTTGTAAAACATTTGCATCTCCAGGACAGAATTGCTACAGCTTTTCCCAGACAAACATGTGAGCCTCCTCAGTATTTGCACAGCAACCCTGATGCTCACAGGAAGCAATGGCTGGATACGCTCTTTATAAATGGTTTGGGCATGCAGGAAACCGATGAAATTTAGGAAACACTGGACCTACCGGTAACATATGCCAATGTGCAGTAGTTTCAACAGCTCCCAGACATGCAGAACTCACAGCACAGGTACTGGAGAGTAGATTAATGCTTGCACAGTAGGCATCTCATGGATTTCTAGATTTCCAGTTAATGACTTGTTTGCCAAGACTTTGGAAGTCAGGCAAATTTTGCCCCAACAAAGCTGACATCTCCAAGGAAGTTAGGATGTATAGTAGACCTGCTACTAATGGGAAATTGTATCAACTGAAAATAAAACAAAAAAACTCAACTCGCACTAATCAAACCCACCACACATTGAAATATAAAATATTGTTATTCTTGGAAATAAAATAAGAACAGAAAGTGTATGCATATATTCCTAAATGGAAAGATAATGAGATGGGTGCCTCAGGGCGTGAATATTAGAGCTTATAAAAGGGAAAAAATTAAAATGCATATTAAGAACAGTTCCCTGGAATCTAAAATACTAAGGGGCAGGGGCGAGTTTGTCAAAACAATGTGAAAAAGCCATCATTTTTTAAATTTAGAAAATCCTTTTTTATAAGCATCATACATTTTGTTTTCCTTTTCTTGTTTGTCAGTAACCTTATGAACTGACATGAATGTTTAAAATAGCAAATGTGTCAATTATTAGTTTACTGTGGAAGGAAGTTGAGATTTACAAGGGGGCCTCCATATTAAATATCACGATCAAGTGGAAATATCACCAAGAATCATTGCTGTTTACATGTTTTGGTTCATATGCTGGTGATAGCAGCCCAGAGAGCTGCGGTGATGAGTTACTGTCTCCTGCCAGCAGGTTAAGCACCATGCTGCTCAGGCATCCTCCTGTCTGTGCTTTGCGATACCATGCTTAAAATTCTGCTGGCCGTTAGCTTCACAACAAACACCAAGCATTCAAAATCCACGCTAACACCTAATCCTAAATACAAAAACCCAACACACCCCCTGTGACAGAGGTTACAGGGCAGCAAACACTCTGAAACAGCAGGTCACTCAGCAGTCCAGCAGTAGGAATCATGCTCACTTTCTGTGGGCACAAGACTTAGCTCTACTGTCATGGTGAAGAACTCATCTGTATTACTTTTACAGAGAGTGGAGCACCTCCTGAGACCACACAGTTAATACATGAAGTTACTTATGACATCAACAGTTATTGACATCAACAGTACATCAACAACATAAACTATTGTGATATTAACAGATGGTGGTCTGAAGTCTCCAGTAAATTTCAACTCTAAAAACCTGTTCCTTCTTTTCTAGACTGGGGATTCTTCAACCCTGAAGACTTCTGACAGCACCTGGAATCACGTCCAGACTCCACGGGGTCTTGAATGACAAAACAGCAAACAGTAGAAGCTAACAGTGTTCTGCGTCTTACCGACTTACACAAGACCTATGAGAAGTCCAGTATTAGAGCATTTGGCAATGGGATAATTAAGAAATAATACACTTGCAAGCTTGCCTGTTAATCTGAGAAGATAATCTTGTTCTGGCTGTGATTAGAAAAACAATTAAATTTCACATCCCTAGTAGATTTTTGACTGATACTCTTGAGCAGCTTGTGCTCCACAGGCTACCTCTAAGAGGTCTGCAAGAAATAATAGAGAAAAGCAAGGCTACTGGCATTAGGATTAATTTTGTTACATAAAAAAACCAAACCATATCCACCTCTAGAAAACTTATAATTTGAAAATCAGAAAGTGGTTAAAAATAACTTTTTTGATCATTAACAGAACTGTAGACATTTTCTTCAGCTGTAGAAGTGTTTAAATCTGAAAAAAGGGATGCGAGAGAAAAGCATTTGAGCATAATCCTCAGTCATAACTTGAAGAGTGAAACAATACATTGCTTTTAGTTAGGAAACTTAGTGACAAGGGCTAGGATTGGTACCTGTAAAACTTGTGATCCAATATAGGACTGGTTTTAGTTCCCTGGAGCTGAAAGCACATCCCAACATCTTTGCTCAAGACAGTGCGTGAACAATTTATTTTTCACAGCTTGTCCTTGTATTTCCTCTCTCTTCTCAGTCAGCATTATTCAGAACATCCTTCTGTTCTTGACAACGGGAGTGTCAACATTTTATTAACGTGTTTAAATATTATGTAGGCTTAAATATTCACACATGCATAACCTTAAGTAAGCCACATTTCTATTTACACCTACTTAGCTAAATTTGCTGTGCTTTTATATACAGTACTATCTCTTCTAGTTCCTTCTGCAGTCGTATGGAAAGCTCCTTTGATCCTTTACTACTTTTCCAAAATTTTAATGCAAATTATTTTGCTTGCCTGTGGTGCCACTTTCCTAGCTGAAGGAAGATAATTCTCCTAAGAAAAGAAGGTTAGCATGAGCTGTCTGCTTGTCCAGCTATCCATCCTCAAGTAGTTTTGGGGATCACTGGACAATTTCAACTAAATTTGACACGTAAGTGTATGTCTCAAACATACTTAAGATCCTACAAGCTTTGATAAACCTAGCAGCCAGATAAATGAGCAAGATGAGTCTCAGGCTGAGGCACTATGTGCTCCTCTGATTAGTTGAAGTTTTGGGGCACAATGGGTTGTCTAAATGGATCTCAGAGCTGACAAGTCAGTCCATGGTCTCCTCCCATGCAGGGTACCCCTGCAGCCCCCTGTTACCAAAACCCTGCAATTTATGCCCACTACATAAGATTAAGCACGCAGTTGTGATGGCGTCCTCAGAAGAATAAAAAGAAACACATATAATGGAGTTACCACGGTTTAACAAACTGCCCCTTGTCAACTTCACTGGAGCGTGGCTCTGTGAGTGCTCCTAGTCCTCCCCAACTCTGGTATGGTCAAATAACGAAGAAACCATTTTCACATTTGTATGTTGTCTCATATAGCATAAATTGTAATTATAATGCCAGAGCAAACCACGAAGGCAGTTTAAACTAATACACTTTCCACGCAATTGGCATAGTGCAGGGGGTCCGCTGCAGGCTCAGCTGGTAACTCAATAGTTATGTTCAGCTGATCACTTGCCATCACCTGTGCATTGCCTCACACCAGCCATCAAACTTACCATGGGTTGCGTGCAGCTAACAACATAACGAAATCACTTGAAGTAGAAAGAATGTGTGGTTATAAATTACACTACAAACACAATTTATGAAACAGGCAATAGCTAAAGTCTGAACTTCTATTTCTCTCAGATTAGTATTTACTAATTGGTACAACTTTTTCTTAATTAGCAAAAAAGACAACTATTTTTTCATTTGTAGCTTAAAACATGGAGAATGTCTGCTTTTTACACACTTCATAAATTGGTTTATCAACTACTTCTGTTGTGTGTGTACTGAAAAAGAGTGAAGTTATAAGAACATTTCCACCTTTTTATTGTGGCCTTACAGTTGCATCACCGTAACAAAGAGCTGTGAACAGCACCAGAAGGTAAGAAAAAACATTCAGGATGGTAACCCCTTAAATCTGCCATGTGCCCAGACAAAATACTAGGCAATACTTTGTGAGAAGATTTCAACAGAGAGGTTGATAGATTCCGAAATGACAATGTCATGTGACAGAACACACGTGGTACAGGAAAACAGCAGGGAAAAAAGGAGGGGTGAAAGGAAAAGCAGGGAAAAGTTGCAGAGACAATCTCTGCGTGTGCTTCAAGCTTACTGCGTATGAGCTCTATCCGACCCAAAAGCCATGTAATTCATCAATGCTGTGCTGACCTCAAACTAATAAATCCAGGTTTATTAGCTCTGGATTAAAAACATACTACTAAGTCAGAGTTGGCTCATCTTTGGTGAATTTTAAAATCTTTTTTTCTCACATCCACTTTGGAGAAATACTATAGCATCCTACAACTCTTAAGTTCACCACATACTTCCTGAATGGATATCTGCATTTAAAATTTAGGTTATTAAAACTTCCTTGTATTTCTCATATCCAATGAATGAACAGGTCACCTCAGTGGTGAATAGACAATGCTTCTGAAAAAGAAAACCCCTCTTTTAAATATCCTACTATTTAAATATTTGTTTTTTAAAGACTTTCCTGCAAAGTGATCATATTATAGGCAAAGTACTAGATTTGATACCTACCCAGACTTTTTTTTTTTTTTTTTTTTCATTTGATTGTGATATTTTCATGTTGATCTCCTATGGCAGTCAAATCATTCAAATCAGTGAATGGCTATATGCTGAATAGGGAGATACAACTTTTTTCCCCTGAGTTTACTGGCACATCCTTTCTTCTCATTATACAGGAAGGGAGAAAGAAGGCAACCTGTGACATGCTTTATATGATTTGCAATATCCCAGTTAATTCCACCTAACTCTTTTCCTTTTGAAATTAATTTATCTTAGTTTCTGCCAGGATAAGGAATGTAAGGGTTGCTCTCCAAAAATTAACACCGTGTTGCAAGAGATGTTAGCACTAGAGTGGGGATTAATCCTGGAACAGTAAGAGAGAAAGAGAAAAGATTCAAAGGCAGGCAGGCACATAGCTTTATGCTAAGGAAAAGCCCTCCCTATGTATCATACACAGGAGATTCAACTGTCATTTTGTCTACTGTTGTATGTCTTCCCTTGAGTGTCCTTTTAAAATTGTTTTATATGAAGATGGAACATACTGGATTATAAGTATTTTAAGATAAATTCAATAGAAAAATAATATTTTGAATGCATGCAGATACCTTAAGTGAATTTCTAAATGTATTGCAGCAAGTACTTCAATCCTTCAAACACCAACTGTGAAGCAGTGTCCTACTAAACTGCGTAGACATGGCACTTCAGGACATGGTTTAGTGGGCATGGTGGTGTTGGGTTGATAGTTGGACTCGATCATAAAGGTCTTTTCTAACCTAAACGATTCTATGATTCTATAAACCTCTTGAAAGATCGCTCTCTCGCTTCATTACTTAACTACCTTGTGAAGAAGAATTTGCTTCTCCACATTGTTTAGAAAGAGGAATTTTACAAAGAAAGAAATTTTTTACAGAACATCTGCTACAGAACCCTAAAAGTGGTTAAACCCACACAGTATAAAGCATACCAAATAAAAGTGATTCTTGATCACTCATTGAAAGTGTAACCTCCCCATGGTTTTGTTTTGTTTTCCCACAGCAAACAGGGGTGTTAAAGATACGTACCAGAAACATTTCTTCTTTAATAATGTACAGTATATCCTCACCAGTATTATCTATTTCACACTTTATTTCATTCAGGTGACTACCATATGGCCTGTGGGATTTACTTCACCTGAGCTTCTTGAGTTGTTTCAAAACTCCTCCTTAGAACCTCTGATTCCTGTTAAGGGGACACACTGATCTTCTGTGAGATGGAACATGGAATAAGGATTTGAAAGTCCTTTCCCCAAGTAAAAACTGCTATAAACATTAATTTAACTTCCCTGCTGCTTTACTTTTTAATTGTTATCGCCTCTTGTCAGTCACAAGGCCTAGAGTCTCACTGATGGCATAGTTGCTTCTAGTGCATTTAAAACAGCTTTAAATAATGTATTCATTAGTCTTTCTGCTATGCCTTTGGTTTGTTGTTGACAGATGAACAGAACTGTATGAAAGTTAGGTGATATCATGTGGTTATTGCAGCAATAAAAAAATTCATAGCCTGTCACATATGAACATTTTCTTTCTCTTATGCGTTGCTCAATCTGTACCACAATTAGGAACAAACAGATTTTCAGACACAGAGAAAGAAAAACCTCTTTTGAAAAACCCCACAAACTCAAAGCAGCACAGAAATTTACAGAAAGATATCCCTTTTAAACCAAATAAGTAAAATAGGCTAAATGGTTTACTGACTGGAAGTTAGATGAAAGGTGTCATATTCAGAGTCTAGCCTTCTTCCACTCTATCATCAACAGCTACTTAAACAATCCATTTTGATTTTAATGTATTTCTGCATATTCTGTCTGCAAAAATGATCTAACAATCCTTTGCATTTTAGAACTGCTTACATATCTTACTCTGTGTGTGTGTGTGTGATAACTTCATTTTACAGCTGATGTAAATAGGCATATAAATGCTATGACTTTCTCTGAAGCCTGCTCATGTAATGAAGGAAATCTGTATCTCTCATTCAGAATACAAACTCTTCACAAGCATATCTGAAGTTTACTATACAGCTAAATCATAATAGCAACTACATTTTCCCCCGGTAAAGTGATACGAGTAAGATATCCTTATGCAAAACTTCCTGAAATGCAAAAAAATTAAGTCAATTAATGGCCAAAAAGAAAAAGTGGGAGAACAGCCCTATCCCTGATTTCCAGCTCTACACTCATTCCCTTAGAGACAGATTCACTTTTTACCCCATCTTATGGATCCTCGTCAGGATGGGGTTTTATCACTGTAAAATAATTCACTAGACTGAGATTTACTTTTTACCTGATAGCTGCCAACAGCCGCTTTCCACAGTATGACATTCTGTAGTTGCACACTTCAGAAATGTGGAAATACAAGTCTGTAAAATGAACTAAAACTGGGTAAAGTATGAGTTTTCAAATGCATATACCCATCAAATCCAAACAAAAACCATGGATACATTCAGAATAATTTCTTTGAAAAACAGCTAGTTCCTTGCCCAATTTCAACTTCTGTCCTCTAGCCCTTTCAGCTGCAGAGCTGATCAAAACAAGGTCATGATGATATCCTTCTTTAATGAAAGGAATGTACCTTTTTCATTCCTCTTTTCTGGGAAACAGGTGAATTGTTTTTGTTCAAATGTTCAACATTTTAACAAAGCCACCTTTGAAAGCAACCCTTAAAAAGTATAGGCCTAATAGGTTTAAGTTTCAAACAGTTCCAGGTTACTGGGAAGAGGAAGTCAGAATCCAAAAAACTTTCAGACAATGTTCAATGCATCAGTGAGAATCTTAAGCGACATGGAGACAACATAAGTACTCCAACACTTGCTTCTTACTTTTTGTGGGGAAGAAAAAGAAAAAAGAGAATAAAGACTGACTCATAAATTCACAGTTCTGGAATAAATGGCCTTTCCACCTCTAACTGTGCAGATACGAGAGACACAGCAATTCCAGAAAGGGAGGCCTAGGTAAAAAAACAAAAACCACCAACGCCCCCAAACTCCAGAGAACCGCTTCTTACTCCACTTGGCTCCAGGGAAGCCTGCTAGAGGAGTTAAAATGGGGTACTCCCCACTCAGTCAAGCCCAGACAGTTTCTAACCCTAAAGTGTTCAAATTCAAACCCTCCTATGACAGACAGCTCCAGGAACAAGAGACAGAAGGTTTTTTGTATTATTACTATAGTGAAAAACTAGCATCAACATCAAAAATCTTAATCACAGTACAGGTTTTACTGTGGTTTTCTATTTGTAGAAAACCAAAATCAAGTGTTTAGTATTTGCTGAAAAGTAAGGGTTCAACAGAGATAATGTTGGTAAAAGCAAGAATAATACATTGTGTATGCTTTCAGATGTTAATTTCTGTACAAGTGGAAAATCACAGAAAGCAGTTTAAACAAATCTTAACATGCCTTTCATGCCCAGAAATGTGGTTCCCCTTATAAATGCCTTAGGCATCAACATCATAACACTTTTCTCTTGTGCCCAGGCTCCTCCCATTCTATTATTTTCTCTTACAACAAAAAACCCAGGTATTTTTATCTTTTTTTACCTCTTAACACAGTAAATCACCTTTCAGAATATTGTTAGACCTCCATAACAAGGGCAAACAAGTTATGGGATCCATTTTTTTCAGATCTTAGAAAGTATTCTTAAAAATAAACAGAAGGGAAGACAGATATTCATTATTTCTCTGACAACAGACTAGCATTAATCTAAAAAACTGGTGGTAGTGATGATGAATGGAACATTTCGCTTCCACTTCCGAGGGTTCTAGTGTTAAAAGCCGTTATGAACTAAGCCTCAGACAGTATAGATATCAATCCCACTTTGCTGAGGAAGAAACAGAAACACACAAATATTTTGTGATTTGTCAGTATTAGAAAGGAACCCAAGGAATATGATGCCAGACCTTTACTCCTGTAGCTTGCTTACAGTCTCTCATATTGTAAACTGCAGAACAAATCTTGTTCTTCCGATACCGAAATACAGTTAAAACTCTTCGATTGTGCTCAAAATCCATAAAAATAAATGTGATCACAGCTTATACAGAGATTATACCCACAGTATGAAACTCATAGTAAGGCCTAAAGTGTGCTAGGTCATCAAATTCTTAATCAAAAGAAGACAAACCAATTTCAAAAGCTGGCTGAAACACTAACAAAGGTCCTTATTGGTAATGAAACACAGCATCTTCAAAACCATTTGCAAGTCAAGCTTCACAAACATACTGATCTCTGGCAACAGATTATAGTTTGCTTTTTTCCCCTAACTGCCCGAAACAATTCAATCAGGCCAGTTAAAAACAGGATTATGACAACTAGCTTCAGTTAGTTTTTCTTCACTTCAACACTGTAACTTCATTTTGAATTTCGCAGTAAAAGGCAGATTTACATGTGGTAGATTTATAACTGAACCTACCTTTGCTTTCAGATCAGCACAAATCTCCTGTTGCTTTTGTCTGGTATTAGCCAACACCACTTCTGTCTCATGAGCAGCAGAGGCTTCAGCAACAGTTGCCACTGCCTTAAGTAAAAAGGCTTTCCTAGCTTGAGCCCAATTTAATATCAAGACTCTGCGCTGATTCCTAATGAAATGGTAACGATCCCAAGCTTTCTCATGAACAACCTAAAAAAGCAAAGCATTTCAGAAAGGTTTAAAAACTATGCATTAATAAAATAATTCTAGACTTTTTTGCAAACCTGGAACATAATTAATTATTATATCACCAATATTCCTATGGAATCCACAATTGAGGGCCCAAAAGTATTCCATCAGGTGTCAGGTATGCTGCAGTCTCCCAGAGTTGGTAGGCGGTGATGCCACTCCAGCCCTTCCCTGTTTGCCTGTACCATACAGCACTGCAGTATCCTGATGTCCCACTGTTCTTTTCTGAACTATGATTTTGCAATATGAATAAATTAAATGCAATGGTTCCTTCATGCCCTATAGTACATAAAATGCAAGCAGATCCTTTCAATACATCTTCAGAGATATTGAGCACTTGTAGCAAGATGAGGCTTTTCGTAGCAAATTATGATCTATAGAGAAACAGAACACAAATTAAAGCAATTGTACAAATGCAGTACAGATGAGAATTAGCTTCACTTTTTCTTTCCTAACAGGAAGTTTGGAAATAGATTTTTAGCTTGCCAAGCAGCATACTGCCACCACCAATGTCACCACCTAACAAAAATGGCGAGTGTTTAATCTTAAATACACCTTCTTTGGCCTTATTCAGTGATGTTCCCAAAGACATTCTTCTGTCAAGACTTTGACAGAAGTAGTAACAGGTAAGGCTGCATAGACTGAGGCAGTAGAGTCTTGGACCTGTCTTATATCCCCCCCCAAATACAAGTT
This sequence comes from Harpia harpyja, assembly GCF_026419915.1. Taxonomy (NCBI): domain Eukaryota; kingdom Metazoa; phylum Chordata; class Aves; order Accipitriformes; family Accipitridae; genus Harpia; species Harpia harpyja. Next base: position 57,349,897 of record NC_068946.1, read on the forward strand.
ACAGGGATGAAGGAGATTCTAGAGATGGTTGTCTGCTTGCAAGTGTCAGGGGGACCATTCCTGATGCTAATTTCCAGGCTTTTGGCAGGGGACGGGGATGCTGACTTGTCTGGTGCCTAGCTCACAGATATTGCTGTCAGCTCATAGCTAGATGAAGACAAAGTGGTACCACTACCTCTGGAGCTTCTCTTTGGTCAAATGCACATAGGCCACCGTATCAGAAGTTCACATTGCCATTGCTGCTGCCACAAACTCAGGTGAGCCTTGCTAGCAAGCACCTAAAGCTAAGACACTCAGAAGCAAGAAATGGGATGGAGAGTTTGCACTAATAAAAACAGACCTCTCTGATGAGCTGCTCCTGGATCAAGCACTCAGTGCTTGTCCACTGATCCATTCTTCTTCAGAGGGAAGAAGGCATAGAAGGCCCTAAGTATAGTATTCTAATGTAACACAAATGTTTTAAGAATAGATTCTTAGTACTGTTTTAACATTTCTTTATTTGTCATGCTAATATACATACCAAGAGATATCAGTTCAATGCAGAATTATGATTTTTAAATTTAGAAATTTTAAATTTAAATGAACCTTCAAAGAATTAGGGAGACCCATTAATAATGGCTATGCTTAAAATATACCTACATTGTACAAAGCACGTAATTATTTAGCCCAGTTCTCACAGGTAAAAGTTCCAAACTCCACAAGAACTTTATTTTTGGTGAAATTACGTTAATTATCAGTATCACTTCACTGTCACTCCTTTGCACTAGGCACTCCTCAAACACAAGCAAGTAGATGGTCTAAAAATACATGCAGAGAGATAAAAAAAGACTCCTACTTTACTTATGACATCCTGAAGTGTTCTGGCCTTGAAATGGGTTTCTCTATTAGCTGCTATGTGCTTATTCACTATGGAGTGTAAAAGGAATCAGCAATCAATTTGAAAGGCATTATGAATATAAAAATAGCCTCTCCCTGAGAGCAGGAGATAACTTTCCACTCTTCCTGCTATATATGTGCCACAGACCAATTAAAATAACTATTCCTAGACAGTGCAACAATGCTATACAGCCTCATAAAAAATAAAAATACCAAGAGAAGCAGAATAGCATGACATAACTATAAAACTGTACAGCAAAAGCAGTGCTAACAAATTAATTTTGTGAATTTGGCTGTAAGAGTATGTGGAACTATAAAATCTCCACAGTGCTTATTTTGAAGAAATTATAGGTTTTCAAATTCGTGCATTTTGAAGACATGGACATCTCTTCTTCACTGTGCAGAATAAAATTTATAATTAAGAAATTTTAAAATAAAAAACTTTGATAAACATTATTTAATACAAATGCTCACTACGTGATTTATGTAAGAATTTATATAATTGATCTAATATTTAAAACAACACTGACCAGATCATGCCTAGATTTGTGAGGAAGGTATCTCTGCAGCACATCGAGGTACAAAGTCCTCCTCCTCTGAAGATCACTTGGATACTGATTGATCACAGTCTGAAAAACCCACTGATCTTCTTCCTTCCATTCAATGTTCCTATAGAAATGCAAAACAATCAGCCCCAGTATAACTTAACATTTGAAAAGGAGAAGTTTGGTTCTAGTTTGTTTTTAAAGGCCTAACCTCTCAGTGGGCTCACCATCCTGAACCTGTAAACTAGATGTTGGATCAGAGCTGAGAAATTTAGATTTACTTTAATAAAACAAAGCAAATCTATATTGCTTTTCTAACATGACCATTTATTGTGCCATCATTTGAGTGAATTGTTCCTTTTCTAACCTGGCTTTTTATTGGGGAATGATACCTTGTTTCTCAAATACGTTACATGAATGAATAGTCACACCACATGGAAAATACAATGTGAAAAAGGAAGAAGATGATCAGTCTCTATAACTGAGCACTAAATAAATAATCAAAAATGAACTGATAATACCCATGCGTAGCTAAATGAGGTACTAGCTTAAAAACAAACTTCTGACAGCCATAAACTCATCAGCAAGGCACAAGATTCACAATTTTTTAAAATAGGCGTGTAGTAATCAGTATGCATTCATGTATTACAGATAATTAGAGTAGCAAAAAGTAACCTAAAACTAAACCAGAGTACCACAGGTTTGGATTTAGCAGATTAGATTTTACCCTCAATCTGAACTCTTGGCCTTGAAGGGATTAACGTCAGGCTTTTATTGTCAGCATTAATGTAGGAGCAGCAACACTGAGTCAGACCAAAAGGTCTCTCTATCCCCGTGACCTGTTTTCAAAAGTGACTAAAAGCCTAGGGAAAATTAAAAGAAGGCAATCATATGACTCTGCCCCCCACCAAATTCCTCAGGCCTCCTGCTGTTTGCAGCTCTTGGACTTCCTGAGCCAGCAGTGGTGTCTTGGTATTTAATAGCACTGCATTCATTAAAATATTAGAACAACTTTATCCTTACGCAGGCAGAAACATCAGGTATTTTAAAAAGAGATTTTTTGTGAGATGCTCATATATAATTAATGTTAAACTAGATTTTATGATAGGATCTAGCATTACGTCTAAAGAGAGAATAGTGAACACAAGTATTAAAAAAATTCTATGTAATTCAGTTTTTCTTTAAAAAACATTGTACAGTAAAACCACAGTCGTTTACCATTATATAATATTATGGGATACCAAAGGAGGAAACAAGAAAATATCCCTAGACCTGTTAGTTTTAAGAAATGAAAAGCTTCACCTACAGACATATCTCAAGAATGCAAAGACACAATATCCTGTTTCAACAAACCATTTTCAAAGTAATATCCTGTCAGGCAAGGGAACCCAATCTCTGGATGACATGCATTTCACCTTTTTTCCTCTCTACTGCCACTTTCTGCTGTTGCATGCTTTGCCGTGAAGTTGGCACAAATTTGGACAGAGGTCCACTTATCTCCACCTACCTAAAGGCAGTTATTTTACAGTTTTCTTCAGGCAGACTAATGGGCTTTATTTTTACTCTTATGGTCTTAAGAAGGATTTAACCTTCACCCATCTTCCTGGAGATAGCTAGTGATCAGACGTTCTTTCCTCCTTGCTTCAATTCTTCATCCTCTGACGTTCATGAAACAAAAATGATTCTTGGCTTACTATGACATTTTCAGCACAGAATCATTATTCCAGGATTAGAATGGTGGCAACTCCATGACAACCAAATATGAGGAAACATTAAAATTATTATTCCCTATTAATGAACACCCTGTTTCTTACACTACATATGTACTTTTCCTGTATTTTGTTTTTCTTTGAATAAATGTTAAAAGTTACACTTGTCTTTTATGCAGACAGCATCACAATGAAGATGGCCAGGTAAGAAGAAATCACATCCTACCTCCTTCAATAAACTCCAATAACATTATTATAGCTATTAGTGCCACAAACACATCAAAACAAAGAGCTCTGCACTAATAACGTTGGTATTGTATACAGAGAGATTCCAGTCACGAAAGGGTTTTTTGCAGGAAAATATGAAGCACTAGCTCTTAGCTGGCCCTATATGGTAGTGCTTTTGAGTAGCTTATCTGCTTATCAATGGAGCAAAATGAAAGCAACACACCGAAAATTAACTTTAAAAAAGACTAAAGTGTGCACAGGTAGCAGTATCACATCACAGAACAAAGAGCATACACTGACACTATAGTGTCTGTTTTCGCACTCAGGAGGAATGTTCACAATCTACCTTTGTTGACAGCTCTAGAATAATTCACAAAACGTAGCCAATAAAAACCAGAATTCAACAGCAGTCTAACTTCTCACAAAAAGAACGCCAACCAGCCAACTCGCAGTTAGCGCTCCCAGGGATGGTGAGCGGGGTATATAAAGTATCACTAAGTCATACCTTATCTTGAAGCCCATTGACCTCCCTGCTTAGACAAGACTTCAAACACTTGCTGCGTGGTCATGTATTACAGTACAGCAGTGCAAGCTCATACAGAAAAGCTCCCCACCGCTTGTGCAGACAGATTTAGGACTAGGAATATGATAGTAATAATTCTAACTTGGAGACTCATTAGTAGGCTAAAATTAATAAAGTTGTGGAAGGAGACAGCTTTCTCTCTACATGCTTACATGAGATAGATATACATTATTCATACTTCCCACCTATTTTCCTTTCTCTTCTTATAAACTGTGTGAAATATCTGACAAACTATTTCTAGGACCCAGCTGTTTGCTATTAAATCCAGCCATCATGCAAAGAAATGGAGATGGCATGGAAACCAGGGGAGAGAAAAGATCTAGGTCCTGTAAAGAGTTTATTTGCAGCAACTGACAACTACCAAGCAAATGTTGGACACAACATGAAAAGTGGAAATATATTAGCAAGAGCAGAACAGCAATGAAAGTGTTTCTTTATAGGTGATTGCTTAAATTTCCCATGACAGACAATGAATATAGATGTCTGAGCTGAGTTTTTTTTCATACACTAAGTCTAAAGAAGAAATAGTGCCCTGGAAAGTGAAATGGGGCTAAGGAGTCCTTCAAAGAGGGAACAGCAGTAGTATCTTATAACCTTCAAGCTGCAGGTCTGGAACAGCAGACACAGTTCTCTGAAGACAAGAGTCCCTGAGCTTTGACACAGAGGTGGTATTGGAAAGATGTACTATTTCTGCAACATTTACTGCCTCTAAGAAAAATGTCTTGCAACTGATGCTCAGAAATTAATGTTTTAAACTCCTCCCTTTTCTCTAGAGGTAGCTTTTCTATGAAATCAGTTAATTTATTAATTTTAGAATCTCTGTGTCATAATTTGATATTCTGAGGTACAGGCTTTCTGAAGAATAATCAACAAATTAATTATTCTTTGCTATGATTTATATCTCTTTCACTGCAACTGCTCCTACTGATGCTGAACTGAGTACAAAAATATTTTTTTTCTTAAGATAACACCTAGCATTCCTGTCTTTCCAGCCCCAGTGCTTTATTTATTTGTTTATTAGAAGAACCATAAAACCCTGCTAGCCTTTACTTAGAGGCAGTACCAGCCATCCTAAGAGAGTATTTACTAGTTTATGGGTTGGATTGTGAACTACCTCGTGTAATTTCTGAAAGAAATCAGTAATCCTCTTCTGTGAGCCTGATACACCTTGGTATGGTGCTGTTTGAACATTTTATTTTAGTGACAATAATGAGAGGCAGAGTAAGACACATCTTGGTCAGGAAACATTACACCATGAACTTGAGAGCAGGGAAGACCACAGATTCTGTGGTCCGAAGGCCAGTCTGGTGATGTCCTCTTCCTCCAGCACAGAAGGGCAGATGCACCAGTTGCTGCATTAGTTTCTGCCTCCTATATCTCACATATCTCTCAAGCTTCCCTCTGACTTGTATATTCCTCTAATGGCCAGCTAACAATGAATCGCTACACTACTCAGGAACAAGATGGAGAAATTGAGGTTTGTGGAAGATACTCTGGGGAACAATCAGCGATAGCTAGAGCTCTAAGTAGTTTATTATAAGTAGGGACAAACTGACTGCCAATGCCTTGGTTTGTCAGCTGTGCTGAGATTTTGTCAGCTGTTCACAGACAAATAGCCAAAAAAAAAAAAAAAAACCCCCACCCAAAAAACAAGGCAGCATGGTCCAGCCCAGGGTATTCATAACCGTTAAATGCATGTAGAATTTCAAAATATCCTGCCTGCCTGAATTCAAGATGTCACCTCACTTAAACTTTTGTAAAATTCCAGAAAGGAAGATCTCATCTAAAATGAGTTTGAAAAGTGCCAACACATTTTACATTAATATTTAAGCTAATATCAGGCTTCTTCAGTGTCAAGATATTAACAAACTTTTACAAGGCTGAATGCATGACCCAAATTTTAAATGTAGTGCTTGCTTTTCTTGTACATATCGTTCTACTAGAAAACAGTACAATCTTTATTTTGTTTCTGAACTGAAACACAGCAATTGTCTTATATTCAACAACCCTGAGGCAGCTGCTTCCTTTGAAACAGATTTACCCAGCATTAATCCTTGGCTTTACACATTCTAAAGAATATAAACAACTCAGAAGGGAAGCTACCCTCTCCACCCTATAATCCCCACATATCCTTTGCAATAGCAATGTATACTTGATGCACTGCTGTCTTGTTTAATCTGCAGACACACAGACTGCAACAATACCACCAAGTGACATGTTAGCCTCCCTGACAATTAATTATGTCATTGCTGATTGTTGTACCAGAAACATCCTGGTAATAGGCCTGAAAAGAAGAACTAAATTTACTTGACTTAGTCCTAATAGCCCATTCATTTGAAAGGAAGCTGCAGAGGATACAGTGCTGAATATGCAATACTCCATTCATCCTTTGGTTATTTAAATAACTCAGACATCCTTGGAAATTGTGGCAAAAATATAATCGTGCTTAGAGAATCATCAGCTATAACACACACATCAGTTCCAAGTCCACAATTTGTGGGATAACTCAAGACTTGGGTATTTCCCAAACACAAAAACTTGTGTTTTAGCAGCAGTAAAAGAAGCGAATTCAGATTATAAAACATTATAAAGCGATATTATGTTTGAAAAAACCCCAAATTCTTCAGTTTCTAAAAGCAATAAACACTGTAATGTGCATTCTAGTAGGACTGAAAAGCACACAAAGAATATATTAGACCAGAATATTATCTTATTCTGATTTTTCTTCTTTGGAAATTCTATGCACATTTTCCAAATTTTCTGTTCCAGACAGTCTGAACAGTTAAATAATGAGATGTGTAACACCAGAAGACTAGTATTAACTTAAGGTTTTTTTACTGTACATTCAAGCATATGAAAAGAGAAGAATGACAGGAAGTAATCCTCAGATGAAGTGACTAAGTTACCTTGTTATCATATATTGTTCTACTAAGCAACTTCTCAAATTATAAAAATGAGAAAAAATGTCTTGCAGGTGAAAGTTTGGTATCTTCACGTATAGAGCAATGACAATAAACACAAAGGCTTCATTAAAGCTATATTAATCAGTAGAGTACAGTGGATACATACCAAGGTCAAAAATCTGTCACCCAATTTTTGACAGGATTATCTGTGTTCGTTGGATCAAAGTTAGCTTGATGAATTACAGAATACTTAAATCACAAGGCTGTATCTTTGCAAAATCATAAAATACTTTCATGCAAATTAGTCAATATAAATGTAAGACGTGACAGAGAGTGTTCTGTCTTTTATAAAACCCAGATCTTGGAAGTAAGCAATTCTACAAGAACAAAGTCTTGCTTTTTTTATTGAAAACACATTTTTAACCTTGTTGTGGATAAAATCATAGAAACATAAATGAACAATACATTAAAGATCTGGAGACCAGAATGCAAACAAAAAAAGACCAAGATCTAGCTTTAAATAAAATGCCTAAGATAATTGCTGATGGTTCCTGTATGACTTCATACATTCCCAGCTAACAATACCGGCATACGCTGATCCATATTGGCTAAATTGTCCTACGCAACCTACCCTTACATCCCACCAGCAGATTGCTGCCACTGCCACTACCACCAGCATTTCTTCCAGCTACATCCATTTCTTTTTTCCCCCATCTAGATATCATAACTTAATTCCTTCAAAGTACCACTGCATATGTTTTCATGCCTACAACAATTTCTTTCCCTTACAAATACGGTATTTTACCTTTAAGTCTTGATGTTAATTATCAGTGCAAAATTAGCTAGCTCAAGACCTAAATTCAAACCTGGCATATGATCAATGAAAATACCATGGTAGATTTTTCAACCATTTTCTTAAATTCTGTTGTCTGCATTGATGTGTGTCTATTATTCAGTAGCACACATGCTATGTGGATCAAGGGATTTAAATTTATGAATTTTCACCGAAATTGTTTTGATTATAAACTTTCACACAATTTTAATTAAAACCACTAGAAAGACTTTGTACATATTTAATGATTTAGTATTTGTCACAGATTTTCTCACAGAGGTAGTTAAAACTTCTTCCATAAGAGCAACTGTAAGAAAATATCAGAGACAGCAGCAAAGGAACTGCTGTAAATTTGCCACTTGCTGCTTAATAAACGCTATAAATATGGGAAAGATCAGAACAATTTTTAATAAGTATCATGTTATAATAGCTAGGACATTACAGTAATAATATACAAGTTTCATGTAACAGAAGTACAACCTACAGAATATCTGTACAATTTATACAAAAGTAGATAACATTACTTTCTATGGGATTCAACATCTTAAACCTGTTTCAGCACCCCCAAACTAATTTGGCAGAAGATGTAAGTGCTGCTCTGTAGGTGTATACAGAAAAACAGGGAGAATTAGAAACAGCACGTGATTGTTTTACCAAAGAAACTTAGGGACTTCCCTGCTCTCCCCACTTTCTTCTGCCCAGGCTTAAAACAATTCCACTGACCTTCCTATTCGCAGTCTTCTAAACACCTGACACCATTCTAAGCCAGAGGTATATCAGTAGATGGCAAAAAGTAGTCAAGGCTGGTCCAATATCTGCAACTCAATATCTCCTAGACTCAAGTTAGCCTCAGCAGAAAAGCTAAGCTTTATACTACTAATATATAGATATGTTACATTTCTAGATCACTATGAATATTTATGGTTTTTCTATAAGCTACTTCATTTACAGAAAAATCTCTCCTCCTTTCAGTTATTCTGAACCACAGCTACATATATTTTTTACATTTCTTTGTGATGAGAATTACTGCAGTGATTCAAAACTTGTGGAAAGATCAGATTTATTTATCTGCTTTACAGATAAATACATTCTAGATATCTCTCAGAAAGACTGTACTTTTCTGGCATAAATTTGGTAATGTAATGTAATTACCATACAGAAAGAATCATTTCTATTCATACAAAAGCATGTGAAGAGGACATTTGATGCACACCAGATTGTTGGTGCTTTAATCCACAAAACATTTCACTTATTATTTCAGGTGAGAGCTTTTGAAAGGACTGCCTCAGTTCTCTCAGCTGTGCAAACAGTTACCAACTATTTAACCCCAGAGAGCTGGGCAGTGCATCAACTATTCTCTACTCTGCATAAAATAGAACCAACTCTAATGGTAAAGGCAACTGCAGGATCCATAGATTACAGAATACATTATAGTTATTTATTTTATAGCCAAAAAAAGGAATCCAGAAACAGACATCATTACCTATATAAAACTTTTAACTGTTGCTCAATCTCTTGAAGCTTAGACCAGTACCCACTTGCAAGCTTTTGGTATTCATTGATAACTAAGGTCTTCAAATCAGGGTAGGGGCATTCCAAAGACAGTAGTGCTGAAGGAACTTCAAGGCAAAGTCCATTTTTCTCTTCAAAAGAATGCGCTAATGCCTGTGATGAAAAAATGCTACTCAGCAGACTACTCTGCATTATATTTTCTCTCTCAAAAAACTGCTAATTAAACTTATAAGGAAAAGCTTACTTTTTTTTTATAGTCTTCAAGCTCTCTTTCCAAAGCCAGACTTTCAAGGATAAGGAATTCCAAAATTGCCTTCTGTTGCTTCTTCACAAATCTGATCTATTTCATGAAATAAGTTACTGTTACTTCTTTATCTTGTTATAATATGAAAGCCCTTATTTAAGAAACAAAGAGCCTGATTTCCAGTTCTACACTGCTATGCTTTTATAGATTTTAGTGAAGCAGACTTACAGTATGGCAAGTACAGCAGTTACCGGTACTCTGAGAGTTATATTCTCAAAGTACTACATAAAAATAAATGAAAATGCTAAAAATATGGCGATAATAAATTGTAAAAGTAAAGTTAAAGTACCGACCTGCTGTAACATCTCAACTGGATTGATCCAGGATTTCAGACAAGATTCTTCTGAGAGGTAATGCTGCATTTCAGAGAGCCTGAACTTCAAATTCTCTTTTAGTTGCCAGATAGGAACTACAGTATTTGTTTGGTATGTATCCCGCTCCTTTGACAATTTATGGTCTATATCCAAATGAAACATAAAGCTTTCTCAAACACACAAAATATTACACAGCACTGTGCTTTCTAAATCTAAACCTGTTAAGACAGGGATTTAAAAACCCAAACAAATAATCAAGATAATTTTGACTAAAATAAATAATCAAGAAATGAATAAAAAATTCTTACCAAAGTCCCTCATATCCAAAAAAAAGTTGTGCTTATGGCTTTCTTCGTCAAGAAAAGTCTTTATTTCTGCTTCTGCTTTTTGCCTGGAAGGTATGAATATGAGTTTTACAGAAGCTTTAATTTCTTCTTCATTAAGTTTTCAAGCATGATAAGCCTCAAATACTCTAATAATTAAGTAAAAAGGGGGATTCTTTGCCTGGGAAGTTATGAAGTGCAGGACTTGGACATGAAGATGGTATGGAAGCCACCCTCCTCTGAGCAAAAAAATGCTTTCATTGATCTGCTGTATATACAATACGCAAGCTAACAGACAAGACCAATATTAATAAGTGTTAACTCAACATGCACATCTAGAGACAGATTCTGAAGGAATTAAAAAGTATCTGAAAACTTCTGATAATCCCACAAATATATGCTCTTCAGATGTTGATAGGTCAACTAAACAGCTATGAGATCATCATGGAGAGGTACATGCAGAACAACATCCACTCTATTCTCCCTTCCCTTTGTGTTCTCTTCACATCTACAGACCCCTTTCAATGTAGGTCACATACTCTCATGCCCTGCACAAAAAACCATCTTCAGTTCAGGTATTTTAATCTTTTCCTCTTAATGTCCCTTGAATCAAGCATGCCATACCAGAATCTCTTTCTACTGAAGTATTTCTTCAATAATGGCTAATTAATGTTCCTCAGCTCTTACCTGTTCTCACTCAGTCTTTTGTGCTCTTGCCACCACACTTGCCGATGCTGTTTCAGCAGCATTTGCTCTTTGTTAAATTTTGAAGCTTGCTCTGTTTTTTTAATCTGCAGGAAAAATTATAGCTTGTAAGTATTTTGAACCTGTTCAATAGCTTTATCAAATGCCTTCACATGGAAACTTCTAACTACAGAATGGTGAACCTAAAAGCTTTTTTCAAAACTGTGTTTTTCTTAAGAACAATGGGTTCAAATCTAACCGATTTTCATGAAAAAAAATTATTCCATTCAAATCACAATTAAATGAGAGGAGAAAGTGAAAAAAAATGCAGTCCATTTTCTTCTTTCCCTTTTTCTCCTTTTCTTTCCCATCCCTATTTCCCAGGAGGTGAAGGGGGAAAGATGAGCAGGAGAAAGAAAAATACACTTTCTTACAGGTGGGAAGATGAAAGAGGGAAAGTGCGTCTTGCAAGAAAAAGAATTTCAAAAATTGATTACTAAAAAGAGTGCTTTTTCAAAATCTATCCAATTAAAGAGGCTCTGAAACTGCCTGAGAACTTCACAAAAACATTGCTTCCAACTTCAGCTAAAATAGAAATACATGCTTTTGAGAGAGATGGAGTTACTGCTTAAACTAGATGAAAAGCCATCAGGGAAAGGCTGATGAAGTGGTAGCCAGATCGACTCTGGCCAACCAACAATGAAGGAAAAAGGATCAGAAGTCTGTGGCTGCTAGACTCAGATTCTCTCACCCTCCCGCCATCACGACTGTCTTCTGGCCTCTCAGTGGATACTCAGGACAAAGCAGCATTTCAGTTCAGAATTGGCTCCTTTCCTGCTCCTTCTCTTTTTGCCACCTTTCTCCATAAACACGTGACTGCCTCCCTGACCCAGCCGACTTCTAGTTGTAAAACCACTTCTGATTCCAGAGGCTCCCACAATTCACACAGCCCTCTTCCCCCCTCCCCTTTTTTCTTTCCCCCTCCCCAGACCTTCCTTCATGCAGATACATTACTCTGCTGCAGAATGGTAGCAAGACAAGAAAAAAAAAATTGGGAACTCTTGTAACTCTTGGAAACTCTTGTCCTAGTTCATAACAGGGAGAAAGGAATAAAGATCTCACTCCACATCTAGTTCAGGAAAGAAATGACATTCTGAGTCAAAAATGCTGGGTTTTCACTTGGCTCAGGTGGAAGTAATCTGCTCTGTTTAAAATGCTCTGTCAACTTCCCTGCCTGGTGAAAGCTGGACAAACCCATACATTACTCCCTCTGCGTTCACGTGCATAAAAACACAGAGAGCAAACCCCCCTACGGGCATGTTCTCTGTTCCCTCCACCAGCTGGGCAGGTGATACCAGCAGGCTTCTCAAAAAGGAAAGTTGCAGAACTTTTCTTTGCAGCAGTCATGCACAGGTAAGCAAGAATCCCCATCACTTCTCGAATCATAGCCTCTCATTCACCCATCAACAAAGCTAAAAATCTTACTTAAAATACCTAAAATTTTGAAACTAGAAACATTTACACCTCTCAAATGAATCTGAATTTAATATATCTGTTTGAATATACCTGATTTCTAGATAGTCACATAAGGAAGAACCACAACTAGAACGAGGTTAATCCATTGTGCTTTTGCAGCGAACCTGCTTTAGTGGTATTATTTGGGTAAGAAGTTGTAATAGGTGCTATGGAGAGATTATGTGACTGAGAGTGAGAAACAAGGTGTTTATAGGAAGCTGCATATGTGACTGTACTATAAAAGAGTTTGAAAACACCTGTTTTATGCTTTCAATCACTATGTTACAATGCTTTTGAACCAAAGATAACATCTCCTTATTTTCATTGGTTACTTATTTTAATGTTTAAGAAGTTACTTACAGCTTCCTCTTGATTACCATTAGGTGCTTAAAACCAGACTTCAGCAAACAGAAAACTGTATTTAAAATAATTTGAAAATACATATATCTTCAAATCAATTCTAAAACTAAAGTGAAACAAAAGTTGAAGTAGATCTGTACACAGAGTTTAATATGCTCTTGAAATTATTTTATAGCAACAGCAATAACATTTATGTATAACTGCTGCAATATTAGCTTTTTTCCGGATGCACTGTATTTTTCTTTCTTAAATAGTCAACAACTGATTTACCATTTGCTTCTTTGGTTCTACCTCAATGGAGGAGTAACCCAGCACTTAAAAATTTGGATAGCCTGAATCAGCAACAAAAAAGTAGTAGGTGGGAACACATTCTATTCTCTTTGGAGCTTTCAGCATATATATTTTACTACCTACTCAGTTGGAAAACACTTGAAAAGGTGAAATACCAAAAGAGATGACAAAAAATTAGTTTAAAGCTTGAATTAATTCAGTTGAATTTTGTACTGCCAATCTATGAAGAAATATCTGCCAGAGCTTTTGATATATTATACTTACATGCATTAAAGGAAGCAATACGATAAAGAAAGTAGGGTTTTTTTCTCTCATTCAGTGTCACTCTTCTATTTTAAATACAAAGAGAGGAGCTGCACAAGCAACCCCCCACTTTTTTTTTTTTTTTTTTTTTGCAAGGCCTTCAGGATAGTAGTGTGAACTAGTGAATTATGCTTGTTGGTACTGTATATATTCCATTTACTAAGATTTTAGAAACAGCATCAGAACCAAAAAAGAAAGTACATGACTATGTTGCTAACCAATATATTTCATTTAATAACTTTTGTTCAAAGAACTTCTACATATGTTTTAAACATTAATTTAAAGGATTTTTTTTTTTTAGAGCTTTATCATAATCCCATATTTCTTCAGCAAATTTCCCTTTGAACTCTGCAATCCCATCTGAATGAAGACTCTGAATTATATTTTATACATGCCAAAGACATCATCTGATCAGGTCCCTTAGTCATCTATACACAAAAACTTTAGTCATTGCATTTTGCATAGTTTCTATACCCTTCAGCATAGTCTTTCACTCCAAAGGCCATCCACAAAATTGCAACTGTTCACAGGCATGGCCAAGGACTGGAGAGAGAATAAATTGCCATGTTAGCACAGGTTAAGCATACAAAACTGTGTTATCCTTACGGTGGTTTTGCAGTTTTCTGGAAAAGCATTCAAATAACATTCCTGCTGGAGGGGTGTTTCAAATTGGTAATTCTTTTCCTCTTCTATTTTGTTTCTCAGCCTAAAGGAACTATTTTAGCTGAATGTGTATCAGTGTCAATTTCTTCAGAAATCACTTCTTTCCATGAATTTGATTTTTTTTTAAACATATAACACTCATCAGTGAAATGGTTATACACTAAAAGCAGTTGCACTGTCACAAGGAGTTATCACTCCACAGTGTTTCTGGATCAACATTTTACACTATTTCCACACAACTGAAAAGGAAAACATACAGAGCCAGCAACACATGCTCCAGAGAGGTTGGAGATTTCTTGGACATCTGCATTTCATCTTTGATATATACTCTCCTTCAAAGAAAGCACAATTTTTTTTAAAGGGAAGTTCTTAAAAATACAAATCCAAAGAATGTTTCTGAATATCCGCAACTAAAACCCAAACCTGTTTATTCCTAACCACCTTCACCCTCCAACCCTACCCCAACTAGTTGCAATGTAGAAGAACTTATGCACAATCCAGTGTAAAAGAACATCCCTGTCTTGGCTGTCCTATTAAAGAAGTGCAACACTTGAAATTCTGTTGTGGGTCAATAACCACAGCATGATGACAAGCTGCATGGAAAAGACCTAAACTCATAAATAGGTTTAGAAGAATTTTTTTTCCCCAAGACAAACATGTTGAGATTAAAATATGAAGTTCAACAAGGCCAAGTGCAAGGTCCTGCACATGGGTCAGGGCACTCCCAAGCACAAATACAGGCTGGGTAGAGAATGGAGCGAGAGCAGCCCTGGGGAGGACGACTTTGGGGTGTTGGTTGACAAGAAGCTCCACATGTGTTGAGAAGCTCAACAGCAACGCGCATTTGCAGTCCAGAAAGCCAACCGTATCCTGGGCTGCATCAAAAGAAGCATGACCAGCAGGTCGAGGGAGGTGATTCTCCCCCTCTACTCTGCTCTCGTGAGGCCCCACCTGCAGTACTGCATCCAGCTCTGGGGCCCCCAACATAAGAAGGACATGGACCTGCTTCCAGAGGAGGGCCATGAAGATGATCAGAGGGCTGGAGCACCTCTGCTATGAAGACAGGCTGACAGAGTTGGGGTTGTTCAGCCTGGAGAAGAGAAGGCTCCAGGGACACCCTATAGCAGCCTACCAGTACCTAAAGGGGGCCTACAGGAAAGGTGGACAGGGACTTTTTACAAGGGCATGTAGTGAGAGGACAAGGGGTAATGGCTTTGAACTGAAAGAGGGCAGATTTAGATTATATGTAAGGAAGAAGTTCTTGACTGCGAGGGTGGTGAGGCACTGGCACTGGTTGCCCAGAGAGGTTGTGGATGCCCCATCCCTGGGAGTGTTCAAGGCCAGGCTGGATGGGGCTTTGAGCAACCTGGTCTAGTGGAAGGTGTCCCTGCCCATGGCAGGGGGGCTGGAACTAGATGATCTTTGAAGGTCCCTTCCAACCGAAACCATTCTATGTTATTTTCTGCCCACTGCAAAATCCTGAACAAACTATTTACTGTACAGGTGGATGAGAGCTAAGATGAGCCACAGCCTTCTCATACGTTCGGGTTTGCTGTTTAAGGAGCTTGTTCACAAAAACATTCCATGTTTTCCCTGTTGGTTTGTAGGTAATACTGGAAGCAATCAGAACCACCCCATCAGAATGGCACAAAATTAAAAAAAAAAAAAAAATTCATCAGCTCTGCAATGTTGCATGTAACTGAGACTGACAAGCCAGGCGATACATATTCATAGAGGACACACTGGGGACCAAGACAAAAAGACACTCAAACACATCATCTTTTAAAAGCTACCTTAATTTAACCAGACTCTTTCTACCCAATGAGGTCTGGCTGCTATCAAACCACTCTACAATTTCCCCAATACTGTAGGTTTCAGAACCCACATTGCCAAGTCTGATTGTTAACTGCATGGTGTCACACAGCAGCTGGTCAATCTTACTGGAACCTGTAAATGGAACCAAGTATCAGCAGCTAGCTCAGGTCGACAAGCGCTGAAATCATCCCAGTTCCAGAAGCATGTCACAAAGGCACCTTAACAGCTCCACACTGAAGTTCAAGAGGACCTAAGAGTTTAGTCATCACATCACATGAAAGCTAAACTGTTTCTCAGACAGATGTACCTCCGAAGGCAGAAGACCTGTGTTTGTGCAGGACTGAACCTAAGCTAATAAACCAGGCTAAATCCAAATCTGCTGGCTACATCAACAGCAAAGGTAAACTACATTCCAGATAAATAAGGCACCTGAGAGTTGACATGACATAAAGTAGGTTTCATACGACAGTTCTGCTTTGGCATGTGACCCAAAGAAGAAACACCTTGATCAGCAGGCTAGCATCCTGTGTGTTTAAAGTAAAATATTCCTTGACTTTGTAGAAAAAGCACATTTTAATTCCTGCAAGTGTAAAACCAATAAAGCTTTGTAAGAATAGAATGTGATTTTTACAAAGTCTCTTTTCAAAGTGGTGATATATATTATTGATTTAGTATTATGTTAAAATAAAGATGGGAAAATTTTTGAAGGACAGGAATAAGAAAGAGAATATGATGATGCTCCGAAGTCCTGCTTAGGTTTTTGGCAGAAGAAAAGAACAAAAGCCAATCTGCATCCTTGCATTTGCTTGCCTAAAGGTAGTTTAAAGCTAAGCAAATTGGAAAAGATTCATACATGAGTGGTTTATCTGCAGTTAGTTCTAGTATCAAGTGGTCAAATTT
The DNA here is from genome assembly GCF_026419915.1 of Harpia harpyja. Lineage (NCBI taxonomy): Eukaryota > Metazoa > Chordata > Aves > Accipitriformes > Accipitridae > Harpia > Harpia harpyja. Next base: position 57,366,557 of record NC_068946.1, read on the forward strand.
CATTTACCTGTTACATAGCCTTGTATTAACATAAGTATAATACCATTACTCAAAATAATTGACAATTTTTAACTCCATTAGGTCTTCTCATGAGGGTTTTTTCCTTTATTATTTGGGGGGAAAGGGGTTGTACTATAATGATGAAGGTCATATGCAGTATTCTAGAGTTAGCTATGTCTGAGCTATATCTTAATCTTTCTAGTCCTCTTTTTATATTTTCTCTAATATTTAGTCCTTCTTCAACAAAGGTAAAACTCTGTCATAACATTTGGCATATGCCTAATGTAAAGGATGAAATGAGGCTGTCTGGAGAGCTACCAGTGTTCACCCTGTCCTCCCCCATATTTAGAGACTGGTCCCCACTTTCCATTTTCTTTCTCAGGTTTACAAATTCTTCTCTTCACCTGGTATTCTAATTAACTTGCACACCACTGAAGACTTTGGGTGTATCATTGCCAAAAATGCTTCCAAAATTGTATCTCCTTTCTTAATATACTAAATTGCTTTGCTATTTTCAACTCATATGGTACCACCCACTGTTGCATGGATTTATTAAATGTCTCTAAGACCAGGCTTACAATGTGAAATTGCATTAGTGGATGGAGAAAATCTGATAATTAGTCTTTTTTCCAGTTTGACAGCCCCAACTTTTTCTTCTTTTTCAGTTCTGCTAGTGACCCTGCTTTGTCCACACATTATAAATCATCATTCTTAATAGTAAGTAAAGTCTTCATTAAACTTTACTAGTATTAAATAGACTTACCTTCTTATTTACCATTTGGGCCACACTGCAGCTATTTATATCTTTCTAACTGTCTAGCTCTACATTTACATTTTATGGCTATAAAACCCTTTTAATTTTCTTTTCAAGATCTACCTCAGCTTGCCTTTTAGAAATCCTCACTTCATGTCTTTTTGGTTTGGGGTTTTTTTCCTGTTTTGGTTCCCCCCCCTTCTCTTTCAGGATCAACCCCCCCTTCCCATTTATTCCCATAAATTCTTCATTACCTCCAGTATTTTCAGTAGTTCATGTAATGAGTCTGGCTGAGTTTCCTCAAAGCACTCAAATACAAACTTTCCCTGTCTTTTTGGGAAGCAGAATCCACACATATTTTGCATCTCTGATTCAAAGAAATTCCACACATTGTCATTAACCTTTCCAAATCACAATAACACTAACTGTAATAAACTCTCATCTTGTGACCCCTTTTGCTGAACACTGTTGCAGTGATTTGTTATCCCTATTCATTCTCAGATGCCTTGGGACAGTGAAAAGAAATATGATCATTGAATTTTAAAATCATTCACATTACAAATAATATAAAAATCATACCTTTAACTGAATTTTTGCAGATGCCATTTTTTCTACTGCAGCGAGTTTATATAGATGTTTGTAGTCAACAGGTTTATACTTCTGGCTGCAAAGACCATTTCTCATAGGAATCACCCGATTTTCTAGTTATCACATGAAACACACAGTCATTTCAAATTCTGGAGAAATATTTGAAGTGTGAGTCATAAAATGAAAGCATTATAGATAGAAACAGTATATTTTAAACATTAAAAGTTTCCATAACAGAGAGATTTTTAGTTGGTAAATAAGAATTTGAAACAAACATAAGCTAGCAGAAATTATAGAAGAAACATTAACCATTTGTCTGTTTACAAAGAGTTTATTTAAAAAGTTTTTTTATATGTGAACTGAAAGAATGATTCACTTTAAACTGGGTTTACAGGAATTTTAGTAAGTTTTAATACAGAAATACGTAAGTTTCAATATAGGCATTCTTATTTCACAAACTGGAAAACCACCTCAATATTTATTGTAATCTATGGATTGAGCAATAGGCATAATTTTTTTCTAAAAGGTATATAAACTATTAATTATATGTAAATAGAATGAGTTGCAGCTACATTTCCCATTGATTCTCCAGCTATCAGAACAGCATAATTTCCTCTATTAAACTTCTGTAGGCCGCTGGGAAAACAACGTACTTCCTTAAAAAACAGAAAGGTGCTGAACTGCAAGGAAAACATGGTACTTGGTTTCTGCTGCATGCAGTATGGATTACAATGTCCACTTTCTGCAGTCCTATCATCAGTATTTGAAAGACCGTGACAGTATTGAAAGACTGTTGTCCAAAAAAAACCCAGAGGAAGTAGTTTTGCTGAAAAAGCATTTGAAGTCAATAAAGATCTAACCAAGCTGGTGTTGCACCACACAGTGAAGATAACTTACAATGATCCCTTTAAGAAGTTTCATTGAGGGATTGCCATATTCCCTGAACAACAGTTACCTCAAGTTTATCATGGAGTCCTCCTTTGAGCTTATGTTCACGTTCCTAAAATCCACTACCTTTATTTCTCTTTCCCCTCACCAAGTTTCTAAGAATGATAACTTCCACTGTTTCGTGGTCACTTTAATCCAAAGCATATTATGTATACACTTAAAATGGGGTGAGCTAAGGATTGAGCAGACCAGCAGCCATATCAGCACAAATCCAAAAAAACAAGGCTGCAAATCCTGTCTGAACAAGATTTGTCAACAGAAAAAGAAAGCAGCACACTCAAGGTAACCTCAGATACATAGCTGCCTAATACTAATAGACAGATTTTCCTGGCTTATTGGCCTGTGCCAGACTCCCATCAAAACAGAACTGCATCTTTCTTCCCCCCCAATCATCATCTACAGTTTCCACAGGCAATCCCTTTGCAGTTTCCACTCCCTGAACTTGAGAGGATACACCACCCACGTAGAGGAAGGCTTCCTCCTTTCCTCTTGCTTGTCAATCCTGCTTTCTTCACCACTAATCTTCTCAACATGCAAACTATTCCACCAAGTCAGTGTTATGCTAACCAGGTTATGGATTTGATTTTGTATTATGACTACTTCTTTATTCTCTATATATCTCACACAAAAAATGTTCAGTAGTTTGATCCACTAATTTCTTCCTTTTTATCCCTCCTATGAGCTGATTATGAATAATGTCCTTTCTCCCAGGTTTTAGGCCTTTAGGTAGCTTTGCTCATCTGTGGGCTTTTATTCCCATCAATCCAAATTTAAAGTTCTGATCTCTAAATCAGCAAGATTTTATGCGAAGATTTTTTTTCCTTCTTTCTGAGATTGCTTACAACATTGTCCAGCAGAGATCAGGGAACATCATTCCATGTTCAGAGAAGTGAAAGTTCTGTCACCAAACCCTCTGAAAAGCCACTCATTCAGTTCTTCCTCCTAAGCCTATTACTCCTTCATTACTGCTCCCAAAGGCTTACGATCACTTCTAGTCTGCTAGGATTCATTTGGGGCAGTAACATCAGTGTCCACACACGACTAGAAGGATGTGGCAGGAGCTTCAGAGCAATTCAATAACATTTCTAATTCAGGCTTCCTGCAGGCAAATGCTTGGGAGCACCTGGGAGATAAGTTTGCAGATGCATCCTGTCATATTCATTAGAAAAGAAACAGTAACTGTCACTAGTACTACTACATGACATTAACTACTGCTAGAAGTCATTAAGTACAACTCCATCGTATGGTGCTTGTGAATGTCATGATCTTTGAAAAGCATGATAGTGTGATGTTGCAGAATCAGAGATCCTCAATTAATTCCAGGATAGCATACTATGATGCAGGTAAGAGTTAGAACAAAGGTGGGACACTGTCATCTTCCAGAGGAGATGAAGATCTAAAACCCTCCCCGCAGCACCTGTTGCAGCTGCTGCAGAGACCGCTGTAAGCACCTAGTGTCAGTGGTTTTGGAAGTGTTCTACATGTATCCTACACACATGTCAATGCATGGATTGACAAAGTCCTCATGCTACAGTCAGCTTTTAGACTTGCCACTCTAACTTCTGATTCTGGATCTGAAGGAGTTCCTAAATCATTTCACTACCGTGGATCTCTCACACCACTTGTTCTGAATTGTGGTATAGATATCCAGGGGTATGAACCCTACCTGGGTATGGCACTCAAAACTGCAATATCCTGACCAGTTTTCTTTGGTCTCTGTCAGCATTGTGATCTCCTTAAACGACTCAATGAAATTACAGTTTGCTGTCTCTGTTTGACACCTCTCTCTCTCCACTGGCTTCTGAAAGCCTGCTTTCTCTATGCCAGCTTTATTCCTCAATACAGTGTAGTAAGGATAAGATGTGCTCAAAAAACAAATCCATGTAATCTTTTTTGCACCCTTCCTTTCTCATGATATAAAATGAAAGAAGAGGGTTGACAACAAAAAGCACAGAAAAACAGGATGAAAAATGTAGAAGTGTATACTAGATATACAGGAACCAATAACAAATACAGTGCAGAAAACAACTAGGAAGGGAGAATGAAACCATCCCACTGAATGAACAGATGGAGAGAACAAGGAACTCTATAAAATAACAGGGAGAAGCACTGTCTTTCTTTGGCTGGGTTGTCTTAATCTGTTCTAACCACAGAAAAATGTATTGGAGAACACTGAATAAGCAGAGAGAATCCATTTACTTAAAAAGGTTAAACTTTGTGACACCTAGATAAAAAAAAGGTTGCTACTACGTTGGGTTTCTAAACAGAAAAAGCTTGTGGCAATGTCTGGAAGCCTTAGAGTTGTCTCTGAAAGTCCCATGTTTAATTTAGCAACATAATCTGATATTTTCTACACTCTTAAAGTTTTATATAAAACATATAAATATACATAGCTACATATAGAACTAATGTAAGAGAAGGTGGGTACCTGAGGTACTTCCTCAGGTACCTCATCTTCACCAATTTAATAATGTCCCTCACATCTAAGAAAAGAATGAGTGAAAGACAGGTTCAATTTCCTAACCTCTAACCCCAAATAAATTAATTTTATCTTTTCTTTCAATATGATTTCTCCTTTAGCCTGTATATTTGAACTTTATGAACCTCCGCTACTAATCTTTATCTGTTTCTTCTTCTACTGAGGACTTTAATCTAAGAATTTCCTGAAGTCAACAGGGTCTATCCATGTGAGATTAACTCTAAAATCAGGGTCTTGGCATATAGGATGCAAACTTTGTATTTAGTAGGTAATGTATTGGATGTGTCTCATATTTTAAAAAGAAAATAAATTTTATATATTTTTATATGTAGGTATACACCCACAAACATATACACATTTATACACACATGAATAAAAATATAAAATATTAAACTTTCAGATTTTAAAATACCTTTTCACATTTTTCTATAACAAATATTTACTAAAGCCTGAGATATAATTATAATGGTAAATGAAAATACTTGAACTTTTGCCCCAGCACTGTAAAGCTTTAGCACACAGACCCTCAGTAACTTTACATAACCTCTGAAGCTTATAGGGATAAGGAATAGGCCTTTTCTTTCCAACCTCTTTTTTACATTCCTTTAGTAGTGAAACTTGCCATTAGGTATTAGTAGAAAGATTCTTTCCACTCACTATTAAAAGCATAGTGGCTGGAAGCAATATGTCTGACAAACTGTTTTGCAGAAAGGTCCCACACAAAATGTTAAGATAAATTCTGCAATGCTATCCCATGATCCTCCTTCAAGTCTCCCCTAAGGATTTTCATTTGCCACATGCCTACAGAAAGTTTGACAAGATGACTCCAGATGATGCCTCACTGTGGAAGGATTTTTTTCAAGTCAACCACCAGGACAATTGCCAGTATCAATACAGGCTGGGCTTCGAACGGATTGAGAGCAGCCCTGCCAAGAAGGACTTGGGGATCCTGATGGACAAAAAATTGGACATGAGCTGGCAATATGCACTTGCAGCCCAGAAAGCCAGTCATATCCTGGACTGCATCAAAAGAAGCATGGCCAGCAGGTTGAGGGAGGTGATTCTGTCCCTCTACTCATGTTTTGTCAGACCCCACCTGGATCCAGCTCTGGGGTCCCCAGTACAAGAAAGACACGGACCTGTTAGAGCAAGTCTAGAGGAGACCGTGGAAATGGTCACAGGGCTCGAACGCCTCTCCTGTGAAGAAAGGCTGAGAGAATTGGGCTTGCTCATCCTCCAGGGAGACCTGATTGCAGCCTTTATATATTAAAAGGGGGCTTATAAGAAAGATGGTGAAAGACTTTTTACCAGGGCCTGTAGTGACCAGACAAGGGACAATGGTTTTAAACTGAAAGAGGGCAGATTTAGATTAGATGTAAGAAAGACTTTTTTTTTTTTTTTACAAGGGTGGTGAGGCACTGGAACAGGTTGCCCAGAGAGGCAGTGGATGCACCATCCCTGGAAGCGTTCAAGGCCAGGTTGGGTGGGGCTTGGAGCAACCTGGTGTAGTGAAAGGTGTCCCTGCCCATGGCAGGGGGTTTGGAACTAGATGATCTTTGAAGGTCCCTTCCAACCCAAACCATTCTGTGATTCTATGATGAGAATGCTACAGCAGCTTCCATATGCAGCTATTAATTGCACAGAGTATTTCATAAGTAGTTTTATTCCAGATTGTGATAAAACAATTAAATTTGAACATGATAGCATACATACCTACATCATTAATCCTATGAGTTGTAAAGAATGTTCCATGGTCTCGTTCACTCATTTTTATTTTTTATGTATTTTTTATACCTGTTGAGAAACACACAGATGTTTTGAGAATACCAACATTGTGGATGCAATCTAAAAACATATTCAAAAAATATGTATTGTTTTCTGAGGAGAGAGGGCGCATCTCACTAAAAATTTAATTAGACAGAAATTCAACAAGTTCATCTTTCATTTTAAGAGAGATTTCATGTACCTCATATCATTTAGCACCTAAGAAAAAGAAAACAAAATATTATTTCCTTGAAGAATCTGTAATGCTGTCACATAGATCACCTCTTCTTTGCTTTGTGCTTTTCAGAATATAACAATCCTATTGACCCAAATGTAAGGTAAGCTTTTGAGGTGTTCTTTGCTTTTTAGAAATTGAGCTTGAAAAGATCAGTCTTTTCTTATATTTAGGGACTGTGTTTTATGTATAGATCCCTATACATCCCCTTTAAGAGTCTCTGTATTAACACTTGTCAACCCAAGTCAGCTGTTCCAGCAACAGTGGCTTAGTTCCTGATGAGCAACTATGACAGGCAGCATGTTATCAAGTATTCACATAATCTTGGAATAAACTTGACATTTAAGATACAATAAGATATACAACATAGTAAAAAGCTTTGATGTCTTAAAAACCCTACTTTCACCTTAATTAAGCATGCATGGGCACCATCACAGGTCTTGCATACAAAGAAAAGCAATAGATCAAAACAAGGTGTTTCAGTTGAACTGAATCAATAGCTGAACAATGCCAGAAGGGGAAGGTCACATTCAACCAGCCTCCCCACAAACCCTCTCCCTCAAACCTGGCTCTACCATACCACAATTTCCTACAAACAAAATTCCATCCACATTGTCACACCTTTGATGTTTGTCTGGTCCCACAGCAAGTAGCAACACAGTAAACAGTAGACCAGCAAAATCTGTTAATTTATGTATTGTGGAGTTATTTCTCTGCTGTTCTAGTGAGTTGAACCAGTTTATCCATACAAATTCCAAGGATGGCACAATGCAACAAGGAGGGAAGGAAGAGCAGTGGAAGCAATGGAAAGGGAACTACTTTGACAGAGGGCTATTAATTTCAGTCAAATAAAAATGTGAGACTGCAACCAAAGATCTTAGCATTGTACTTTCCTGTGAGCTGTGTTTCTTCATGACAACATTCTGCATTGCAGAATCATCAAAAACAGCTAAAGTGTAAAAATCTAACCTAGATGGACAACAGTTTCACGAATGAGCTTCCACTATTACTGCAAACAAATAGTAAGCGCAGTTGAAATTACACCCACGACAGTACACATACATACACACACACTACTGTTCCTGTGGCACAAAGTCAGTTTGATATTAATTCTGTACATGTTAACTATGCAAATTACAAGAAAATTCATGACCACCAGGCTTTAAACAGTGAATATTCCATGATCAAACCAAGTAGAAAATAGTGAATAGTCATTGATAAAATGTGACATTTCTCAATGCTTCTTCATGCACATTCTTCAGCGTTACTTAACAATGCTATGAAACTGTCCCTTGCACTAAACCAAAAATATCAAAGTCTAAATGTCATCTGTCTTCACCCAAGAGTGACCATTCATTAACCATAAAGGGACCTTTTCAAACTGGTTCTGAAACTAATTGACAATATCAATTGGTCAGAAGCTACATTGAATGTCATCACCTGATCACAAAGACTGAAATTAAAGATACACGAGAGTAAGAAAATATGACAATACACGAGGGAGTTCATTCCCCTTTTGTAAGATTAATGTGTAATTTACAATCTAACAGTCACCTGTAAATAAATTCACAGTTCTATCCTGAAATCTACACACTCCTCAAAAGTCAAGGGAAAAAGAAAGGAAGAAAAAGGTTAGCACATTCACACTGTTGATTCCATTCTTCTCGGCTTAAAGCAATTATTTGGTTTCAACTTGTAACCATATAACACTGCCAAAATAATCCTGACAATTGAGGTAATTCCCTATAGCAGAAGCAACTTTGGCCTATTTGTCACAGTAATGTTTTATCTTTACATCAACTTACCTACATATAATTTTCTAAATGCATATACACTTCAGTTGGAATAGATTTTTTTTTAAAATCAAGTTAATTATATATGTAAAGCCTTAAGGTAGGGATTTACATAACACAGTAAAGTATAGGATTTACCTTACTTATTTCTTCAAGATGCACAAAGACAGTTTAAATGTTGCTTCTTTTTCCCCTAAAGACAAAATATATTTTTCTGCTTTTTCTTAGAAAGGTCAACTATGCTTGGGCTCGTCTTTCTCTATTTCTTGGCAGAATTACTGGAAATATAACTGGAACAAGAAATGCTCAATCACCAACACACAAATCTTTAAGCTACAGGCTGATCAATTTAAAAAGGCATTTAAAGAAAATTCTTTTATTCAGGTTGTTTACAAGTCTGTAAATTAGGTTTAGTTTAGTATCGCTTATGTCATAATTCCCTTAGATTTCAAGCCTCCAAAATCTTTTTGTTGGCAGGAGGGGCAAGTAGACACATCATGAAATTCTGTAATTAAAAAAGGGGCCAGAGGATGAATCTTAAAAAAAAAAAAAAAAAAAAAAGAAGAGTGAAACCCTGCAAACTCATATGATTTCCCAAGGAATTCTATAATATTCAGCACTTTCTGGAAACTCCTGCACAATTATGTGACATAATTTTCCACTGAATTTATAGTCATTAAAGTTAAAGAGGAAAACTTAAAACACTAATAATAAAAGCTCAAAAAGTAGAAAAAAAACTATAAGAAAACTCAAAAGTTTAGTACTACTTTTTAATTATTTCTTCTTAAGGCTTTTAATGTGAATCACAAAGAAACAAAACCAGGCATTTTTTTTTCTTTGCTGAATTTTACCCTTCCCTTGAAGAGTAAATCAACCACATACCTGAATTTAGAGAAAAGGGAAAACATCACAATATATTGAAATTCTTTATTTTAAAGCTCTTTTGATTGACCAGTCTAAAACAGACTTTCATACATATCTTTCTCAGAAAGATCATAAGTCACCACAATTCCTAGTCTCATTCAGGACGACATGAATATTCAGCTGTGGCTTGATATTTCTATAACCCTACTGATACTCTTACCAACGTAACAGTGAAGAATAACTGCACCAAGTCTCCTCTTATACCATCAGATTTAACCTATATTTACATCAGGCCAAGAAAACAAGGGGGAAGAACCAACACAAGGATTCTGAACGAGTATGGCTGTTCTCCAGTGGAGCCACTCAAGCTTTACAGATCGGCAGCATGATTTTTAAACAACAGGAAGTTCTCTTGAGGGTTTTTGTGTACTATGGTTAATATTTACACAGGAATGTTGATTTTCCTTAGAGATATCAGCCAGGCTACCACATTCTGAGATTCTGCAAACAGAAATAAATATATCTGCGTTAGACTTGAAGCAGATTGTCTGTACACGCTTTGTGGAACCATTTTGACTTTTTAGCTTTGTAACATCCCAGTGACAGCAGCAGCTTCGACCAAGTTGCCAGAATTTCTCAAATTAAAAGAGGAAAATATATCTACAAAGGAAAACACAACATGGGATGGTCCTAACTACAGAGCAAGACATCAAAGTTCCTTGCTAAGTCAAAATGAGAGATTTGCAACAATGAAAACTGGCTTTGCTTTGCCTGCTAGCACTTGCAATTCTTGCCACCCAACTTGCCCATGCTTAAGTTAGAGAGGTAAGTCAGTGGTATTTTTGAGTACAGTGGTACAAAGTATACAATTTACCTCAAAAGATTCTCTGACCGCTCTTCTCACCAGGTTAATCCTTAGAAAGGGCATTTAAGCCTCCATCATCAGTTTTACAGTCCGTATTCATTCATACCAGTCTTACTGTAGAGATACTTTCTATTGATTCGGGCAAACTGCTGTCAGGCAGTATTCTTCGAGCATAGGGTTTGCATCAGTAGTCTGAGGAAATCCCTGCTGATCTCAGTCTCCCCGGGCCGAGTGGAAGAACTGTGATTCAGCAATTTCAAAGAGCATAAAACCTACTTCCATTTTACATTCTTACAAGCATAACCCATGGAAAATCATATGTAGCAGAATTTTTTTCTACTTTCTCTTGCATTTCTACTCCAGTCCATGGAAAGTAATGCAAATATTTCAGGGGGTGTTTTAGTTTTTAACAAGAGCCACTGGATTTTGCATCTCAATACATCTGGCGGTGCTTTTAAGAGCCTTCATCCTTTTGCTCTTGAAGAGACCATCGGAATTTTTGCATTTTATAACCTTAAAAGAGTAATTTCCATTATGTCAATGCTCTCATTAAATTCTGAGATCTGTTAGTATTTCTCCTAGTTGTGGAGTCTGTAATAAAAGGGGAAGTGAAACCAATTTAGGGTGAGCCTTGGTATATTTACATCATAATGACACTTTTACAAAGATGGAATTATTTGTAGGTTCAAAGACTACCAGTTTGATTGATAGCAGTAGGTTAATTCTGGGGGTGCTTCCTCAACCTCTACCCTGCAAGCCTCCTGTCAACTTCAATTGAAATTTTGCACTAAATGAATACTACAGCTTACAACCCAGACTTTAAATTTCATGATGAAAATTATTAATTTTTAAAGGTTTGCAGCTGCCTGAACAGAAGTAATGAGTTACAGCTAATGATTTTTCCATATACTATGTGTTTTTGAAGCTAAAATACTTAAAGAGCAGAAATATCAGTTTCAGTAAGAGTTCACTGCCTTAAAAATATCTTCACATTCACAGATTACAACAGAATAACTTTAATTCGCATACTTCTTTTCTAAAGGATGATTATTCAGTAAGTAGTACTCCTTAGAACAAGAGTAACTTCACTTCTTTTGCTCTAGTACTCATAGTGTATTTTCATTGGGAATAGGTTTGTTTCTGTGGGTTTTTTTAGCAATTAGTTTATTAACATCCATAAAATGCAGCTTGAACACTCTCCAGGAACTTGGTCAAGCCATTTAATATTTGTGACCAGAAAGATTAAGAAAAGACTCAAGAAGACTGACATCTTAGCATTTAAACTTTAAAAATACTCTTCAGAATACAGCCACAAGGAAATTTGGGTACCATTCACAAAAGAGAAAAGGACTTTTTCCTCCTTAAAATGTTGTATCCCAGCGGTTAGGGATAAAGAGGCATGAAGGAGGAAAACCTGGGTTTCCAATGCCATTTCTGAAGGGTCTCCTAAGTGCTGGAACCACAGGGATTCCTACATACTGGATGGTTGTCTTATCCATACTTATTAGGGGATAATCTACTTCAAAGGTTTTTGAATAGTGCATACACCTCACATCCAAACATCCTAAACCAAAATGAGATGTCATTTGAGTGTTTAACCCAAAACACTTTACCCAATAACTCAAAAAAAAAAAAAAAAAGAAAAAAATCCGTCTGGGTTCCCTTTCTTGGCTCTGCCCCGATGCGGTCAGACTGTAAAGCAGAAAAACTCCAGAAGCCCCCTGGGACAACAGCATCAGGAGGTACTGACTTTGTCCACAGTGCCCTACAAGGCTTTGATCCAAAGCAGCTAGGGCATGCCATGCTTTGTTTGCTGATCCTAAGTGGTACTTATAAAGCTGTTAATGCTTTGTGTCATATAACATTGCAACCTTCCAGGAAAACACCTGGACGATTGTCTGCCCTAACACTGCTGGCATATGTGAAGCACACCAGGCCAGGATGGCTGTGCTCCCACATCACTGATGGATGCAAGCTTAAGTCCAAGCTAACAGGCAGTACAAGCCAAGGCCTTCCTCCTATTCACTCTGCAAGGTGCTTCAAAGCCTATGGGTGAGTGCAAGCCTGTCTCCAAATACCTGAGATGCAATGAAGTTTAAGCTCAGATTTGTTCTCAAGAACAAGCAGAACAGGCTGAAATAGAGCAGTTCAAGTACCTGAGAGCACTGACTAGACATGGAGCTACCTCTTGCCACCGTGTGAATGCAAGGACTGGTCAGGGGTTGTAACTAACAGCAAAAATCAGATTAACTTCTCACAAATGGAGAAGGGCTTCCCTCTCCACCCATACTATGATAAACAGGATGGCATTTTTACTGAAGATACTACTACCATGGAGTCCAAGCCTGGAGACATAAGCAGCAGGGGAAGGGCAAGGCGCATTTTAGCTGGAGAACTAAGAACTAGACAACTCAGCAGATTTGGAGGAAAGCTCTAAATGAAGAAGAAAAAAAGCCACACTAGGGAGCTCTGCCAATTAGTATTACGTGCTGTACAATTGCATAGGAGGATGCAAACTATCTTTTATAAGTATCAGCAATCCATATCCAACTTTGACAGAATGAGCAGCGTCTTGCACAGACAAACCTGTACTTTTCATTCCCAGTGTGATTTCCAAGCTGGCTTCTGGTTATTCTCCTGCCTTCACCATCAGCTCACAGTACCTGTTCCATCTCTGTTGTACATGGTCAAAGCACAACAGCGTGGGACTTAAAAATAAATTAAAAGAAAAACAGGTCAGGAACTTTAGCTGGAAATAAAGAGAAAGGGGATACCACTGGACAGTTTCATTATTACACCAAACCTTTAGCAGGGTCAAGATTTTATTAGGTTAAATGAAACAAATCAGGCTGAAGAGACATTTCAAAATTACGAGTAATGTAAAGGCTGGACAAAACATCTGTCTTTAGAAAAACTAACTGCACAAAGAGCTAACAATCTAGTCTCTCACAAGCTTAAAAGAAATTATATCCCTCTGCTGTAGACAGTCAGCCTTCTTCCTGCCTGCTTTTTTTGGTTTCTGACCATCCTGGCACTACTTCTATTGATAAACTCGGGAAGAGAATACTACACGGTGATATCTAACCCTATATGAGAGCAAAAATAACTTATTGATGAAAAATTGGGAGTACTTGAAAGCTTTAAGATGACTGGATTCATCATACCCACTTCTCTCTGTAAAAACCTTTTATTACTGTTCCCTGCCCAGCTGCCACGTTAGAGCCATTCTCCTGTATTACACATTTTGGGAACCATCATCCTAATCTGGGTCCATCTGGCCAGCTTTAAATGACAAGCTCCTTCCAACACGAGAAATGCTGTCCTTTTTGAAAAGTAACTACGGATACCAGTAAGATTAGCAGCTACCCATCTGGTTTATTTATTTATCCCTTTGGCAAATTGTTAATATCTCTTCTTTCTACTGACATGTTTCTGATATAATGTCAGCATTTTAACAAAACTTCACATATTCACCTTAGCTTCATCTCCTTTGAAAAGAAAGCAGGAGAGTACATCTGCTGGAACAGAACTGGTGCAAAACCCAACTTACTGGCCATTTTCTGTAATTTTAGGGCTACTGTGTTTGTAGCCCTAAATAAGTGCTTATTCCCTTCCATCCTACCCATTTCTCTCTTCTGCAATGACATCATACATCTGCATTTGATCTCAGCCTTTTAACAGACATTTTTTTCTGCTATCACAAATTCAACATTATGACTTCACTAAAACACTGAAAATGAACATTAAGATGGTTTCAGAAAGGGCAAGATCTGTATAAACCTGTATTTTACCTTCAGTAACTAGAAAATGTACCAGTCAAAATGATGAAAGCACTGCAAGTTAAATTTATTTCTGCTTTAATGCTGATATATCTAAAAACCTCTTCAATACTATAAAAGTTCATCCAAGCCTGAATTCAGATAGCCTCCTTCAAGGCTTTGTTCAAACTTCAGTACAGCCTCTAGGTTGGAAGTCCTGATGCATCTCAGAAAGAAAAAGTACAAAAGATGAAACATGACATCAGACAGAAGCCTTTAGTACATAGAAAACTGTTCCCAAGAATGCTAAATCAGCTATGTCTACAACCAGCCATGACTAAATCTTTTTAGTAACAGTAAAAAACACAAGGTTTACCAATCCTCTGTTTCTCCTCCTGTTGATAATTTAGTATTTCACTACAATTCAGAACTCTTTTAGGTAATAACAAATAGGATCTCTTAAAAGATTATGCCTCCAATTCAACTAAACACTTCAATGCATTCTTAATGTAAACACTTGCTTGTGCCTGTGGTATATAACTTAAGTATATTCTTAAATATGGGAGTACCAAATATTAAGGCAAGATCCTACTCCCTTTCATTTAAATAGAAATTAAACTCTACAAGTGCCAGTCAGCATTTCTGGAGAAAGCAAAGCCTACAGTCTGTCAATCACACCCTGTCACATGTTGATACTGGTGATGATTCGTGCCCAGTTAAGGTCCCAATTCCACAAGCATGAGTACTCCCAATGAGTTTAACCATTAACTTTAAAGGAGCCTAGATTTCACTACCTCAATTCAACAAGTCACTTGCATACATAAATCTCTGCAGATTTGGGTCATGAGTTTCATTTTTTCCTCTCAGCTAAACCGCTGCTAATCAACAGAAGGGCAAAATTATTGGGTGGGGAGGCACAGTGTTTAATGATCTGGACATGTTATTTAAAACAAAACTTTTTGTGCATGTTTTAAATCAGTCAAATTATTAAATGTAAAATCAATAATATGAAGCTGTATCAACTCTACACAAAACACAATTTAACAGCATAATCAATGACAGTTTAACAGCTACTCACATTTTGTGCAAATGAAGGTTGCTTAATTTTGCAACAGCAGGTGTTACAATCCTGTCAGTAGTTCAGGTAAATTACTAGTGGGCATACACTTAAAAGCCAGAAGTGAACCACTGACTTCATTGAAAACTTTGAATACAACATCAATGGGAACTTTGATTACATATTAGGACAGATGTTTCCTAAAACATCCAAACTTGATTAAAAAACCCCAAACATAGAAGCCCCTTATTTTCTGTGCTCTCTTTTGAATATCCGGAGATTTCTTAAATATCTTGTGAAAGGTTTTTTCCTAGATTTTAAAGTTTAACGGAAATGTTAATTGCTTAGCTATTGCATGTTTCCATTCAAAGAGGAGGAATATTAACATGCAGTTGTTTGAACCCTCTGATCCTAACTATTGTTAGGGAAACAGAGGCAGAGAATCACTCCATTGTACAGCATGGAGTTGTCCTGGTTTCAGCTGGGATAGAGTTAACTGTCTTCCTAGTAGCTGGTACAGTGCTATGTTTTGAGTTCAGTATGCAAAGAATGTTGATAACACTGATGTTTTCAGTTGTTGCTCAGTAGTGTTTAGACTAAAGTCAAGGATTTTTCAGCTTCTCATGCCCAGCCAGTGAGAAAGCTGGAGGGGCACAAGAAGTTGGCACAGGACACAGCCAGGGCACCTGACCCAAACTGGCCAACGGTGTATTCCATACCATGGGACGTCCCATCCAGTATAGGAACTGGGAAGTGGGGGCGGGGAATCGCCGCTCAGGGACTGGCTGGGTGTCGGTCGGCGGGTGGTGAGCAATTGCACTGCGCATCATTTGTACATTCCAATCCTTTTATTATTACTGTTGTCATTTTATTAGTGTTATCATTATCATTATTAGTTTCTTCTTTTCTGTTCTATTAAACCATTCTTATCTCAACCCACGGGTTTTGCTTCTTTTCCCGATTTTCTCCCCCATCCCACTGGGTGGGGGGGGAGTGAGTGAGCGGCTGCGTGGTGTTTAGTTGCTGGCTGGGGTTAAACCACGACAGGAGTAAAAACAAAAAACAAATAACCAGCTTTATCCTTTCATCATATCCATTCTCTTCTTCTAGTTGAACTACCTATCTGAAAATGGCACCCACCCAGACGGTTTTAATCTTGCAGCTGTCAATCCTTTCCCCAGGAAGAAAATACACATTATAATACTGTTATCATTCAGTGTCAAAACAGTTGCTAGGGAAGTCCCACAGTTTGATTATCATTTAAATTTGCATTCCCTAAAGAAAGAATTATGGATCTGTTTGAAATAAAGTCAAGTATCAGAAATTGTACGTTCCCAAAGGAGACACAGTCCTTTTTGTCTATGATAATCTCATTACTTCCTCATTAAGTAAAACTTAATCCAAAGTAGGAAGATCAATTTGAGTAACACTTAAAACAATCAGCTTCATGGAATACCCTGTCACACTGCAAGGGTGGCGGGGGGGGGGGGGGGGGTGGCGGGAAATAGCTCATCTGCTTTCTGAACATCTGCACACTACAAGAGAGCTACTATTCCCCCTCTAGTCTTTGAATACTCTAAGTAGCAAATCCAAGATAAAATAAACTTAAAAACCACTTAATATAGAAAAAAAATTGCAACAAATAAATAAAAGAAAGGAAGCAAATTTTTTAAAAGTTGACAAGTTGACATAAAAAGGGTAGGAAATGAAGTCACCCGTGTCCACCACTCAACCTTGAATCAAGCGAGTCAGCTGGCATTTGTTATGTAGTTTTAAACAAAACAAGCACAATACATTTTTCACTAACCAAATGCTCCCACTCCAAAGTTAGCCAGCTGCAGACAGCACACTTGGCAATTTCAAAGTTTAACTGAAAGAGGGGATGAAACGAGAAAATGCTCTGATGCTTTCAGTAGTTAATTATCATAGAACAGTTTGGGTTGGAAGGGGACTTTAAGGATTATCTACTTCTACCCCCCCTGCCATGGGCAGGGACACCTTCCACTACACCAGGTTGCTCGAACACTGCCAGGGATGGGGCATCCGCAACTTCTCTGGGCGATTCCTGGCATGTGGCTGGGCAATCCTGAACAAAATCCTGCTTTGCTGAGCTAAAGGCAAAAATCCTGAGGCATCATTTACAGACTTTTGGAATCGAACACAAGAAATTTGCAGAGTTTTATTATATACTTTTTCATTAATGTTCCATCTAGCTTCCTATGTATTACCTCCATGTATAGCAAAAAGTTACAAATTAAGCAATATGCTTCAACATATTCATTTAAAGATTAATTGAAAGATGTGAGCCTGAGTTATCCATTATAGCACCCTACAGTTTTCTCCATTACTTAAGAAATAACAAATGTATAGTTAAATTGACCTTTAACCGTCTGACTCATAAAGCATATCTGCTTATTCGCTAGCCTATGTGGAAAGCGGGATATTCGTAATGGTGGAGTGAGCAACTTGCCACTCTGCTGCTATTGCACCCGTCAGATGAAACACTTAAATCTACATTACTCATTTAGCACAACAGAAGAAAAGATGCTGTAACAGAAAACTGCCACAGAATCAACGTTCCATACATTACAACAAACTATCTGGGCTTTGCCTTAACTCTTTTTTTTTTTTTTTTTTTTAAAGTTTTTCTATTAATGAAAAACAAAGCCAAAGCGCTATCTTGAGACTCTATAAAGAGATTGATATTAGCAGAACAGAATATTGCAATTTCATTATCTCTTAAGGCCCACCAGTTTTGGAACCAAGCATTTCAGCCACCCATATAAAACCGATATAGTCTTTTTTCTTTTTTTAAACCAAAAAAAGATCTGATTCACACGAACGCTAGGACTAGACCTAACAGTGCAGAAAAGTAGGGAGAGAAGTAATTTTCTTCTTTAGGATTTCTTTGCTTAACAGCATCAACAAAATGATGCTCCTGGTCCAAAATTTGACCTGCCTTCTAACTGCTAAAACGAATCAAATTAATTCTTCTTGATTGTGTAAAACTAGAACATTTAACTGCATGGTAAAAAATGAATAAATAAAACTATCACCTTGGTAACTTAAGAAAATGCATTCTTTCTCTAACAAGTGGCACCCAGAGCTGTGCAAGGCACAGCACTTCAAATTGAACCTGTATGGAAATTAAAACCCACAGTATTTTCACCATTTAAAATATATTTCAGAACAAAGTCATATTATCCATACAGATCATTCCAAATTGTGTAAGAAAAAATATCTGCCTGTTTATTCCCATATAAAAGTTTTGGTGCCATTCTTCCCATGCACTTAGACTTTATCTTGAGGACTCTGTTCTGCAAGATAATGGCCATTCTAGTCTGGGTCCAACAGAGCACATAGCTGCATGTGTAAGCTTAAACACACCAAAGTATTTTGTAAAATATGGGTCAGTATTAAATATTCTTGATACTATACAAATGTACAACAGGAAGTAAATTATATTTCTAAGAGAACTAGCATACATTAAAAAAAAAAAAAACAAAACACCACAAAAAAACCCCACCAAAACTGTGTAAGTAACCAGCAAGGAAGGTTTCACAGGACTAATGTCATCAGCTAACATATAAATTTCTGATCATAACCTAAAAGCTCTAAGGTTTTACAAAAGCAGCATCTTTTCATTACAGTTTTCATAGAAGAAAAGGAGGGCTTAGTCAGAAAAGAAAATGTGTTGCTAGAGGTGTAAGAACAGTAAGGAGGAAAGGACTGGGGTGAGAGCAGAAAATACTTTAGAACAGATATTCAGGAGACTAAAAGGAACTGAATGACAGGAGAAACTAAGGAGGTTACAGAGCTCACAGCCTGGGAACAGACTAGTCAGCAAAGTAAACCAATGCAAGCTGAAGGGCTGGCACTCAGGTGGCCCACTTTGGAAGGTGATACTGAAGTGCTCTCTATTAATGATGGCCTCCTGCCACCCTGAAGGACTGACCATGTTTCTGCAAAGAGCCATCTTTGCAGGGGAGATACAAACATCTCTTTACCCTTCAATACACAGTGCTTGATTGCTTATAACCTTGCTGAACTAAACAGGCACCGGTCTTCTCATACAGAGAATCCTAGTTGCAACAGGCGTCAGTGAAGTTGTAACACCATAGGCAATCTGGTCTTACACAAAATAAGCATAGACCTCCTTTTTTCTGGTAACAAGTTATGCCTATGCAGTAGGCAAGAATTCAATTGCAATGACTTCTTATCAAGAGGTAGGATACACACCGTACCACAGAAATTTCAAAGGTGGATTCCATGTGTAATAATGCAGGGCCAATGGAATAAGAATGTAATTTTACAGGCAGGGATAGTTAAGGAGATAGACCTTAAAGCAGCTGTAGCAGAACGGTGTGTCCTATAAGAGGCATCACATCTACTAAACCACCAGATACCAAAATAATCAATACTAAGTAGTAACAGAAGTTCAGCGGAAGACAGATAAAGACACTCAGAGTACGCAGAAGTCATCAAGTCACTCTAAAAAAAGTAAGTTACCTACTGAAGACTGGGCTTAAAAATTCTGTACAAAGTATCTGGTTTACTGCTGTTAAATCACCATGCGATCGCTCTTCAGATAAACCAACTGATGTGATTTTGTTTCCAGCACTGCAAAATGAACAATTAGAAATACACAGTTTCCTGTCATGAGAGTTTTCTTTTCTTTAACTAGCTGAAGCCCAAATTTTCTCAAAGCAGGAAGGGAAACAGAAGTCCAATTCTTTGTTTTATAGAATGAAACTAGTGATTTTAAGTTGTCCTCGCCTTTTGCACATGCTCTTGCCTTCCGTGTAGTATTTTAAATTAAAGCATTTCCACCTACCCCATTTTCACGCTAGCTTTGTTACTGATGTTTTTTCTTTAAGAAAACAAACCTGTATGGAAAGGTTCACTGACCCACTGCTGGAGGCCTCCTCCCCACAGCTCTGCTGACAGACCAATTTGTGTAAGCATTTCTTAATGAACTTCAGGCAGAAGTCAGCTGGTTTCATTTATACTCTATGAGGGTACAGTTTTTCTTTATCAGTGCTTCCAGAACATATTACGCTGTTTGAGTAAGTCCAATTTCTCCTTAAACTGGGATACTTTTCCCTATTACACCCTATGAGAAGCTACAGCTTTCTCAGTTGCAGTGATTTGCACATTTATGGTTATACTGAAAAGAAATTCTGCATCAGTCCTTTCACAGTTTAACAGACTGCTTCACAAACCGAGCTTAAGGTGAAGACACACAAACAGGGCTAATAGTCATTGGTGGGGGGAAAGAGGAACTTGAGGAAGCAGGACCTTGTGAGTTAGTGCTAACACCAAAGACTCTGTATCACCATACCTTAAGCTAGCCTAGCTGATTTTTGTCTGACAGTAGCATAGCTGGAGTCAGAGAAGAACATTTGTCTGCAGCCTGTGAGATAGCAAGCGAGAGGGATAGATAATTCATATGATTTAGAAGGCACTGCAGGTTATATTGTCAGGAGCATCAGTATCATTTTGTACACCTTTTGCCAGTTCCACTAGGCCAAATTTGCAGAGTTATGTGCAGGGAATAATTTGGCACACCTTCACTTTAAATCACTGTGTTATGTTGCCTGATAACCTAGTACAAAAAAACAAAGCATGCTTGTCTGAAGCCTCTCCTTTACAACCCTTTGAAATGTACAGTCCATAAATAAGAATCAATCTTCTTTTTGCATATACATTTTCTTTGTTGCATCCTTATTCATAAGGATCTCTAGATTGCAGTTTGAAATTCTGTATCCCTAGTCTGATAAGAAAGATTACAATTTGGTAAATTTCTCAACATTTTTTCCAGGTCTCAAATACGGCCTAGTAAGAAGATGGGTAATATTTTGTTCAGCTTGAGAACTGCAGCAGTCTGTAGAAACTGCAAAGGATTTTAGCAGGCCTTCACCTGCCCTTGAGGAGATATAAGTACCTACATTCTCTAGAGCTGGGGTTTTTTTGCTCGTTTGTGAGGCTGAAGGAGGGTTTGTTTTGTGCTTTGGTTTGTTGGGGTTTTTTTAAGGTTATTTGTTTCTACAAAAATTACTTACAAGCTTAGGACCTCAAACCCCACGGAACAGAGTGACTGCTAATCACCTTTTCTTTATTGAACCTCCCACTCAGCTTTTCCTCACATCCTCTCACCAAATCATCCTTTTGGCTGCTGCCGAGCTGCCCAGTTTCGTTAGATGCATTAACAGCCAAGAGCAACCCTGACTTACAGTGCACATGTGTGATGAAGGCTGGTTTCACAATTAGCTGGCTTCAGCAGCAAAGCTTACTTAAGGACTTCCCTTCACAGGGCACTTCTTCCTACCTTCCCACTACAGTATGCTACCCCCAAACAAAATATTAACAAAACCACTCATGGTGCCACACTATAAGCTGAATCAATATATTGGTACAGGATTCTTTTGTTTTGTCAAGAAAAGGTTACTTTTCTTAAACCTGAATCAACTCAGCAACTGAGCTTATACTGTGGTCCAGCAAGCTGTTCTTCCTCAAGCCTCCATTTTGCTGAAACAGGTACCCAGGGCAAAACACTTCACATTGCTGCCACAAGAGGAGGTCCCCCATTCCCTCTATATGCAGCTACTTGCACATATCTTACTGCAGGCATTAGAGGCAGGAACAGTGAGCTAGATCAGGAAATTGATCCAACTAAAAAAATAAGAGCATATGTTGTGGGGAGGTTTCTGGGGAAACTGGATCAATTTTGTAATCTAGCCCACTGCACAGTTGCACGATCACATTTGCTGGCACAAGGAAAGCTGGAGAGATATCATGACAGGGTTGCATTGTCCCATTCCATTGCAGCTGGGCTTGAGCCAGATTAAAGTGGCTGTGTAATCAGAAACTCGGTGGCCGTGCAGAGCACTTTGAGGGATCTAGAATCAAATATTCATACCCGATGCTTCAAAGCCATGGAAGAAAAAAAAAAAAAATTATGAAAATGCAAACAACTTGGCAGTATCCAAACAGTTTTCCTTGATATTTTGTTTTTCCACAGGGAGAGAGAAATCTATACCCATGATAGAACAGTAATTTTGAATGCTACCATTTGAAACCTAAAATTTCTGTAAAAACCCTTGCTAAAACAACAAAATGTCAGCCCACTACTACTTCAAAAATACACCTTCTACTAGGTGCCACATCTCCCCAGTTCAACAACAACAACAAAAAAACCAAACAAAAAACCCCAGAACATTTACTGCTTTTTAAACCAAATGAAATTACAGTTTCCAAATTACCCAAAGTCAATTGTATCATGATTGACTTAGTTGCTGTGACATCAACACAATGGCTTGCAGTAACTTTTGAAATCAAATTGTAGGTTTTAATGAGGGGAAAAAACCCACGCATCTAAATAATTTCCCCTGTGAACACTAAACAGCTGCTCATTTGTTCAGTTAGCCTGCCATGAGCATCACTCTCTTCTCCAGTTATTTTTTTCCAAACCTTTGTAATTTCAGTACCTGTAAGAGATTACAGATAAAACAGGTAGCACTAAATAGTTTCCAGGAAAAAAAAAAAAAAGAGAAACAAAGGCAACACTAGTTTTGTGACTGACATTTATCTTCATAATCACTCATTTCCAAGGACCAAGCATTCTGTCCTGAGAATTCCCACTTTCTAGCCACAGTGCCTGCATGCTTACACCAAATGAGAAAACCTAGGTAATCTTGCAAATAGAGAAATAATCACCAAATTAAAGATAGGCATGCCAGTGTTCTGCAAGGACTGTGAACATCTGTGGAATATATATATATATATATATATATATATAAAAGACTCCAATTTGGATTAATTTCAGAATAGATTAAACGAAGCAGAAAAACATATTAATGACTTGAAATACTGAAGGAGCACAACAGCAGCAAAACAACCAGCAAATACCCATTAACTAAATTGCTCGTCTAAAAAGCTAGAAAACGAGCACAATCATTTTAAGAGAGCAGATTCAAGGCTCACAAGAAACCAGGAAGGTTCAGAAAGAAAACATGCCATTAGATTTTTTTTATAAGATTTGCAAACATAATGGAATCAGTGCTTTCCAAATGACGCTGAGAATGAAAAAGAAACATCATCTTACTTTCAAGTCACATCCTAAGGGAGGTGAATAAAAAGAAACAGTACTTGTTTGTTGCTGATCCTAAAATTGATATAAGAATTTAAACATGTATTTGACAAAGGCTACTATCAGCTAATGGAATAAGAAATCAAAAGAATCAGTATACCACACAGCTCTTTGTATTGGAAAGTTAAAATGGGGTGCCTTTCCATAAGATATTTTGTCCCTATTGGGCTCCGTACAGTGATAAATTGGGTGGGAATTGATGGCCTGATGATACGCAGCAGTCAAATTAGATAATGTATTGGCTGCTCTGGGTGCCAAAACAAATTAAAAAAAGCTACGACTGTATGACTAATACCAGATAGAATGAAACAGCTTTCCTTCACTGATAGTCACTCAATATATTTGTAAATCTGACAGGACCTCAAAAATATTATTTTTAATTCTTTATACTTCTATTGTGCCAAAACAAACTGGCTCAAGATCACTTTCTCCTTCGTGCCATTACTTCTTACCCTTTCCCATCTTGCCCCAGTGGCAAACTCTAAATACAGAGAGACCTTGCAATCCATGGCTCTGCAGGGATACAGGGCACTTGGAACAGCCTGTTCCTAATAATGCTGAGGGTTACAGCCAGCCACCTGGAGCCACCCAGAGTCTGGAAGGCCTGGAGATGGCATTATGCCACCTTTCACATCCTGCCAGTAGACTGTGCCTTCCACAGTCACAACAGTAACATTCAGAAATAGTTCAATTTACCAGGGGAGGCAAGTAAGCTTCTTCATTTTCTAAAAGCTGTGGAAGCTAAGCCAACATAACAATATCCCAATTACAGGTTAAAACCAGTTGAGACTGATTTGAAGTTCATTTAATTAATCCAGTACACCTTTGGTAGAAGCAACCTTGCAACTAATGAAAGTCATTGCTCTCACAGGTTCTGTGCTTTCTCCTCCCTTTATTCTTGATCTACTTATTCTGATTTTACATTTTATTTTTCCTTTTCTTTTGCTCTCCACTCTCATTTGACCCTTCCCCTGCTTATCTTATTTCACCCTTGTTACTCTTTGTTTTACTAAGTTTCTGCTGTTACTCCTCTGGACTCCTGTTTCCCATTTTCTAGCAGCAGGCCACCATTCTGGTCTGGTAACATTTTATATCCACCTAACATAGTAGGAATCCTGAGATTTTCAGGGCAGTGAGGAATCAAGACTCCTGTTTACATATGCCAACTGTTCTCCATTTCACATATGATTGTACTGTAGGGGTTCCTACTGTATTAATCCATACAAATAGCAACAAATACTACAGAGATTAAAAATTATACCAATAGCCTACACAGTTTCCAGTGTAGCAGGTTACATTCCAAGTAGGAAATTAAGAGAAGGGACTATGTGATTTCTAAGTTTATAAGTGACTCTCCATGTTCAGCTAGCCCCTACTTTTTACCTGCAGTTCCTTTCTGAACAGAGGGTAAGGACATAGTGCAACTTGTAGCATCAGCACTGATTAAACCACATCAGAGTTGTCACGCGTCCTTATGCCAAGATAAAAATATGGTGCGTTCCGTTGCACACTAAACTGGATGGAAAAAAGACACCAGTAAAAATGCAGGTACCATTTTCACGGTTATTTTTCAGCAGGATTGCTACACAGTCTGCATCAGTGCAACAGGGGAGGGGGTTGAATCAGACAACCTCTTAAGACAGTAAGAGCTGCTCATGGAATTACACCCCAAATACAAGTTTGCCTACAGGAGAATATCTGGAGCTTTCTTGGTGCGCTACACAAGCATCAGGAAAAGATAAAAGGCAAAAGCATAATAGAGTAAAACAAGAATACATGCACTTCTGGGAAGATTCAAGTGGCAATTTGGTCTTGGCTTCTTTTAGCCGTTTACAGTGTCATCATCATACTAGTGAATGAAGTGGCGAGTGTCCTATCGCAACCGGAACAGCAGTAGGCTGGCAGGAGAGGAAGCGGTATCAGTCAGAAGACCCTGAGAAACAGGGAGGTTTTGTGTTCAGAAGGGTCCCTTAACTCAAAAGGAAGACCCAGCATTTAACACGCACACCCTCTCACCCCAAACCTATTTTTAAAGTGCTTTACACCATCTTCAGATATATAGGCTTTTCTCCATCTGTAACTCTCTACGCCATAAATAGAGTTAGGCCAGTACTAGAAGCTTCAAAACGGTGAGGCTTTAAGACACTCTAGAAAGTATTCCTCCAGTTTCACAAACGCCTTGACTTCATCCGTCAGGGTCCAAGCAGAGTTAAGGGCCGTACATCCCGCAGGGCAACCTGCGTTGCCAGTACTGCCGGTCTCCCGCTTCTAGTTCCCTACGGCCCGCCGGGAACCGCCGGAGAGCCCCAACTGAAATCAACTCCCGCTACCGCTCCTGCGGCGGCAACGCCGTCCCCGAGGACTTCCGAGGCCGCCTTCGGCGGGGCGGGAGGCAGCCCGCCGAGGCGACCACCCGCGGCGGCCAGCCTCGCCGGGAGAGCCCGGCCGACGGCGAGGGGACCGGGACCAGCACCCACGGCCGGCGGCGGCCTTGGCGGCCCGCGCGGGCACCGCCGCAGCGGCCATTTTGCAACCAGTTGCTCCAGCCACCTGCGCCCCGCCCGCTCCCGCGCCGCGCACGGACACTCACCGCGAGGAGGCCGGCGGGCTTCCCCGGTGGAGCCGGAGGAGCCTCCCGCCCCAGCGGCACCGCCCAGCGGGCGCTCCCGCCTGCGACCGCCCCGGGCGCGATGCGGGGCCGCCGCGTCCCCCCGCCCGGCGCTGCTGCTACTGCTGCCGCCGGCAGCGGCGTCCCGGCCCGTCCGCGCCCCCCGCGCTGAGGGGACGGCAGCGCCTTCCACTCCGCCGCCTCACAGCATCGGTAACCATGGCAACCTCAAGTCGCGCCGCCGTTGGCGGGTTTAACGCGAGGCAGCAGCCAATGGAGCGCCGCCCTGTGCCGCGCCCGGCCAATGGGCGCGGGCGCGGGGCAGGGCGCTGCGCTGACGTCGCGGGCGGGGCGGAGCGAGGCCAGGCGGAGCGGGCGGCGGGGCTCGGCGGCGCCGGCGCCACCACCGCCACCATGGAGACCCCAGGCTAGGGCCCGCCGCGGCCCGCCGGCGCGCTGAGCGGGGCCGGCCGCGCCGCCCCGCCGCCGTCGCCTCCGCCTCCCTCCGCGCGGTGAGTGGGCCAGGGCTGGGGGATAGGCCGCGGGCCGGACGGGGGCGAGCGAGCGAGGCGGGAGGCGCGGCGGCGGCGGTCGGCGGCGGTAGCCCGCCGGGGGCCCGGGGCAGCGGGGCCGAGGAGCCGCCGTCTACGGGCGGACCCGCTGCCGTTCTCCGCGGCTCCGCTTGCCCGCCTGCGCCGCGCACCTTCTGCGCGGGCGGAGCCTGGCGTGCCCTCCGCGCCCGCGCTGCCGCCCGCTGCCCGGCCGCGCGGGCCCTGCGGGCGGAGGTGCCGCCGCCGCCCGGCCCCTGTCCCGGGCTCCGCGCCGGGCGGCGGAGCGCGGGAGCCCGCGGGCGGTGCGCGGCGGGGGCAGGTGCGCTCGGGCCGGGCCGCGGAGCGCGCAGCGGGGGGGGGGGTCGCGGCCGGGCCCGCCGCCTATCAGCCCGGCGCGGCCGCCTCCCTCCCGGGCGAGCCCGCGGCGGATGCGCGGCCAGCGGCCGCGCCGAAGGGCGCCGTCTGCGCGGCGTGGCGGGCGGGAGCCGGGAGCCGCAGCGGGCAGGGCCGCCCCGCCGGAGCGCCGTACCGCGCCGTACCGGGGCCGCAGCACTACGGAGCCGGGGGCGCGGGGCGGTGCCGCCGCCAGGGCGGGCGGGCGGGCGGGCGGGGGCACGGCGGAAACTTTGGGGAATCGCGGGTGTCGCCGGGCCGGGCCGGTGCTCTCGCCCGGGCAGGGGCAGCGCCCCGCGGGGACCGCGCCGGTCTCCGCCGGGGGGACCGCGCTGGAGCGGCGGGCAGCGTGCTTGGCCACACGAACGGTGTTTCCGTGGCGGGCTGCCTCCTGCCCCCGGCTCTGAGGCAGGCTGCCGTCGCTGTGCTCCTCGAACGCGATGCGAACGTGTGAATTTCTTGGTTAACCTCTGCGCGACCGCTGGCGTTCGGGTCGGTGCCGTTGGCCCGGTAGCGGGGAGCCGGCAGAGGGTCCCCCGCCCGCGCAGCGGGAGCAGCAGGGCTGTTGGAGGCAGTAACTTTTTGCTGGTCTTTCCCCCCGTCTCTGATCGAAGACATGAAAAGAAGGAGGAGAGAAGCAGCGCATGCACCGTGCGAGCCCATCTAGGTGCGGGCTGTGGCACACGTGGACGTTTGCGAGCTGATGGGTTTTGGAGATGAAGCGGGCTTGCCCGTACCTACGGCACTTTGCAGTGGTCTGAGGAGAAGTGTCAGCGTATCTGTAGATACAAATTGCTGAATGCAACTACTGTGCCTAAGGCTAGGACAGCTGGGAAACCAAGCCTCCGAAGAATAACATTGGTCCTGACGCTGAACCCCGGGCTGTTTCAGCAAAAAATTTTATTTATGTGATTGTGATTTGTGTGGAAGGTAGAAATGCCAAATGCCACAGAAAAAAAGAGTTTCAGAATTGAGCCCTCTCTGGTCCTTTTTCCCTCCCAGCTAACGCCTCAGAGTGCATCAATATCTCACCAAAGAACAACTGTGTGTTTCTAAAGTGCTTGTGTTTGGCCCGCAGACCTTTGTACTCTGTTCTTTTTTTTAATAACCTTCTGCTCCGTGTTAGTTTTACATTAGTCATTGCTTCAAGACTTGACTGTTTGAAGGAAAAGGTGTGGTTGGACATGCAGTGCTAATGTTTCATTAACTAGCTTTTCAGTTTTTTCAGCCTTCTCATTTTTTGATAACTTGGGAGTTTAGAGATTAGGAGAAGACAAGGATGACAACATTTTCCCCTTTGACTAAATAACTGTATTTTTGAGGTAAACGCCAAATAATACGTTCACTGAGATAAAAATATGGGAACCTACTAAATGTACTTGATTATCGTCTATGGAGATATGCTAATTTAGTCTTGTCCGTCCCATTTAAAATGGGAGGAGTCTGTTTTTCGGGGCAAAAGCTTATTGCTGGCACTGACATGCTGTAGCGTCTCAGTTAAATATTACAGTATTACATGCAAATGAATGTAACCTGTCTGTGAAAAGACAGATTGCAATAACTTTCTCCTTTTGTTTAAATTGCTTGTAAAGTGCTATCATGCTACTGAAATACGTTGCTATTAATATTTTTAATTAAGGTAGAAAAGCTGATGGGCCTTTTCCAGAAAAAAAACCGATCTCTTTTTTCCTTTTGTCTTGTTAGATGTTAAGGATATATAGCAGTAATAATAATAGAAGTTCTGCTATAAAACATAGTTGGAGCAAGTTTTGTGAGAGAGTAGTCTTTTATAAGAGGGGAGAATTTGTTCTGATTTTTCTTAAAATGTTGACAATATAACACACCTTTTGGTGTTTGCTCTTTTTAAATAGTAATGCAGGATCCTTTTATAATGAACAGATGAATTCAGTCAGACAATGTAAACATGGAAAGCGATATGATACATTACTTTTTTTATAGCAGCTTCATGTACCAGCAAAATAGCATCTATAATGCATTTTGGGGTATTTTTTGTATTGAACGATAGCATGTGCTATGTAAAAGTAATCGTAATCTTAATTAGTAAGCTGTGTCAGGTGTTCAGTATAGGAAATCCGCATGCATTGTGAGAGAAGCCTCAGTGGAAGAAACACTCTGCATATTTACAAAACAGGAAACATAAATAAGAACTTTATGCACTTCTGCTTCACTTTATGTAGATTATTTAAATACATGTATAACAGATGAAAGGCTAAAGCAATTCCAAAAGGTGGGACTCTGTGAGTACCGTCTTAATTTTGCTGGGTTTTTTTTCCTAATTGTGATGCTGAAAATGAGCAAGTTCTGCAGGCATTTATCCGATTATTTATTTGGTGCAAGAAAGCACTGACTACTTCAGGGATCTCAGTGAGCTTAATGAAGTTGTTATAAGTGTAATCAAGAATAATTGGGTTTATTAACAGAAGGTAGTTACTGTAATATGGTATAGAAAAGACCCCTAAAAAGCAAGCAGAACTCATGATACTTGTCTGGGAAAAAAAAAAAACTATGAGCCTGTTATCAGACATATTTTGTATTGCTCTCATTTACTTTCTTATTATTTTCACTCAAATCAGTGAGCCTAGGTTAAAACTGGATGCCTCATACAGAGGTGCACTCCTTTTAAGCCATTTGCAACTTAGTTAGAGCAGTCCCCATAAGCAGTGGGGCTTTTATGAACAATACGCAAGGTTTTAGTTGGTGTCGTGGCAGGGAAACCCTGATGGTGACCTGGGACCCTGTTGTGCCAGGTAGCCCCTCTGTGCCTGCCTTTCCTTGAGGGCTCAGCCTGGCATCCGCGTGCTGCCGGCGTGCAGAAACACCGGGCGAGAGGCTGCCGAGCTAAGGACTTCGGAACAGTAACTTCATTTGCCAGGGTTTGGTGGGAAACAACTTGTAACAAGTTGCTGCAGAAAGTACGTGTTTTGCCATCTCGTGTAAAAAGCGCGTGTGCATCTCCTGAGTAACTCCTGTTAGTGCGGTTCAAAATTCTGGAATTTTCAGAGTTTTTTGTTAGGTTTGTGGGGGGTTTTCCTCTAGTGAAAGTAAGACAGCAAATCATGATGAATATGGCATGTACTGTCACTCCAACAGTAAACTGAACTGGTTCAAACTTTATTAATTAGGGAGGGGAAAAAAAAAAGAGAATTGAGCTAGCATAGCTTTATGTGCAAGTAAATAGAAAGCCAGACCTGAAACTGGAGTTTTGGGCATGGCTTGTAAATATTGCTTGCTACTGTTCCTAGCTTGTTTGCAAATATTGCTGACAATAAGGCAGTCCAAATACTGGTCGAGATGGAGAGCAAATACATAACAACAGCTGAGCACAGAACCAGAGCCTGTGGAAACAGCCCTTCTTGCTGTAAAACTGCGCTTGGTTCCTGCAGCAGAACTGTGCCTAACGAATTTGCAAACGGAGCTGGAGGGACTGCCAGCACTAAGCGGTTCTCTGGGTGTGCTTGGTAGCTTTTCCGATTCCTAAGGCCTGTGATACGTCCTAGTTCATTGGACAACTTTTCATGTTCTTTTTACTCAAACGGAATACTCGTTCTTCTGCTCAGGGGAGGTTTGCAGAGGGAGGGAGGAGGTGGATGAGGACAGCTGAAAACTGCCTCTGGTGACCTTCCCAAAGCTCTTGCTTGCACAGAAGAAAACCGCAGCTTCTTGTCAGTTAAAATCTGTGCAGCTGGCACCAGTGTTCAGACCTTTGCTCCTTTCCCGCTCGCTGCCTCTTTCCCTCTCTGCCCTTAGTACCTCGCTCCTTTTTCTTCCAAGGCGGAGGAGAGGCACATGCCTTTCAGGAGGAAGGAAGGACTCCTTCAGTTTCACAGTAGATGAATTTATTTATTTTTTTAATTATGAAATCCCCAGCACTCTCATTAAAAGGAAAGGCTTAAGGAGAAGGCTCTTCGAATGGTATCCTGCAGAGGTTTAATTGCTCTCCGAGCCACTAAAAGGCAGGAGGACGTGCCTTTCCAGTCGGGGAGTGGGCATGTGTCACCGGGTCAGGGAGGTGACTCTAGCGCAGGCTTGTCCTCCTTTCAGGATCGGCTTCTTGAGTCAGCCCTCCCTCCCTCCCTCAAGAGCAGTGTCTCGCGCTGGGCTGGGAGAGCAGGACTCTATGAACCAGCTCAGCCAGTTTGCTGCCTGCCTTGCCTTGCCTTGCCTTGCCTTGCCTTGCCTTTCCTCCTCTTGAGTCAGCAGAGTGAATGGCAAAGGCAGAAGCTTTGGTTGAAGTGATCCGTGGAGAATTTCTGTGGCTATCTTTAACTTTCTAGTCCTTTTCGTTGCATCCCACTCTTACAGGCAAATGGAGACAACATCACTTTGGGTAAAGTTGGGGAAAATCCGTTCTTAGTCTTTCAGTATTTTTAAACAAGGTGCCTTTTTAACAGAAATGTAAAAAAAAAAAAAAAGGCATAATTTTAATACACATGTGTTTTCATCCTGTTATTGCAATCTTAAGATATTGTGGTTACAAAGAAAAAGAAATTACTGTTTTTCTCCGAAATGTCTCCATGGCCATCTCTTGCAGATATCTCCTTCCCCCCCCCCCCCCCCCCCCTTTTAACCTGCATAGCATTTTACAAAGTTCTTACCTAGCACTGGAAATTGACGACCACTCAACTTCCTGTTTAATGGCTTTTAAAAATCATTTTAACTGCAACTTTATTTTAGTGGAGAAAATAAAACTGTGAGTTATTACTTTATTTGAGAGTGATTGATCCATTCTTCAAGGAATAATTAAAATTAAGACTTCTTCCCCCCACCCCACCCCCACGTAGTGGGGCCTTCTGCTTATAAAAGACTTGTGATCTAAGTGTTCTAACTGAAATGTAGTGGGGTTTTGTGAACCTTAAATCAACATTATAGACAATCTAATATTCTGATTGGTATTGCGATTAATTCATTATTAAAGAGAAAAGAGGAATCTGTTGTAAATCCTTTGAAGATGTACGAGCTGAAACTTGCTTTCTGCATCACAGCTCAATGGGGGGATTTTTAATGTACTTACTGTTTATGCAACTGTGGGGTGGTAATTGTGGGCAGTGAATAAAATTACCCTTTAGGTATTGGATCTGCAGAGCAGATGGTTCATAGATACTGCGTAGGTTGTATAATTAGCTAGCCTTTATTGTTAGTTGAATTCCTAAATAGGAGTTTAGAGCACCAGGTCCCCATTCCCTTATGAGTGAGGTACATCTCGGAGCATTAAGTAGGAAAGCTCTGGTGGGATTCACTTGTCCAGAGAGTACTTGTGCTAGCTGGCAGCGGACAAAATGCAGCAAGAGCGGCTCTGCACAGCCTTGGTTCGGTCCAGTAAATGTCCTTAGCTTAGCTGGAGCCATCTCCAGGGGCAGTAGGAGCAAGAGGGAGAAGAATGTCCTGGAAGGAGATGAAGGGGCTGAAGGCAAGAAGGTGGGAGCAATTTTTCTAGTGCCAGGCAGGGTAAGTAGCAGCAGAGATCTGGGGAGCAAGTGAGGAAAAGGAGGAGCTGGAGTGTGTGGTGCCAGATGTTGCCTTTTCTCAAACGAGGTTCAGCAGTAAGGGAACAGGGAAGAAGTGTTAGAAAAATTCTGGATTTCTGTTTGTTTGTGTGGGTGCCAAAAACTTTTCCTCTCTTCACCTTCTTAACAAAACCTCATTATGGTACCTATGTGGTGTGGAAAGCCTTAGGCTATCACCTGTGCCATACTTTTAACATTTTTTTGTAAATGTACTCAAAAGCATTTGCATTACACGTGTCCAAGTAGAAAGCATCTAATCTATATCTTAATTTGCTTGAATGATTTTACTTAACGCCATCTCTGTTAGAAATTTAATGTGAACAGGAGACTTTCCAGTTTGTTGAGGATTTCTGTCTTCCTGCCCAGAAAGGTGGTGGCAGGCAATGCATCCTTAGCACTCCTAAAGGAAATCTCTTCAATTCCAAAAACATGTTCTTTGTCATCTTGTATTGGCAGAATTTTCTGTTTACTGTACAACATGTGAGTTGAGTATTCTTGTATTTGTTGTTATGCAGGTGAATCTGGTGAAAACTAGTAAACTGGTAATCGTTCCCATTAGCCTGTTCATGTGGAGTATGGTTTACGGAAGCTTGCTTGTGGGTTGGGACATAGTGTGTATGTAGCTGGGTCAGCCGGCAGACTCCCTGCTTTCTTTGAGATATCCTTTGGAAACTTTCGGTTGCTGATACAGTGTGAGCACAGGATACAAATTCCCAGATATTTCTTCCTGGATCGATTTGTGCATACAATGCTGGTACTGATATATGTTACCTAATATGCTGAAATTCAGTACAATATCTCTGCTTAGAATTAACTCTTTTACTTTGTAGTGGCAGGTTTTGTAGTAATTCCCATCTAAAAAAAAAAACAAAAAAACCCACTGATCTCTGAAACAATTTCAGACAAGTGATAACCCCTTAACTTCCATGTCATTGTAACATGCTTAAAAATGAAGTGTTTCATATCTTTCACAAAAATAAAACCTAGATGGTGTACATAATGCAACTGATTTCAAGGGCTTCTGAACAAGTGAAGTGCTGGAGTGTTAATTGGAGAAATTCTGTGTACAGATTTGTTTGTGTGGTACTGTTCACCGATTGTCTTTTGGAGATTGCTACTCAAGTCTTGCATGGTATCTAAAGATACATAGGGAGACAGTTCTTAAGAAGAGTTAATATTTTCATCTTGTTTTTATTGAAAAACAAAATTGCAAGATTTTGTTATTAAGAAATAAGACGACAGTATCAAAATGATAGCGTATCATGAAAGGAGATTTCATTTGTACTGTAGTAGTGCCTAAACTACAAATTGATGTGCCCTTCTATGAAGTAGAGGGAAATCCATGCTCCATAAAGCTTACAAACAAAAAGGCAAAACTTAAGCAGATAGATGAAACAAGTGGAGGGGAAGATAGGAAGAACGTGACTTTTTATAATACATACCTTCATCCAGGGTGCTTGTGATCCAGTAATAATGCTGAGTTGTTGGTCTATATTATTTGATACAGCCTTAATTGAACATACACTAGCAGAATTTGCCATCTGTTGCTGCTCTATATCCTTGATATCAAGCTTTGTCCTCATAACTAATGTAATGAAAATAACCAGTGCTATATTTTAGCTGCAATAGAAAATATTGGCATGTGAAATGATTGATACAATACATCACTTGTTTCTGGGAGCGTGTTTATATTTCAAACAAGAGATGAAAAAACACTGAACCCAGAAATTTCAGATTGACTCATAGATCTGTGAGATGTGTCTGTCTGCTCCGTGCTATTTGGGCTATCCACTAAAGAAAGAAAATTACTAAGTTTTCTTAGTCTTGCCATTGTTTCTTAGCATAAATCACAGCAACAGCATACGCTGAGATTTGTGAGATTTCACTGCAATTAAATACATTCTTTTCCAGAAGATACTTTTAAAAATCATTGTTTAGAATTCTTTACAGAACAGAAAGACTGACACAAAACTTACTCTGGTTCAAAGACTTGACATTTTTTAAGGAAGTTCTGGTAGAGAACACTGCCTGTTGTGGGATGCTTTTTTGTTCAGACTGACGTAATCAGTCTTCCAGTCTTGAGAGAGTTTTTTAATACTGTTGTGGAACACAGAGGTTATTTTTAAGCAAGACAAAAAATTCACCAAGTCATGTACTGACACTGATATAAAAATTAAATAAATATAAAAAACCCCAACCCCAAACCAAACAACAAAAAACCCCACCCCAAAGGTAGTCAGTAACTCAAAATACATTGAATTAGCTAGGCAGACTGAATACAGGAATTAGATTTGGCTGATGAGCTACTGAGTTTTATTTTGGCCAACACCGAGTGCTTAGAAAGGAGCAGGAAGACCACTGCCCTTCAATCAGTTGCTGCTGCAGTAATAAAGTCTGAAAATTTACTTGCACAGTGTAGGAACATAACACATTTTATTAAACTTAATATACTTATTGGTATTCATAATGACTAGGGTTTTTATATCTTTTTTACTGTAACAGATGTAAAAGAAGATACTTTAAATCACATCTTGCCTGTTTTTAGGAATTGTGTAGTTCATCAGGTCTAGAAGCCTTGCCTTATTTGAATTTGAGCAAATGCTGTTTTAGTGATATAGTTCATTGTATTATTTTATGTTTTATCATTAAATTGTCTTGTATTACTAGTATATTGATTTATTCTATAATATGAATATTAAGTAATATATTTCAGAAGGACTGAAATTTGAAATAGAAAAGGAAGATACAATTTTTTTTTGTTCCAGATAGCAAAGATAAGTTATTGCAATTTTTCCAGAGTTTTCCTTTGTTTTCCATTAATCTGAAAGCATCACAGGCATCATATTACAACAGAACAAAAATATTTTAGGATGGTAATATTCCAAATATTTTTTGCTATAGAAGTTGAAAGTAATACTTTATGTATAGCATTGCAAACTGTGTGATGTTATTTTCACATGTTCAAGTTTTAACAGTTTCAATAAGACCATCTGATTAAAAGCTCATTTATATAGTTACTTAGTCCTTCCTGTGTGCACATCTTTGCAGATTAAAGCAGTTGATGGAAAAATATCAGGTTGGTAGGCTAGTTAATTTGCATGCAACTTTAATGTCAGGATGTATCACTACAAATGGTAAAAACAGTATTGTCACCAATAGAAACATTTCTGCAGCAGTCTGTAGCAGGTGGATTTTAAATTGCTGTTTTTGTTGTGTTAAAGAACACCTGTGAGTCCTCAACTTCTTAATGTTTGTTGGGGCTTTTTTTCCTGGTCTTTACTGAATAATGTCTTTCTGAATTGATTGTTCTCAAACTTGCATGTTATGACTGAGTATTGTGAAAACAAAGTATCTTGCTATGCAGACAACTTTCTGCATTTTGAGGCATAAACGTTATCTTTTCCTTGTGAATGGAAGCTGAGATTGACCACGCTTTAGAAGAACGTCACTGTATGAAAACTTACGACACCACCTCTTTCAGTCGCGTTTTGTCATCAGAATAGCAGCTCAGAAATACTTCGTCTCACAGTCCAACAGTCAAACACATTCTTTTACTTGTATAGGATTTTTTTCTTACAAAATCAAGGACCGCTAACACTAAGCAGGTAACTTCTTCAGTATTTCATGCTTCTTTTGGAGGTAACGATTGGTTCTGTATGATCCAAAGCAAACTTTTTTCCCCCAGGTTCACTGAAACAAGCAGGCAATTGGTAAAAGCATGTTACTGTTGTCTGTGTGGCAAACAGCCACCTGCTTGCTTAGGCTTTTCTTTCAAAATATTTGATGTGTCTGTCTCACTTCCAAGTCTCTAGATGGGCAAACTTAAACATGTTGGAGGAAGGGGAGACAGGATATACTACTGCGTGAACTCCATTCCTGCTCATTCCCTCCTTGCCCAGGATCTCATGGAGGCTGCCTTAGCTGCGGTCTCCTAACTTAAAAATAGCCTCTAGCTGACTGAAATGATTTGCATGTTGCACAGAATTATAGCCAGGCTAGAGATTTTTCTCTTGGGTGCAAAAATGCCTTCTAATTCTAGAACTTCGTGTGGTGTGTCCTTTTCCCCCTGGTATGAATAAATACTAAGTGTGAAACTTCTGCAATGTCATTCTACTAAGATTCATTAACTAATTAGCAACTGACTACAGAGCCTCTGCTCTGGCAATTTATAAGAGCCTCAAACAGAAGGAGAGCAAAGATGTAGTTGTGATAACTAAACAATCTTCTTAACTTCCTCAGTTTTTACAACTTTTATTTTATCAACCCTCCTGTCAAACCGCTGCCTTTTATATTTACACTTGTCAATGGGTTTTATCATTTCTTAAACTAAGGCATCAGGTGAAAATCCTTATGGAAGAGTATAGTCTACTGAAATTCAAAGCCCTTAAGCTTGCTTGGCCTGTATTTCAGAGTCAAGTTTTGGTTCCAGACAACAGATTAATAACTACTGTTCTTCAGCATCTTTTGTGCAAGAATCTGGCACTTGTATTTAAAGGTTTTAAAAGAAGATTCTTTACAGAATGGGGGGGGGGACACCCCTGGGAAACAGCTAATATTCTGTGTTCCTTCAAAATATTTCTCCTTCATTTTATGCCATGTTTTAAAAGATATTGTAAGTTGGGACTTTTTATCTGCTTTACCATTAACTTCCCATAATCCAGCTGAATCTAGTAATTCAAGATTGGAAGCTGTCTTGTTTGTACAGCCGACTTGTTTCCTTGTGGTGGCTGGGAGAGAAACCTGGGGATACAGAACTGCATCTTTTTTTTCTCAGGCACCTGCTATAGGCCATCATCAGTCAGGATTATCATGCTAGATGAATCTCTAGTCTGATGCAGTGTAGCTTTTCTGAAGTTCTCGTGGGTAGCTGGATTTACTACATGCATTTGATACTTGGGCTTTTTCAGTCTTGGTTTGAAACAGGACAATCCAAGCTGAAGACAATGCTTATAACCGAGGATATGCTATTTTTTGAAATATAATGCTTTCTTATTTTTAATGCATTTAATAATATTTTATATAGTGCACGGAGTGAGCAGCTATCTTTACAGTAGTATTGGTGACTTAGTTCGTCTTTAAAGGACCTTACTGATGGACAGCCTTGTATGGTCCAAAGTTTAGACTTCTTGCCAGTGTATTTTTTCAATAGGAATGTGAAGCAGTTTGGTGTGATGTTGTCATGATGTAATGTGTTGAAATTTGTAAGACTTACGACTTCATAGATGTACAAACAAAAACCGCGCCTTTTCAGTTTTAAGTGCACATTAGCTTTCCACCCAGCTTTTCCTTGAAGGTAGAGCTAGTGTTCAATATAATTATTCTTGGCCAGTATACTGGAAGTGGACCTAGTAGCATTGAATGATGTGGTGCTAGTGTCTGCTTTTATTTCCATTTGCCTTTTTTATCTCGAAGCATGTATTAGGAGATGCAGTGACTGTGCCTCTTGCCTGGCCAATGTCAAGATCATTTCTTCATCTAGATGAAAGAATATGTGGCTGTCAAACTTTATGCAGCATAGGATCTATGTGTAGGTTTGTGTTATCTTCAAATAGAATGGTGATTTACGTGTGCAGATTTACTTGGGTAGGGGACATTCAGCATCTCCAAGTAAGTTACCATTTATGACGACACAACTACGTCTGTGTAGATTTTCTCCTGTGCTACTGATTTTGGATTGGTTAGAGCAGCTATGGCCTTGACCACCTTGACTAGCTCTAAGCTGAACAGACAGGATCAGATGCCCATTTAATCCCAGGTGAACTTAAACCGAAATGTGAGGTCTTTAGCATAAAACTAGCAGAGGGAGATGCAGTGGCTTGAACTAATTGTTTTCAAATGCCAATTTGTACCTTTAAACATGGTGGAACCTGAACATGTGATTCTAAAAATCCTGTGGATGTCCAGATGTACTCGGCGTTGTTAGAGTGCTGTGGGTGGATGCTAAATGTAGTAATAGCTTTGATTATTAATAAGTTCAGCTACTGTATGAAGATATTTGTGTGTATTTTATTCAAGAGCCCTAACTGAAATGGCCCTACCACAGAAGGAAAGCAAGCAAATCACCTTGATTTGGCCTTAACATTTTCCAGTTGCAAAGATGCCAGCAGGATATGAATCAAAACAATACTGACTGTAAACGCATCCCAGAGGAGCTGGCTACTTTCTGCTGTTTTAACTGTGTGATTGAAGTAGTTTGACTTCCCTTATGGTAGATATGATTTTATTTGTATAAATAAGAAAAAATAAATCAGGTATACCAGTATGACAGGAATCCACTCTCAGGATCCTAGCAGTGCAATTACAACAGTGAAGAAAATAGCTACCAATAATTGTATTCTCAAGTGATATATTCAGTATATTTTTTTCACTTTTCCAAGATGTTCATTACACTGAGAAATTTCCTAATTTATAGGTGCAGAGTTAAATTTCTTTATGGTCATTTAAGACGTATTTGATCTTCTCTCAAATGTCTCCTTATCCTCATTTTTACCCCCAAGTATTCATAGAAAACAGTATCTCCTCAGTCTTCGTTTTATAAGGTTTCTGCCTGTCAAAAAGGAGGGTTTGGTCCCTTTATCGTGACAGCCTTTGAATTCAGTCGGACCAGCACAACCAGCTGCAAATGTGAGAACCAACACCTGTGCCAGGCAGTGGGTTAACTTGTATTTCATTATAATGGAAGCAACATTTCAGAATCTCTGCTGGAAGCGTATTTTTGATGTATTGTACAATGGCATGTGCCATTACTGTGGCCATCTCACAGGGACAGCTAGTAAGTCCATATTCTTCTCACCAGTCACTTCTTTGTGACCTTATTGTCTGTTACAGAAACTTCATTGGTCACCATCTGTGGAGTGCGTAAAGAACAGCAGCAAGATTAATTCCTCAAAGTCTTCCATCATGACATGCCTGCTTAATGCCCCAAGCCCTTTTTGCCTACCAAAGCCCCCACAAATTTGGAAGCTGTGTGAAGGCCAGTTGTTTTGACAATGTTAAATAGGATCAATCACAAGGGCATTCCTAGTGGAGAAACTTTTTTCCAGATGGAGCTTCTCATTAACTCTACATTTTGTCTTCCTTCCCATAAACAGGCTGAATACATAATCATGATCATTTGACAATAGAGACCATGTCTAGCTTATTCTGTCATAGGTAACTGGTAGGGTATTACCTGACCGTGTTGCCTCTACAGACAAATGTTTTTGTTACTCTTGGAATTTCTTTGCTGCTTTAGCAAGTCTTGTTTGGCTTGATTGTCTGTAACTTTCACATAATTCCATTATTATTTGACTTGGAAAACAACAGTTCTCAAAATTCATGCACATGTCGATTTCTCCTCTCACCTTAGGGTGCTCTACTTTTTCACTTGTATCTCTCTTAAAGTAGGTATGCTTCCCAGATAAGTAATTCTTTGTTGGCTTAGATGTACCTTGCATGCTCTGTGCATCATCCCTTCCACCGCTTTGGATAGATACAGATTTATTTGGTAGCACTAGCATCAGACAGCTCTACTGAGCTCAGCTGGTTGATTTCACCACACTGTTTTCTATTTTGTACGGTTTGTTCTTCTCAAATGGACGACTTCAGGTACAGGTCTGCCTACTTAAATTACCCTTCCATTAAAAATCTAAGTCAGTCCATAACAATGTGGTCCACGGCTGTTTCGGCAACTGATTTGTTTCTGTCCTTTTAGGCTCGAGTTTAAGTAACCTTTTTTGTTGGTTTAATTGCTCTTTTGTCACCATATCCGTGAAATGAATACTTGTGCCCCACCATTGTGATGATTATTCATGCAGCAATCCATGTCTAGAAAAGCTAGGTCTTATAGGACCAAGTTTCCAGTGGTATTTGTTTCTAATAGAGCTTCCACCCCAAAGTTGGAGTGGCCACGACTAGCAGCTATCGCTTCTCTGCTGTTGGAGAGTCACTAAAAAACATTAATGGTTATGCTGTAAACTTTGTCCTTTTTCACATGAAGGAAAACCAATTACAGGAATGAACAGTCTCCAGAGAGATGACTTCTCACTGAAGTTGAAAGCTGGTAACGTGACTATTCCTATCTTTTGAATTTGCTTTGGTCAGTGTGTCTTAAAATTCACCAATGGATTAAGTTTTTAACTAATAAACTGGAAATGTCACAAAACAGTCTGTTGTGAAGTCACTGAATCACTAGTTTATTAAGGAGGACTTCTTTTTGTTGTTGTTGAAAATTTGTGGCTTTGAGCATGCTGTACTTGGCATGGACACAAGCCTTTCCATCTTTTGCAAATAGGTCATCAGCCAGGTTAGATCATCAGTTCTTCAGCATTCAGTGCGAAACCTGAAGTTCGTGTTGCCATTCCAACAAATGAAGTGTTTCACTTTCATGAAGACTTATTTGGGGATAATGAGGTCTAAAGATGGCCTGCACCCATGGCGTGTTTATTGGTGGCAAGTACGGAGCAAGTACCCAACCTTGTGTCAGAGCTTTGTCCCGTGCCAGTTCTACTACGTTTTCCTTCGTTTAAATGCTTTGTGTTTCCAGTTCCTACTGAGGATAGGAGTAGTGACGGTGATGACCCTGGTTTTGAGAGCATTTCAGGCGGGCTTCGCCGAGGCGAGGGCTGGCTCCCTGGCATCGGTCTCCGCCTCGGGGA
Organism: Harpia harpyja; assembly: GCF_026419915.1. Classification (NCBI taxonomy): domain Eukaryota; kingdom Metazoa; phylum Chordata; class Aves; order Accipitriformes; family Accipitridae; genus Harpia; species Harpia harpyja. The sequence goes on from NC_068946.1 coordinate 57,407,524, forward strand.
CGGGCCCGACCCCGTGCCGACGGGCAGGCCTAGCGTCGCGGTGCCGAGAGGTCCTCCCGCTGTCCCCGGCGCCGGCAGCGGGATGGGCGGGATGATCCTCCTGGGAGGGAGCCTGGGTCGTCCTGGGCCCGCGCGGTTCGTCGGTGTCCGCGTGTCGCTGCGGCAGGCACGCGTGCTTTGTTCGGCGGCGGCCGGCCCGCGCGGAGGGCCAGCGCTGCTCGGAGCCCCGCGTGCCGCCTCGCTGGCCTGAGGACAGAAACTCTCCAGAACAGCACGGGCATGGGGTTACTCTGGCAGTTCGGTTGCAAGTAAATGCTCCCTTTTAAGGTGACCGCAAATGACAAGGGACTTCTGGCTTGTTCCATGTGTCTGACAGAACTGTTGGGCATATCCTTCCTGCGGCTCAACGAGAGGATGTCGACAAGCAGCAACAGCACCGGTATTAAAACCGGATAAAACTGGGACAAGGTAGCATGTTAGTGTGTGTGTTTACCTTGCCGTATTTGGACATGTTGATCTGAAGTCTGCGTTAATAGCCTCGCTGAAGTCTATTTTTAAAACGTGTAAAAAAAGATTTAAACAATGTTCATCAGAAGGTGTGCTGAGAGTTACTTGGAGTTAACCAGCAGCATTACTGTAGAGAAACAAGTTACAAACTGTATTTGCCGTTGTAAGGAGGCAACTTCTTTAAAAATGTTATTAGGAGAAATAATTATATGCAGACTATATAATGCAGACATTTTTCATTAGGTTTTTATTGTTCTTTGTTTGACAAAAGAAGTGGAGTGTTATACAACTTCCCTTAAACAAGAGAAGTGTAAGGTAGATTTTTGAGCCTATTTTTGCCCCTCCTTTGCTGGGCATGTTAACATTTGCTCTGGCATTTGCAGCTTTACCTGTCTGGTCATATGAGAACTGAACCAATAGAGAATGTACTGGGTGAGCTTTAAAAGAAAAAGAAAAAAAGAGGTTAAACCCTCTATAGAACCTCTTCTGTGCCTTTACTGAAAAGCTCAATTTTAAAATTTTTGGATTTGAAGTGGTCTCTCTCGCAAATAGAAGGGCAAAAAATGCAAATAGATACATATCCTGTTAACATCTGTGATTTATCCTGCTGTCTGTGACACTGAAAAGATAACCAGCAACTGACTTAAAGCACCTTGCTGAAATGTTTTGGTTTTAGATAGCATAAATGATATGTGTAACAAATATTTTCAATTCCTGTGGTATAGTAATACGGGTGTTTCTTGTTGATTCCTCCCTTTCCAACAGGACTGGTTTTAGTACTTTATTCTGCTGAAGGGTGTTGGGGCTTTGTTTGGCTTGAGGTGCTTTCCTGCCTGGTGCTCAGCTGCTTCCTCTTCCTTACTTTACAGTGCTCACAAGGTTCCCTTCAGTATCAGCTATCTGAAATTGTATATATTTTTATGAAGCTTAAGTAAGGCATTCTAAAAATGGAAAGATATGCCTCTTAACTACAATTACTATTTAAGCATTATATGCAATAGCAATCTTGCAAGTTCTGGAAGTGCATTCTTTTCTGCTGTTGTCATCCATGAGTGTATTTCCTGAGTTATTACATTGACGTTTTCCTGGACTTGCACAGTGCAAGCAAGAGCAGGCTTTCTCTATTTTGAAAGTGGAAATCCCCTAAACCAGTAATTAATTGTTATGTTTTGTTAAGACTTAAAATTGTGTAATTTTTCAACTACTTCATGTTATTGAGGGGATTTGCTGTTGATAGCTGTGTTTTAAACTCCTCATTTGGGGCTTTTATGTTAAAGCACAGTGAAGATAACTGATTAAGTTTGTAACTTTTCTGGTGGTAGAGTTGCTTATTTAAATATATACATATTAACTGTCAGACATATCTAAATCCTAACTGTGAGCATTTAGGTTTTTTCTATTATCTGTAGTTATGAAAAAGTCTAAAAAAATGAAGTTTGTTTGAATTTGGAAGGGAGGAGGAGCACCCCAGTATCCCATTTAGAAGAGACAGTAACACTTAAATAATTAATGTAATTGATATTGTCTGATACCTGGCAAGAAGGTAGTAGTAGCTTTTAAATGTTATTCTTGATTATTGTTTTGTCTTTTCTGCAGTGACTTCAATATTTCAGCTGTTATCACTCTTCCCCATAGTCTCTGTTCTGTATCCAAAAATGGGCAACTCCTACATAAAATTTGCATAGCTTTGGTTGCTCTCTTCTGACTTTTCAATTGATCCAACTTGAAATGGGGTGCACAAAACTGGATACACTTCTTTAGCTAAGCAGATGGGGAAGATTGTGCATTTCAGTGCAGTGGGAAATGGAAAATAAGCAGGAGTGTTGAATGAGGTATCTTTTTCTTTTTCCCCTCCTTTTTATTTGTCACAGGAAATTGTGCTTTGATTACAGGCAACCCAACTTCATGTTGTTTCCCACAGAGTTGTTGTCGTCTTGCTAGTTGTCTTCTGTACTGCGTTTGTTCCTGCTTCAGTGCAGGACTTTTATCATCTTTGTAGCCCGGGTGAACTTGAATATAAGCAAGGCAGGATTATGCATGTGGAGGTAATACGAAGTCAGTGGGTATCACTGGGATGGATAGACAAGCTTCAATGTTCAGTTTGAGTTGGGATCAGCTGCTTTTGAGCTTGGCATTTGTTTTTTGGATAGATTGTCCTACAGTTCATGATCTCTGAATGCTGGCCCTACCATTCAGTGATACGCGCATTCCCTTACCCTGCCCCCAGCCATCATCTACAAAAGGCTGACAGTGGTGCCAGCTTTCATCTGTTATGCACTTTCGATGCAAGTGAACTATTAACTACTGCTTTGATTACAACTTTCTAACAAGTTACGCTGGTTACCTCTTTCCCCCTGCCCCAGTATTTTCACCTGTGCTATCTAGGCTGCTTGTCAGAAGGCCATGTGGCAGTGTCAAAAGCTTTACATTCAGGATGTATTTCTTCTAGTGCTCTTGTCATAGAACAAAATTAGGTAGATTTGATATAATCTACTCTTGACATATCCACTCTTATTTCTTAACACCTGAAGTTCTAGTGCCTGTTACTGAGTTTGGTGTACTTAATTTTCCCTGCTCAGAAATTGGAATTAGACTAGAATATGGGGCAGAAAATTAAAAGGTAGGAATAAGAATGATGATGATGTGACCAGTATTTGAGATTCCTTTGAAGCTTTGGATTTGAGCTTTTAAAATACATTTGAGTCATATTTTCAGTCTTTCGGGAACTGAGGCAGGAAAGCTATATAAATTGCATCTCCAACTGGTAAACTTTGATGCGAAATACTGCCATCTCATGACAAAATTGTTTGCCTCTAGCAGATTTTACAGGAAGAAATGTTTTCCGCTGAGAGAAAAAAATCATATCTTAGCATCATGGTAGAGTGCTGGATAAAGATGCAGTACTTCCATACAACGGGAAGCCTGTGAATACTCGTCTGAGGGTTTCTTCTTGTTTTAACTGAGCATCAGTGAAAAACCTGAACCATTTGCTGTCATTCAGTATTTGTTTCTCTTCTTGACCACTTCTACACTTAATCTTCATTCCCTCAGTAGATAGTTTTCTATCCCTCTGAGTTTTCTTGTTACTGTATACTGAATTGTCTACGTTTTGCACTGTGGGCATCTATTTCAGAGTGTGGTTAAAATTATTGACATTATTTTATGTACCATTGACCTGACTTTTTTTCCCATATGGCACTTCTGCAAAGTCTTCATGCCAAGCCAAACATTTTAACGTAAGTGTGTCTAACTTTATAGTTATGCTTCTATCATCCACCCCCTGCTATGGGAAGGCATATGGTTCACTTTGATAGGAATAGTTCATATAATTTTGTATTTATCAACATTAGCTTATTCACCTTGCTTTATGGTTTTCCTCAAGTTACTCAGTTGTCTTTGATCTCCTCTAACTGTAATGTCACTTGTAAATTTTGGTGCTTCACGGCTTTTCATCTCTTTATAAAGTATTAGCAGAAATCATACGTTTCTCTATAGAGTTATGTGTAATCCTACTACCAGTACTTGAAGTTTTTAAGGATAAACAAAGTCAAATATACCTCAGAAAAATAATACCAATGATACTACTTTTTTTTTGAGATTGGGGAACTGATTGAAGTATTGGTAATTTAGGCTTTAAAAGCCAGATGCTTGTTGTCTAATTCATGTAGAGTTTGCTACTACATGCCACTTTTTTTAGCTTCTAGCTTGGAGAACAGAAGAGGAAAGAGCTCCATTTGCTTAAATGTAGAAGTTTGCACGTAGAGCGTTCTTAGCAGCAAACTGAGTTTTGCTGTGCAGTTCTGTTTCAGAGCAAAATGAAGAGTAAACTACAGTTTACTAATTGAGAAGACTTCATTTTAGTAAACCTTTTGCTACTCCATAGCCATGTTTATTAGACAACAGTGGTATTCCCAAATCTATCTTTATGGTATACAAGAATTTGATGTTTCTGTAGTAGTCATTTGAGCAGGAACAACAGTAGATTCCATTCAAGAACTTGCATATGTATCCCGAGTAAAAGCAGAAGTTTCAACATCGTCAGTTTCTAAGTTTTGCAAGGGCAGCCTTGGATTTTTCTCCCTGCTAACCCTGATTTAAGCTGCTGCTCATTGGTCGCTCATTTCTGAACCATGGTTCTCAGTGCAGAGATGGAGACTACAGCGTCAGTAAAAATATGTGAGTCTCTGTTATAAGTGAAATCAGACCACTGATCTAGTGTGGTTGGTTTTTTTAAAGGCAGGATGCAAAAGGGGTTTGGTAGTGTCTAGTTCCAGACCATCTCAGTGATACATGTCACACCACATCCCTCAAAAACTTGCATGGGCAAAGCAGGGGGAGCTGTGGAAGTCTGGAACTCTTCAGCTGTCTTTTAAAATTGTGGTTGTAGCTGTTAATTTTTATCATTGGGAAAATTGTTTATATAGTAATTTTTTCCAATATACTATATGACAAAATTGAGAAGCATACTTTTATAAATTAATATAAAATAAATCTGGTTTTATAATACTTCCAGTTGAAATATATCTGCCTACAGTTAACGTGCATTATATTTAGCAATAATGTATAGAGTAATAATTCAGTAATCATTTTACAGGGCTAGGAGAAAATATAAGTGGAAAGTGAATAGCAGCTGCAGCTATTGTTCTGCTTGGTAATGTTTATATCTTTCCTTACAGTTATTCTCAGTTTAACTCCCGTTTCCTTGTTTGTAAGAGTTTTCAGGTGGGTGATTGAAATGTGTCAGTTTGGAGCTCCTACGCTTTGCAGGCATTTGGTAGCAGTACTGTACAGCATACGTGCACTGCAGTTACTCAGCTGTTAGAGTTTTTAAGTGATGTTGTTCTGTGACAGTCATTCTGAATGACTTCGTACCCTAAATTAATTGAGAATATTCCAACACCAAACTAAGAATTTATCCTTCTGTGAATGGTTGAATGAATAATTGATGAATGTCTTTGTCACCTGACAGTCTGTTTCTAAAATCTAAAATCCCCCTGTGATGCTACATATCCCTCCTCCCCCTCAGTCTGCACTAGGATGAGACTGAACTTGATCCCTTGAGATACATCTGCTGTTTGTTTGCTAGTCTGCAGAACTGGCTTTCAGCACTGTGCTCTGATGAGGTTGTTCTAAATGGCAGTGGATTCACATATATATCAGCAGAGCAGAGCAATACAGGCTTGGGATGGTCCAAAGGAAGGATTCAGATTTGGGGTCTGTTGTCTTTTCTTTAAGGCACGGAGCCTTGTTGGCTTACACTACTGAAAACTCTAGTTTGTGCCAGTTAGCTTATGGTATTATATTTATGAAGCGTGAACACTCACCAGACATCCTTCAGATGACAAAGATTCTTCTTTTTTTAAGGTGAGCTACAAATGGTGCCTCAGGCCTTGAAGGATATGATTGTGAATATCCCTTTATTCAAAATGGTCATATTGCCATACCTGTCTGATCTCTTCTGGTGAATGGTTAGTTTGAAAGCTATAAAAAATATTAATCTCGTGAGCATGTTACAACTGGATATTTGCGGATGCAGAATCTTGCCTGCTCAGTAGAGTGCAGTTAAAGTATGTAGCCATCGGCCAAAAAAAAAAAAAAAACCACCTGTCTTTTACTAGGAGCTGTAACAAAAATATATTTATCCAAAAGCTAGGGTAATAATTTTTAACATTTTAAAAGTGACATAGCGCCAAATGCCTTTTGAACCTGCATGTATTTAAATAATAAAAAAAAAAATTAAAAAGATTGAGGAAAAACTGTATCCTGAAAAGAAAAAGGGATGAGGAAGATACTACATTTAGCAGTAAGGTAGTTGAATGCATCTCCCACATGTCTTGGGCAGCGTGTCAGTTGCATGTAGATTTCTTTTGTTACTGTGGGACTCTGCACAATTGTGCAGGTGAGGGTTTTTTGTCATGTCATTACAGAAGTCAGTTTCTTCCATGTTTTCTTCAGGTAATGTATTTACTTCCCTGGTTTCATCCTGATGTCCACATAAACAAAACTTTGGCACTACTGATGTCCATAAAGAACAGTGATAGCTTAACAGAATGGTTAGCCTATAGTGTGATACTTGAAGTATCTTGACTTACTGCATCTGGAAATTTTAAAACCTATTTTTCATGTAAATATTTGAGCTATCTTTCACATAATCCATTTTTAATTGATTGCATTGTTTTTTGCAAGTGGATAAGTTGTCATCTGCTGTCTTTTCATCCAAACACATAACTATAGGCTGGTAGACACAATACAGAGTTTATCTTAGTTTAGTCACTTGGTTGCACCAAGCCTGAGAATGTACATCACTGCCTAGTTTGTAGGTGAGCAACACTCCATCCTTGTAGCAGGATGGAGCTAATGGGATCTACTCATACCTAGAAGTGTACTGACATGTCTGTGAAGTAACTCAAAAAATCAGATAAATTTTAATCATGTCTTCATCTAAAAACTGTAGAAATGTAGTAAGTCTTGTTTTGGTTTTGAATTTCACATATACTGTAAAGGATGAAAAAAGAAGAATCTTTGAGAGCTGAGATGTGCTCATCATTCCCTCATGAAATAGATAGTCTATCCTATCCTAGGTGACAGCGTTCATAAGAATTGTATTACCTCTTCAGCACAAATTACTTTGGTGACTCTTGTTCCTGGCTTCAGGTCAGCAATGGGAGGCTCAGAAACAGGGAAATTTGGGAGAATAACCTGTGTAAGGAAGGCAAGAGGAATACGAAAGGAAGTGAGTAGGAAGCTGTAGAAAAACACTGCTTTTGCTGTCTTGCAGGGAACCTGGAAAGGTCTGGCTTCTTGAGTCTGCACTACAAGGAGAGGGATTACTTGATGCTGGCAAAGCTATCTGGAAATCTCTAAGAAAATAAAAGGAGGAGAAGCGAAAGGCGGGGAGTAGAGACTAATGAGAATGAAGAATTAAAGCCATGGTTTCCTACACTCAGTTTAGTGATTTCTCATATTTCTTCTCTCCTTCTCAACTATGTATTCTTGTTCCTTCCTTGCATCAGTGATTATACAGCTGCAAGATCCGCTGGTTCAGAAAAATACACTCCACCCCCCAAAAAACCCGTAGCTTTGTGTCAGATGAACTCACTGAACTGATTTGCTTTGCAGCTGTTTGACCATTTGATCAGACACAAAAGAAAGTATTACCCATTTTGGCAACCTACAACCTCACTGCATGCTTAAAGGACCAGTATGAAAGCCAGGATTGGCAAGCTACTAAAGAAAACTGGTGAATCTGCCCCATCATCAATGCTGGGGTGCCAAGAAGTCTGCTGCATTTGCAGAAAATGAGGACATCTGGGAGGTTTTTAGGAGTTGGTGCTAGATGAAAACAAGCTAATTGTGCATGGTGGAGGCAACAGGTATCCTCTAAAGAGGCAGTTAAAGTGGCTGTTTAAATGCAGTTTACTCAAAGCAAATCCCTGCATTTGCCTAAAGAGATGGTCTCTGCCATACACTTGTTGGGTTCTAAACTTGCTCTTTTTGATGGCTTGGTTTGCTCTGATCCAACTTTCTGCATGGTTTCATGAAACCATTTGAGTGAGCCTCCATGGTAGAGAGGATGGAAAAGCTGCTATTTTCAGAATTATTGTATGGTATTTCAGACTAGAGGCTTCAAATTGAACAGCTTTATTTTCATTGCACACTTGCAACTAGTTTGAAAATGTAAATGCAGGCCAGCCTAGAAGCTAGACTGTTGCTGCTTCTGTTCTTTTGTCCTTTACTTTTAGAGAATTTCAAAATTCAGAATAGGTGTTAAGAATTTTCTCAGATGTATGCTACAAGATGAAGCATGTAACAATTTTTCTGAAAAATTATTTAAATTATTGAAAATACATTCTTTTTATCAGAGACTGAAATCCACAGAAAACAGTAGCAAATTCTTACTGTTCTCCTTGTCTGTTGTTAATCTCCCCCAAAAGTTTCAAAGTATCTCACATTGCCTTTTGAGCTATACTAGAACCGTTTACACCATTCACAAATCTGTAGTTCTGCAACATCCATCAAAAGATCATCTCAAAACATTTAAATCTTTCAGTTCTCATGCGTTCTTTGCTATAGCAGAGAGCTCAAATCTGTAAACTGTTCTCTCGTACTCAGTAATTTTAAGATATGAATAAGGTATGCTGAAATGGTTTGCACAGAGCAGTAGAACAGTAAAATATGTTTTCTGAGTTTTCATTATGGCTACATAGATCTCAGTATCTTTAATGCGCAGGAGCAATTTGAGAATTAAAAGAGCTGGAATCCAAGGAAGCTTTAAGGTGCATTTATAAACGGTACCTGTGTATATTGTCTTATTCATCAACGCATAAGGTTTGTAGAAAGCAGCCCTGCATCCATCCTGACTGCAGTTTACTAGCTGTGATACTGCAGCGAAGGGTTGTAGGGGATGAGCATTTGGACAGACTGGGAAAGATGTAGGAACAAAGTCTCCCATTTGGGTGACATCTAACTGCTGGGCCATGACACAAGAGGCAGGCAAAATAACTATGAACCAAATTTTTTCAGGGATGAAGTCTGGTTGCTTGTTTTCCAATAATGAATCAGTTAGCCATACCCGAAGGCATGAGTAACACAACTAAGTCCAGGGAGTATTTTCAGCCAGTAAATCCCAGTCTTGCGTAAGGAAGAAAGAGGTTTTCTTATTAACTCCTCATGAATTTTCCTCGTACCTGATTTTAAGGCTCTCGCGAATCCTGCATTTCGTATTTCTTGTTCCCGTAAGGTGAATATGAGAATCTAAATTGACTTTGTGAGTTCCTTTCCTCAAACAGCATGCCTAGATGGAGGCATGGTGGTGGGGACTGGGTCCTCTATGGGGCTGGGCCATGGAGAGCATCTCCCGGTTCCTTCCTCTCCTGCAGCGTGTCACCTGAGTTCATGTGCCTCACAGCTGCCTGGCCACGCAGGAGGTCGGAGTAAATGGGCATACTCGTTTGCGTTAGCTTAAGTATGTACATAAGTGCTTGTAGGATCAAAGCCAACAGTTGTCTAATCTTGAAATCGAGATTAGAAAATCAGTAACTTTGCCAAGAAATGTGTTAATTGAAAGAACAGCAGTTAAAACAACTGCCTGTGTGGAAGAGTATAGCTCTCTAATTACACCTCTTAACACTGAGATAGATGTGCATTTAACACTGACATCTTTATTAATAATTGATTTGATTCCTTTTCATCTGAGTGTTATTATTAGAGACTCAATATTGGGTATATTTTCTGTTCAGACAAATTACCGTACCTTCCAACTAGTTCAGATGTACATTTTCTTGACTCGTTTGTTACAGAAGTTTACTACAGATAGGTTGAAGAGTTACTTCACAGTGCTGGGGTGAGAAGAGTGACAGACAAAATTATGGAAAAGACAAATTGAGATCGTCTCACATCTGTGCTCATTGTATCATAGTTTTGTAGAGGTTTTTAGTCCGGTTTTAAGCATTCATGTAGGCAATAGACTTTGAAAGCGATCACTTACAAGGAATCGGCACTACATTTTCATAGTACTTTTGTGGCACATCATAGAAGCTTCAAAAAGTCACTTTTTTTTTTTTTTTTAAGTAAGTAAAAAGCTGTGCTTTTGCTTTCTCTATTAAACTGTCTGTCTTAACCCACAAGTTTCTGCACTTTCACCCTTCGATTCTCTCCCCATCCCACTGGGGGGAAAGTGAGCGAGTGGCTGCAGAGGGCTGAGCTGCCCACTGGGGTTAAACCACAGCATATCTAAATATTTAATTGATTTAAAGCTACAGACATGCATAACTGGGAATTCAGTGCTGCTTTTTTTTTTTAATTTGAAAGATTGGCTTTATTTATTATTGTACTGTATTTTGTGCTTCTCACCTGGGAGTCCCAACCCATGATGGACACTCCCCTGGTTACTGTGCGGGTGAAGACAAGTTGGGATGTTGAGGAATGGGAGGAAGCAAGCAGCCCATTTCTGAAAGAAGGTCATGTGTAACTTGTGAGAGTTTTTGAGATTTGGCCTTTTGATTACTTAGCAAATATTCCTAAATGAAGGAAAAGCTCGACTGGGTAGTTTTATTGCTTCATGATATGCTTGCAAATTTAACAGTCCATTTAGAAACCTGAAACACTGAGTTGTAGTCATAAAAGAACTGTGGAAAGTGATTTAAAAGATCAGGTATGACCCAGGGAGTCATAACATGTATTCTGTGATTCTTTGGGTTATTACAGCTTGATGAAAGAGTTGATTTTTACAAGTAAAACCCTAAGAGAATGCACTTTTATTTTCTAAAACCTTAAAGTTACATCTTTGACTTTTCAAAGTCCTATTATATAACCATTAAAGCGTGCTTTTTATTCTGCTTTCTTGAATGCTATTTCACTCGTTCCTGTAGAAACAAGGGTACTTGAAGCTTTAGGTGTATGCCAGGCTTACGGTTGGCTCATGAAAATCTCAGTGTGGCCGCCTCTGTATTTGCTAGCTTGAAACGAATAAAAATGTTGTTTCAGAAACAGGCAGATACGGCTGGTTATTCATGCGGTGGTACTTTGGAAGCCAAGAGGCATGTAATACCCCTTTATTCTCCAAGAGCAAGTGCTGTTCCAGTTGCAAGAGACCCACCTTGGTCTCCTTCAGAGGTACACACCCACCGGCATTGCAACACAGATGGAGCTCAGCTGGGTGTGATAAAGGAACAGTGGAAGAAATGGTTCTTATCCTTCGTTTCCTTGTATTTTTCTTCTTTTCTTTTTGCTGCTGCTGTTAAAAAACTCGGCTTCTCGTACTGCCGCCTCTCTGGTAGCGGTAGGACGGCGGCAGCCGGAGGAGCCGGTGGTGCCGCCGCGCCCTCGGGCTCTCGCCGGCCCCGCGCTGCCTGGCGGGCCGCTCCCCCCGCCGCTCTCCGGGCAGGGGCGGCGGGGCCGGGGGGGGCACAGCGGGCACGGGGGGGCCCGCAGGACACGGCGTCTCGCCCGCCGTCCTCGTGCTGCCCGTTTCTCGCCCCGAGCCGCTGGCGTCTCGGCGAAGAAGCGCGTTCGCCGGCAGCCAGCCGGGAATGGGCGGGCGCGGGAGGCCGTGGGCCAGGTCACGGCCCCCTGCCCCGGTGGTCGGCGGTGAGGAGCGGTGGCGGGGCTTCCTCTCCCTCAGAGAGCGAGGTGGGGCGGGGGAGGAAGAAACACGTACTCTGTCTGGACTTCGCTTTTTTCGGCTTAGGAGAAGGATGGAGCGCGGCATGGTCTTTACATCGCCACGTTTGTGGTTCGGCCCTGTTGGGAGGTGAGGTGAGGGTAGTTGGTCTTCGTGTTGCTAAGCTAGCGTGCTCAGATTTCCCTCTGCAATCCGGACGCCAGAAACCTGGCAGCACGGTACCTGTGGAATTTCTTTTTCCTTGTTCCAGAAGATAAATGTGATGCGGACGTGAGGTGGGAGCGGGCTGTTTATATGGACTCTTTCCAGGTTGCTGGAAAGTCTCCCTGTATTACCTGTGCAGTCGCTGAGGGGAGGAGAGGCCCTTCTCCAGAAGGTAACTGAGCCCAAGTGAGGCTTTTGCTCTAACATGCTTTTGGAAGCACTTTTTCTTTTTTCATTCGCAGTGGCAGAAGTTGACGGGTGAGCAGGCTCCTACACCATGTGTTACCCCACGACTACTCCACTGCCTGTCATCACTCATCTCGCTTTAGTTTCTCTGAAGTTGTTGTTTGATTCACTCTCTGGCTGACGTGAAACTGCACATTAACCGTGTTACCAGCTCTTTTAGCAGACTGGAACAGTGTGGTTAATAAAGACCCCCTGCTAGCGCACTTGAAGGACCTCCTAAGCCTGAACAGAAGTCATCCGTCTCATAGTGGACATGCCGCTGTACACAAAGCAGAAAGAAACTACTTTCTCTTACATCATCTGTTTTCTGGTTGCCACTCATCTTTTCTGCCCAAGGCTGCCTGTAGTAGCATAGAAGTCCTCTGACAACATAGTGCTTTGCCTGTACTTGGCCTCTGTGTATAGGCACCAGTGCAGAAAATGTGCCGAGAGGGCGAGCGATCCCGTAGGGCGATTCCAGAAGAGATCCCTCGAGGGTCAAATCAGAAACGCGCAGCTTTACAGCACAGCCACTGATCTTCTAGGTTGTCCTCTGTCTTTTTAGGGTGGTGTGTGCTTTTTAGGGTGGTGTGTGCCCAGCTTTATGCTGATTCAGCATTTAAAAGGCCAGTGGCAGAAAAGGGATGGTCATGGTAAAACAGGCCAGGACTGAGAGGTCTTAGGGGTCTGTTCCCGGCCTTGGAGCGTGTTCACGGCGTAAGCTGCTCCTTGCTCTTTCTGATATGAAGAGAAGGAAGCTGCTGTTCATCTTTGTTTCATCTAGGAATGTTGAGTTTGTTCTGGAAATCTAAAATGAAATATCGACTACTTTTAACATTAGACCTCATGAGCTTTATTTTCTTTTTTCTGAGGGAAATTAAAGCATGGTATATGGGCAAAAGCTACATGAATACCTCCTACTTGCTATTTTCAAAGTACTAAACACACTTCATCACTGTCTCTGTAATATTAGTTAATAGTGACTTCTGTAGTTAAACAAATTAATTGGTTTTTTTTACACGTATTGGAACTGTTAGTGTGCTGCCTCCGCAATAATGAACCTTGGGATTCTTGAACACTAATCCTGTCGGTCCCTTTCCACACTATGCGTAGCCCAGGGCAATTGGTTTAACTTTAGTGTTTTAAATTCCTCTTTTGCAAAAGAAACATTAGAAGCATTATTCCCATTAACTTTTTATTACCATAATTAGTCTCTTCCATGGTTTGTTCCTAACGGCAAAGCATTCTGCTGCTACATGTCATTCCTCTATGCTAAAAACTGTACATGTGGTAAACTTTTACGGATCCTGGGTGTTGTTAATGTTTAACAGCAGTATTTTTCACGTCGTGGATTTTCCTACTTTTAGTAACTACCACAAAGTAGTGTTTTAAAAGTAATCTTTAAATGTCATGCTGCTTTCTTGCTTCTGCCCGGCCCTCACATTCTGTATGTAATTCTGATTTCAATTTGCGAAGGTGAGGAGCAGTAATAGCAACATAAGTTGATATTAATAACAGAGTTCTCTGCTAATTTGGTTAAGTTTGGAAAGGTTTTAGAAGAAAAAGACAAGAGAATTTATAATCCTGAAAACTTGCATTTTAAACATCACTGGCTCAAAATGTAAACTATTTTAAAATATTGTTTTTGCAGGCAAAATGCCAGCCCCTGAGCAGACCCCAATGGTGGAGGAGGGGCTGCCTCAGACAACACAGGAAACTTCAACAGGCCCAGGCATGGAACCAGAGACCACTGCCACTACCATTTTAGCTTCTGTAAAGGAACAGGTATATGCCTTGTTTTCAGCAATTCAGAAATTTGGTATGCGTTGTGGAGTTAACCATTGTCTCTTACTGCATTGTTGGAAAAAAACATCATTGCTTCTAAAATGTGTTGCCTAGCATTAGTATAGTATAATTTGTATATCAGTATGTTAGAACCTGAATATAAAAGGTTCATTTAATTGCATTGAACAAAAGCATCATTATGGTATTCTGTATCCCTTGGAATGTATGCACTGTCGTAAATCAGACTTGAAGTGCAGGTTTATTGTTTAAAAAAAGACAAAAGAAATGCTAGTGTAGAATTGATGCAACATTGAGACCCAGTCCTTTTTGTACATTCTGCAAAGTTGTGTACAGTGTTACAGAAGTTTACACATAAAGATTTGGTATGATCAGTTGTATTTTGTTAAAGAATGGGTTTTAAGCTTTGAGTTTGGTTTCAGTTATGCATACCAAGGTCATAATATATTTTAAATCTGCAGCACATTTATGGACATGTATCTTAGTGGTAGTCTCTATAGGGAAAATAAAATTGTGTTTGAAATCAAGTTCAGCCTTAATTTGTAAAGATCATTCAAGGGGAAAAAAATTGCAGTTTTACAAAGAAACATTCTAACTAAAGTTTTTTGGTTTGTTTTTTTAAAAAACACAAAGAAGTGATAGTTTGACTTTCATTGTCAGAACTAGAAATAATAATAATCTTTCTTGGCTTAATACATAAATTGTAACATCTCAATTTCGGAATAAATCTGCTTTGCTGTCTCTGTTTCAGAACTTTTAAGATAAATCTGTACTCGATTCAAGATACTAACTCTGAGTGCATATACCTGATGTATTAGTTCTATATGTTGTCCCATATTAATATTTTAAAAAGCTGATAATTGGATTATATTGTCTTGATATCAACAGATTTTGTATGCATAGAAGCTTCATTCTTAAATCAGAAATTTGGGTCTTTATTTTCATGCCTAAATTAATAGTTTCAAAAGTATTTTAAGATGACAATAGCAACCCTAATAATTTCTTAGTGGTATTAAAACTAATATTAAATATTAAATCTTCTAATGCGAAGAATATTAATGCTGGAGGCTATCGAGATATGAGTAAGCACAGTCATCTGAGTTACAGTGATCTTAAGTCACTTATCATCTGAGACTAGTTTGCCTTGTGCTGTCTTAGCTTATCACAAATGTCAATTAGAACTCGTTTGCTTAAAGTACATTTGTGGTGATTTTAAGTTGGTCCCTTTTATTTTGCAGTTCACAAAGAACATGCTCATAATGGTAGCTGAGTTGATGAGCAGCATTGCAATAAATGACAGTACTGTAATTGCTGGGGATCACCAGCCAATAATCTTACTGCTGTGATTACTGTCCAGAATTGCTTTTGTGCAGTTTTGATGCAATAGTGATTGCTTAAACTGAACATACAATTATGACAGCATTGGCTATAATAGGTTGATACATAAGTATACAATAAAAAGACATTTGTTAGCATTCCCTTTCCTAGCCAAGAAAGGTTTTTATCTTTTTCTTATTCTTAGAGGAAAAATGGTAATGGTGTATTTCTTCATTTTAAAAAGGAGGCTAAAACCTCTTCCCCTTTCCATTCGTAAAAAAGACTGTTAAATATGTGGACTATTAAGTAACTCAATTCTGATGAAAGGAAAAAATAAAATTAAAATTGTGCTTAATAGTTAGTGAAACACAAACTTCAGAACTGTAGCCTAACTTTAAAATGTATAGACACGTTAGAGTGAATACAAGGGAGAGGAAGATGTAAATTGTACTTCACTCTTGAAAGTGATAATGTGAAAGAATTAAGAGCTGAAGTGTTGCTTTCTGGGTTTTTTTTCTGTTGATAGTAATTATGGACACTGACATATTCAACACCCTTCCTGTATGGCAGAAAGCCCAGAACAGAATATTTTCCAGTGCAGTTATTTACTTTATTAAGCTTGAACAGAAACTACTATGCTGTTTGCTATGGCCTAACTTCCTTTTATACAGGAATCTCTTTATTTGCAGTAGGTCTGTATTTGTAAAATAGAGTTGCCACACCTTAGCTTTATTACTTCAGAAACACTTACCACAGTGGAAGAACAATTCAGAAAAGCCTTTATTGTTACTTGGCAAATTGTGCAAACTTTTAACTTAATAAAAACTTTTAAATTTACTACCATAGTTCTGAAATAGGTAGATAAATTTATTGAATGACTCTGTTAAGCTTTCTACCGTAGTGGCATAGATATGATTATATAAAAAGTTGTACTAATCAGTCTATGAACCCTACAAGTCACTTTAAATAAGCTTTCCATGTGTTTCTTTTTCCGATGACCCCAAATCAGTTTAAAGCAACTTCTTTACCAAGCTAGAGTGTGTTGTTCCCTGAACTCTTACAGTCTCTCATTGGGACAAAATTGTTAGACAGCTGTGTAAATCTCCCTCTCTTTTAGTGTTATAAAATAATATGTGCAGAACAAGTGTAATCTGTGAAGAAATTTAGATTACCACAGCTTTGTGCTTTTCTGACAAAGCTCGTTTGGTTTTAATGTGAAAACCCATCCCTAATTAATATAAATTACGACACTGCCACCACAACCACCACTGGCTTTGACTGGGGTAGGGGGGATCGTTCTTTGACCGGGTTAAGTTATTCTGTTTATGGATACACTAGTAGATATACTTTTGGTTGAAAATCAAGGGAAGGATTGACTCTTACTGGTATAAGTTGCATCTCTAGTAGAGGAATTCCTTTTTGAATGTGGGGAGATCTTAAGGCTAACTGTAATGAAGCTGAAACATATTTTGGCCTTTTTTTTTTTTCTTTTAGTGGATTTGATAATGGGTTGTGGGTTTCTTGGTTTTGGGTTTTTTTTGGTTTGGGGAGGGGGTTGTATTCTGTGGGTTTGTTTTGGAGGTAGGTTGGGTGGGGTTTTTTTCCAAAACATATATTTCACTTCTGAAATGTTACAAAGTTTCCATGCTATAATGGATAGAAGTATGTTAGGAAATGCTGAAACGAGTTCTAAGTAAAACTGAAGCATTAAAATATGCATGTCTATATTCCTGAGTCCTGGGGAGTATTTGGATAAAAGTTTAGTTGAGTTCTGTAGGGAGTCTCTTATCCATATTAAAAGTAAATTGAGTATTTTCATGCTAAAATAACAAGTTAAAAGTTGTAGGAGCAACATCATAGCAGTAACTTTTTGGGGGAGGTTGGAGTGTAGGGGCAGCTAGTTGCCAACTACTCCAGATAGATGTGTGGAATCACTGCTACTTTACATGTGCAAGCCATATGCTACTGAATTTGGAATGAATTGCTGCTGAACTGGCAAGATTAAATGGGATCATTTGGAATTGTGAATTTCCTGCTTAGCATGTTAGTTTTCAGTGATTGGGCTGAGAGAAAAGGTCTCACAGGAAAAACTACCCATCGATCCAGTTTTCAAAAGTAACGTGAATATGCTGGTTTTAATTTCTTTGCTAATAGAGCAGCACTTGTAGCAGTAGCATGGTTTTTTTAGTTTCTTTGTTCTTTGGTCTAGTTGGTTTTGACACCTAAAGATGGACAACTTTTCACCTTTTGTAAACAGGTGACAATAGAGTAAGAATGATTGGATATGCTTTCAGATGAATAATCATAAATCTCTTGGGTTTTCCTAAGTGTTTTCCTAAGTGTTTTCCTAGAAGTGTTCACTTTTGTTCAACACCTCAGCAAAATCTTTTCCTTTTGTATAACTGTATTGAACTGTATCATATATTTAGAAAGTGTGCACTTTACCTTTTTTTCCCTTCTTTATTGTTTAAGTACAAAATTCTTTACATAGTTCTTGATATTATTTTTTAATAGGGTTTGGGGGGGTGGGGAAATGTGAAAACTTGTTTTTTCAGATGGAAAGGGATGAAAGAATGTATTCTCTATACAGCAGAGAATTTATTATTACATGTTTAAAAACATCTTTACTAGAATGACAGTATTTTGATGCTAAGTTTGAGAGATTTCTTTACCAATTCAGATAATAGTGCTTTATATCAAGTACTCTGTAATCTGACTGTAGGCGTGTCGCTTCAACAAGATACCTGAAGAAAAGACTTACTAAATGCACTTTCAGTAATTAGGCACAAACATTGAACTGTCTCCCTTTGAAATTCTGATTTGCATGCATGTAGTGATCAGTTAGGTGGATAAATGCATATCAGTTATGAAATGAAGGTGGTACTTTTTATTAAATGGACTTCCAGGCTTTGTGTGAGTAAAACAAAAATCTTTGTCAACATTTTCTGAATGACTGGAAGAACTGGGTTTTTTTCCAACTCTCTTAATACTGTGTTCAATTGCATAGGTTGTTCTTCCTTATTGAATCCCAGAACTTTGAAGTTTACTGTTTCTGCTGTCTACAAGCATTTCCAGTTTTGGTGAATCAAGTCTGAGAAGTCTACTTCCTAAGGTTCTTATTCTAGGACAGAATAAATGTCACTCCTGTCTCAGATGAAATGACTAACTCATTTCCTTAATCAAAATTCTGTGTACTCCTTTATTCGTATGAAGGTCTAGAAATTAATTTTTCTTTCTAGCATGTACTGTTAGACTTCTGAGGAGAAACTCCCCTTGAAAAAGAGCCTGCCTAGAACTGTGGGTACCCCTGAAATATACTGGAGTATTTATACCTTTTTGTAACACGTCTGTGTTTAGATTACCAGCCTATCTACTCAGCAGCAACTGAACTCTAATCACCAGCTGGCAGAACAGTATACTTAGCTTCAGCACCAATTTAAAAAAAACTAGTATTGTAACAAACAGTTTCCAAAGAGGATGCTGCTCAAATGTAGTCAGTGAATACCTCAAGTGGCATTCTTCCTTTCTACCATTGACTAAGAGTAAGCTTTCTATGAATTGCTTAAATTTTGATCCCTCATCAGCTAGAGCAGCACTAAAGTGTTTTACCAGACTAGTGAACAATGCAAGCATAAAAGTATTAAGGGCTTTAATGGTCTACTGCTGTTGAATACAGAGTTAAGTGTGATCAGCCAATAATTGTAGCTGTGTCATTTCACATCCTGTAATCTGTGATTCTCTTTTTACCCTGTCCAATTTTTTATCTTTTGTCTTCTATTTTGGAAGATCCTGAGATACTGAAAGCATGCAAATGCAGTTGTGTGCGTGAGTAAACTTTTTTACAGATTTTTACAGAAAATGTTAAGGTTGATGTAATATGTTTAGTTAAAAGTACAGCATTTTTTCTCAGTAGATTCTGGTAGAGAATTTAAATACTAGGTCACTAAAGTACGATATTCATGTTGGAAAAAAATACAGTATTCAGTGTTTTTTTAAGTAGTCAGTTTTTTGATCTAGCTCCAAATTACAGCAAGTGGAAACGTAGAATTCAGCATAGATCAGTGCAGGAGGTTAATGTGAAGAAGGTATGAATGAACTTAATTTTGTTTGTCCTCTTTGTTGCACATTTGTATCATAGAAATGTCCAAAATGTAATTGCCTTTTCTTTAGCACCGTTTGAACTTTCACAGGCAATGGGAGTTGTGTGGCTCTGCACTTATGTTGCAGTTGAGTACGAAATGGTAAATGCAAGGTAAAAGTATTCCTCTCAAATGTAGGCTACGGTTTCTTAGATCATCAGCTCGTACTACTGGAAGAGGCTCAACTGAATTGTTCAACAAGCAACTTTTTTATGATTAGGAAAATGTTTAATAGTTCAGCTGACAATTACCTTCTTAATATTTCACAGACAGTGACATTTGGCAATTGAAGCAACTTAGCATATCTCAGTGTTACTACAGCTTGAAATAACATCCCGTCCTAGCCCTGTCTTCTACCAGAACAAACACTGAGAACTGGTAGAAGCCGAGAAGCTGCAAGAGATGCAGCTCTGTCAATGGCATTATCTCTTGGATGTCCCAACTGCCCGATCCTGGTCTGACTAGCCAGGCATGTATCATTCAAAAAGAGTTTGTGGGTTGTCTTCACTGCTTGTGCCATCGCTGCTGATTCTTGCATAGCTGTCACCAGAAAACCTTCAGTTAGCCAACTGGACCACCGTTTGTTTAAAGTTTTAAGTTATCTGTGTTTTCAAATCACAACAGGGCAGGAAGAAAGTAATTTTTATTTTTCAACATTGTGAATGTAGACTCCTCATTCTCATCCATCTTACTGAGGGATAAAAGTTCCTCCTGAACAAAAATGAAAATGTTGGATCTCTGCAACATGGTATCATAACGGGGTGCAGATAGAAAGCGCAGAATTGCCTCTAAACCTTCTTTTATTATCCAAAGTCTGCAACAGGAGAATTACAGTCTTCGTGGTCAGTCATACAAATTGCATTCCCATTACTTACCTGTTTTCAACTATTTGCTGTTAAATGCCCAGCATAGTGTGTTGGCAATTGTTTTCACTTCCCAGGGAGCCACAAGCCTGTCTGAGGTACTCGGCTTTCAAATGAAAGGAGTATTTTGTTTTCAGGTTTGGTATGACTTCTCATCTGTATCTTGCAGCAGTGGAGACCTTGAAGTGTCGTCTTGAGTGAGATCTCAACATTTTTGCAGATTAAGAGCTGTTGTTTGTCACTTGGGGTATATGTTACAATGTCGACACCCCATGCAGGGTTTGTCCCTCCTCCAGAAACTTCAGTCTCCAAAAGGAAATTACACAGCTCTAAAATTTGATGGGTTTTGGTTTTCACTCATGGAAGCTTGTCTGCCTGCAGTCTGTACGATTGCCTTTCCAAAGCAAGTTGCTTTCTTTTCTTTCTTGAACCATGTATCTGTTTCCCACTCCTTAAATGTAATTGTATTTAAAGCCAGCATTTTTTGTAGCTTTGTGTTAAGAAATATGGTCTGTGGTTTTGCAGTGGAATTTAGGTTATGAATACAAAAACTGTAGTTTTATGAGGTAATTAAGTAGTTACTGCTAAACAGGTGAAAAGAATTATAGGGCTTTTTTTATCTCAATGTATATTGGATAATTTTGGAAAAAAGTAGCTCTGGCCAAGGCGTTGTAGTGTGTATGTTTCAGAAGATTTGGTGGGTCCTTTTGATGCAGTATGGCAGTGTATTCTGTAACCTACATCTGTAATTTTAGTATGTTCTTGCCACATAGATGTTCTTCTGCAAAAGAAAACAAGCTTATTAATTGTTTTATTTGACTGCCGTCATGTCATTTTGTCATAAGCCAGTACTATAAAAATCAGTTAATTGTGATTTTTGCCTAGGACAGCAGCTTCTATGTGTTGGTAGCAGCCAGCATTGTATGGGAGCATCCTGTTCGAGGAACGTGCTCTCCCACTGCTTTCAGAGGAGCTGGCTAGAGAAACAAATTCAAATAGATTCCTGCAATAAATAGTATACTCTCTGATAAATAAACATGGTGGTGGTAGGTATCCATTCAGAGTGGTATAAAATGTCATTATAAAGAAGCATAAACTATGAAGGTGATCAATGCACTTATTTAGAATTGATTAGGACTTAGTTTTCTATAATAATATGATGATTTAAGCTAAAGGGAAAAAAAGACTTAAAACATGAGGTATTCTAGCTGTAAAGAAGATGGTACCTCTAAAATTATCCCTGTTATGTATTTATGCAGGTATTTAAGACATATTGATTACAGCTGCAGAGACCAAATTTAAGAAGAGACATACAAAAGTCAGCACTCATTGTTTCAAAAAGTATGTAAACTTTCCTGCTTCATTGGAACCACAGGCTGTACACATAACATTACTCAGACTAGAAAATGGAGCTGAATTTTTTTTTGCTGCTTTGCTTGCACTTGCAAAAATACGTTAGATCTTCCTAAGCATCAGAATGATTTTAAAATGGCAAATTAGTTGCATGCCTTTTACACCTTTGCAGTTCAGTGCACTGTGAGATATATTTTTTTTTTGTCAGCACCAAAATACAAAGTTATGAAGAATATTGTAAACAGACAACTGATGGCGTTAGTCCAAAATCAACAGTGCAGGTACCTCAAAAGAAGTGGCCAAACGTGGCTTGATGGTTTTTTCCTCTTATTTCTACTTAGCACACTTTTTGCTGATAGAATACTTGTGAGTTTTGCTTCTTAAACATAGTATAAATAAAAGAAGTAAGATTTATTTCTACTTTGTCCATTTGTTGCATTCACTTCTTCTACCCCAAGATAAATAGAAGTACAGTTCTTTTGTTTTAACCGACTTTGGATTTTTGCAGTGTGGGGAGAAAATAGGGGTTTTTTACTTACATGGGCAACTTGTTACTTCAGACGTTGTGCAACTACCTATACCAATTTTATATCACAGTGTTGTTTTTTGTAAGAGGAAAAATTGTCTCCATTAAGAACTCTGGGCAGGCCACACAACAGTCCAGTACTAAATGTATATCTCTCTGCATCATTCTACCAGTCAAAACCAAATTGTATCATTTTCTAGATAGGGCTTATGGTCTCACCATGGAGACCAAACTGCATATGTTTAAGGGATTATATATCAAGTTAGAAAATGAATTATCAGCAGAAAAAGAAAAGAGTTCTTCTCTCTCCCTACCATGATGCTTTCAGTTAAATTAAATTAATTTAGTTTTAAAAAGTTTTAAAAAATTTTTGCCTCGATTTTCAGTGGTAACCTTTTCCCACATCTCTCAAATCCCTGAACCTCAAGGCAGGTACAACAGCCCACTATAAGCGAAGATCAGGTTTGAGACCACCTGAGGAACCTGAACACACATGTCCATGGGACCCGATGAGGTGCATCCCAGGGTCCTGAGGGAATTGGCCGATGTACTTGCCAAGCCACTCTCCATTTTTGAAAAGTCATGGCAGTCAGGCGAAGACCCCAGTGACTGGCAAAAGGGAAACATCACAGCTGTTTTTAAGAAGGGTAAAAAGGAGGATCCTGTAAACTACCAACCAGTCAGCCTCACCTCAATGCCCAGTAAGATCATGGAGCAGAATCTCTGACGTGGAAGATGCGTCAAAAGATATGGAAGACAGGGAGGTGATTAGAGACAGCCAACATGGCTTCACCAAGGACGAATTGTGCCTGACTAATCTGATGGCCTCCTATGATGGAGTGACTGCTTCAGTAGACAAGGGAAGAGATCCAGATGTCATCTACCTGGACATCTGTAAGGCCTTTGATGTAGTCCCCCACAACATTCTTGCCATTAAATTGTAGAAAGACAGGTTTGTTGGATGGACTGTTAGATGGATAAGGAATTGGGTGGACGGCCATGTCCAAAGAGTATAGTACGGCTCAAAGTCTAAGTGGAAACCAGTACTGAGTGGTGTCCCTCAAGTGTCCATACTGGGACTAATACTATTTACTACCTTCATCGGTGACATAGACAGTGGGATTGAGTTGCACCCTCAGCAAGTTTGCAGGTGACACCAAGCTGAGTGACTTTGCTAGAGGGAAGGGATGCCATCCAGAGGGACGTTGACAGGCTTGAGGAGTGGGCCAGCATGAGCCTCATGAAGTTCAGATAGGCCAAGTGCAAGGTCCTGCACCTGGGTCAGGACAATTGCCAGTATCAGTACAGAATGGGGGATGAACGGATCGAGACCAGCCCTGCAGAGAAGGACTTGGGGATCCTGGTGGATGAAAAATGAGGTATGAGCCGGCACTGTGTGCTTGCAGCCCAAAAAGCCAGTTGTATCCTGGGCTGCATCAAAAGAAGCGTGGCCAGCAGGTTGAGGGAGGTGATTCTGTCCCTTTACTCAGGTCTTGTCAGACCCCACACGGATCCAGCTCTGGGGTCCTCAGTACAAGAAAGACATGGACCTGTTAGAGCAGGTCCAGAGGAGGGCCAAAAAAATGGTCACGGGGCTCAAACACCTCTCCTGTGAAGAAAGGCTGAGAGCATTGGGCTTGCTCATCCTGGAGAAGAGAAGGCTCCAGGGAGACCTGATCGCAGCCTTTCAATATATAAAGGAGGCTTATAAGAAAGACGGTGAAAGACTTTTTACCAGGGCCTGTAGTGACCAGACAAAGGGCAACGGTTTTAAACTGAAAGAGGGCAGATTTAGATTGCACATAAGGAAGAAGGTTTTTTTACGATGACTGAACAGATTGCCCAGAGAAGTTGTGGATGCCCCATCCCTGGAAGTGTTCAAGGCCAGGTTGGATGGGGCTTTGAGCAACCTGGTGTAGTGAAAGATGTCCCTGCCAATGCAAACCGTTCTATGATGTGAAATCTTGCTGATCCTATTTTTTTAAATTGCCTGAAATCCTCAAAACTCTGAGGTGATTATTGGAATTGGGTGATCTTTATTTTCCAGATGAAGAATTTAAATATACCCTGAGGAGTTCTCAGGGAGGGTGGGAAGGAAACTGTATGCCTATTAATACTGTATAAAGAAAGTACACTGTGAAATGAGAAAAACATAGCATATCTTCTACTTTTTCTTTCTGTATTTTATCTTGATCCCTTTTCTGTGCTGCAAAAAAATAGCGTTTTCTGTAGCTGTTACACTTTTGTAGTGTTTTAGAGAAGACTTCTTTTGCATTGGTCATTCTTTTAGATTCAGTGGGGCTTTTTTGTCTTTTATACCTGTACTTACTTTACACTTGTAAAATGTAAATAATTATTGATTTTTCTGATGACCTCAACTAACTGGGTATCTCTTAAACACCTTTAGGACAGAAGTGTGTGACAAATTAGTTTAAAAAGCTGTGATCGTGTAGATGCAAGCTTGGTTGACAAGCTCAGATTTTATTTTCCCTCCTGTATATCTGATTTCTGCCATTGTGACTGTTGGAACTGGACCTTTGTCCTGTTTTCTTTGTTACGTGCTCCTTTTTAACTTACTCACTTTATGTGAAAAGGCTTTCTAGACAATATCAACCTTTTTGTAGGATTTGGTAATTTACTGTAACTTTTTCCTTCTGGAACACAAAATGGCAAAAGTTGCCTAGTGGTAACACTTGCCTTATAAAATGCCTTCCTGCAGAAATACACATGAGCTGGTGTAAAGGACTTTGTTAGAGAGGAGGAGAAGATAGCGAAGGGAGAGGAGAGCTGAGATGGATGTGTATTCATAGCATGTATTAAGAGTGTGTTTTATTTTCATTAATGCCTCTGCCTGCAATGGAAAGGCAAATTAATAGAGATTAGTTGAATGGAAGCAAATAATGGCTAAGATATGTTTTATTCATCTAATGGAAAGATCAGTAAATAATAATAGGCAACTTGAGTCTTGTGTTCAAATTCATATTTTGTATCAATGACATTGCTATTTAAATACTGATTTAAAAGTAAGAAACAGGAAGCAGCTTTAAACATAAGGGTAAATGTTTTATATTATTTCTGCAAACAAGTAGTGCAATTCTGTTTATTTTAAAGATACGTGTTTGTTACATGCTATATAATACATCATTGTTTACTTTGGAAAAAGCTTGTCTTGCTGACATTTGCTTCAAAACTTACAGAGCTTCAGCATCTGAATGGGTTTTTTTGAAAATCACGGCATTCTCCCCTAGCATGTTAATGACTGGCTGGTGAATCAGCTTTTAGATGGATATATTATCTGTATTCAGACTTAGAATTGGAAAATAAATTCTCATTTATAAATTTCTTTGACTTTTTTGCTATAATACACTTTTTAGTATTTTCTCTCCAAAAGACAAACTGTCCAAATGAACTGACCGGGTGCATGTGTACCTCTTTGGTATAACGTGAAGGTATCAGACTGTGATGACTGGGTCTCTGCTACTGGATGCAGTTACATGTCATACAAACCTTCTGATATTACCCATACTTTCTAGTCCTTATCCAGGCCCATATGATTTGCTGTGGTCAGCAGGTTATCATGTTCGTAAGGCTTTTCATATCAGGTCTCAGGATTAAAAGGATTTAGTTTTAGAATTCTGTCTAAAAGCAGGTTTTAATAAAATCCAAGTTTAGGACATAGGTCCTAAAACGCTCTTTCGTGTCTGAGCATTGACTGTGCTAAGCTTTTCTAATGCTGAAGCTTGACAGTGAATGCCAACCTAATGGAAGGAGTGGCCAGGAGGAAGCTGAGGACCACATCTCCCTCCCGCTGCTCCCGTGGTTTGCATATTTATTTTTAACAGAACTACAGAGCATTCTGTTCTGTTGAACTGGTCTTAGTAGAGCAGTAGTAGAAAAATGCAGTCCTGTTCTGAGGATGCTTGTGTCCTGTGGCAGTAGTGGGTGACTTCAGTGTCCTGGAGGCAAACAGTTTTGCTGGCCAATATTTGGAATATTAGGGTGTGTTTATTCAGTTTGGTTACTGAGCTCTGAGCAATGTTTGAAATTGTCTACAATTCCTTGTATCATCTGGGAGGGGCAGTAGCTTGTGTGGCCTATCTTTTTTAACAGGCCAGTTTGTTGCATGGAGCTCGAATCAGACTTACAGAAGTGGCTTTTCCACCCTCCCCTGCCATCTAATATATAGAGTTGTTTCGGCAGTACAGCAGCTGCCATTT
Organism: Harpia harpyja; assembly: GCF_026419915.1. Taxonomy (NCBI): domain Eukaryota; kingdom Metazoa; phylum Chordata; class Aves; order Accipitriformes; family Accipitridae; genus Harpia; species Harpia harpyja. Next base: position 57,433,800 of record NC_068946.1, read on the forward strand.
GACTTAGCCCTCAGCTGGCTTCCTAATGAAATCAGTGCTAATTAGCCTTCTGTTTGGGGGTTCTTGGAGCTAATCTCATTGTGTTGTCTGTAGAAAAAACTTTGTCCCTACTTCTGCAAGGTTTTAGAGTAGCTTTTTACTACACTGTCACTGTGACCTCTCTTTTGCACTGCTGTGAAGCCCCCCAGGACTGGAGGTGTAGGAGGTAGAGAGGTACTTCCAGACTGCTGAAAGCCATAGGGTGCGTTGCTGAACCACACTTTACTGAAAAGATGTACAAACTGCAAGTAGAGCGCTCTTTCAGGGACCATTAATGAAAGTAAAGTATTTAAGCCTTATTCCATGTAATGTAAAGTGTGAAAGAATAGTTTGCATTAACTATAATTTATGAGTGAAGGTGACTTTTGTAATATGACAAGGCATGCAACTACTATGTAATACAATTACATGATTTACATTCAGCAAAAAACCCCTTATTAGTAATTTGCACTTTAAAATTAAATGAATGCTTCTGTGCTGTATTTGACTTGTATGTAAAACTTGCTCCATCAGATTATTAAGTAACAGTGTTCATCTATTTTTAAATAGTACTGAACAGTTTACTTAAACTTCAGGGGATGTAGAGTATCAGTTTGAAAATAATACAATTGCTTGATAGAATCCTTTTCTATCGTTAATAAAAGCTAACTGTGGATGAAAACATCACTGATATCCCTTGATGATATAGTATAGATTTCAGAGTATCATGTTTATAGAAAATGTTTCCAGATTTTAATAACACACAAACATTTGTGCAGTGCTTGTATTTCCCATGTCTTCTCTGAGCGTTATGTTCCAAAAGCCTTTTACAAAGGCTGAGGTTTGGTACCTTAGACCAAGAAATATAACAAAAGCTGAAATCAGGAAAGGTGAAATACCACATGTCTACCCTCAGCCAGTTTGAAATAATAAATTTTAAGTTTTTTTAATAAGACGTCAGGACATAGCATAGCTTAGGATTTGAAGTTTTGCAATTGGAAAGGTTAGGATACAATAATTTCCAGGATACCTTGTTTATAGATGAAATTGAAGACTGACTCTATAGGCACTGATTTTGTTAGATTGTGGCAACATAAGGAGACACAAAAATTTTAATTGCAGGAGGAGTAAAATCCACAAATGCTTAAATGTGTTTTTCCTTTTGTAACAGGTGATAAATCAATATTTGCATGAATCACTGATTTAAAGAACCATTAAATTCCCACTCTAATCTTCTAATAGTTTATTCCACTAAGGAAGAGTCAAAACAAGAAACATGATTGTGATGAAACAGTGATTGTTTCAGAATTAATCCACACCCATTTTTTAACATCAAGAATGCTTTTCTTTTTATTTTGAAATTTCAGGAGCTCCAATTTCAAAGACTTACCAGAGAACTGGAAGTGGAAAGGCAAATTGTGGCTAATCAGCTAGAAAGATGTAGGCTTGGAGCAGAATCACCAAGTATCGCCAGCACAAGGTACAAGTCCTGATGACTTCGCTTTCATATGTCCCATAAATTAAAGGGCTTTTTAGTGGTGCTTATGTCCTACATACATCTATTTCACTGATAGCTGTTCACCTTCCATTAATATCTGAAGTATAAAAAAAAAAATGCAGATTTGATGTAAAGAGTTATGGGACAGTTTAAAGAAGCCTCTCTAATTGATTACATTTTCAACAGAGTGTATGTAAAGCTTTAATTTCTCTTTAAATATGTTGAATTTTACTTTTAATATTCAGCCAAAGAGAAATACAGTAGACTTACACATATTTGTATCAAAGTAACAGTGCTAGTTAAATGCAGTAATCCAAAAAAAATTTTTTGTTTTCCTGAATTAACTACCTAGTTTCATCCAGCTTTTCTGAAATACTTTCTGTTGTTACATTTGTTTTCAGGGAACATCTTGCTATAAGTGTATTGTTAGCATATTTAAATAGGATGAAACATACCTAATATATTTCACATACAATGACAATAACTATAGCAAAGCATTTTGTTAATATTTCAGCTGTAACTAGTATTCTGATTATCTACTTTTTTTCAATTCGTTAGCAAACTTTTTAACTCTAAATGTGTTTGGGCACCTATTCATCTCAAGCATATCAAATGATTGGTAGCTCTTGAATCTGAAAGCCTTGATAACAATGTGTTCTCTTATGAAACATTTATACCTGCATTTCGGGTTACAGCAAACTTCATGTTGGCATGTACATAGAGAGTATGCTCTGAACATTATTATTTCTTGCCTTAAATACTGTTTGTTTCTATATTCTTTCAGCAATAAACTTGGGTATCATTCTGAAATGTTTCCTCCTGTGGCCATAATAAATATTTCTGCAAGTTAAATGGAAAGGTGTTCCTACAAAAACTTAAGAAACAGGAGGTGATGATTTAAAAATAAATTTAAAAATCCAGTGTACCAGCTAACACAATTGTTTTTATACATCAAACTACTTTACCCGACTTGTCATTTGACAGTATTGTTACTATCATGACAACTTTTGTATAAGAAACTCTGAAATATTCAAAAGTATTCTTTGGACAAGACAACTGTTTTATAGCCTTAATGCTTGCCTATCTTTCCTCTAGATCCACATATTTCTCCAGATGTTGCTCAGATTTTGTTCTGAAAGCTAAGAAAGTTTAATTCCTGTGGAAGAATAAGTAAAAAGCTTCCATTATTTTATGCTTCCAACCACCTTTCATTCAGTCTTGAATGTCCATTTTCAGTGCATTTGCCTGAGTAATACAAAGGAAAAGGTTTTTCTACATCCCAAGTCCAGAGAATTTTGCGTACAAAGAACACCAGAGTTAGCTTATGCCACAAGTAACATTGAGTAGTTAGTTTTTGAAATAATGTACAATTGCCAGTATCTACACAATAAGTTAGATCCTATACTTCTATCAAATACTATCATTTACAAAGACAGAAAACATAATTTACAGCATCATGGAGTCATTTCTTCTTTTGGTTGCTTCCTTATGGCTAAATGATGTTTATTTGTATTAAAAAAAAAAAGATTATGAAAGTTTAGAGGAAGAAAATACGAGCACGTAAGTTGGTTTGTAGTATACTTTGGTACATCTGTGAATCTAGATAAACTCTTCAAGGTCTTGTGTACTGGGCCATAAATTTTCCATAGTTATTAATAAAATATTTTACACTTTTAAAACAAAAGCCTGATTATATTCTTACTTATTACAGACACCTCTGTATTCTGACCACTGTTCTTCTTTTTCTAAATTTTCTTACCCCAGCTGAGTCTGGTCCTGTATAGATGAAAAATGCTATGCTACATTACTTTTTTACTGAGGGACATGGGATTAAAACTTGGTGTAGACAATATGTTCTGAGATGTGTGTGTCTTTGGTTAATTTTTTTACTTATTCTTTAATGCAGATATCCCTTTTAAGAGAAAGGTGAGAAGCTTAAAAAAAAAAAACAACTGTATTTGAATTAGGTGCTTTCATTTCTTCACAAGTTGCTTCCAGTGTATTTAGAAGAGTTGTTGAAAGAATCAAGGTAAAACAATCTCTTAGAGCAGTATCATAGTAGACACAAACATAGCAGCAAAATTTATAGCTGTAAAAAGGTACCTGTGTTTCCCCAAACTAGGTAATGTAAATGTTTTGCTAAGGCTGACAAGAAATTAAATAAACACGAAGAGGGCATGGAGAAAAGGCTCGGAAACTGAATGCTGTGTTGAGAGACTGGTCATGGACAGCTAACAGCCTGCTCCCAGAAACACAGAGAAGTTAAGCATTTTGGAGAACAAGATGATGTTTCTCCTAGCCAGATGTAAGAATTGTCGGACAGAGTCTTATATTAAAAAAACCACCCAAAACCAAACGAAAACCAAAACGACAAAAACTACAAAAGCAAGCAAAACTAAAGCATAAGATGCGTATACCTTTTTATTTTTATCCTTTGTTCAAGTTTTCTCTCCCTGAGGAAATCAGCAATGCTTTGTTTCAAAGATAGTGCTTTAATCTCCTTTAGTGTGGTTAAAACGTTTGGGAGAATTTCATTTCAGAGGTCCAACTAAAGGTTTTGTTGACCTCGGTGGTTGCAGCAGTGCCTCTGATTTACCCACTTCTAAACTGGATTCCTGCAAGCTGGCATTGGCCTGGAAGTGGTGCTGCTTTGCAAAACAGATGCTGACATGAAGTCACAGGTGCTTTTGCGGCAGCATGTGCCTGTCTTGGTGGTTGCAGCTTGGGCTTCAAGCCGTTCTGTGTGTCAGTCAAGTCATCCCTTTGAGCCAGCTCGTCACCCAGGTGCACAAGTGCCAGCCCAAGGGAAGTCATGGTAACAGCTGGTGAGGGAAGGGGGAAATGCGACATCAGTACTTTAAACCAGCTTAAACTTCTGCAGCTTCTCAGCCGGCCTTCATGGCCGTGAGCCCAAACACTAGCACAGTGTGGAGTGCAGGCTGTGCAGATGTACACCTGGATAAATCCTTCTGGAGGTAGGCACTGGTGATAGGACTGTCACCTACTTGAGCACGTCTCGGAAGGACTCTCATTTCAGAAGCATGGTTCATTCTGTTATTGCTAGTCCTTAAGAAATGTATGTGTTGCTTTATACACATGAACAAAGCAAAACAAACAGAAGGTACTTGCAGTTTAGGTTTGTTAGTCTGTTGCCCACGTGTATTACAACTATATTGTAAATGCAGGCGGCACACAAGAGTAGTTGGCTGTTTGCTCTCTTAAGAGGAGTGTGAAAGATGAGAACAAGAAGCAGATCTGCAGATCCTAAGCAATTGTAGTGTAATGGGTGGAGAAGGAAGCACTAGATCAGCTGCAGCCCTGGATTCCAATATGGTGCTTTTTTTTGTGTACCTGTAGCTTACTTGCCTGTTAAAATTATTCCTTCTCATAATTATTTTTATAAATGGGTATTGTGCTAGCACTTCTAAGATATTTCATGGCATCCTGTACACTTTCAAACCTCTTAAGAGCCTGAAATGATATATGATCAGTGTTACATGTAAGTATTAAATATTTTTGCCCATGTTATACAAGATCAGAGATGATAGACTGGGAAAAACAATGTGAGGTTTCAGCTGTATCTTCTTACTTTCATTTCATGCTATAACATGCACATGGTTCTATGAAGAAGCAAGCCACTGGGCTGTTCAGCCTCCCATACAAACAAATATAGCATTGCAGCTAACTTTCCATCTGTAACGTTACTGATTCAGTTGGATTTAGTTCTGGGCTGCCAGATGTGTTGGAGTATGTGCTGATGCAGGTAGATATCAATATATATCAAGGGTCAGTAGTCTGACTCGCTTTATAAAACACAGTTCCTAATCTCTGAGATGGGAGTTGGCTATATGACTCTCACAGTTGACTGATTCTTTTTGTGAGTTATCTATTGTATGTAATGTGAAAACTGAGTGTTGTTGGGAGCCAAAAGGCTCGTGCTTATTAATTTAATTGTAAAATACTGCACTCATAATAGTACCTTGTCACAAACACTTTAACAGAAGTATATAAATGGCACACTAGACTTCATCAGAGTGCAAGCCCTTTTGGCAGTACAGTAAATAATAAAAAAAAATTTAACACTTCAGGTACTGAATGGTCAGTTTGAGTAATAATGTGCCTACTTGAAGTCTTCTGAGTTTTGTAAAATTAAACGTATTCATAGCTACTAGGATGGTTTATTTTCTCAATTTTTCCCAATGCCGACTGAAATACAATGTGTACTTTCTGTAATAGTAGAAAATATTCCAAAGTGATTCAGTAAAATATTGCACTCTGTGATTGAACACTGTAAACTTTCTGTGAGATGAACATATATTGCATTTCATTGTCACACATTTTTTTTCTTATAAAATGGGAGAATGCTTGTAAAGAGTATAAACAGAGCAAGTAGTTTTGCTTGAAAGCCAGCATGCTGTCATGTTAAGCTCTGTAACTTTTGTTCCACTTGAGGAGCAGTAACATGCAAGACACTTCCAAACTGCGCGCCGCCCCCACGCTTGGGGCTTTCCATGGCATGCAGCAGCAAGTTTATCCTGACAAGACCGCTCACATTAAGCTGATCTGGGTGTAATTACCCTTACAGAAACTAGTTTCATTTTGTTCATATGATGTATGAAATATTTCAGCATTTCCAAAAGGTATATTTGAAATTGCTTGCATATATTGCAATATATGATGTCACCAAACTTTCATGGCATATTATAAGCTCCATAAAAATTACCTTTAGAATCAGTATGTGCTTTTGGGGTGGGAAGAGAGAAGGAATCACAGTAATTCAAACTATTTATTTATTTATTTACACTAATACTACACTTACTGAAATTTGAAAACAAATCAATTAAAGGGCTACATTAAATTTAGAAGTAAGAAAGAAATATATACGTAATTTTCTTTGCAGAGCTTCAGCATACAATAAAAGCAGGACTAAAACGTATTTGACAGAATTTAGCTAGGTAATGAATAATTTTGAATCAAAATCTCCTAGTTGATCATCATAGAGCTGTTGGAAGAATATTTTGGGCGCAAACATTAATAGTCCATTTATCCTAACAATTTAGAAGAAATGGTGATTAATGCCATCATTAGTAGCTAGCTAGGAACTACTTACCATGTTGGATAAAATAACCAGTCATCAGGTCACCTGACAGTTGCTGATGCTAAACATTCAGAGGAGGTACCCATCTCCGTTGCACAATGACGGAATCTCCTTTTGTGAGAAATTGGTCCCTCCTGTGATTGTATTAGGTGTTACAGTTCTTACTTAGTGTATTATAAATCTTCTTTAATAGCTGTGGAGTTTCTATTCTCTATATTACAAATAATTACATATAAAGATTTGGGTTTTATTTTATTGTGGTTTAGACTAATATCTTGTGACCTTAATTTCAGAACTTGAGAAGGGACTGTTAGGTTTGTTCTCTGTTTTTTAAAACACTCTCATCGAGTGTCTTCTCTGTCTTTACTATTTGATTGAACTTTGAAATGCCTTTACTTAAGAATTGTATTAGGAAATGAACTTATTTTTTCTTATCTTTCATTTTGGCTAATTCCCTAGTAGAAAAAAGAAGGGGGGTTGGGGGGGAAGAAAAGGCAAGAACAGAACCATTGGTCTATGTAACATCAGCAAATTTTCAGGATTTTTTCATGTTTTCTTCACAGCCCGGTTCTGATGTGCCTTTTTGACTGTACCTATGTGTTAGACAGAAGTTTCCATTGATGTGTTTCCTTCTGGTTTGTACAGTTTCTTACTTGCTTACTTCAGGTCTTCAGGCAGTCCTGGGAATGTAAATATAGTAAGAGTCATGCTTGTAGGTAGTTTCATTAGTGGTTAAGGTGGACATACAACCTTTGATGTGTATGTAGTACGTGTTGCATTATTTTCTTGGTTGTAGTTTTACCAAATGACTTCAGGAAGCATTATAGTGTCCTCTGACTTCTAGGACCTAAAGAGTCACTATATTTCCAGTCAATCCATCATTTAATAAGGCTATTTAAGATGCTTAGCTTAGTTAGTGGGTGATCAAAAGCACTTATCTTGAGATACAGAAGACATCATTCCAAATCTCTGATGCTGAATGCTATCTCTTTCCTTTGGCACTTCAGCTGTGGCACTCAGGCAGCATCAACTGTTCATTTAAAATTACAGGGTGTGCTATCATTTGTCTTGAGTCCACAGAAATTTAGAAATGCTTATTTTTTGCATGTCTACATCAAAAATTAGTGAAACTTGCAGTTTCTTGTTATAGCTCAAGTATTCATATATTTGCTTTCTGTTTACCCAGACTGTAAGCCTTTCTGAAATTCCATCAAAGCTTTTGAATGCCAGTAGAATTGAGGAATTTTGGTTTTTTTAATGCAATTTGCTGATGTTCAAATATGAAAAAACCCCTGTAGCTTACTGATGAGTTGCTCTGGTGATAAATTGAAGAGTGATGATTTAATATTGACTTCAGCTGCATATGTAAATACTTGCTATCTTACCCCATAGTAGACTGGGCTACAAAATAGGATTGTTATTTTTACTGTGAATGTACATCTACCGCACGCTACAGATTGAGATGCATTGAGTGACTGTGTGTCAACTGAATTACAGTAACTGCTTGTACGAGTGCTCCTGTAAGATGACCTAAAGTCTCTAGTGGACAGTTGTGATGGATCAGGTGGTAGGCGTTTACTTGTTAACTCTCTGAAAATGCCTGAAGTTCTGAAAGGGCAGGGAGTGTTGTGGTAGTTACTCTGGTGCATCATTTAGCTAAAATAATACTTGAAGAACTGTTAATTCTTTCCAAAGACAGCCAAGCCTGCCAGAGACCTGCATTTCGAATTACTATGTCATGGTACCAGTGGGAAGACGTGGGTGGTGGGCGGTGTGCTGTTACTACTGTCGCAGTGCTAACTGTGCATGGTGTCAGGCAGTGTGGGCTGGCAGCGATGTCCTGCTGTCCGTAGGGCTGGTGTTCCCTGTGCCCAGCTGTTCTGCGTGGCTGCCTGCTCTGGGGGCTTGGGAGTCTCAGTCACTTCTCAGCGTTGGGTTTCAAACTGAAACAGCATCCTTCAGTATGAGTGACCACAGCGGGGTGTAGTATTCCAGATAACAGCTTTCTAAATTCAAACCCAGAGCATTAGTGCTTGCCTGTGTCAGCTGAAAACATCTAGCGAGTCGTAGGACCGCTTGCTCTTGGTGGCAGAGCTGTTTAATTTCTGTATGTGGGACACAAGATAGCAATGGTACTTAGTACAGTGTCTAGCAGAGTGGGTACAGGAATTAGTGAAATCAAGAAGATAGCTATTAGAAAAGTTGAAGACTGAAAATTACCTCCTTTAGTTAAAATATTTCTGAAAACTTCTGCTAACCTATATCAACAAGAAAAGCAAAAATACGAAATCTCATTATACTGATTTTGATGGTTGCCAGTTGCTTGTAATGTGTGTTACAAGTATATGGAATTTAATATATGCCATTTTATCAGAAAAATCCCCCTATACCAAGAATTTACAGTTACACAAAGCTTTAAGCCTTCATACTGCATATAATTGTAAATGTGTTCTTTGTGTAGATATTTAAAACGGAAGATAAAGGACAAGTAAAACAATACATTCCATCTTAACAGGCACTTAAGTTTTGGCTGGCAGCTCCAGCAGCAAGCATGAATCCCTGTGAATAAACCGTTTGCTACTGGGTGCCTGACAGAACAGATGTATTCCAATGATGAAAGCTTAGCCAAGCAGTAAACTAAAATACTAAAGAAATATGTGTGAAGTACATACATTTTCAACAGAATTATATATTTAGCTTTTTACAGCTTTTCACCATTTTGGAAATATTTAATAAATAATATGTGATTTTTTTCAGCTGTTGCCTTTTTGATGACAACAGCGGTATACTCAAGCAGTTAAGACAGGCAATGGAAATCACTACTTTTCTCTCAAGCAGTACTGTTTAAATCAGAAATACACTTCATCTTACGGAATACTTGCTAAGATAATAGGCTTAAACTCTTTCTGTAATACCTGCAAAAAATGTATGTAGCACTGAGATTTTAAGTTAACTGTCCAGTCTAGAAACTGAAGATCATAGTTGTGTTTACATAATTTTTAAAAAATAGCATACTGCTTAAGACATTGTAACAAGAACTAGAAATCTGTAGTTTTCTTAAACTTTAGTATTGTTCCTGTAGCCTTGCTATCCCATACACAGGTACTGTCAGAGACCTGGCTGTGACCTAGACTGGCCAGTTCTGCCTTTGAAGTGTGGCCAAGTTCTTGAGCTGTCATAGCCATTTGACTGAGACGAATGTTGACCTCCTTTTCTAACTTAGAAATCCAAAGCTGGAAGGTGTTTATTTGAGAGCTGTTGCTTGAGGAATGTAAAATGGTACTAGTGATACTTGGTATGTTTTGTCTCTAAATGACCTCATACGCAACCTTTTCCATTTATCAGATTTTTTTTTTTTTTCCCAGATTGACAGCTGGTTTAATTTCATGTCTAAGACATCAGCTTTGAACTAAAGCTGTAAGATGGCAAAGAAAAGGTGTGAAATTAAGAAAGGGACAAAAGAAAAACAAAAAAACCCCTCAACCCAACCAAACAAAAAAATCCAGATATTTAGGAAATACAAGTGAGGAAAAAAAAATGCAAAGGATAAAAAAAAAAAAGAAAAGTGAATAGATGGGTTTCAGCAGAGTTTATATGCATGCTCCATCTTCAGTTACCAAATATTTGTGTTACTAAAAAATCAGTGTTTCAGTGTATGTATTTTATATGCACTTAGTGTAAAGTTATGTTTTTATTTCACTTATTCTTTGTGCTCTTGTGAAGCAGATTGAGAAGGGAAGAGAAAATTCTCTTCATGTGCATGACCGTATGTCTGATATTTTATCTATGCTTTCCTTCCATAGCATTTAAAAATAGCTGCTATACTGTAATAATATTTATCTCTAACTTCTTTAATTGAAAACTATATACATTGTACCAAACTGTTCTGAAAGAAAAATAGGATTTCTGCATGTCTACCCTACTAACCTAATTCTTTTTCAAGGATAATGGTAGGCTAAAATTAAGTATTTTTAGAAGTGCAGTGCACCACATATGGGCTCTCTTTAGATATATTACATGTTAATATCAGAGAGAGACAGCATAATGACTAGTTAATGACAGCAGCCTCTCATTGGTAGTGCAGTATTTGACCACACTGGTTTTTAAACAGAAGAATAAAATGCATTAGACTTACTTATCAAAGCTGAAAGATTTGGTGACTTCAAAACATTTCATCTCTAAGGTGACAAAATCAGATGATGAAGTCACTAGGTGGTAGATGATGGACTTTTGCAAAAATAATTTAATAAGAATCAAGTTAAGTTGTTAACCAGTTTAATTGTTCATGAAGTAGCTTTCTACTTACGACCCATAGTCAGAGCAACCTTTATCCTTCATAAGTTCTGTACATGTAAAGAAAGTTCAGTTAGCCAGATGCATGGGGTAGAGATACATTTGGGGTTTTTATAATCTGGTGTATGTAAGAGTAAAGTATTTCTGTATGCTTAGCACTTTTTACCTTTCCTAGCACCACAGAATGATGTCATCTCATTATAAGGAATTGAGTTTCCAGAAAGTCTGAGGAATGAAGTAAAAGGTGAAGACTGTAAAACTTGGTGTTCGGGTAGCATGAGAATTCTGGGGCCAGTGTTCACAGTATCTGTCAAACAGTTTTCATATTTCTTCATTTCAGTGGAGAAAAGTATTAATGAATAGTCTAACAGTAATTGATTAAAGAACCCATTATATTGCAAGTTTGCTTGCTGAAGAATAAAGAACATAGTCTGTAAAGAATTTATGTAGATTAACATTCAGAACTCAGCTTTCAATAATTAAAATTCATTCAGTTTTATACAAATTCTTTTGAATTCAATACCAGTTTTGGTACAAATTTCCTCATGAATTTTAACAACAAATATTTTTAAAGGTTTCATCAAAATAGTTACAAGGTTTAGTTTGCAAGCAATAAAAGAGTGAAGTTGCACAGAATTGACTTTGGCATGTAGTTACAATCCCCAGAATATGCCAAAGAAACATTCTGGAGCTAATGCACTAGTTAGATTCCATGGTAGTGTACTAGAAATGAGAAACATTTGTAACTTTTTATTTAAATTGAATTAACTTTAGCCCAAGGCTGTGCAAAAATTGAGGTTTGGTGGTCTTGGCACTGCTTACTGCTCTGGAATAGCCAGGTGATCGTGGTACAGTTCCTTTGCTGCAGAGTTCTGGCTGTCTCTAGATACTTCTGGTTTTTCACAGAGCTGTCTAGATTGTGTACCATGTTCACTTAGTCTGTTGTTCTTTGGAGAAAGTTGTAATAGCTTAAGAAATAACCATCTGTAGCCGTTTATTACCTCCTGTTAGCTGGAGGCTATGACCTTCTTTCCTGAAATGCCTTAGCAGGTTCTGTCACGCAAAATCTGGGTTTGTTTAAATCCCAATTTAAACTATACCACTAAAGGTAGTTTAAACTAATCCACCTGGCTTTGCGCTCAGGTGGAATGACAGAACTCACATGGTCACAGTAGCTGAGTTTTGGGGAAGGTAGCTGCTGGTTGTTGTAGGGTAACTTCTTAAACTATCCTAGTTAAACCCACAGGGTGACATTCAATTGAACTAGTTGCTTATCCTGTTTTGGCATGTAGTTTGATTTTTGTTCATGTACTTAGTTAGTGTGTCTGACATTGGACTTGCGTTCCAGTACCGCTAAGTGATTTTGTCTTTGTCTAAACTTAAGATATTTGTGCTTCTGGGCTTGGACAAGATGGTCCTTCAGGAAAGAGAAAATCTCTGTGAAAGTTCAGGCATGCACCTGAATTTGATGGTCTGTGTTTGAGCACCCTTCTCTCCACAAGCATCTCGGAAATACAGTCAAACACAAAGAAACTTCTGAACGCAGATGAGCCTGGAAAGCCTCAGTCTGGAGTTCAACTCTTCACCTATAATTCTATACACCAAGTTTCAGTCTATTTAACTGGTCCACTTTATGTACATTCTAAAGAAAAAATAAGTGTAGCACCCCAAAAGATACTAAAATTGTGGACTGAGGGAAAGAATAGCCAATACATAGTAAAAATTCTGTTACTACCTAGATATGAACCTGGCTTCAGGTTGAACATGCTTGAAGCCTGCATTTGAATTCTCCTTTTTCTTTACATTTCATTGTAATTGTAGTTTAGTTTGTGCTAGTATGCAAGTTTAGCACTCTTTTATACACAAATACTTTGTTTCCAAAAAAGGCTCCTAAATACTGGTGTTGTTCATGTTGCTGTGCTAAAGTTTTTTGTAATTGGTAGCTGTGGTAGAAAGAAGTAAAATAAATAATACTAATTTAGAAATAGGTACATCTTACCCAAAATCACAGTTTCATGCTGATATTTAGACATCATAAAATCAGATGGACTTGCCTATTTTTTCTTTAAATAGCTTTTTGTTTGGAAGATAGCAGCTTATAATCATTGCAAAAATGATTTAATATTCGAAGTTTGATAGTTCATATGTAGAGTGAGGAAATACTCTACATATTTTTATGGAAAAATGTATCTAATTTTAATAGTACATGGATGAATTTTGCATTTGTCTGCAAAGGTAGTCATGTATCAATACTGTTATCAACACATGAAAGAACATTGCTTTGTAGAAGAAAAAATGGTTAAGATAGTTTGATATAAAATAGTTACTGGAAAAATATAAGACAAGTAAGCGTTTACACTGATACTAAACAACTGCTTGACCTTGTGAAATAGTTGTATCTTAAGGCATCTCTTTAACCTTGACAATGTAAAATCCGTTATCTTCTTACACTTAGAGGTGTACATGTTTTGATATGTCAAATGGTTTGACTTCTCATCATATGCAAAGGATCAGAATTTTCTCTGGAAAACTGGAAAATGAAATAACAGTAAAAACTGTAGGTCTGTTTCTGTTCATTTTTTTCAAACTGCTTTACATGTAGAAGCAAAATGCTCAAGAATTGTGATTCCCAAACTTCCCTTGCTAGACCCTACCATGAGCAGTGAATACTCCTGTCTTTGAAGTGGTTTGTTTACTGCTAATCATGCACATATGACTGTGAACACTTGCTATATACTATTTTATTTATGTCATTACACCTTAAATAGCAAGTGCGTATCACAAATCATGCTCTTGTCTGTCCTGTTGCAGATAGGTTAGGCTGCTTGATAATTTGCCATGCAGTAAGTTACAGGGCATTTCCATTGAATAATACAAAATTAAAATTAATAACAAATGGTTTAGTTGTCAGGTGTAAAGTGCTGCAGAGTGTTATTTACACGGGCTATTGAAACTTTATCTGCTGGGGTTTTTTGTACAATTCTGTATGCTCTGGTTAAAAAAATTAAAAATCCAAACTAGCCACATGGTTCATTTTTGTGATAATTTTTTTTTTTTCTGCAGCTCTACTGAGAAGTCATTTCCTTGGAGATCATCAGGTATTATCTTTTATGTGTACATTTTGCTTTAAGCCTCAAAAACTTTATTTTCTTGGCATTCATTTCGTGTTATGAAGTGAACCGAACATTAGCAGCGATGCTACGTATCTTTTTCAACTATCTTTTCTAAAGTATAATATTAATATCCTCTTTCTCACACGTGAAGAGACTTGTGTGTTCCTCTGTTATTGTAAAAGGTTGTTTTGGCTTAGAGGTAGTTGCAGGTACTTTTCTTGCACCTTTTTGTGCCTTTGCATTTTTGTGTTTGATGTGACCATAACCACAGTCTTGTGTATTGGGTCTCCTTTGCAATTAATTAAAAAGTTTGAGTCTTCCCCTTGGCAGGTAAGGATCATGAAAAAATACTGTATATTTAAGCTTGAAAACTGATTTTCTTTTTACAGATATTCTTACTTAACTGAGAAAATCTCCAGTAAGTGAAGGTTTTTCTGAGAGTGCTTTTTCTGGTTTGTATCTCAGGATAGCTCGAACTTTCTTTCCAAAACAAGAAACGTTTGTCTTGTGGTACTTCTACATCTACTCTTGAGTATATTAGGTGGAATGGATAGGACTGTATCTTAAAAGTGACATTCAAGTGTCTTTTGAAATAATCCAATCTGTCCTTCACAGATCAGAGCATTTAACTAGTTACGCTTTCTGCATCAGTTAAAATATTTAACATTGAAAAGTCAATCTTCTGGACAGTGGTTGTCTCTTTAGAGTGATGAAGTGTATGTGCAGAAGTCAATATGTCAAAACCGCACAGCAGGACCAGAGATGGGACCTTGACTGCCAGCGAATTACTTCTTGCACTGGATCGTGTTTCTCTAATTCAATCATGTAGTCTTGACAGAATGTCATATTAAGTAAACCTGGTCTAATGTAGTCAAAATGCAATTAGCATTTTAGGTAGCTTGTTAAAAGTTTTATTAACCAAGTTCGGCATAGTATTAATATCATATCTTTATATAAGGATGCATGCAGTTTTAAAAGCGATGCAGTTTCTGCTGTACAAAGAATAAAGACATTGTAGTTATCTGCTTGTTCACTGAAGCATATTCATAATTATGATAATTGTGACTATTTTAGGTAAATAAGTCTCAAACTATCTACTTTCCCTTCCCCTTGCTGTTTTTTGTTTTTATTAAGAGGCTAAGCTCTTAAACTTGTGCATAATTGTATTTACATGGCAACAATTTTCAGTTGCCACCATGGTATTGCCTCAGCTGAGGTGAGGCACACGTTAGCTTTTGTCCTTTCTTTCAAATCTAATATTCTCAACAGCCTACTTGTTGTGGCATTTAAATTTTGCTAGTCATGGTGGTGCTTTTGAGGTATTCTTTTAGCAATGTTTTTTAAACAGAAGTCAAATTTGTTTTTTCAACTAATTGAGAAATTAGTTTTACTTATGCTTTCAATGTGAAAATTATTTTTGTGTTTTGTTTTTTTTTTAATCACATAATTTCCTGTGGTTCTATAATGTTCCTGTGACAATTCACAACTGTAAAGATACTTTCTGACAGACCTCGGTCATTTATTGGATGATTTATCTCATCCAACCCTATCCATTTCTTTATTTCCTCCTCAGTTTTTCCTGTAACTTACTCTTTGTCTATTGTTTGTTTTTCTCCTTGACTTTCTATTGGTTGCTCTCTTTCTTCCTCTCATCGATCCAGCTCATATTTTTATTTTATCCTTTCATTCTCTCCTCCCATTTGTGTTTCTTTTCTTTAGAAATCTCCTGTGCACATCCCTGCTAAGAAGTCACTTAACCTATGGCAAAAAATCATATTTCTATTTAAATATTATATGCATTAATATAAATCTAAGTGTATATTTCTCACATCTCTAACTGAGGCTTTTCTGGAGCAATTGCTCAGAAGTGGGCATATTTGGAAAAAATACATTTTTTGTTTAGAACTTTCCGATAGATGGTGTCCAGCTGTCTCATAGGGGTAAGAGAATCCTTGCTCATGAGATGGCAGGGCTCATAGAAAGGGCTTTAAACTAGGTTCGAAGGGGGCAAGGGATAAAACTAGGTGCACCAGAGATGAGCCTGGGGGCAGCGTGCCGATGTTAGGGGTGGATTCGATGACCCAGCTGAAATGCATCTACGCCAACGCACGCAGCACGGGCAATAAACAGGAGGAGCTGGAAGCCATTGTGCAGCAGGATAGATATGACTTAGTCGCCATCACGGAAACATGGTGGGATGACTCCCATGACTGGAGTGCTGCAATGGATGGCTACAAGCTCTTCAGAAGGGACAGGCAAGGTAGAAGAGGTGGTGGGGTGGCTCTCTATGTTAGGGAATGTTTTGACTGTTCAGAGCTACACGATTCTG
Organism: Harpia harpyja; assembly: GCF_026419915.1. Classification (NCBI taxonomy): domain Eukaryota; kingdom Metazoa; phylum Chordata; class Aves; order Accipitriformes; family Accipitridae; genus Harpia; species Harpia harpyja. Next base: position 57,450,149 of record NC_068946.1, read on the forward strand.
ATGACAAGGTGGAGTGCTTATGGGTGAGGATGAGAGGGAAAGCCAATAAGACAGATATTGTGCTGGGAGTCTGTTATAGACTGCCCGACCAGGTTGAAGAGACGGATGAATCGTTCTACAAGCGGCTGGCAGTAGTCTCAGAATCGTGTGCCCTTGTCCTTGTGGGGGACTTTAACTTTCCAGACATCTGCTGGAAATACAACACAGCAGTGAGTAAACAATCTAGGAGGTTCCTGGAGTGTGTGGAAGATAACTTCTTGACACAGCTGGTGGGTGAGCCAACCAGGGGAGGAGCCTTGCTAGATCTGTTGTTTACGAACAGGGAAGGACTGGTGGGAGGTGTGATGGTCGGAGGCCGTCTTGGGCTTAGCGACCATGAAATGATAGAATTTTCAATTCTTGGTGAGGCAAAGCAGGTGGTCAGCAAAACCACCACTATGGACTTCCGGAGGGCTAACTTTGGCCTCTTCGAGGCACTGGTTGAGAGAGTCCCTTGGGAGACGGTCCTGAAGGGCAAAGGGGTCCAGGAGGGATGGACATTCTTTAAAAAGGAAATCTTAATGGCTCAGGACCAGGCTATTCCCATGTGCCGCAAGTCGAAACGCCGAGGAAAACGACTGGCCTGGCTGAATGGGGAGCTTTTGCTAGGACTTAAGAAAAAAAGGAGAGTTTATCATCTCTGGAGGAAAGGGCGGGCAACTTGGGAGGAGTACAGGGATCTTGTTAGATCATACAGAGAGAAAATTAGAAAGGCAAAAGCTCAGCTAGAACTAAATCTGGCCACTATCGTAAGGGACAGCAAAAAATGTTTTTACAAATATGTTAACAGTAAAAAGAATCCCAAGGAGAATATCTTTCCTTTAATGGATACAGAAGGGAACGTAGCAACCAGTGATGAGGAAAAGGCCGAGGTACTTAATGCCTTCTTTGCCTCAGTCTTTAATAGCGAATCCAGTCATCCTCAGGGTACTCCACCCCATGAGCTGGAAGGTAAGGATGAAGAGCATAACATACCCCCCTTAATCCAGGAGGAATTAGTTAGGGACCTGCTACGCCATCTGGACACTCACAAATCTATGGGACCTGATGGGATCCATCCAAGAGTACTGAGGGAACTGGCAGAGGTCCTTGCCAAGCCACTCTCCATCATCTATCAGCGTTCCTGGTCAACAGGGGAGGTCCCAGAGGACTGGAGGCTTGCCAATGTGACTCCCATTTATAAGAAGGGTCAGAGGGAGGATCCGGGGAACTACGGGCCTGTCAGCCTGACCTCGGTACTGGGAAAGATTATGGAACGGTTTGTCTTGAGAGCACTCACACGGCAGCTCCAGGATAAGAGGGGGATCAGGCCCAGTCAGCATGGGTTTATGAAAGGCAGGTCCTGCTTGACCAACCTGATCTCCTTCTATGACCAGGTGACCCGCCTAGTGGATGAGGGAAAGGCTGTTGATGTTATTTTCCTAGACTTCAGCAAGGCCTTTGATACTGTCTCTCATGGCATACTACTGGAGAAGCTGGCATCTCGTGGCCTGGATAAGTGCACTATTCACTGGGTGAAAAACTGGCTGGATGGCCGAGCCCAGAGGGTCGTGGTGAATGGGGTGAAATCCAGTTGGCGGCGGGTCACGAGTGGTGTTCCCCAGGGCTCGGTGTTGGGCCCAGTTCTGTTTAATATCTTTATTGATGATTTGCATGAGGGGATTGAGTGCACCCTCAGCAAGTCTGCAGACGACACCAAGTTGGGAGGCAGGGTCGATCTGCTTGAGGGTAGGGAGGCTCTACAAAGAGATCTGGACAGGCTGGATCGATGGGCTGAGGCCAATTGTATGAAGTTCAACAAGGCCAAGTGCCGGGTCCTGCACTTCGGTCACGGCAACCCCATGCAGCGCTACAGGCTTGGGGAAGAGTGGCTGGAAAGCTGCCCGGCAGAGAAAGACCTGGGGGTGCTGTTTGACAGCCGGCTGAATATGAGGCAGCAGTGTGCCCAGGTGGCCAAGAAGGCCAATGGCATCCTGGCCTGTATCAGGAACAGTGTGGCCAGCAGGAACAGGGAGGTGGTTGTTCCCCTGTACTCGGCACTGGTGAGGCCGCACCTCGAGTCCTGTGTTCAGTTTTGGGCCCCTCACTACAGGAAAGACATGGAGGTGCTGGAGCGTGTCCAGAGAAGGGCAACCAAGTTGGTGAGGGGCCTTGAGCACAAGTCTTATGAGGAGCGGCTGAGGGAGCTGGGGTTGTTCAGTCTAGAAAAGAGGAGGCTGAGGGGAGACCTGATCGCTCTCTACAACTACCTGAAAGAGGGTTGTAGTGAGGAGGGTGTTGGTCTCTTCTGTCGGGTGTCTGGAGATAGGACAAGAGGAAATGGCCTCAAGTTGAGGCAAGGGAGATTTAGGTTAGATATTAGGAAAAATTTTTTTACTGAGAGGGTTGTCAAACATTGGAATGGGCTGCCCAGGGAAGTGGTTGAGTCACCATCCCTGGAGATATTAAAAAAGCAAGTGGGCAGGGTACTTCAGAACATGGTTTAGGGGGCATGGTTAATGGTTGGACTCGATGATCTTGAAGGTCTTTTCCAACCGAAATGATTCTATGATTCTATGATATACATTTCGGTTAATGTTTACATTTATGTTGTGATTATAGCATGATATAGGTTTTACTATAGCATGAGTAGGTTTTACTTCGATTCACTCTTGAGCTTTGTTTTGAAGAAATGTCACTAGATGATGCTTTACCAACTGCAATCTGAAAAATACTGAAATTAAAGATGAATGAAAACACTTCCTTAAATCACCTTTTTTTCCTCACTGCAGATAGTAGTTTATATAAAAAAAATTCAGTAGATGATGTGATGTGACCGTAGCTGTAATTGCTTTATGCACAGTAGAATTATACAGAATTTTTAACAGAAATACAAAAAGGTGTTGTTTTGCAGATGCTTATAAATAGAATATTAGATCAGCAGCCATTTATAAAAAGGCTATTATTTCATTCAGGGCACTCCCCTCATTTATAGTAGCAGAGAGAGATAGAAAGACAACAATTCATTTTATTGTGCATTCTTGCCTTTGTTAGAGATCCTAAACAATCTTTATTTTTTAGCATAGTGAAAGCATTTGCTTGGTGGCAAATGTGTGATGGAAGCGAGGTTTTGGTTCAGACCTCTGTCTTAGGAACATCTGTACAGCACTGCACAATTGGAACTTTGTTCTTCCTACGTGTTTCTCCCAAAATTGATTATTTGTCAGCTTGACATTGATTTAGTATCATGTAATATCAAGTAACTAAAATAACAGGGCCTTATATTATTTAGACAAAAAAGATTGAAGATGAAAATATTGAAGTTGAATATAATCATAATTTAAATGTCCCGGTCCCCGCAAGTATTTTATTCTAAAGAGTATGTAATACCCACTTATGTCTGTTATGATCTGTTATTGAGTTAGTGTAACAGGAGCTGTGGAAGTGCGTTATTTCAGTGTTGGTGCTCTGTATCATTTCTAGGCATACTAGTGATTAAATTAATGAAAGTGTAGTAACACTTCTTGTTAAATCTTAATTAAGTTTGGTCATAATACTCCTATTATAGTAAATTAACGAGCGTCAAATTTTACTAGATGGTTTTGACCTAAGAATGTACTACTGATAACTATGCTGACTGCCTATAATTTCTGAGATGTACTGATTTTTAAAATTTTTTTTTAAATCTGGTATTTGAATAGTGTTCAAACATTCCTCATAATAGCAATTAATGAGTAACATTTTTAGTATGAATGTTCCTTTATGGCTAATTGTGCAAATAGTGAGACAACAGCTTTTTGCATACAGCTATTGGTAAAAATCAGAGTATTTCTTTACAGCTTGATAGGTACAAATACTCTGGTTTTTATTTAGCTTTTGAAGTATACTGTAATAACAACTGTTATGAAGAATTTCCAACAGCTCATCTGTCAGGGTTATTTTGGTTTGTGTTTTCTTAGTTTTTCGTGGGATTTTTTTTCCCATGAGTGCCACTAGATTTTTATATCGGGGTATTCTTTGTTGGTTTGAGAAAGTTCGTTAGCTTTGTTAGAATTTATTTCAGCCCTTTTTTCTGTCTTCCTCCTAGTATCAAATTTCTGCCAACTCCTTACAGTTTTGCCTCTCTGCAATGTGCTGTTATATTCATTTTCAAAGAGCACTTTGCAAGCTTCACTGGCCACAACTCGCAACTTTTCACATGAAGCAGTCGCAGAAGTTTTTACTAGACTATTGCTTCCTAGCACCTTCCTTTTGGTTTCCACTCTAGGCTCATTCATGTATTTCTTCAGTAAGAATTTATGTATCTGGTGTTACCTTTAAACGTAACCCACATTTCCTACTCCCCTTCCTTAAGGGAGGTTTAGATTGGATATTAGGAAAAATTTCTTCACGTTATCAAGCACTGGAACAGGCTGCCCAGGGATGTGGTTGGGTCACCATCCCTGGAGGTATTTAAAAGATGTGTAGATGTGGTGCTTGGGGACGTGGTTTAGTGGTGGATGTGGCACTGTTAGGTTTATGGTTGGACTCTATGATCTTAAAGGTCTTTCCAACCTAAATGATTCTATGATTCTATGTATATCTCTGATGCCTGTTCTTCATCAATAAGTGTAACGTGATGGCAATTGAAAGCTTAATAGTTCTGTCAAAATTTTCTTGTTGTTTCATGTCTTCATCTTTGTCCTTTTTTTCTGGACTGTTTAACTTTTTCCTTTCTTCATGACAGTGTTGTGATGTCTCCTTTGCTTTCCCTTATGTATGATGGCACTTTGCTGTCTGTAAAGTTCAGCTAATATTCTTAGAACTGAAATCAGCTTAAGAGTTGTTAAAAACATTTGGATAGTAGTATGTGAAGTAAAAAATGTATAAAATTTGCAGCAACTTCTGTTGATGGTACACAAACAGGGATGAAATTCAACTCATCCTTTTACTTACGAAGCTCTTGAGATTATAGGACCTTAAGAGAAGTGATAGTTATCCTCTGTGCACTACAACACAGTTGCACAGTGTTTCACTCTGCAAAGTATATTTACCAGGTAATCAATTACATTTTTCATTAAAATAGGTTGGAAAGTACATTTGAAAAATTAGAATTGTAGAACGACATCAAAACTACAGGAAAGAAGATTCTCAGATGTTAGTATTAACATTCTTTTCATTTAGTTTGGTAGATGATACCTCTCTACCAGTAGACCCTGTTGATGGTGGAAGTAAGTTCTTCATTATTATGATTGAGTTTGCAGGAAACTTACATATGAAATGTTGGATTGATCTAATCAATTTCTTCTTTCAGATCCTCCAACCACCAGTGTAAACAAACCGCAAGTGTCAGAGAGTGTTCATACCAATGCCTATGACATTAGGACAGAACCAGAACAAGGGAACCTCTACTCACCAGAACAGACATCTCTCCATGAAAGTGAGGGTCTGTTGTGTGCTTTTTAAATATTAGAATATATTTCTATATTGACTGTATAAAAATATAGTACAATTATGAATGCAACAAATAACAAAGTTATATAATATTTTTGTGAAGTTGTTCGATGCTTTTATTCTTATGCTGGCTTCATATCTACAGGGTCTGTAGGTAACTCAAGAAGTTCAACACAAATGAATTCTTATTCTGACAGTGGTTACCAGGAAGTAAGCAGTTTCCATAACAGCCAAAACTTGAGCAAATCAGAAAACAGACAGCAGCATTCCCTCATTGGAACTGCTAATAACCATTTGGTGAGAAGCTCACGAGCTGAAGGGCAGACATCAGTCCAGGTATGCTCAAAATAGTACACTTTATCTCTGTATGCTGTCTATAACACAATTTTAAAGACAATAGTTGAATAGCTGGACCTACCTTTGTATAGGCCATAACTGATGTCATTAAATTACACTTTTATTTAACACCTTTACTGGTTAAAAAGCAGAAATGGCTTGCAGCACACATGGACTTGTTTGCTGAAATCAGCATGCATGTGATCTGGTTCATTCACTGCAGCTGAAATTAAGTAGAACTTCTGAGGACTCCTGACTGCAGAGTGCATTGCTAATATAATCTCAAGAAAGTATCACTCATTTGAAATTCAGTTGTGATATTGGGGAAAACCTCCTAGAATTTAGCCTGTATGTAAACATAGTGCTTAAAGGAAGATGGTATTTGTGTTCCTGTACCTTCTACTGTTTCCGGCTTTTTTACCCTCCTTTTTCATTAATCAGAATGATAGTGAGACAGTAATGGACAAAACTTCTTCAGCTTATACTAGAACTCTTTGCATTACTGTTCCTGAATCTCCAAAGCAGTGGAGTAGTGAGGAAAGCAAGCATAGGTGCATATTAACATAGAAAGCCAAATAAAAATGGGGAATGAATGGTTTTTCAATGTTAAATTGCCATTTTATATGTTAAGAAATACTGGTTTGAAAAAAAGTTACTTTATAGGAGAACTGGAAGGAATTACATTTAGGGTAAAAGCTACTCTTCAGCTGCTTTTATATATTGTTAAATTGTGTGCATTTCTTGTTGACTTCTCTGTCTTATGGGAGAAAAGTATCCACTACATGGCCTAAATGATAAATCTATCAAATGTTTTTGTTTTTAAACAGCCTTCAGTAAATATTGCTACCAACCGAGTCATGAGACGTGTCAGTTCAGTCCCATCCAGAGCACAGTCTCCCTCTTACATGGTCAGCACAGGTGTTTCCCCGTCAAGGGGGTCGCTGCGAACGTCTCTGGGTAGCGGGTATGGTTCTCCATCAGTTACTGAGCAAAGATCCCTTACTTCTCATGCGTATGCATCCACTACTCTGCCAGTACAGCGGGCAGCATCCCCGTATGCTGCTCAGAGACCTGCCTCCCCGACGGCTGTGCGGCGGATTGGCTCGGTTACATCCAGACAGACGGCAAATCCCAATGGCGGGACTTCCCAGTACCAGACATCGGTCAGAGTCGGCTCTCCTCTTGCCCTTACTGATGTACAAACCAGAGTAGCTTCTCCGTCCCAAACTCAGCTGGGATCTTCTTCCCCGAAGCGTTCTGGCATGACTGCAGTTCCACAGCATTTGGGAGCAACACTGCAAAGAACAATTCATGATATTGAACAATATGGACAGCAGTATGATATATATGAGAGAATGGTACCTCCGCGTCCAGATAGCCTTACAGGTTAGTAAAAAGGTAAAGACACAGCTTAAAACAAACCTACAGCTGTAGAAAACCCGTAGTCTTTTTATGGATGAAATGTTGTAGCACTAAGGTGTGAAATCTGTGGTGGATGTATCAAATCAGTTGTAAATACTGATGTCAAACACTATGTATCAATCATGCCATAAGTTTCTCTTTAATTACCAGATTGCTAGCTCTGCATTAGACTAAATCGTATGTTTTAAGTAGCTAAGTAAAATTCTGAGTCTTCCAAACAGAGGCATTTCAGTATTTTTGAAGATAAAGTACGTTTAAATGTATGTGCAGGTTATACACAAAGTAAAAGATACTAGGCTGGAACTAGTTTAATGTCTAGTTCTTTCTTAAAATATGTAACTTAGTACCATTGAATTTTATTCTTTTTTTCCCCTAATATGTCTAGGCTATCTCAAAGTACTTTGGCTTAAATATAGGGTAACCATTGTAGTATTAGCTTAAAATAATGCCCTAAAAGGTAGAATCTGTTCATCTGAGAGGCAGTTCTTATTAAGATGCAGTTACTTTACATTTTAAGTTCTGTGTGTGTTGCTGGTTTTGACTTTCATCTAAATGAGCACAGACAAGGTGATTTTGCAGTTAGACCATAGGCTCTTTTGAACAGACTGCAATGTCTATTTTTTCTTTTAAGCTGTTATACAGCAGGAATTCTCAAAATATTCTCATTCCTCCGCAAAAGGTATAAGGTGTCTTCTCCCTCACCTCTGTTTGCGAGACACAGTAATCTACCAGTTTGATAAGGGGACACTCCCCACCCCCCCCCCCCGAGTTTGACATGAAAGGCTATTCAGTAGTTTAAATGAATGCAGTCCAGTGGGCTGCATAATTTGTGATGTAACAGCAATCTTGTACTCTTAAAATAGTATTAAGGTACTTTACAAATACCACTGATCGAGAATATCACCTTGTCTAAACAGGTGAACTGATACATCTTTAGAAAAAAGGAGTTACTGGGATAGTGAATCAGTAATTCAGAAACAGATGCTTTAAATTTAATGCTTTTAGTATTAAGGAAGTAGTTAGCAGCTGTGGTAGTCAAGCTTAGAGAGCATCTTATTTTATAGCCATCTGCACTGTAATCTTTCCAGGAAACTTGAAATGCTATGACTTGCCTGTGCTCTAGGTTACAAACAATCAGTAAGAATCCCTCAGTATTATAAAAAAACTGTTACATTTTCTAGTATAAATTAGTTTTCATGTTTCTTTAGAGGGAACAGTTCAGTATAATACCTGACATCTTAAACTCAAATTTGTATATGATCAGTTTTCTGAGAGGAAGTTTGGAGGGGGGGAAGGTTAGTACTGTAGCAGCCTTTAATATAATCCAGAACTCTTCCCTGCTATGTAAGCTGAAGGAGAGGACGGATATATGATCAGGACCTCTCTTCCTTCTGTGCTTACAGTCCCTAAGAAGGGTATCCATGTGGTGCATGTTCTGGGAAAACTGTAATGTTAATAAGATGAGTGTCTTCCCAGGGATAGCATTGTCATCTGGGAGGTAGGTATAGGTCCAATTACCTGCTTTGCATTGGACATAGCTCCAGTTGCCTGCTTTGCTTTGGTGAAGTCCCTCTGTTTTCACCACCTATAGATGTGTTTTCTTAGTCATGACCTGTGAGACCCCCAAAGGTTTCCTTGCAGACACTGTGATAGAGCAGGTCTGTGATTTTGGGGGGAAAAATACTCAAATGCAGGATACATTTGGTTACACATCACTACTTAATTGTATTTTGAAGTTGTTCTATGATCTCCATCATTTCATTACCTTTGCATAGTTCACTTAGCATATTCTATTGCTTTGATAGCTGCTAAAGCTTTAGCAGCTTACAGTGGTAGTGCCAAAGTGGACAAAACAGTATTAATTTAAAACCAAAAATTATGATGGTTTTATGCCCTACTTGAATTTGTGAATGACTACACATTTAAAAATGTGTTTGCCCTAGCTATAGCACCTGTATGTTACATACTAATTTGCTAACTTTTTTCTAACTCTGTTAACAATTTATGATTTGATGTAGTGAGTAAATGTTGTGGATAATCTCTGCATATAATTTTAGGCAAGAAAGATGACAATAAATTTTGTTGTAAGATTGAAAAAATTAGGTTAGCAGTGTAGGAGGGGAAGCATGAGGAATGGTGGTCTGAGACCAAGTGGGATGTATGTGATTGTCACACTTATTTACTGTAGTACAATGGGAAGTATATTTGGTCATCTTTACTCTTAAGAATTTAATTAAGAGAACAAAACTGGTGAAATCACAGAATAAACAAAGAATGCCAAGAGCAGAAGGAACTGGAGTAAAAGGGTGAAGGGGAGATTAGGCCATTGCAAGATGCAGTAAAGAAAAGTCAGAGTGGAAGAGGACCCCATGGCAAGGTAAATCTCAGAGGCAAAAGGAGAAGTATTGTGTAATTGTTTCAAAGGAAGTAAAAATTCAAGAGACTGGAATATAGGTTTTCAAAATTAAAGAGAATTTTCCTGGTAGGGTAATACTCAAAACCTAAGTTGGTGTAGGTGGCAGAAGTGTTGTGTAGCAATTATATAATACATAAGTAAACTAAGTTTGAAAATAAATATGGGCTTGGCTTACATTTTATTAAATACGAGCATCTGAGGCTTGCTTAGTACTTAGCTAGCTAAAGGTTTGGCCGACTGTCAGTTAGGGCAGCGAAACATGATACAGAAATGTGGGAGATTAGAGAGGAGTATTGAAATATAATAATTCTGAAGTGCTTCCAAAAGAGGTTTTTTTAAGAGCAGAGGTAGGGGAGAAACTGATGAGTGCAGAAGACCTTTTACTTTGGGTGATGCATCCTGTTAGTTGCAAAAGCTCTGTACCCTCAGTTCTAAGAGCAGCATAGAAGCTGACAAAACTCAAGCAGGGAATGGTGAAGAACTGTCAGAATTAACTAAATTCTAACTATTTTTCCGCTACCCAGTTTAGTATATTAGTGCTTCTCTGTAGACTCTGGAAGTATAGCTTATAAAATAGCGGAACTAGGATGCTTTAAATGAAAGCATTAAAAATAGATGAGAAAGTTGGTGGAAGGTAGCTAGTTAGTACAACACCAATATCGGGAAGCAAAGTATACACAGAGCACGCATTAGATAGTCAATGGGAGGGGTGGTGCTATATGTCAAAAAATGTTTCTGGGCTAAAAAAGAAGAAATACAGGATTAAGACTGTACCACTAATCTCCTAACCAGGATGGCAACAGTGAACTTAATAGGTGATAGGTTGCTAATTTAGTTAGCAAAATGGTAAGGAGAAATACACATCAGTGGTGGTTACAGAAGTACAGTAACACAGTGGAATGCACAGAAAGAAATTCTAGGCAACATGAATGAAGTTTTCATGAAGCAGGTAGAGGGGATCCTTCACAAGGAGAAGCAAGTCTGAACTTGTGCAGTGGTATTCAAAACGCTGTTATTGAAAAGCTGTTCTGCACCTCTGCCAATAATGTACTTGGATCTAGCACTGCAAAAGTGGTAGCAGGAGGTCCACTGCTGAGGAATTTAAGTTAAATGAGACAGAGATAAGTTAAAAGGAACTCAAGAGGGACAGCTCAAAGGCAAGGTGAAAAAAGAGATTCTCATACAGCTGCAGCATAGAAAAATATATATACGCACATCATGGGCTATTTAAACCTTTATAAAGACTTTTCTTCACATGCTTAAAATCTCTGCTGCCACTACCAAGATGACTTTTGCTCTTACTGCTACATATTGTTTCATTTTCAGGATTATGACCCCCTTTAGGCTGTGCCCTATTTCACAACTGGATTTCTGTCAGGTTCACAATTTGCCTTGTCACTGCTGAATCCATGAACTGCACATGCTGACTTAGCTTTTACTCTGTATGTTTTAGACTTTCAACTATAAATGCTACTGAAAAAATTGAGTTGGAAAAATTAAAGTTGCCCGCGTACGGACAAAACTTTTCACCAAAGAAATGTTGCTTTGTCAATGAATCTTTCAGTATGGCTCATTTAATAATAGAAGGAAGTTTAATGAATAAATCTTTATAACTGTAGATATAACTAACACCTTTTCATGGCTAAAAGAAGAAAGATTCAAGCATGACAGCTTTATTATTTTTAATTGATATGGGCCATGTACATATTTCCCTCTTCTTGGTTTTAGGCCTGAGGAGTTCATATGCTAGTCAACACAGTCAACTAGGACAAGAATTACGATCAACTGTATCTCCTGACATGCACATCACCCCTATCTATGAAGGCAGAACTTACTACAGTCCTGTGTACCGTAGTCCTAATCATGGAACAATTGAGCTCCACCAGGGATCCCAGTCAGCATTATATCGAACAGGGTCAGGTGGGTAAAGGGCTTCCAATGCTCCTCCATTGACTGTGTCCCAAAGTCATGCTTAATTTACTTACTGGAGTTTTCCTGGAACCTATGGCATATAGGAGGACATCTATGAGATATGTAACGGTTGTCTAAAAGTTAAAACTAGATGTTATAAATTAATGGAGATAGAAACTAGGTTTGGAGGACTTAAAATAACCAGCAGGAATTAAAAAGCTTTTGTGATGTTTGCAAGAAATACTTGGGGCTATATATATCAGTGTCAGCTTAGGGTCAGAATATTTTCTGTTTGATATCACACATTTGGGTACATCCAAGCTACTTCATGACACAATTTATTGCTGCTTCTTGCATTCTCTGTGCATCATTCTCTTATGAATTGAGTTTGTTCATATTTTTTTAATTCATCAGTACACTAAAATGATAGCTTGCACATTTAAATTACCTATCACATCTTTCACAGTAAAAATACTGGTTTTATCCAACTTCTCAGCAAAGGGTAATGTTAAAATACTATACCTGAAGATCGTATATTGAAACTGAAATATATCTATAGTATTTCATAGAATTGCTACCCGTATATTATGAAGTGCATAGGCATTAGATTAGTATTAGAACTGATTTTCTGTAAAGAGAAATGTAATACGTGTTGCAGTGCAGTTTGTTCTTTAAGGTTGATTAACAATTTGTATAGTGGAGTAATTTCCAAAAACTCTCAAAATATTAGTGATTTAACTAACTCTCTAGAAATATTTATAGAGAAGTCTCTGACTCATATGTCATGTTTTCACACATTTGAAAATTGCTTTTTAATGTTTTTTTTAATGTAACTGAAATACTAAGAGTATGGAATGTTGAAGGAAGGAACAGGTTTTGCAGTTCTCCTATCTTCTGCAACCTAGAGTAAATAAATTAAGTTTCTCGGGATGTGCTAATGAGGAAATAAAACTCGAAATTGGAATTCTCTGTTTACTTGTCTACCTAATATCACTTAAAGAACAAAAGCTACTCTGTTGAGTCAGGAAGATACATGTTCCTGTTTTTGAAATTATCAGCTTAATCTTTGAAATCATCTTCTTGTTAGCTTTTTGTCAGGGAAAATGTACATGTAGTTGGGAAAAGGAAAATATCATATAAACTATATAAATTGTTGTTTGTATTTTTCCTTTTTCTATTTAGTACAGTTGGCAAACTGACGTTACTGTTAGTAATTGAATTTGTTGAGACAAGCTGAGGCATAAGCCTGATTCCACCAAACCTTTAGTTCTGTAACTAATCTCTCTATCTTCCCTGCGACATTGAGTAATTGCTCCCTTAAATCTGGCGATAGCTTTCAACATTGAGCACAGTACACATTTTTAAGACTGGGTTTTTTTGGTGGTGGTTTTTTTTTTTTGCTTACACTTCTAACCATGTATTGCCTCTTCTCTTCAATAGACATTTGTTACCTAGTTTGTTTTAATACTGATTTTATACTAGGAGTCGGAAATCTGCAAAGATCATCCAGTCAGCGTAGCACACTCACATACCAAAGAAATAATTACGCTCTGAACACAACAGCTACCTATGCGGAACCCTACAGGTCAATGCAGTATCGACTATCAGAGTCCAGTTATAACAGGCTGCAGCATGTAACGCCCGCCGATGATGGGACCACGCGATCTCCATCCATAGACAGCATCCAGAAAGACCCCAGGCAAGTCCATTTGTGCTTTCAAAAATCACACACATGTGCTGTAATAAGATTTTTAATACATTCCTTGAATATATATAGCACTTTGTTGTGCATATTCCAGTTTTACATTGTTTAAACAATCATGACTAATTCAGATATTAAGATCTATACCTTTATAGCCAAAGTAATAAATGCAGTCTACTTGTTACAGTAAGAAGGAGCAACTTCTATGCATTTAGCTATTACTACATTTTTCTTCCATGTTTATTTTTCATGTAGAAGTTATTACAGGAAATACTTATAAATTTGATGAGAATTGACTGGATTCCAAAGATTTTTGAGTAACTCTACAGAGCACCCTGTAATATTGTAGTAAGTTTTCTCTTTATGGGAATGAGAATCAGGGTTTGAAAATTAGAAAGTACATACCTAATTTATTTGAACGAATTTTTCATGAGCAGCCTGCTTAAATTTCAAAACAATGTAAGTTTAAAAATGATAGATAAATGTGCCATTTTAAAAGTGAATACACGTTCATATTTTTAAAATAGTTAACTACTTTGATGTTGTAAATGTATGTACACAGTGTGGGCCTGTGACAAGTGTAGTACTATCATTACAATTCATGAGAGACACTATTCATTAAACCCTTGTATTTTAAAATGGGATATCAAAACGCAGTCCATGCAAAGCTTGGAGGGATTTATCGTACTGTTTATCTTCAGTATGGATATGTGATTGCTAGAAATTCCAGTCCCTCCTTAGATTGCCAGTTCATTGAGGCAGCTTCTAGACAATCCTTGGTCATGAAAGCACATTACATGTTCTGGTGGTTTAGAAAGAACTGAAAGCAGAGCACCTTGTAGTGGAGGATATGGACTCCAGTTATGCCTCAGGAGTCTTTCACATGGAAACATTCAGGCACCAAATTTTGAAAAAAGATAGCTAATAGCTATGGTCAGGCTAGGGTCTTACACTGAAATCTTTTGGGATTCCTGCGTTACAGAAGGCTCATAGCAGGATTCAGTTATTTTCTAGTTGGGCCCTATCCTTCAGTCTCGAAAATAAAAGCACTGTTTTTAATAGATTTTGTTGCTCTGTTTATTAGTGGAAACTAATATATTTTTTTTTAAATAGATACTGAGAGACTGGATTAATTTCATTTAACTCAATGGTACATTCATCTAAATGATGTTAATAGGATAATTGTAGCTCTAAGTAGTAATGCTTGCTAGCTGCATGCTACTGCTAGCCTATTCTGACATAGCTTACAAGAAAAGTTACTTATAATAGGGATGCTTCACATTCATAACAAGAAACTTTAGAGAAATTCTGACTTGGTTTTCATTGCTGGTGCACCTTCTTATCTCAAATTTCACAGTGGAGTAGTTTTTACCTTACATTTTAATCTGTTTCAGTTTCTCATTTGCATATCATGCTGTTGCAGAGGTTAGGTTATTGTGTTATAATAGCCTCAGACTGGGCTATTTGAAAGCATCACTCTAGAAAAGAGTGAGGGAACATTCAGAAAGCTACTGGTTTTATTAGAAAGGCAATTTTCCCTAAGGTCTGCCTATCATTAGTATGGAGAAATAAACCTCTGAGTTGCTGAGGAGTTCAAAGTAGGCACATAACTGAACTTTCTTTTTTTGGTGAGTGTAGGAATCCTGGGGAGACCTGACTGGCCAGGCTAGCATTAGCCTTTGAATAGCTCCCCAAATACTATTCTTGGAACATCCTTTTTTGTTTGTTTTGGTTTTTGGTTTTTGGGGGTTTTTGGGTTTCTTTTAAATTTACTTAGATTTTTGAGCATGCAAAAACTTAGATACTATTTTTTTCCCCTCAGTCTTCCTTTATAGAAGGAAGATAGCCCAACAATTAATGAGTATGTTTCTAAGTCTGTGGATGGGGCATGGATATGTTTAATGACTTTTCCAGGATTTGCCTCCACAAAATCATTTTGTTTAATGAAGGAGATTTGATTTTAAGTTTACAATCACTGAATAAGACACATTATGCAAACTTTCTGCATCTGTTCATGATGATGAAATTTCAGGCCGCGCAGCTTTTGTTGAAGTATAATTGACTTCAGACTAAGAAAAACGTTGAGCACTGAGCAAAAAATGTTGTGTGGAAGAGATGCCCCTGAGCAGCGTTGTTAAGTGGGTATCTGTTGCATTAGATATTTAAGTTTGGGGAGATTTATGTAGCTTGCAGTGTTTGGGTTGGTATAATTTTTATATATATATATATATATATATATATATTTGAGTGATCAACAACCAAGCTAACTGAAGAACATACGATACAAAGCATCCTTTTCCAACTGGAAGCCTGAAAGGTGATGTGACTCATAGTTATTATATATACACCTGTTTTTCCTCCTAGCCCTGATACTCCAGAACAAAAATGGAATTGTTGAAAAACACTTCAGATGCTGTAGTAATTCTACTTAATAAATAAACATACATTTATAACTAATGCCTTCTCTTGAATGTGTTCATCTAATGAAGGGAGTTTGCTTGGCGAGATCCAGAACTGCCTGAAGTCATTCACATGCTTCAACACCAGTTCCCATCGGTTCAGGCGAATGCAGCTGCCTACCTTCAGCACCTGTGCTTTGGAGATAACAAAGTAAAAACAGAGGTACTGTACTGAGTGCGTTTCTGTTCCTGGGGAAACTATAAAAGAAAAACTAGACCTCTTGCCTCTTTTTTTTTCGTCATAACACAGTATTTTGGACCCTTTTGTGTTTCTGTACCACGTGTGTGATAATATTGAAGTACCTAGGTGTGTGTAATTACACACACACAGAGATTTTTCCTGTCATGAGAGGCTGCATGGAAATTATATGAAAATATTTTACATCAAGTTGTGTAATCTAGCAGAACTGTACAGTATGTTTACCAGAGCCTGTTTTTGTGTAACCTGTTGATGACTGGAGACTAAAAACCCAAGAATTCTGAAAGGCTTTCCCCTGGTTTTGATCAAGATGTTTTAAGACATCATAGGGAATGAGTGAGCTGTCAAGCAAGGGAAAGAAATCCAACCCTAGAAATATATAGAGGATATTATTTATGTCAATATAATGTGGAGGAAGGATACACTTGAGTGAAAATTCAGATTATTGTTGAAATTTCTGGAAACTGTTTGCATTTGAAGAGCCGCTCTTTTTGCAGAGCAGCTACGAGCTATTAATCTGAAGGAATGTGCTTTTTTGTTCGTATCATATATGTGTGTTATCATCTGTTATTTTCAGTGTAATTATTATTTATGTTAATAAAATGTTGGTGCAACTTTTATAAGAAGATAGCCCAACATAATTTACTGTTGCTGGAAGGCAGATGAAAAGATGGTGGTGGTTTTGATGTTCTGGTAAAGATCGCAGTGATAATCAGATGTAGATAGATTTGTAAGTTAGTCTTGCTGTTTTAGAAGGGATATGACAGCTTATTTAGGAATTCTTGGGATGTCATTTGTCTGCACATGTTCATTTATAGGAGATCTTGTGTTTCTTCATTGTTTCCATTTTCATTATTACAGAATTTGTTTTAGAAATTATGGAATGTCTCCTTTAATTTTTTTCAAAAGTACACAAATCTAAAAGAAATATGCCAAAGTTTAAGCAGAATTTGAATGTGGTGCTAACTTGTACGAGATGTATGAAGTGGTGTCTTAATTGTTTACCCTACTTAGCATTAGAAATATTTGATATGTTTTAAAATCAGTTCAGGTATAAAGGATTACAGAGATATTATACAATATAATCAAGCTCATAAAAACTTATCCAAAGAAAAAGGTCGTCTTCTTGATTTAGAAGACAAGATGAGTTACAGTAGTCAGAGAGACAACTGTAAATGTAGCCTGCCTTCCACTTGGTGTGTGGAATTTTGGAACAGAAAATTTCTCCTTTTCAAACAGAGAAGGTTTAGGTACTGGCAGTTATTTCTTTTGAATGGGAATAATCAGCTGTTCAGAATACTATGACAGAAAGAAGGAAATTGTCTGGCTTCCAGGAGAAAAGAATATTCCCGTGCTTTTGGGAAAGCAAGGCTTACGTCAGTGTTTCCTGATGAGGCTTTCAGTCTCTTAAGAAGAGCCATCCCTTGAGTTGGGATAGTGGGTAGGGATCAGCACGTTTTGAAAACATGATGGTATCTGTGGCAATAGGAAAGCTGCAATTCATGTTCCCTTCAAAGCAGAGGCCAGCACAAGAAACTGTTTGGAATAGGAAAGGATCATAATTATTTTAGTGCCAAATTCAATAAAGCCTTATTTGAGGACTGCTTTTGTATTTTCATTCATTATTTAAATTTATTATTTTATTGCTGTGGTAAAGACCAGATTCATTTGCTAGACTATTAAGGATATTAAAAGCCTAGCAAAATGAACTTGAATGCTTGCATTGCTAAAACCTGAAGGTAAGCATAAGAAACTGCTCCTTTCGGGGGGGAATCTTTACCATTTAGCTATGAAACTACACAGAATGAATGAATTACCCTTCCATGTAATAAATATCTATCTGTAAATACATACAATACTGATTTATTAGTTCATGAATGTATAATTTTACAAGAATTCTGATTTTTTTTAATTTAGAAATTGAAATGCCTGTTCAAACTAGCAACAGCTGCTACTTTTTAAAATAGTTAATGACTCAGCAAAATACAAGTCTTAAGAATGGATTTCTAGTCCAGTTTTATTTTGAATTATATACACAAAAACTGTATCTCATCAAGTTTTGAGTACAGATTGAAAAAACGATAAAGCTATTTTGTTGTTCATAACTTGTATCTGTATTACGGATGTGTAGTTTAGATGTAGTTTTTGATGTGCTGTATTGACATACAAGAGGGAGATTTAACTGAAAAGTATGAATACTTATTTGTTGCTTCATTATTTAGTGGGAGAAATGAGAATTATTTGCTTTGAAAAAAACCAACTCTTTAAATCTTCTTTTTTTTTTATAGCATCTTGCTTTCAGTGTAGTCTGTATCAAATAAGTAATCTGTGAGGTAATTTTCATCTCCTAGCTACAGAAATCTTGGCAGGTGAATAACATTAAGCTTAAAGTCCACTGAATGCCTTTAGATACAGATTCCTGGTGGCTTTTGGCATAGCAGTGGCTTGTCTAATTGATCAACACTAAACTTTGTATCCCCTGGATTTATAACTTACATGGTAGTTATAGCTAGGTGTGTAAATATAGGTTTCCTTTTGAAAAATACACATTTTAAACAGAGGTCTAAAAAATTTCCAAGTCACCAGTCTTTCATTTTATTTCTTTCATTCTACTTAAGAGGTGATTTGACAGGTAAAAATCACATACAGTGCTGGTCATAGCCCTTGCATTTCAGTTGTTTTTTTCCAAGCTTCTTCAATTTGGCTGTTTTAAGGTGTAGATAAAGATATTAACTGTTTTGATACCCAATGCAATTTTTAAGAATGTAATAGAGAGAAGATTATGGTTTTCAAAGTATCAACTTAAAATGGTTTGGCTAAATCTCAGTTATGTTTTCATTGAGAATAATTTTATTCTCCTTGTCTTATGGCCAATAAAAGACACTGAACTTTTAAAGCCAAAAATCCATGAAACTTTGTATGCATTAATATATTTCAGATAGCCTTGTGGCTTGCCAAACTAATTATTATACAGGTTAGAATAGAAAAGGGGCCCCTAAAAGTGCTTTTAATGCTGAACTAGAGAATCCTTAGGACTGTTATGTTTTACATCTCTTCTGACTGTTTGGCCCAGAACCACATCCCATATAAGCAAAGTAGTGAGGAATGGTGGTGCGTCTCTTCTTTTCACCATGGGATCTCCTTCTTAGGGCAGCAGCAGTTCAGCCGCTGTAGGCGTGGGATTTTTAAAGAGATCCTATGCCAACTTCAATAGGCATACTCTATGGATAGTATGGCACAAAAGTTATTGTGCTGTGCTAAAATAATACCAGGTTGTAATAGATCAATCTTATATTGCAAAATAGCTCATATTTTTTTAAAACAGTTCATAGCAAATATTTTGGTATCCTTTTGGTGGTGATTTTTAATTTAAAATTAATCTTGTAAGTAATACTACTTAGTTATCTCTTTAAAATATTTTTTTATTTAGTAAATATTACAGATTCTAAAATACTTTAATCTTTTGTCATTTCTTTAAGCTATTTTGAACAAAGAAAAGCACTGCATGGACATGAGATCTCAAAACACAATGTTAAAATTTTTTAAAAGTATATAACAAAGAATAAATGCAACTAACCTGTTTAAAGCAAACAATATAAAATTTCTTTTTGTTTTATGAAATTTCTGCAGAGTAGATCTTCCTTTTAAAAAGAACTTCAGATATGCCAATAAGACTGGATATATACTAATTTTAACTGATTTGTGTGTGTGTGTGTAGCAAACTGTAAAAGTTGGCATTTAAATCTTTGCAACTTCTTATTTCTAATATTCCCTAGAAAGATACTCTGAGGTATAGGAAATTACTTCAAAAACTGCATTACTGGGAGACAAAACTTTAGCAGTAACAATTCTTCTCTGAACACAGCAAATGACTGAAAATGTCCATCAGCCTTGTCAACAAGGATGTGAGTCATTCACATGAATTTTCAGTACAGTGTAACAATCAACTTATTAAGATTTACCAACAATATTTCTTCTTGAAGTACAATGGAATTTACTGTTTTTATAAAAATAAAAGCCTTTTAAATCTGTAGAGTGAAATGGATGAAATCAGTGGGTGCTGATGTTCCCAACATTCCATTTCTAGGTATGTAGGCTAGGAGGAATCAAGCACCTGGTTGATCTCTTGGACCACAGAGTCCTGGAAGTTCAGAAGAATGCTTGTGGCGCACTGAGAAACCTTGTTTATGGAAAGTCTACTGATGAAAACAAAATAGCAATGAAGAATGTTGGTGGGATACCTGCCCTTTTACGATTGTTGAGAAAATCTGTTGATGCCGAAATAAAAGAGCTTGTAACAGGTAAGTTTTTAATAGAAACAAGCAGAGAACTATAATACAGATTATTTTTCTGAAGTGGACAAGACTGGAATAACTGGTAATTGACTGGAATTGAGTATATCGACTGGATTTTTATTTGTGCATTGGTATTTTTTGTGAACACAAAATCACTTATTTTGATTACTGACAGTTAAAAGTATTAGCATAGAAGTATAGATTCACTGGGAGAAGTGAATCTTGAGGTAGTTGCGCAAAAGCTCCACTGAGGGTAAATTTTCTCATGGTATGATTCTCCTACATACACAGCTAGGTCTTGGATAGGTATTTCTTTATTGACTCCTAACGTTTGTTTTATTACAGGCTTTTTTTTATCATCTGCTGACAACAGTTTTAAATAAGATTTTGCAGAATTCATAAGATGGTCCCAGACTATGTAAATGTGTGTTAAAGTACAGACAGAAAATTGCAAGAATGCAAATTATAGAAGCATCTCAGTGCCCAACCTGCTAGTAGAGTTGTGGCAAGTGACTGTGTATGCACTCCTAGTCTCTTGAGTATGAGGTAGCAGATTTTAGTTATAACCCACGGACCTACTTGGCACTTGGTGCAGACAGAAGGTGTAGAAATAATAAATGATTTGCAGTTCTAACACATGAAAGAACTCAATCTCCATCAAAACAAGGTGGATTTGTTGGGTACTGCATACATTTGCTATCTCTGTTTCTTAAGATGGGAGTGATTTGTCTATGAAGGTTTTAGGGGACTGAAAAATATGAAAGGATAGAAAAAAGCAGAGTTTTCACTTTCTTTAAACAGTTCCTCTTTCAAGTTTCAGTAGCTCCCTCGTTTGATTTTGTTAAGCTATGAAGCTTAACTACTTACCTACTAAGCAAAGCTGCACAGCAGTGCTCAAGTTCGAAGTAACAGAGATGTCATACTGGGAGTCTTTCCAAGTTATTTCCTTGTTTAGAAAAGCTATTAAGTAGAGAAAGGACTCCGTACAGAATGTATCCAAAGCATTTAAGTTTAAGTTCATATGCAGGCTATCTTCCTTAAGTATTTTTCCACGTAAGCAAGCATTAAGATAACCGGCAGCTTTCATGTTCTCTCTAGAAGGATACAGTTTTTTCCTTAAGAAGGTATGTAAATGGAATACTTAAAACTAGAATTACACATTAGCTGCCTTGTCCACTCTACAAAATTCACTTTTTATGCATCTGAATTACTTGTGCTTTTAAGATGTTAAGGATGGTTCCACAGACAAAGCCAAAGTCGAATTCTTAATTATAGAAGGTATTTAGTCACTATTTAAAACAAACAAACAAACAAACAAACAAAACCACCCAACCCTACACTGTTATCTTTCAAAAAAGATATAGCACATCATTTGTAAATAAAAAGATTTTTAAAATAAATATGGTATTGAATTTGAATTATAATTAAAGATGACTACTTCAGAAAAAGTGACTCTTATTTTTAACACATATATTTTTAGTTTTTTAAACCAGCTACAACAAAATGGAAAGTTTTGACCTAAATATCTTCTGGTTAAGTCAGTGGCATTGAATTCTGTTACATTTAGACCAATGCTGAATGCTTGAGAAGAATCCACAGCAGACTTGCAGAGCTTAGGGATTTTTAAATGCCTTCTATAAAGAGCAATTTAAAGAAAAGAAGTGGAAAAGATCCAATGATTATTTGTTTAATAATTAAAAAACTCCACCTATGTCAGAACTAAAACCAGCAAACCATATCCAGTTTACTATGTTCCTAGATTAAGATAAATACAGAGAAATTGGTATCAATCTACACCCCTAGAAACAGTATATGTCTGATTTCTAGTTTAAAATTAGCACTGTTCATTACTGCTGTAGTTTATTCATAATTTTTCATACAAAATGGATTTTCCAGTGTAACATTTCTTAATGAAGTACAATGCTTTTCTTTTTCCTGAGGATGGTCTTTCTTCCTTACTAAATGAATTATACTTTCATTATTAGCAGTATCAATTGCCTTTGAAAGATAACAGGTATATCAGGTGTCATTGCAAATGAAATTTCATCCAGTTTACTGTGCAGTTAGATGAAAAGTTTATTATTCCATAGAAGTGAAATTAGAATAACAAACTTCTTGCCATCTGTATAGATATTTTTCACATGAATCCATTTATATAAAATGTGTCAGGAATTATTTAGTCAAAAGCAGTTTTTTTAAACTCAGAAGTTATTTGGGAACATGCCCTAAAGATTAACTATAAGTTTGAAAGGCTACCATACTGGGGGAGGGTTTAATTGCACAAACATGTTTTAGAGAAGTTAGAAAACAGTAGGAATACTGGGGTCTATATTTAGTTAACAATAACTGAAATGACAAGATTGAAATGCAGAGAGATAAAGAAGTGGAAACTGAATAGAAAGTTACATTAAAAAATACAGAAAGCATAATTGCGAAACCACAAGAATGCTTTAAGAGGGAAGCAAGTGATCTTTTTACTGGCTATAGATTATTCAGAAAATAAATTATATGAAAATGAAGTAATACTTTTTTAAAAAAAGAAGTCTTTAAAAGTTGGACTTTGGAATGCATTGGAAGAGGATAACTCTTCACTGAGCTTGCTCCAGCTGCATGCAGTTTCCACCACTGTTGACCTATGGCAGCCTTGCTGTCCTGTGCTCTGCAGTCAAAGAGCCTTTAGAAGGGAAACTATGGGTTTTTGTTTTGGTTTGGTTTTTTTGTAATTGCAACACATTTAATTAGATTTCAGCACCAGCGCTTTCTGGCGGCTCCTGTTTTTCACATTCTAGCACAGGTTCAGCACTAGGCAGCAGAAGTGTTGTTGGGGCCTCCTTCCTGACAGTGTACCAGAGCTCCATTCCCTAGCAAGTGACATGAAGGATGTGCACTGGTTTATGCTGCCTGGTTATGTTCTCACACTGCAGTCAGCATAGCCCGGAATCAATCTGTGAATTTCAGGATCTCATGTCTTGGAAGGCTTATACAGGAGAAAACTATATGAGGTAGAAATCAAAATATGCATGTTCTTGAACCCAGGTGCAGTTTCTAACAATTGAGTCTACTTTCAAGAGACCCTCAGAAACAGCCCTTTAATACGTTAAAATGTAAGAAACCGTGGTGTACTCCACTACTGCAAGTTTTCCACAGAAAGTGAGTCAGATGCCTACCTTAACAGAGTAGTTTCTAGCTTTTCATCAGATCTTCAGCAGCAGAGATGAGCCACAAACCATGCCCTCCCCAGGGAAAGAGCTCTGATCCACTCTTTTGAATGGTTGGTTTTCTGTCGGGTTTCCTCCCTGAAAGGTCAAGCAAGTGACAGTGCTGAACTTGGGGGAGCGGTACAACTTTATAGCTGGAAGGAAGGAAGAATGAGCACAAATTCCAGCAACAATTAATCACTAACTTAGCTGTATGGTAAAGCTCTGTGCTTAAGGGGAAAGAGGTGGTTGTTGATGGTCCTGGCAATTCTTCATAGTTTCTTCAAATCAGTACTACCTCAGCCAGTTCAGTTGATCTCTGTCCAGCAGCACGATCTTTTGTGTACACAGTGTCAGCTTTGTGAGAGATTGCATTCTTGCAGCGGTTCACACTGTGCATTGTTGCTTGTGTATTTCTGGAAAAGGGACCCAGGGTTCTGCAGTTCCAGACAACCCAAGGTAACTTTTGAGAAGGTACAGAAATAGCTGCAAGTCCCACACAACTTTGCAAACTAAGCACTCTGTGAAATGGGCATAGTTTCCTTTCACAACTTTCCTGTTACTATAATATTTACCTCAATTCTATTCTGTATACAGTCCAAAAAGCACTTGTGCAAAACCTGCAGAGGTAGCGTATGATCGTCCATGTTTAGCAGTGGACCTCCAAGCTGGTGCAGCTGCTGAAGAACTGTTAATAAACCTGCTACCTGTTTGGTTAACACTACCTGATGTGAGCAGTGGCAGTGGAATTCATTGCAGTAAACTTGTCTAGGGTCTTAAAATCTGGATTAAAATGCCACAATTCAAAACCAAAATAAAGCATGAAAACATGCAGCTGGATACAGAGGAGAAACAAGGTTCTTTGCCACTGGTAATGCCAGGGTTCCATGAATAGTTGGGCCCCACAACACCACAGAGTACAAAGCCATTCAGCAAGGAATGAGCAAATCATACTTTTCTCTTTCCCATCCAGAAATTTCATGTGCTGATTTTTCTTCTTCTCCCCCCCTCCCCCAACCCCATTTAAGGATTGCTGGCTTACCATATAAATTTCATGTATTCTCCGAATTAGGTAACAAAATAAAGCTTTCAAGAGTTACCACATAAGGGATTTTCCAGACAGAGCAATTATTTTACAATCCTATTACAGTTGCTTAAGTTACATCAGTAATGTAACCAATTCAACACTGAACCTGTAACCAGTAGAAGCAAACCAATAAAACAAAACCCTTATAACGCTAAAAGCTACTGAATTGGAGACAAGGTGGTTTTTAATTGTCCTCACACTTTCATTGCGATCTATTGGAAAGAAACAGATTTGTCACCTGAAAATATCACCATAGATCCAAGTCCAGAAGGATTATGAATCAATATAAAAAATTTTGTACATCAGAACAGTTGATACACAATTGTTTTAATATTTTTCGCAGAGGAGAAAAAGTTAAGAGACAAGGAGATGTTAGGAGGTATTTCCCGTAAAACAACTTCTCTCAGTTAAGGAACACTGCTAGCCTGTCATCCATGAAGAGCTCCTAAGGGTCAACAAACTCAGTCAGTCGCGGCTTACTTTTGATGAGCAGTGAGAAAGATGAAGCCAAAGTTCTGCTTACAGATTACAGCTCTTCTAGTAACTCCAGCAACTGTTAGTGAAGTGGCTGAAGATCTAAACAGAATTATTTATCTTGCCTGGTTAATTTTTGCTGTTACAGAAGCTAACCAATCTTGTCCAAGTTCAGTCCAGAAGTGGATAGAAGATTCTTTATTATGAAGAAAAGTGATGATTTGTAAGTGAAGTAGCTGGCATTTGATGCAGTTAGGTTTGATGTTTTTCTATGTTGCTGTAAAGTGGAATCTACTGGTGTTCTTGCACCAGGGCCCAAAGACTTCAAGCAGCATTACTGTGATAGGCATTGACCTTTAGAAATCAATAAAAATAAAACCTTGTATTTCATGAGGTGCTTACAGTCTGCAACAACAAAACTGTTGTAAATCTGAGAAATTCTAGTTAACAAGCTATTAACTTGTAAATGTTTTATTAATTAATATAAATGTGACGTACTGCTACTGCACTATTTTCTGCATTCCAAAGGCCTTACCACATAATGGTAGAAAAACGCCAGTGACATTTTATATACATTAGTTTCATACTTTTGTGTTTCAGTAAGATCAATTATGATCTACTTCACTGTTCATTTCTACTGTATATTATGTACTTTGCTGTTAGTTTTCAGCTGATGCTGCCATTTGTAAATGAAAGAGCACTACACTTGTGCTCTTACAATGCTAGTTGTTTGCCATACCTTAGTATAGGAGATGAAGCTTAGTGCATTTATTAATCTGTGAGTGGAGTTTTAAATATAATTTATTTTAATTATATAGAAGGCCACCAGTTTGAATGCTTGAGTATGTTACTCCTGAGTAATTTCCAGTAATTTTATAGAGAACTTTTTTTTGGAGGTGGTGGGTGGTGTTAAAAATCATGGCACTATTTTTTCCATATTTATGCTAGTTCTAGTGCTTTCATTGTTGTATTCGGAAAGTTTAGATAGAAACTTGTATTTGTTTCCTTACAAGCTGATAAACCCGGATTGCTGTATTTTGGGGTGTTTTATGAGAGGATATTTCGGGTCTCAATTTCAGTCATCTTCGATGCCTGCTGTCAGAGTAGCATTATTAATTGCACATCTGAGATGGCATAAACTCATTACTGAAAAGCATATATTGAACCTTTAAGAGATTTAATGAATTTGTACTAGGTAATCACATAACCTTTTATTTCAGGATTTATAATTGCAATTGAGAAGATGTCAAGTTGTCTGAAGTAATGATTCTTTTCAATTGTTTGCCTAAAGATACTGTTTTTAGAATAGGACTAGCAGAAGGAATGCTAAAGGTATCAAAAGAAAATGTCCATATATTTACCTGGAGAGCTGTATGACACCAATGTGTTTCAACAGTAACAGAAGATATACTTCATATACACGGAGTTCTTTATGTCAACGCAGTAGAAAAGCAAATGCTAGTGTTGATTTGATTTACACTGGAATAGAAATTAACAGATTGCCAAGATTTACAAAGAACAATAGCTTTGGGCATACGACCTTTCCAAGCTCAGATTACAGTAGATATGTGCTATAAGAACATAGAGCTGTTCTTTATCCTTCTATTACTACAATTGATTATAGGCCAAATCTTGACCCTTGCAGATCTAAATTAGCACTGTCTTCCATATATTACAGCACCACGTGAGCACTGTTTCACAGCTGTTGTCAGGTCATGGGTTCCAGTAATACTCTCTTGAGGCCAGTGTAGTAGGCTTGTGCAAAATCACAGATCCATCTGCCTACACGTACTTTGCTTGCTTCCATTCCACCCCAGACCATTATGTGCATGCAGCAAGCAGCATATAGAAACAGACTGTTACTATTTAGTGTGTTGAAAAAACAGTTCTTCATCAATAATTTCTCCCCAGTTGAAAGCACCCCATTGAAAATTATGAAAATTCAATTGATTTTCTAGTATTTCTATGACCTATCTACATGCAATAGGATTTGATTAAAAACAATTGCAATCGTTAAATGCAATAACATTAAGTTTTGTCTTTATAGATTCCAAACTACCTGTTTTCACTAGATGTTCCAGTTCTGGATTTTTTTTTTTTTTTTTTTTTTTTAAATTCCGCTGCATATCACCTTGTCTGGATCACATTTCCAGGACAAAATTTGATCCTTGCTGCCTAAGTGTTGAGGTCTTTTTTTGTTTCTGCATAATTTTTTGGTACATAGTGTGAGTTAATTCAAGCGTATGTCATCCTCACAGAAGTTCATCCAACTTGTCTTCTCTATATACAGCTAGATAAGCTGTTTAGTGTCCACTGGTGTTACAGGGAGTATCGTACCTGGCATGCAGAGTTTGATCTCAACCTAACTGGCAGACATTTCCTCATCACAGATCTTTGAACCTCCAGATATGTTCTGAGTGATACAAAACCATGAAGACTGAAAAGAGGAACTGTATTACTCCAGCGTCTTGTCTTTTTTCCTTTTAATAGTAATTTCCTTCTTGGGAGGAATCTCTTTCTCTCTTATTCTCTAAATATTTTTTGAATCCTTAGGAAAAAAAACGAGAAAATGACCCCCCAAAACCTCAATCGCTGAAACTTAGTGGTTTAGATTTGTCTGTCTGTTTCTGCTCTGTTACAGTTTGTAGAAATTGCAAGTGCTTTTAAAGTGTCTTCTACATGAGGAAGGAACATCATCAATTTCTATTATTAAAGGTGTCCTGGAACAGTTTGACCAGCATCTTAGAGCCAGAGACCCAGGACCTTTAGAACAAAAAGCTGATTCTTTCAAATTTTCAGGAGAAAACTGTTAAACCAAACTCCATCTACTGCACTGTTATGTATATGTGTTTCTTCAGTTTGGTTCATCTCTGCTCCTTTTAAGCACTTACTTCTATAGTCAGTTCCTCAGAAAAGTTTTCCAGATGATCCTGTTTTCTTTTTTTTGCTGGACTAGCATTCATGTTAGATAGTCAAGATCATTTGGCTTTAACCAAAGCTTGTCAGGTTCAAGGATGGGATCTAAATTATTTAAGATTTCTTCTCTCTTTATTTTCTAAGTAGTAGGGGTTTCAGTCTAGAAAACCAGAAGTTTATGGGCAAGGCTTTTCTTTTTTTTTTTCATTTGCAAGTGTTAATGTATGTCCCAAATCTATGTAGAAAATATCCGCAAAATACCTACCTGTACTATTTCTAGTTGCCATCATTTTTAGAGAACAGAGTACCTTGGCTTTCCTCACCCTGTCTGCACCCATTAACTTCAAACATGAGATCTGTTGTGAAGTTGATGGTGTTGAAACAGAACTCTGTTCTGCATCCATAAGGCAAACCTCAAATACCTTGTCCTTCTATCAGTAGTCCTCAACTTCATTCATGGTATTTTGTCTGGAGGGTTATGTTTCATAAATGGGAGGCAATAACAAGGTTATTGTTACTTCCACGTACTTTTATCAGCTACCGCTAGCTGTTCCTGTCCCTTGTTGCGTCTTCTACTTATTTATCTGAGGTCCAAAACAACTCAAAGCCCTGTAAATACCAATGGCTAGATCCGCTGTCAGCCATTATTGTTATGCCAAGGAGGATGACAGATGGGGTCAAAGAACAATCCCTCTGATCTGCTTTAGGAGGCTGTATAATTCCATATTTTTGACTGGTTTAAGTGTTTGTCCTTTGAGACCCCTTTTAGGCAGGACTTCGGGCTTCTGTTTCCATAGAATCACAGAGTAGGTGAGGTTGGAAGGGACTGCTGGAGGTCATCTGCCCCCCCCACAGGAGCAGGGTCACACAGAGCAGGTTGCCCAGGACCACATCTGTTGTTCTACCTGTGTGACGAGTATTTGTCTAACACCCTGATCTGTGGTGTTACATCAATTCTAAAAAATTGTTTCAGGATGGGATAGGAGAAAGGTAGAGAGGGCTCTAAAATACCTTCAGGGAGTAACTTCTGCTAGCTCACTTAAAGGACTCATCTGACTCTGTCAGTACTCCAGTGTATAGTCCCTAAATTTTGCTAACTTTTAAGATCTGGTGCACAAACCTATATACTTCCCATCAAGATTCTTTTAATAAAGCTATTAGGATTTTTTTATATTGACTTTGCTGGGACCCGATCTTATAGAAGATGTGTATCTACATCTTTAAATTCAAATTATAGCTCTGAATAACCCGTTGAGCATTTTTATTCTGCTTTCATCTTCCCACATGATCTTGAACGTTTTTCTTCTTTTTTCCTCTCCCATTCAGCCTCTTTAGAGGAAAACATATCCTGGTTCATCAAAGTAGTTTACATAGCTTGATATGAGTGCTTGAATTTTATTATATCTTGTATGTACGTCTCAGCTATTGAAAAGCATTTTATCTACAGTTAAATCAGGGTTGTGTTTTATTATTTTTTAATACTTATTCTAGAATATTTCATTCAAGAGCCAGACATCTAGGGATTTTCTGTACTAGGTAATAGTAGAATTGGTTTTTTGAGAAGACAAACATTTTCCTTAAATGTTGTTTTCATTTTTATTCTTATGATCTAATCAATTTAAATGACTGGCTAAAACTTTGGAGATGGGTATTTGTGTTTGTTAATGGTTTGTGTTGCTTGTCACTTTAGAAGCAAATGTCAAGGTAAATTCTCTGTCTTGTCTAAAATAAATTTCATGACAAAAATGTCCAACCATTGCTAATACCAAAACAGTTTTGTCAATGACAGCAACTGCAAATTTTCATGTAGATAAGGCCCTCAACTTTATCATGCTACTTATTTTAATTTCCTGAGTAGGATTATTTTCAGCAATGTTCACATGGTCATGTCTGAGAGCTGTAAGGGTCAGAATTTCAGGCAAAAATAGGGTAGGCAATCCCTGATCAAAAAAAAAGAGAGAGACCCACTTTTCATTAGAACTACAGAAGCTTTTTCATATGGCATTTTAAACTCTCTTGCTAAGCTTACAGATTCCCCCCCCCCCCCCCCCAACCCCGGTGCTGTTACTGCTACTTCCTCCATTAAGAATTATCCATGCTTAGTAATGCTGATATCTTTTGAACTTTAGCTTTCTCTTCTCAGGTTTTCCTCACCTCTAGGCAATGTCAAGCACTAATAGCGGTTGCTGATTTTTCTGCTGTATTTCATAGTACATTCACAGACTAAGCAAGAAACATGAGGCCAGCTGAAGCAATCACTTGAATTATACACAAACTAAAGTGTAACATGAGTAGCAAGCAGAAGTTTCTCTCCTTCCAAACCCAGGGATGCTAAGGGACAGTAGAGATCTGCTTAGGTAGGTTAAATGGACTTAGCACTCCTGTTGCTACACAGTTGTTTGTGAATGGGATGTTCACCAGTCTTCCAGAATGATGGAAGCTGCAGCTAATAGCTGTTGAAAAATAACTTTTTGGAAATTCATCCTCTACCTACAGTTTCAAACTGTCTCTTTGGACTTTGGCTGATGATTCTTTAACAGTTAAATACTTGTTTTTAAGTGTACCTCCACAACAAGGAATAAAAACGCACTGTTATTTAAATGACATACAAAATTATACCGTAATCCCAGAAGTCTCGTAGACCTTACCTTAATACAGCATTCTACCAGCTCCTACCACCATTTTCCTTATCTTTGAATGGAAACTTCCCAAATTATAACTGCCTTTGCGTTCAGGGTTTGTTTCTAATAAGCACTAAATTTGGTCCCAATTATCTTAAAATAAGCACTCTACAAATAATCAGATTGTATTCTCACTTTTAACATGAAAACTGAAGGGCTGTGTAATACACAGTTCTACTTTGTCAAATAAATAGCTGAAGACTTCTCCCAAATTAAGAAACGGAGTGTCCTGGTGAGGGCTTTTGCCTTCACATAATGAACACGGGTAATAAATCATTAATCATTTAATCAAACTACCTCCGTGAGAGTCCAGCTTCTGGGCAAGTTTTGACATAGTTGCTCAGTGGAACTCTTGTGATTTGCTCTTCACACGCTCCCAGGCTAACCCTCGTAGACAAGTTAATATTTGCAAAAGTTTAACAGGCTTCCTGGAGGGCTCGAGTTTAGGGAGGTCCTCTAGCTGGTCTTTTCAGTCTGTGCCATTGTGCCCACGTGTGACAAAAAGATGCTGCTGGCTATTCTCTTCCAATTTCTTGGCAAGCATCTGAGTTACAGTGTTCCTCCAAAGGCAAGGTAAGGTGGTGTATGCCACGTCCCTTACGGGTCTGGCGGGTGCTGCTGTGGCTAACTGCACGGGTCCAGCAATGCCCGGGTATGGAGTCTGTCATCTTTTGTTGCCTTGGCATTTCAAACAGCCCCCAGCTGCCCCAGCTTTTTCACAAGCTATAGGTTAGCCAGTAAATGTTTAGAGGTAGTCATACTTTGCAAGGCTGAGGGATTAACCGTACAGTACTATCTCAAAGCTAGGTCACGTAGAATCGAGCATGCTATTTTCCTGTATGCGTTAGGTAACTAATAGTAGTCTGAAAATCGAAATAGAATTTTTCTCTTGCATAGCTTGCTTTAACAACAAATGTTTGGGGGGCGGGGAGGAGGTTTAGGTGAGATCTGATTTCTAGTTTTGCATCACAAATTGCATGAAATAATGGTTTCAAAACCTTAAAGCTATAGGCCAATGAAGCATTTAGATTTCTCACTGTTAGTTACCCATGAAGTACTTTTCTTTAGTGAGGGCATACAGTCACAGAAGAGATTTATGGTATGAAATTGGATATGTATTTGAAATAGCTTGGTTAATGTAATCAAACTGTTAAACCTGAAGAATAAGTAAACTTCAGCTTATCTTGAGTGTGTAAATGTAATGCAGTACAAAGTTTGGTGAAGCCATAAACAATTTTTGAGAATCACTCAAAGCTTTTATGAAAAAACCCTACACAACAACTTTAAAGAGCACTTTTTAAAAAATTATTTTTTTTATTTCCCAGTTTGTAATCAGTTCTCTTTTGTTACTGGAAGTCTTCCTGTACAGGAGCAATACTTTCAATTTAAATACTTTAACTACTTTAAATAATATTTTCAATGTGGCTCTAAAAGGGGTCTGTGATGGTATTAAAAGTATCAAGAATCTCTGAACACTCTAACAGTGAAGTATCCGTTGTACATTTTTCCTCTGTAGTTCCTCAGGATTATCAGACCACGAATGAGACAGTCTGCTTTTTGCTGTTTACAAATTAATTTATTATTTTGTTCTATGCCAAACTATTGGAAGGAAATTTATAGCAGGCAATTTGAAAAGTAACCAGACAGTAGGTACAAATAAGAAGTACAGTTATAAGCAAAAAAATTAAGCAGGTGTTCTGTCACACAGGAAGTCTAAAAATATCACTGAGTGGGCGAGGTAGGGTTCCAGCAGAATAAAGGTGGTGTGGTCAGAGGGTCTGTGTTCTGCTGTAGCAGCGCTCTGTCTATACGTACCTATTCCTATCTGCTGCCTCATGACTAGTGACAGGAAAGTTCAAACACTCTGTCCTTCAGAGGTGCCAGAAACCCATTCAGTTCTGTAAGGAGGTAAGCTTACTGGTAAAAGCAAGTGCTTCTTGCGTTGGAGAAGACTCACTTACTCCTGTAGATTAGCTGTTGAGTGCACAGAAAGGGGAGGAGAGCAGGAGAAACAAATCTAACAGGTAAGAGTTGGAGGTTCACCATCTTGTGCCAGGCTGGAAAAAATTAGATTTAAGAGCCTGGAGTTGAGAAGGGGAAAAGTGCACCTCTAAGATTGGCTGTCATATTTCTGTTGCCATTTGGTGAGGATCAGGAACTTCGGGAAGAGGATACCTGAACACCAAGATGAGTATAATAAACAGGTAGTATGAAGAATAAGAAAAAAGGCAGCAGCTGGGCATGTATTCTTTGAAATCTTCAAAAGTTTCCGCTGAGACAGACAGTAGGTTTGGTTTATTTGTTCTTGGTCCTTTTTCAGAAGACTGGATCAGGTGGGAAGAGGTTGTTGATGGCAAGATGTAGCAGGCAGGGGAAGGAGCAAGAGTCACAGCAGGCTCTGCTGCTCGTGCAGTGTCCATGACATAGCTAAGAGGAACGAGAAGCAGACAGCGCAGGCACAGTGCGATGTTTGCTTCCTGT
This sequence comes from Harpia harpyja, assembly GCF_026419915.1. Lineage (NCBI taxonomy): Eukaryota > Metazoa > Chordata > Aves > Accipitriformes > Accipitridae > Harpia > Harpia harpyja. The sequence goes on from NC_068946.1 coordinate 57,483,176, forward strand.
ATGGACATCCACGGACAGTGTGTTGGTTTTGGTTGTTTTTTTTTTTTAAAAAAAGCTTTTGGGGGTCTTGGCATATGGTAACACCTGGGGAAGCAGATTACTTGAACACAACGGTTTATGACTTCCAGACAGTAACAGGAGTCTCTATTGCAAGAGTCCTTGCAACGGTGTCTTCAGCTGCATCAGCCGAGACTCCCCAAACTGCTGTTCTGCTGAATTCTTACATCCACCTGTCGCATGGTCCTGTGAGATCCCTCCAGCGTATGCATGATCCATTGCTATTGATCATCATAAGATAGCTAGGAGATGTTTTGTACGTAGTTCAATCGTATTCAGAAAACTGTCTTACATGACTGTTTTTGCAGATGCTGTTTCGGTGGACTATTTCCAAGTGTCTTTTATATACCATTTAGCCAACTCTGTAACAGGACAAGCATATGGCAGTCTCTGGACTTCTTATTTTTGTGTGTCTGTATTAAAAACTTTTGCTGTCTTATAAACTTCTGATTTTGTTAACTCTTGTAACATTTACTGTCTTGTACCCCCATAACTTATTTCTGAGGAAACTAGATGTTCAAGATCTAGTCAAACTGAAGACCATATGGTTTATAGTAGCCATTTTATTGGGCTATTGTGGAAATGCTGTTTAATGTTTTTTGCTGAGTGTACATAGCTATACTACTTTACAATTAGTAAAATACTGTATGTCAGGAAAATATTTAGAGTAAGATGAGTACCTGGTGAGAATTTAGATGAACTTAAGCTGTGTTTCATGATGAAAAAGATGATTAAATGCCATATTTAGCATATTACTTGCATATACAGTTCTGCTGATAATTTATGTCAGATCTCATACTTTTGTATCTGAATGTCATGTAAGAAGACTCTGCAGCGTAGAGAACTATGGAATTCTGCCTGAGGATAAAAGATTGATAGCAGTTTCATTTGGCTAATAGGTGAATGTAAAATACTCTAGACTTCTTATTATAGCAAGAAACTATAGTTTCCAGGAAGAAAGCTTCTGTAGGATTTTTACATTAGCTCTTGTAAGTTCAGCTCTGCACTTAAGTATCTAATATCCCAGGCATACAATGCAAGAAAGCAGTAATATCAGTGCAGGCCATTCTTCCATGTTTATCACTGGAAAAAGAAAATGCAACCCAAAACTATATCCCCCCTCCATTGTTCGTCTTGCGGTCCTCCTTTTTGGATACTGGCTTTCCAGGTTCTGCCTGATCTACAATCATGTCACGTCACACACTTGGGACCTTTACTGAAAACTCTTTAATGTCTACCACCCATCTGCCAATCTACCTTCTTTCTCATTTCTTCAGAAATTTTTTCACAAGACCTCATGTTTGCAAAACACTGATGATCTTTCAGCTATGACATCCATAGATTTGGTTTCTTCTGGCTTAATTTTTGCTCTTCTATTCTTATGACCTTTCTTTTAGCTGTTAACTTCTGCCTGCAAAGTTGTAGAGATTTCCAATGTAAACAGTCTCTAAGAATATTGCCGCATCTTTTCCATGTTCCTTTTTAAGAAGCAGTTTATAACTTTAATCTCCAAATTTCATATAAATCAGGATAATGATCTGTTTCTTCATGCTCCCAAACCTCTTTCTTACAGGCTTGTTGAAGACTCACCCTTTGGAGGTTAGATGTTCATGGCTTTTTTTGAATAGGATGAAGAGTTCAGAAAAAGGCCTTATCTCTTCTGATAAATATGCCTTCTCACCTCAGACTGCCAACTGGCTGGAACTAGTGAGGCAACAAATGCAAATACCACTAGGGATCAGGTTACACGCTCACAGAGGGCATGCAGTTTCAATGGCATCTGTAAGGGGCATTTTTATTTTTGAGATTTAGCTGCCCTTCCACTGCAGGCTCTACCGTTGTCTGAAGCACAAAGCATGACACATGGCTCTTACCAGAGCAGTGGCAGTTCCAGTCGTGACCTCCTCCACCTAACCTCTCTAAGTCAGGAGCGCAGTGCTGGTGGTCCCCCATACCTGTAATGACCATATGAACAGTTACTGGAAGGAGGTTACCAGCAGCTGCTTTCTTCGGAGACATTCCTTCTGTTCATGCAAACATTCACACCTTTCCTTCTACGCTGGAATTCTCCTCTGGGAGGGGAACCCACCAGCCGTGTAGGTGCCATTCCTGCCAGGCACGCTCGGGAAGCAGTGTCACTGGTACCCCACTCCATTCCAGCTGCAGTGACTGTGCGTGCACACCTGCAAATGTCCATATAGCTGACAGATGTCAGTAAAACTCTAGTTAATAGTAAATGGCTAAATGACTTTCATTTTTTGTTTTATATGAAGTTTTGTGCCGGATTAATCTGGCAAATCCATTAGTGACCGCTTTAGGAACAGAAGTGTCTGCTATGGCATGTTTATAGCAGCTTGCGCTGATTTGGCATGTTGCCTGGCATACTACCAAAAAAGACAGATTTTTCTTTCCATTACAGGTAGTCAGTATGGGACTGATCTTTAGACATCTAAGAAAGATATTAGCATCAGAGAGATATAGCGAGCTGGAGGCACGTATGGTTTCAGAAAGATGGAAAGGTGTTTTGCAAATGAGATGAGTTTGTGTGCTTGTAGGGAATATTCCTCTAGACTCCTGGAGTGCAGTGGGGACTTCTCCTCTCCTATCGGGTAGCAGAATGAGCTGTACCTCAGGAAAGAAAGAAGGGAGTGTCTCCTGTCAGTCAGTGTGTGTTTCTGCTGATTATTTTTCTTTAAGAAAAGAGTATTTAATCACCGATATGCATGTTTTCCTTCTAGGTATTGTGGGAGACCTAGCTGCTGATCTGTAAGGGTTATTCTAATTATTATCTGGCATTCCAACTCTTTCGTCCAAGAGCTTATGCAGCAGCAAGACAGATAGGGAGAAGGCTGCTGAATACATCATAATCTGAAGTCTAGAAATATTTATTTCAGTCTGTAAAGTGAATCTTTTAATGGCAGCTTTGCTGACCACTTATTGACCAATAATGTTGGAATTAATATTAAAGTTACATTGCAGACTAATTATATTTCTTTTGGTTTTGCATAGGTAAATTATCTTTCTCCTATTTAAAGTGATGTCTTTTTAAGTTGTTAATGTTGCTTTATATTTGTTTGCTAAGTCTTTTCTGACTTTACTGCAATGGAAATCTTTTCTTAAGGGGTTCTCTGGAACTTGTCTTCATGCGATGCAGTAAAGATGACAATCATTAGAGATGCTCTGTCAACACTAACGAACACTGTGATAGTGCCACATTCTGGATGGAACAGTTCTTCCTTTGATGATGATCATAAAATTAAATTTCAGACTTCCCTAGTTCTGCGCAATACTACAGGATGCCTGAGGTAATTTGCTGTTCTGGAAGACTCTGTTTTACAGAGTAATCATGTTATCCAACAGGTCCTTTTTATACTGTAATTTTTAAGACCAAAGAGTTGTTACATTCTGTAAATTACTTATAGTTCTATCATTTAGGCAGCTTTTGCGTTTGTTTTTTTTCCATTTTCTAAAAATATAAAAAGTATGAAGTTAGTCACTAACAGGTGCTAACTATAATGGCTAGCGGTTACATTTTGCTAGGTTTTTTTATAAATTACAATCATTGCACTTTTCCCCTATTACTGCAATTCTTGTATTGTGTGTAGGGCTTATGAATATTATTTAGCAAAAAAATTTTGCATTTTGTGATTCTTTATTGTTGTATACATTTTAAAAATTACATTTGTATATGCATACATATCAGTAAAGAAATGTCTGACTATTCCCTTTGTGGATTTCTCAAACAGCAGTATGAAGGAAAAAAAATGTATTCAGAATAATAAAAGGCAAAACTAAAATATCTGAAAGAGAATTGAAGGGCCGGGGTAGTATATGAGCTATTTTTGTTCATTTGTAGGTTTGTTTATAATTTTAATTAATTAGATTTCAAATTGTGTTCCATCAAACAGCAGAGTAAGGCCATTGTGTTTAAACAGAACTGGAATTGCTTTTTATTTGCTGGTAACCCTTCTAAACTTCAGAATATTTTCATAAACTACTTTGTTGTTCATTGGGTTGTTTTTCAAGGTGATGAGTTTTACACTGCTTTTGAACATCGGGTTGTGCTAGCGTGGTAGTGCAAACATGATGTCTAGAGAGAAAGCACCTCTGTGGACAGGAATGGTGACATGTTTTTTAGCAGCAGTACCATTTTCAGCGTGCATCCAGGCACAGTGCAAGCTTCAGGTTTTGCAGTACAGTGGCCTTGAAGGCAAATATTTGTCTACATCCTTTGCTGCTTATTCTGAAGCACAGTGTGGCCTTTTCCTTTCCCTACACTCTAATTTATACATTTGTACTTCTGTCCGTGTAGCACTATTACAAATGTTCATGAGGCTGCACCACAGAACAGGTCACTGAATGGATCCAATTTAAAAAAGAGGCAACAAAGGCTATTTCTAGCACAGACAAGCTCAGCAATCTGTTCTACAGCGCATACAAACCATAGATTTGAACTTGTACAACAGAGAGGGCTTGGAATGGAAAAGTCTGTGGGAAGGGGGTTCTACTTATGGCCATTTTTGTTAGTGAGTCAATGATATCTTGAAATTGCAGTTTTGAATCATATTTTTACAAGAATTGGGTGTCTGTTGTTGCCCAAAATGGTATGTTTGCTTTTAACTTCTCAAAGTCAATTATCAATCAGCTGTATAAAAAAAAAAACTTCTGCCAACTACCTAATAAAATGATTGTACGTATGTCTGTCTGTGAATACAGTGTTCCTTTTTCATTTCAACCCCTTAGGAATCTAAGCTCCGCTGGTGAAGAAGCCCGGAAGCAGATGAGGTCTTGCGAAGGGCTGGTTGATTCACTGCTATACGTGATCCACACGTGTGTGAACACATCCGATTATGACAGCAAGGTGTGTGCACATTTCCTCTAACTGATTTTTAGTGCTAAGCTGTATGTCTGATAGGATCTTTTGGGTCTTGTATAGTATAATTTAGCACTGTGATGTGCTTAGCTCAACTGATCTTTTCTCCCAATCCCAGTTCTCTGATGCACAATCAAATTCTGTTGCATTATACAGTGTAACTTGTTCTGTGCTTTTCATTCAGTGCTGAAGTATTAATTCCTTAATAAATTAATAATAAGCCTTTGTGCTTTTCATTTTCAGAATACTAAAAACTAAGCCACTATAGTAATTTCTACTATTAGAAATATTTTCATATTTGAGGATATCAGGAGAGAGATTGCAGTTTTCCCAGAGAAACAGACAAAGCAATGCCCAAGGCCCAGAATTAGAATTTGGTGCTTGTGCTCCAAATGCCTTTTCACCTTCACCTGATTTGTTTGGTTTGCTTTATCACTATGTAAGAAAGTAACCGATTTCGTGACATCTTTCCGGTTTGGTTTCAGACAGTGGAAAACTGTGTGTGTACCTTGAGAAACCTTTCTTACCGTTTGGAACTGGAGGTACCTCAGGCACGTCTGCTAGGAATCAATGAATTGGATGACTTGTTAGGAAAAGAATCGCCTAGCAAAGATTCAGAGCCAAGTTGCTGGGGGAAAAAAAAGAAGAAGAAAAAAAAAACTTCACAGGAGGATCAGGTTTGCTGTTTTCCTTGTATTACAAATATATGAACTGTAGTTTAGCTAATGATGGCGGGGAGTACATAGCTTGAAGAAAAACTATCATATGTTTAATGAAAATACAGAGGTTTCATGTAGTTACAAATATCTGCTCATTTCTCAGTGGGATGGAGTTGGCCCTATACCAGGATTTTCCAAGTCTCCTAAAGGGGTGGAAATGCTATGGCACCCATCTGTGGTAAAGCCGTACCTAACGCTTCTAGCAGAAAGCTCCAATCCAGCTACTCTAGAGGGCTCTGCAGGATCTCTCCAGAATCTTTCTGCGGGCAACTGGAAGGTATGTGAATTCCTACTCTGCCTCCTATTGTTGTATTTTAGCTGGGTTTTTCGATAAGATATTGGAATGTGTTTGGAAGGAACATCTCATTTTCTAGTATGCATCTGAGTATTTCTCTCTAGTGTGTATCATTAGTGCTTATGTGCTGCAGTAATGTTATTTCCACAGCGAAAAGTAATGACAGAGATGGTAGACAGGAAGACCAATATGGAAACTGGCCTTGAAATTGGTACCGTTTATTTTAGCTGAACAGAAGAAGCTTTTTTCCAGTGCGTATTAGGTCAAAATAATCTTCTGGCAGCTTCTAGCTGTGAGTTCTGGTAGGAAGGTACTGTCAAAATAAGACCAGCATAAATAAATTGTTTGTATTTGCTTTATTATTTGTGTTATTTATTTCCATACATTCTTGCTTGTGGCCCTTGCATACAATATGTTACGAAAGCACCACGTGAGAACACTTTATTAAAGTTACGTGTTTGTCATGGAGAGATTAAAACCAAAACAAACATTAATTGCTTCCTTTGCTTGTAGAAAAACAGCTAAGACACTTCCATTTTATGACCATTATAAAATTGGTCTTAGAAAAAAGAAAAAAAAGGGGGCAAAACCAAAAAAACCTGTTCCCTTTTCAATAACTTGTCATCTATTAAGGTATCTTGTCTATTAGACCACTTTTTTTAAACATTGCTTTGTAAGAGGAATGAGTGAAAAACAGAGCCAACCCTTTATAATGATAGAAAAGATACGCATTTAACATGTCATCCTGTCTTTGGAAAACGTCCCCTAACATACTTAAGAATTACAATCTAGTAAGAGATTCTTTCCGTCAGTGTTGTAGTAGATTTGTGACTAACTGGAGTTTTTTTATAGTTCGCAGCATACATTCGAGCTGCTGTAAGAAAAGAAAAAGGACTACCAATCCTTGTGGAGCTGCTGAGAATGGATAATGATAGAGTTGTTTCATCTGTGGCAACTGCCTTAAGGAATATGGCATTAGACGTTCGTAATAAGGAGCTTATTGGTAAGTACAGAACTGTACTGAGGAAAGCACGATCACCAACCTGTCGGACCTTGTATTGAAAAAATACTAGGATGAGATTCTACCAGTAGAAATAGCATACTTGATTTTACTGTATCATGTCAGTTGTGTCACAGAAATTAATCTTTTTGACAGCAGTAGCTTTTCAGAGTAATATTGACATTTTAGTTTGCCTTTAGCCATCTTGCATGGCAATCTCTTTACAAAGGATGGAAGCCACCTCAGCTAAACTAAACTGGACAGGAAGCTGTCAGTACAAAACATGATGGAAAACACAACTCTGCTTCCTTGGAGCTGAACGGTAACCTTCTCAGAGGGTTTCAAGGTCCCTTACATATTCTAAGAGGATAGGACAGTACATGCTGCCAGTACATCAGTAAATACTTTATTTAATAGTAATGGACAGGGAGAGAGGGAAGAAATCCTCTCCTAGTAAAATATTTCCATGAAAACCCAGATATAGAGCTGAATTAAGTCTTTGCTGAATTAAGTAATCAGCAAGGGTGCTTTCTAGAAAAACATAATGTTTCCCTTTTGTCAATTTTAATATTTAATACTTTAAGCATTCATCTGTGCCTTTCTCTTCCAGCATTTATAAAAACACAACATTTTTCCTGCCTTGATGAGGAATCTCGGTCTATTATGGCAAGTGTTGAACATGCCTCACGCTCAGCTTCAGACTGCTGCAGCCTAAATGAACCCTGCTAGCACATGTCGTGATCTAAAAAAGTTTCATTTTTGTTACAGAAGCATTTTCTGTGTTGTAGACCAGTGGCATAAGTATATGAAAACTATTTATACAGATAAGAGTATCATTATTCTCAAAAAGATAAATGCAGGTGAACACAATTTTATTATATATTTCTGAAGCTTCTCCATCTTGGATGTTCAGAACATGTTTTCTTGCAGCGTAGGTATTACATACATAAGAAATTAGTAAAAAGAAAATTCTGTTCTATAGAACCAGCCATATACAGGTCATACTCACGTGATACTCTCTTTTCAGGACTCCCCCCCCCCCCCCCCCCCCCCCCCCCCCCGGCAGAACTTTTCAGTTCAGGAATGCACCTCCCCCTGTTCCCTCTCCCCATCAAATCTTTAACTGTGAAAGAATTATTGGCTTTCCAGATACACTCTGAAACTAATCTTTGTATAAAATATTTTGAGACATGAAGTGAGTCTCCCCATGCTAGTAATCTATTTTATGCAACTTTACTGCCGTTGGTAGGGGCAGGAATAATGGGTTTACATGGTCTAAACTCCGAAGAAAGTAAGAGACTGGGGCCTCTGACAAATAACAATATGAATTGGTATATGCAAACATGTGTTGATGAGCTTGCTGAAAGATTGGCAGTGACAGGGTACTACTGTATACAGCATTGTTGGTGATAGTTTTCCAGTGTGTTTGAAAAGTTGTTTCTTTTGTTTGCGGAATTCCTTTTTTGATATTTTTTTTCCCCTCAGGCACATTATGCAAATAGATAGCTAATGGCTTTGTGTAAAGCTTACTCATTATTCGCTGTTATGTACAAATACATGTCTTCAATTAAATCAATAAATCATTCAATTAACAGCATAGCCTAAACAGGTTAAAAAAAAAAAAAAAGAGTACCTTAGCGTTAGTTAATTTCTGCTGTCTGCAGTGTGATTATTCCTGTGCATCAGTCAGTAACTGAAGACCGAAAAAGCTGAGATCTGATCTGTTCTGGGTAACAAATAAGGTGAACAGAATGTCTGAAAGAAAAAAATTCCGAGTTACTGTAAGGATTTCTTTAACCCTCCCATAAATAAAGCCTAGGAAAATGCAGCACTCCTTCAATCATAATAGCATAACATTTTTCCTTGAATGATTCTGTTTTCTCCAAATAATTCTTGTTTACAAATGCTCCTCTTCTAAAGCAAAATTCAACTTCTCACATTAAGATAAAAGGAAGAAAAAAAAATTCAAAAATTGATCTCTAGTCTCTCTTGACTCTGTGTAAAATGTGAGTCTTGGAAGGTTTCCATGGTTTTGATTCTGTTTCTTTTTATTGCTTTCAGATGCAGTTTTGTGATGAGTCCTATGATTTCAAATCTTAAGTACCAAAATGTATTTTTTTACTTTGTTCTGTTGATGGGTTTTTATAGGTAAATATGCTATGCGAGATCTGGTTAATCGACTCCCAGGAGGCAACGGTCCAAGCATACTGTCTGATGAGACTGTAGCAGCAATCTGCTGTGCTTTGCATGAGGTCACTAGTAAAAACATGGAAAATGCCAAAGCCCTTGCTGATACTGGAGGAATAGAAAAGCTGGTGAACATAACAAAAGGAAGAGGTGACAGGCAAGTAGGCAACAAAGTTCATACCTAAAGTGTTTCTCTGTTCCATTAAAAATGCTTAAGAATGCAGGAAATGTTTTTTTGAGAAAAAAAAAAAAAGAAAGTATCTGCTGTTGCAGTCCTGATCCGAGTAGCTAAAAAAGTCTGAATCACACTGGGAAAGAAGAGGCAGTTGCTCCCACCATTCTCATGCAGTGTATTCTCTATCTAAAGCTTTTGGAGACTTTTCTAGTTGTGTGCAGTAATCACATTAATGGAGTCTATTCAGGTTAAACGGTATTTAAAAAAAAAAAATTGTTCCCTCTTAAACACCTACAAGATTAATAGAATATTTAGAGCTTTTCAAAGGCAGAATACGTTGCACCTTTGTCAGGATGTATCGCAATAGCTGTTAATTGTATCTAGCGTGGCCATTTGGTGGGTTGTAAGGAGAGCTTGGCCTACCAAGCAGCTTACCTAGCCAGTGGGGTTTTCTTCAATAGGATTGCAAAGCAAGTGTTGGCTGAGAAGACCTGGCTCTCTGCAGGCTTACTTGGGTATGGCTGCGGCAACCCCTGTGCTAGGGGTTTTGTTAGCCGAGTTCAGCGCTGGGCTTGATCGGGCATTGTGTTTATTTAGTAGCAACAAAACCTTTCAGAACTGGACAGCTGAGCATCAAGGAACAGGAACGCGTGGTGGCTCCTGAGTCGTGCAGGGTCAGCAGTAAGTCAGCCCCGTGGACCCCATCTGGCTTTGATCAGCATTGCTGCTCTGTACTCCTTAGCAATATGACTGATGCAAATCATATTAGCAGGACTCTTGTATAAACCAGGATATCACAGATCTCCTTCCTATGGATAGCAGAAAGCTGATTATATAGCCAGCCCTGTGTACTGTTCCCAGTGTTGGCTTGGATGGTAAAGGGGAGAAAAGGATTTCTTCTCACAGGAGTTGGTCAGTGTAAATTAAACATACCACATTTTCAACAGTCTTTCTCTCAAAAGGAACAGGGCTATATTTTGAGTATCCACAATTTATAATACTTTATATGTTCAAGGGACACAGATTCATTTCAACTGCAGGTGTGAATGCAGTGATCCTTTATATGACTTCATTGGTCTGTGGAGGCAATGTGTAAAGTTGCATCTGTACTTACATTTATGAGACAACAGGGTACACTAAAATCTTGTGAACATACTAAGAGTGTCTACTCATTGATTAACACTATCACCTGCAATTTTTTTCAGTCTTTTCTTTTAAAAACTGTGTTTGGATGAATCTTCACAGTGACAGAAAGAGGCATATGTTTAACATAGATGTCATGCTGTGGCATGTAGTGTCAAATCAGTACTTCAGTACCACTATCAGCTTATGACCATTTCTCTTTAGAAAGAGAGCATGATTTTATTTTGAATAACAGCTAGAGCAATTTTCCTGGCCTTGCTCTTGAGAGTGGAAAAGTGTTTTCCCAACCAATAAAAGTTTTCAGTAGTGCAACACAGAACTGAGAACAAAGTCTCACTATAAGGATGGCTGGAGGCTTTTAATACCAGCTCTTTTTCATTTGTTTCTTCTTTTTCCACAGTTAGGAATTTTGTACAAATGATTTAAAGTATGTAGTCCAGTTTTTATGAAATGCACAAAATAGAATGCTTCTTTTCATGATTTTTAATTCTTGCAGACAATGACAGTAGCTATTTCAGCCCTTCTATCTGCATTCCTCATGTGGGTGACCTGAAGAGAAAATTTCTAGGCTGGAGAGGGAAATTATTGTCATGCTTACTCACGTTCTGCTCCAGCCTTTTGATGAGGCTGCTGACAGAGCTGTGTTCACGCTGTGGTAATGCAGGCATGTGTTATTGAGACCTGGAGAGATGACCTGACTTGCTTCGCAGCATCAAGGTTTAGGCTATTATGCAGCTTAGGAACATTGTTCTTTTTAAGTGGAATTAAGTGGCTTTCTAATAATATAATATTCTTTACTTCCTTAGATCATCACTGAAAGTTGTCAAGGCAGCCGCCCAGGTACTGAATACATTATGGCAATACCGAGATCTCCGTAGTATTTATAAAAAGGTAAATTACAAAATTAGCCTACACTGGGAAACAGTTCTACAAAAACTCCTAATTTAATGAAAAGCGATTTATTTTGATGACTTTTTTCTTTTTGCCACTCCAGGATGGATGGAATCAAAGTCATTTTATTACACCAGTGTCAACACTAGAGCGAGAGAGATTCAAATCACATCCTTCTTTATCAACAACAAATCAACAGATGTCACCTGTCATACAGTCAGGTCAGTCAAGAAATGCAAAGAGATTTACTGAAGGGGTACCTGGTATCCCATTTTTTAAACTCAAATAGCCTCTCAGTTTACTACTAATTCTGTCTAAAACACAGAGGTCATGCTGTCTCTCCTCTGTATTTAAACACAAGTACTTCATGTACTCTGAATGTTACCTTAGCTGTTACTGTTGGCAGGCTTCAGATTCCACAGGATTTGTGGATGTCTCTGTATTAGTGTTTTCATTTGGATAAGGAGCACTTTTAAGCAAATCTCCCCACTTACTCCTTAATGCAAATCAAACTGCAGTCTCAGAATGTGTGAATTGTATTCCTTTTGGATGAAACTGTATCAGATGGTGTGCTTCAAGACCACTGATGAACTGAATGCCCATTAGCAGTTGGAGTACGTGAGACCAGGTCAGACTTGGTGCTAAGTACAATCCTCAGAGTACACACCTGGACTTTGTTACCATTTCCCTTTACAAAGCCACTGCGGTGCTGTATGACTTGGCATTGTAGATGTAGCCTCACAGAACACGGGTACTTGATAGCATGGAAAGCAAGAGACCTATTTTCATTCCCAATTATGTAATGTCACATTAGGATGAGCAAGACAAATAGAAAAATCTTACTCCTCTGGCTCCTCGTTTATTTCTCACCTTTGTTTCTTTAACATCTTCAGTGCTAGGATTTAGATCTTTATGAGGGGGCTGATACAAAACCTACTTGAAGCCTTGTCTATTGTCTTCATTTGGCATTTTACTTTATCCAATTTACTCTTCTATTTTTATGTGAATAGATCTATGTTAATACTGAGAAATAACTATCTACCATGACTGCTAAAATAAGTGACCAGTTTCTATAATACTCTTGTTTAATTACTACTTTACATAAAAGTAAAAACCCTTACGCATGCCTTCATGACATGGTTGACTTGAAAAACAAGGACTCAACCAGGGATTTATTTTCCTACGAGAAGTATACCTATAGTGTCTTAAGAAGGGAAAGCAAGCATATCTTTCATGCCCAGAGGTCCTCTGAACCACCACAGTACAACATACGGGACTGATTCCTTTGCCTAGTGCCATACAACAGCAGATGGCAGTTACCAGTTCTAGAGGGTTTTGTTATTCTGATCTTACTGTGTTTCCATGTTCCGTTTTCTCCCAGCCCTTCGGCATTCCAAAAGAATGTCCTGACCAAATGATACCTGACCAGGAATCTTTGTCACTCTCAAACCACATGATACTGAAGGCAGTTCTTACTTTTACACCTAGTTGCCAAGTTGCACATACCGGCATCAAAACACCACCTTGAATTCACAGACTGTTTAAGCTAAGATCTACTGCCAGAGCCAAAAATACCTTCTCAAAATAAGCAATGACAAAGAAGCAAATATGGCTTAGGCTCAGGGAACTGACCAGATTCTACCGAAGTGTAAAAGGATATTCCAATACCTACTGTCAGATTCTTATCTCGGCACAGTGCTTGTAGTTCTTTGAACTACAAGTAGGAAGTAAGATGGCCAGCTCTAACATAATATTCAGAGGCTGTTGTACTTCAAAGAATGCTTAGTACAAAATCCTAATAGGAAGCGTCTGCTTTTCTGTTCCAGAGCATGAACAAGCTTAGACTAGTGAGGTGGAAGTTTGGTGCAAAGAACGTGTCTGCAGAGGGTACTGTGGTAGCAGCCTTGCTGATCACAGCATGCACAGTAGGCGCATGGTAGAACAGTTACATTTGGCCTGTAACAGTTCTTGTTTCAGTCACTCAGTTGCTAGCACACACATTACATTGACCCATGTCATAGTTTTAATGACACCCCCAAATGTAGCGGTTTTAGCCATGAATAGCCAGGATAGTACCAGTAATTAAACTATCCATAACAACACAAAATTGTGAGATATGATGTAATGGACACAGCTAATGGAAAATATCATTGGTTAATATTTTGAAGCAAAATTTCTAGAAATTATTTTTAAGTATTTTTCTCCTGTATTACTGGAGCCTTTCTAAGCCAACAAAACCTGAGTCGTCTGTAAAACAGGGAAGATTTAGCAGAACAAACTTTTTACAACTACAGTAGCAATTCAGCTGTTCACTGTAAGAATATAAAGTACGTAATCCATTGTTATGATCTTACAGCAGCTGTCAGCCACCTGGAGCACAAAATACCCAAGATACTGTTCTTTGATTAGCGTGCAGAAGTGTAATACAAGTGTGTACATGGATCACTTCAGCCAGACAGACTGTAAATCTTTCTGTCCTGTCCCAAGTGATCGGATGGACTTAAATAGAATCTTTAAGTATAACTTACATAAAATCATAAACATTAGGAGTATCATCTTATAAATGCAAACAAATTAGTTAATATGCAAACTGAAATGGGTCTCTTATTTCAGTTGTAAGCAGTATAGAGCAGTCAGTGACTCACCATTAAAGTATAAAATTATAATCTCATGGTATGTTATTGATAGCTTTTGTCATTGGGGTTCTTCATCCAGGAAGAACTATGTACTAGTTTTGTCTGTTACCCACATCTCTCTCATTTGTTAATCCTTGAGGAAGGAAGGGGTGAGGAGAGAATACAGAGAAGGTTAGGTATGATGGGAAAGGCTTTTGTTGTATATACTAATAATTTTCCTTTTTTCATCAGTTGGCAGCACATCCTCATCACCGGCTTTATTAGGAATTAGAGAACCCCGCTCTGAATATGATAGGACGCAACCTTCTATGCAGTATTATAATAACCAAGGCGATGTCATTACACATAAAGACATATACACTGGTAAGATACCAGTTAGGTGAACTTTTAATTGGAATACGTAAATATTCCTTATATGAGGAGTTTATACAATCATAATATGGACAGTTGCATTAGCAGGCTTGTTACTACTTAATGTTGTATTCCATTTTTATTCATTATATTCTTTGCACGTGGAACCGAGCAGGTTTTTCATCTGTCTCTGCTATTTTCTTGAAAATTACACACATTACCAGAATAAGAGATCTGTTTATATACTGGGAGGTGAGGGGTGTTAGGAATTATTTTTATTTAAAATCCTATTACAGAAAATTTATTTAACAAATATTAATTGACAGATTGCAACAAATTTTGACAGATTGCAACAAATTTTGACAGATTGCAACAAATTTTGACAGATTGCAACAAATTTTGACAGATTGCAACAAATTTTGACAGATTGCAACAAATTTTGACAGATTGCAACAAATTTTGACAGATTGCAACAAATTTTGACAGATTGCAACAAATTTTGACAGATTGCAACAAATTTTGACAGATTGCAACAAATTTTGACAGATTGCAACAAATTTTGACAGATTGCAACAAATTTTGACAGATTGCAACAAATTTTGACAGATTGCAACAAATTTTGACAGATTGCAACAAATTTTGACAGATTGCAACAAATTTTGACAGATTGCAACAAATTTTGACAGATTTTGACAGAAAGCGACAGATTTTGACAGATTTTGACAGATTTTGACAGATTTTGACAGATTTTGACAGATTTTGACAGATTGCGACAGATTGCGACAGATTGCGACAGAAAGCGACAGATTGCGACAGAAAGCGACAGATTGCGACAGATTGCGACAGAAAGCGACAGAAAGCGACAGATTTTGACAGAAAGCGACAGATTTTGACAGAAAGCGACAGATTTTGACAGAAAGCGACAGATTGCGACAGATTGCGACAGATTTTGACAGAAAGCGACAGATTTTGACAGAAAGCGACAGATTTTGACAGATTTTGACAGAAAGCGACAGATTTTGACAGAAAGCGACAGATTTTGACAGATTTTGACAGAAAGCGACAGATTTTGACAGATTTTGACAGAAAGCGACAGATTTTGACAGAACGACAGATTTTGACAGATTTTGACAGAAAGCGACAGATTTTGACAGAAAGCGACAGATTTTGACAGATTTTGACAGAAAGCGACAGATTTTGACAGAAAGCGACAGATTTTGACAGATTTTGACAGAAAGCGACAGATTTTGACAGATTTTGACAGAAAGCGACAGATTTTGACAGAAAGCGACAGATTTTGACAGATTTTGACAGAAAGCGACAGATTTTGACAGATTTTGACAGAAAGCGACAGATTTTGACAGAAAGCGACAGATTTTGACAGAAAGCGACAGATTTTGACAGATTTTGACAGAAAGCGACAGATTTTGACAGAAAGCGACAGAAAGCGACAGATTTTGACAGAAAGCGACAGATTTTGACAGATTTTGACAGAAAGCGACAGATTTTGACAGAAAGCGACAGATTTTGACAGAAAGCGACAGATTTTGACAGAAAGCGACAGATTTTGACAGATTTTGACAGAAAGCGACAGATTTTGACAGATTTTGACAGAAAGCGACAAATTTTGACAGATTTTGACAGAAAGCGACAGATTTTGACAGATTTTGACAGAAAGCGACAAATTTTGACAGATTTTGACAGAAAGCAACAAATTTTGACAGATTTTGACAGAAAGCAACAAATTTTGACAGAAAGCAACAGATTTTGACAGAAAGCAACAAATTTTGACAGATTTTGACAGAAAGCAACAAATTTTGACAGAAAGCAACAAATTTTGACAGATTTTAACAGATAGCAGCAGTAATAAAGTGATAAATACTAAATTATAAATAATGATAAATAATAAATGATAACATAATAAAATTACATTAATTATAATTAATAATGATTATTAATGGTAGATACTGGTAGATACTGTGTGTGATTGTATATTATAATAATGTAATATTATATTGTTAAATTATACCAAGATTTCATCTTTTCTCTGATCTCCCTTTTCCTTCCTACTGTTTGACACAAGTCACAAAACAATAGAGATGACAGTGAATAAAGAGAAGGAACTTCCTTGTTTTAAAAGTTATTAGTCTGTAAAACAAAAAACACCAAGACAAAAAAGCCGCTTGGTTTCAGTTTTAACTACTGCTGAGGGACAAAATTTGCCTGTGTATTATTAGTAGATACTAGAATTTGCAGACTTAATTGTTTGGGTGCTACATAATTTCTTCTAGGTAGAATAGAAGCAAACAGACTTATAGACAAAAGAATAAAGACTGAAGTTTATCCCATAAACTGTTTTCTCACAGGTTCCAGCAAACCTTCTCCAATATACATCAGTTCCTATTCCTCACCAGCAAGAGAACAAAATAGACGACTACAGGTGACCCAAAAATTTCATTTTGAAATGACACTGTTAACAAGACTCAGCATATAGTGTTTAATGGAACTTGAGTTTGAGTGTACTTCGTACTATTAGAGTACTTTTTTATAGAGTGTGATCTATAGCACATGGTTAATTTGTTATTGGGCATTAGTGTACTTAAACTTACAATTGCTTATGTACTTCTATTAGCTTTGTGGTTTCTTTTTATAGTCACATATTTTAGCATGTTCTTATGGGATCTGAGACCACTTTTCTGACTTGATGTGACTTTTTTTTTTTTTTTTGGTAGGTAGGTATGGTCAGGTTCTGTCCTTTCTACTTATGCTCTAAAACTCCTACTTCCGGAGAGTTACTAGCTTCCCAGTGAATGCAGGAGACAGGCATGCTTACATGTTTTTCTTCCGTTTAGCTTCATTTAAAAATTAGGTACATTTAATGGAGATTTGAAACCTATGTTACTATCGTCATTGGTAGAGCTGCACTTATCTTTTTAGGGAAGGGTTCTGTATCGTGTGTAGGTTTGAGAAACAAGTATTTTCTCTGCTAATTATATTTTGAAAGCTTATTTTTCTATCATTTTGTCAACAGCATCAGCAATTATACTACAGTCAAGAAGATACCAACAGAAAAAACTATGATGCATACAGATTATACTTGCAGTCCCCACATAGCTATGAAGACCCATATTTTGATGATCGAGTTCACTTTCCTGCTGCTTCAGATTACGCAACACAATATGGACTGAAATCAACCACAAATTATGTAGACTTTTATTCCACCAGACGATCTTCTTATAGAGCAGAACAGTACCCAGGTTCACCTGACTCCTGGGTGTAGCATCAGAGAGAAGAAACAACAGTGTATTTCTCATCTTGCTTGAGAAGAAATGGAATGGCCTCTGTTGTTTAGGTTATGAAATGTGAAAGTGAAATAAAAGAAGGAACAAGGAAGATTTTTTTTTTTTTTTTTTTTGAGGAATTGTCAGGAAGAAAAACTGGAAGGGATGGTTTTTTGCTCTGTTTAGATGTTAGGTATAATTACTTGTAGCTCCTGTAGTCTGGTGAGGGTGTGGGCGATGTGATGAAAGGTTTGAGAATTGAGTAAAATGAATTTGGAAAGTGTGTAGGTCAGAGCAAATTAAAGCTGATTTTTTTTTTATGTGAATAAAAGTCTTGTTCTGATAGTTTGTACAGAAAAAATAAAATGGATGCCCTTGTTTTATTGCTATTACTAAATGTCAAGATTGTATGCTATTACGTCTTGTAAATTTTTTTTGTTGGTGTAAATATGGAAATGCCACATTGGTTTAAAGTGCCATCCATTTGTAATGCAGTGTGTCATTTTAAAAGGAATTTGAAACATCATGCACAAAAAAAAATCCAAGAAAACATTATAAATTTTAAAAGGAAAAAAAAAAACTTTTAAAGATGAATAGTGTAATTTTGAAGCACAAAGTCCAGTCCAGTATATCTACACTTCTCCCATTCCCTGCCTATTGCATAAGAAACTTCACTGCCATTTTCTATGCACATGGAATAACAATAAATATGGAAGTCTCATCCATGGAAAGCTGTTCCCTGTTCATTTTTTTTATTTTCTTTTCTGTGTGTGATATTCAGAAACAAATACCATTAATATGAAGTCTAATTGCATGTTTTTAAGCAGGTTAAATATATCAAAACATTTGGGCCATTTTCCCAGCTTTCTTCAGTGCATATATTCTGAATTTGTCAGGCTGGCAGACCAAAGTGTGAAATTATGGACTTTCCTCCCATTATTCCTTAACTAGTATTTTTACTTTTGATACAGGCAATCCAAGATATTTCAGAACTCTATCCCTGTTTTCCTCCCATCACTCCTCTATTCCTCCCCTTGCTCTCTCTCCAAGAAAATGAAGATGATCTTGCTTTCATAGAAATTATAGTCTCCATTTTGACTACATTCTGCCTGGATTTATTTACAATAAAAATCTTTGATTCTTTTAAGTAACTAAATCACATACTTTCCTCATGCCATAAAGTCTGTTACCTTTATATTGTCTGTAATCATAATTATTGTTCACTGTCATTGCACTTCTCTTCGGTTTTCAGTGTTTCCAAGTATCCCAATTGCATCAGTGAAATGAGAAAAGGTAAGCAGAACTGCTCCAAGTTTAGATTATAAGGCAAATTCACTTTCCTTTAATTGGCTGGGCTTCAGTGAAATGAGAAAAGGTAAGCAGAACTGCTCCAAGTTTAGATTATGAGGCAAATTCACTTTCCTTTAATTGGCTGGGCTACTTCAGCCCCCTGACTGTAAAAGGGAAAAGAAATGAAGGTATAAACAGCACAGTAAAAGCAGTGTGTTAGGTCTTAACTTTGATATACAGCCATGCAATTCCCCACTGGCTGCAGTGCGACGTGTTGCTGAGGGCCAGTATTGTGGAGATGGTGCCTTTTCTTTCCTATAAGACTTTATTTTTTTCTTTTAAGATAGAAAATAGTTTCCGTTTACTTGACTTTGAGTTTGTTTCTTGTAACATTAATTTTGCCACTGATCTTTCATCATTGTTCTAACTACCTTCAGAGTCATGTGCAAGCTTTGGTACGCAGACTAATTAATGCAGATCAATGTTGATTATCTGGTGTGCCTATAACCTACTAAAGGTGGTAAGCTCTCTGAGCCAAATATACTTATCTGGCATTTCATTGTCCCAGGAAGATTTAAATTAGCTTCAGATAACAAAATAATAGACCGAGATGGTCATAGTCTGTTATTACTTGCTGCTTTAAATCCGCTAATAACTTTCAAAAAAAAGAGGGAGGTAGTCATTTCAACAAAACAGCTGTATGATGGAATTATTTTTGCTTCTCATCTGAGGCAGTTTCATCAAGATCAAAACCAGCAAGATTCGGGACAGCACCCCCAAGTTGGACCTTTCATGCTGTAGAATATATATATAGTTAGTTCATTATGTTAGTTTTCTTTTGTTTTTATTGATCTCATTTATTTATGTATTTTTACACATTGTCTTGGTGCTATACTGATTAAAATTATCTGTACAGTATATTTGTTGGTTAATTTCCCTATATGTGTAGTTTCAGACTGAATGTGTGGAAGTGGGGAAAAGAAATAGGGTGCAATTTCATTTCATTGTTCACTTTCATAGTGCAGTCTGGCTTTTGGGCCTGTTTCAAAATGTCAGGAGCATAAATTTAAGCTGAATGCTTTTAAAATGCATTGTATTCACAGTTTTGTATTCAGATTGATACTCCACTGAGGAAGATAAAAAATGGTTAACTTTTTGAAAAAGCGGATGTCCTTAGAAGAAGGTGATGTTAATTTGAAAGCTAACTAGTAATAGTGGCCTGGGAATTTCACTGCTTTGTTTCCACCTTTCTAATAATTGCAAATATGGTGAAAGAAAAAGAGTTAAGCTTCAAGAGCAGGGAGTTAAAAATGATTCAGACTAGAACAGATTGAGAAGGTGTATAGTGAGACTCAACAGCAGAGTTGTGCATGTCCTTTTGTGTAACTCCCTCCCACAGAGGACAACTGAAACTAGCATTGACCTCAGTGAAACAGTTACGCTCACTAAATGCCAGAGAACAATGGGAAATGAGTGCTTAAAGTAACACATGTCCGTGATTCTCTGTCTTGTAAAAAGCCTAAATACAATACACTTAAGAAGGAGATGAATCCTAACTGAATTAGGATTATTATTTAAATAGAGTCAAAAGAATCCAGGCCCCAAAATGATACTTTTTTTTTTTCATGGTCTTTACTCCTGCCTGAATGAGAAGTGTCCATTGTGAATGAGTTAGGCAATGCAAGTCATACATAAATGTTTGCAACTCTCAACGGTCTAACCTGAAATTTTGAATTGACATAGTTACATAAAAGAAGTCTATATGAAAGGACAGATGAGAAATGTTTTTCAGGACAGCATTCATGAGATGATTGTTTGACTTCCATTAGTTGTCTTGAGTACGCCTGAATTGTAGTCAGCTTGTACCTTTCCTCAGACACTGTATCTAACAGTTTTAACCACCATGCACTTCATTTGTTCAGCTAGGGATTTAGGTTAGTCAGCAGACCACTTCTGCCCAATCTGGGTATTGCTACTTCATACTGAGTCCCCTCTAAGTGAAATATAAGTGCTGCAGTCTTGCACTGCCTTGTAAAATTTCTCCTGTATGCTCAAAGGGAGAGAAATGGAGTGACTCATCTTAGTGTAGCACAAAGATCTAGGATATATCCCAAAATACTTATTCTAGACACATACACAGAGGCATACAGCTCTGGTGAGAACACCTAGCTGTGGCATGACACAGCTATGTGAAGTCAGAACTGGCCTGACAAATATGGGTGAATTGCCAAGTGAAACGAAACTTGCATGGCCGACCCCAACTCTACAGGGTAGCAAAAGAAGGGAGATGTGGCTGAGCTGGGTAGGAGCAGAGTTGAGTTATGCAGAAAAAGAAGATTTAGCTATAAGAAGAAGGATTGTGAACACTGGAAAAAGACAAACTCTTTAGCCCATCAGAGCTAACAGAGGCTGGCTTAAAAGAAACATCTCAGCCAAGGACACTAGTCACATGTACATTCTCTGTTTGAGTTACTGTAAGAAAGACTACTGCTCATAAAAGGTAACAATGTAAGTATTAATCAACTTTAAAAAAAACAAAATGTGACTGTGGCCATGGGTAAATTATTGCAGCTGTCAACAACAGTAGATAAAGGGCTTAGAAGGAAAGCTGTCATTTTGAGACCAACTATGAAATTTCTCATAGGTAAGGCTGGATAGAAGAGACTGGAGGAACCTTCACAGGCTGTGGTATGAAGGTGCAAGGATTCATTTCTGGCTGTGAGGCAAGGACTTGTTTTTGGCTGCACTGCTTGCTTCACTCCATCAGTCCTTGGAACTGGACAATTATTACTGAAGTTTAAGACTGTCTAATGCTATTGGGCACAACGTTGCCTTCCTAACAACGATCAGCATCTACTGAGATGTCAGTCTTGTAGAATTGAAAAGATCCACTAGTCTTCATCAAAAAGAAAACAGCCCCTTTTCAACAGAACAGACCTTCAGAATAACTAGCCCACAGACAGTGACACTCCTGTCTTCCAAGCAAACCATGGTTCTCTGCAGGCTATGATCAAGGTGATTATCAGCACAAATACAGCTGCATTAGGCTTCCAAAAGCCTAAAGCATACAGGTCTAAAAACACTTTAAGGGGAGAAGTTACTATGCATGCTATAAAATGGGAAGAGCAACAAAATTATTTAGGTATTTAAAATATACAGTTGTCACACTGTGTCATAGCCTGTAACAATTCAACAGCTTTGGAATTAAAACTTGATTAGGCTAACTGTACTAAAATTACACAGAAGAAAAATCCTGTGACTAGGTATCTGGAAACTTTCACATTGTAATGTGATCTCTATTACAGAATCATCCATGAGGGGAAAAAGATAAGTCAGGTAATTTTTAAGCTGACCCATGGTAAGCTAGGTGAAGGTACTACACCTTTTGAGATCTATGTAAATCGCTGACAAGAACAGGGTTATTTTTTTCTTGGCCTTTTTTCAGAAACAAGTCTCCAGCTGATATGTGACTCATGCAATAGCCCCTAGCATCATACATTGCTACATATGAAATTAACAGATCTTCAGAAAGAAATCATGGCCTTTATGAATTTTCTACCATCTGATGTTTTTTTCACTGCATTTACATCTGATGGCAGCTCATGTTTATATAAAGTCAATGAAATATCACTGAGGTAGTAACTTATAATGGTGATAGGAAAAACAACAGTATTTATAAGCCCGCAAAACAAATGCCGAGTTGATTTTTTTTATTGCCAGTTTCTGTGACTAAATTTTGAGCCTCATATCATACCTCTTCTGATATATCTGGTATCTGTATCTCTTCTCAAAACCTCAGTCAGGTTGGAATAAGTCTAATATGATACAGTCATATTAGGTCCATATAACTAAATGAGAAATTCTAGGTGATTCTTGCAGGTTAAAACATTGTTTTCAAAGATGAGCTAAAGATCTCTGAAGAATACCATTGGCTTCTAGTTTGACATATTTACTTTTAAAATTCTTTTTTTTATAAATCAAAGTCTAGGGATGTACAACACACAGAAGAATACACAACTCAGAACGAGGCAGTCTTTGAAGCAAAGCATAGAAGCTTGATATGCTCAAGAAAAGAGTAAGACAAGTTAGCAAGAACTCAGCAAATGGTGAGGAACAGTCTGAAGAAGGAGGAAAAAAGCCTGGTTGGATTAGAATGCTTATTTCTCTCTTAAACAAGATCTGTGGGCCTAAGCAGGATATAAGTGTTACAGCTCTGTCACTGACTGCCAAACAAGAGTGGCAAAGAGTGATTTAACAGGTTGAGGAAGGTCCTTAAGACTTCAAGTTCAGTAAATGCAGTAATAATGGGAGATCTTGATTACCTCCACGTAGACTGGGAAAATGCCACATTATGGTGTGATGCCCAAACTAATTTTTTACATACCATAACAGACTGCCACTTGGGGGGGGGGGGGGGGGGGGGGGGAGCAACCTCTTCCCCCACCCCTGGAAAAAAAAAAAGAAAAAGAAAAAAAAAAAAAGACCTTGCTCCTGAACACCCAGATCCTGCTACAAAATGATGAGATTGAAGTGGCACTACAGTGTATCAGAACTAGTACTCAGGAACTGTCCTTTTCACTATGCCGTTTTACTTTTTTTAAACAAGGTTAAGGAAAAGCCAAATAGCTATTATTATGATGTTTAAATTCAGCAATTACATAAAACCTGAAAGTTTGTAAAAAAAAAAAAAAATTTAAAAAGCACTATGAAAGGGATGTTTGTGAACTGAAGGAAGAGTACTTAATGACACTATATTAAAGGCTCAAAGCAAATGCATAGTATCTATTGAGATATTTCAAAGATAAAAAAAATTTAAAAGCTAGTATGAATAAACAGCAAGATAACAGAATAAGACAGAAGTAAACATCAATCTTTCGAAAGACTGCAGTTATGTACAAATGAGGAAGAGTCAAAACATTTGGTTGGTTAAATGCAAAAAACTACAGTAAACTCTGCCAAAAAAAAAAAATTTACTTGGGAAGGGATTTTAAAAACTAATTACTTTTTCAAATACTGAAGAAACAGTAAGTCTGACAGAAGTATACCTGAACATGCTAAAGGGGAAAAAACAAAGAAAAAAAAAAAAAAAAAAATGCCAAACATCTAACACATACATCCCCTTTCCCCAGGATAATATGGATATTAAAACATTGTGTACACTGAAAAATTACTAGGTGAATCCTTCTTGGATTTATTAATACAGTCACTAAAGGTAGTGAGAGGTTGATACATCTGTCCCATCCTATTCCCTAGCCAAGTCCAACAGGTCACTGTCAGAGCACTTAGGTCTTGTGTTTGACAGGGTAAAGCTGCTGCTAGGTTTAAGGTAGACAACAGCATTTCTGAAGATCAAAAATACATTAAAAATTATTTTTAATGAGCTACTGGGGAGAAATAAGCTGCTGAGTTGCACTTTTGACTTCTAAAACTCTGGGTTGATAAGACAGTCTGCATTTATATGGGGTTTGCTCAGCTTGCAGCACACGCAACACCAGTTCACATCCTCACACTGAATCCTGTATAGCCAGAGCTCATAACACTCTATAATTGCAAACAACTTGATCTCAAAAATACCTGGACTTATCCATGTGTATACAATTCACCTAGAGCCTATTTCCAATAGAACTTTTTTAACATTCTGGAAAAATACAAACCTTGCTCCAGTATCATGGATTAGATATATAATTTGGAATAAACTTTTTCCTAATGTTTTGAGATTTTGGGGATTGTTATAATTTTTTTCATTATGATAATCACCTTGTACAACAAAGTTTAACTCCAAGACCGACTGCTGTACGGATTCAACTAAGGCTACTCTAGATTTATGTCCACACCAAGGAATTTAGACTCCCTAGACCTAATATTTCAACTTATACCTTTGTACAGAGCCAGAAGGAAGCATTTTAACACCTTGTTTGCAGAGATTATTGCTACCACTGATACATAGTACCTTGCTCCAGACAAAGGGTGCATTTCTTCCCCAGGCTCCTTCTAGCTGCTGCCAAAAAGACAGCAGCAAGCAGGTACTGAGCATTTTTTACATATTCTTCAGACTGGTCCACAGGTGTCACATCCCAGTTTCTCAGGATGATGACTCAGGTTTGCTGACTCCCAAGTCAGGATTAAGGTGAAACGACACCAGGGATCCTTTAACTCACAAAACTCAATTTTTATTTGCTTACAACAAGAAATGGCATGAAACTACGTCAGTAAACTGTGTAACCTGTGCTAACCCTACATCACCAAACACATACTACAGGCCTTGCTTATTTTTGGATCAGTTCAGGGAAGACAGTAAGGAGATCCCTCCCGTTGAGTCACGAGGTTCAGAGCAGACCCCCTTGCTTTCTAGACTCCTTCTCACAGAGGAGCCCAGGGGCGGCTGGATCCGCTCCTAGTCCCAGACTTGGTCAACGGTTTATGTCTACAGGGATGAGGTGTAGGGATTGTGGAAAAGATGTCACCGGTCCCAGATCCAGCGTTGGTCCCGTCAGCCGAGGGTTCCAGTCCCGGCAGGCTTGCTCCCGCAGGGCTTCAGTTGGTGCCCTTTTATCATCCCTGCCCCTCCTTCGGGCGGGCACCCGAACTCATTAGGCTAATTAGGGAGCCTTTGGGCCGTGGGCTTGGGGGAGGGGGGGTCGTTTGGGGAGTAGCTTCCCCTTCCCTGCAGACGCGATCTTTCGCCACGCAGGGTGAGCTGCCCTGCGCAGCGCATCATCAGAGGGAGCCGTGCTCCCCCCGGCACGGCCCCCCCTCCTGCTGCTGCTGGGCGCTGATCGGCGGCTTCTCACCCGGGGCTCCTTGCCGGGCAGGGTTCGTTCTCACCCGGAGTCAGCCGTTAAGCAGAACTTGCCCCACCGCAGCGTTTGAGACATTAACTCCTTCAGTCTCTCACAACAGGACACCCGTCCTTCATCTGTGCTTCTGTAATCGTTTACTGCCACGCTAAGGGAACATAAAAGACATGGCAATGCAACTCACCCCTTCAACTATAAAAAAAAAAAGCACTTAGCAGAGTTCTAAAAAAAACTACCAAACATATGGAAAGGTCTCAGAGAACATGTCTACCGAGGGCACTGGTGAGAAGATGGTCTGAATTATGCTGTATGCTTGCATGGCGAGCGTGATCATAGTTAGGCTTTATTGATTATGACTATTAACAAGCTCATTAGTGAAGCTCCTGCACTGTTTCTTCTGTTACCATTACGTGTCAGCAGCTCATCTGTGTTACCAAGGCTCACTAGGGGGAGGGGGAAAAAAAAAGGCACTGCAGCTGGTCTTTGAATTTCTTGAATTGTGCTTGTCCAAAGTAGCTTAGTGCAAATGACCGTGACTGCCTCTATTATGTGTTCTTCCTGGATTGTTACACTAGGTCCCGAGATGTACTGCTTTAATTCTATAGCTTAAATATTTTATCTGTCCGTGTGCTACTATACTACGTTTAAAAAAATCTATTAAAATATGCCTGTGAAGTCTGCTTGTCTCTTCAAAAGCTTTGTGCATTCCGTCATTAACAGAGTGCATTAACATGAATGAAGATGATAAAGACGACAAACTGAGTTTCTTAGTGCCCAGGTTAATGAGCTAAAGTGGAAATGCAGAGTGACTAGAGAGCCGGAAAGCTTAAAAACATCGAGAGAAGGGAAAACAAATCTTTTGAAATTCTTACTGAGATTTCTTTTTTATGTAAAACAAATTAAGTTTAGAGTAACTTAGCAGATTAAGAATAATTATTGAAATTCCTGGTACGTAGTAGCCATTTTGATGATATGTATCGGGAACTTTGATGTAAATCACTTTCTCATTTTCTTGCTTTATTTTGATGTTACTATTTGCAAAGCTGTTTGTTTTTCAGAAAACATCAGAACAGCAATCATATTTATCATCTTTATGAAAGAACTGGAACATAAATACAAGCCAAGTATCTCTATAGAAGGCGATCGGTCTAGCTCCCGAGGCAGGTGTGTTTTACACACTTTATGTGGGGATATTTACATAAATGCATGTTTCTCCCCTAGTTATTTTAGTTTTAAGATCAGACAATATATTTTAAAATCTTTTTCCTCTGATTAATAAATACAACAGTATCTATTCAATACAGGTGTATCAAATGGGATGTGAACTTCCAGACCCGACCACATAAAAATTATCACCTGTGGGACAAGGTCAAATTAAGGGAAGAAACTGAGCTGAATCTACTGGTTTTGTACTCTTGGATATAAAAAAAACTGTTAAAACTTGTATTTCAGGGTTGTTTTTTTACAGCAAAGTAGTCTGTGTGTTCTGAATATCTTTCAGATGCAATTAATGGCCTGTTCTTAAGATGACAAGAAAATACACAACAGTGATTATACATTTTAAGCTAACCTAAAATTTGACCATGCCCTTCCCCACAGGAGCTGAAATATTATGGAAAAGGATATGGTTAGCACAGCACAATCTGGTAAGCACGTATGTTCACTAACTCAGTGTGCCAGTCAAGATCTAAGGAGGTGGAAGGTGCCATGTCTAGTCCACAGTTTGAGCAGTATATGGCAGAATAAAAGGTGGGTTCTTTTGAACTGCATGGAAAACGTGCCTGGTTTTTATATTTCCACAGATGGAAAAAGCACTAAGAACTTGCTCATCTCCACAGCAGCTGCAAATAGCATTGAATACAGCTTTCTGCTTCTACATAAGGACCAGCATATACCTCGTTTTCAAGTTGATATATACAATATCTCCTTCTCTTTCTAATATTTAGAGTTCTACCTATTCCAGAATAACACTTAAACTAGTGTTTAGAGACTACTGCATTTGCATAGCATTCACATACTTCTAGGAAGCTCTCTTTCCATTGGAACCAGCCCATTTGAGTCGTTTTTGAACAACAATTGCAGGCTTCAAATCAAGGCTGATTCATCCGAAATGCGTATTTTCATTAAAAAAGGTCCTTTCTAAACACAGGCAGTGAACAGAAGAATATACAAACACATACAGGTCACTGATACGCAAACACATACAGGTCACTGATATGCAAACACATACAGGTCACTGCTTTTCCCATTTCTCTTTTGTCCTAGAGATGGAATCACCTTCTGCCAGGGAGAAGTAATGCCTTTTTAGCATCAGCACCTTGCCCTGTGAGACAAAGAATTCCCTCATCAATCTGGAGCCATATGTTCTTGATATCCCATTTGTTGATTATCTTCCTGTCCCACATTTTCCTTAGCCCTGTGCTTATAAATTCCTAATATATCCCACTTAAAAAAAAAATAATAACCCAAAACACAACCCAAAACCCCACCACATCTTGGCAAATAACTACTGCATAAAATACTAAGCACTGTCAACTTCTGCATGCTCCACTCCACTCATATAGCCAGGATTATGATTTAACACACAGAAATGAAGAACTGTACAGAAACAGAAACACCACGAACTATAATTTTCCTAATGCAGTAAGTGAGCTTCCCTTAAAGATAACTGGTTGTTAATTAAAGCACTTGGAGATTAATCTTTTTAATGTACGCATCTTCTCCTACTCTCAAAAAATCAGAAAATGTACACTCTTTCTATTGTCCATTTTGGCACAAAAGAGGCAGGGCCACAGCATAGATGTAATTTCAGAATACATATGATTTTCCCCCTTTAAAAAATGTACATGTTTCAAGTCAGTGAAAGAACCTGTCTGGCCTGAAATTTCTTCTGGATATCTATAAACTGTCTTATATCTACACTACAAAAGATTAATGAGAGAATTAAACAGGATTTACAAGCTGTGGGTTTGACACACTGATTCTTACCTGAGCTTGTATCTGAGATGCCACACTAGCCTTATTTTCACTAAAGCTGAGATATCCAATTTCTTGTTTGCACAGTGTAAATGCTTTTTATTATTAACTTACATTCTTCTCAGCTCTTCTGAGCATCATCCTTTTCCTCCAGCTAAAATGGACAGTGAATCAGTAGACTTTAATACTCCTCCTGAATTGCCATTCACTGCTTGTGGAAACGTTGATGAAAGAAAAACTGTATCCAAAGTACAACCATTCCAAAGAGAAGTACCCAAACTCAGTTGGATTCCAGCATTTCTGTATGCTCTAAACTGCAGAGGAGTTATGATGACTACTGTAAGGTTGACATTTCCTTTATAGGACCAGCAGCATCTCGAGCAATTCAATTAGTAGATTCATAAGAACACTCACTCTGCCCATGTGCAATTCTCTACAGACAGCCATATCATACTTCCTCTTGTCCCAGAAGAGCTTCAATAACTTCAAAACCTATGCCATACTGCTTCAGGAGAGAACAAATGACCTGCTAGTGATGCAAACACCACGTTTTACTCATAAGAACTATGCCAAATGAGATAGCCATAGCAACACAACCATAAGCTTTGCCTGGCTAAACCTGGTCACCTATGGCAAAGTTTATTCAGCTAAACTTGTCACACATATGGCAATAGTTTTTAGTATCAAGAAACCACTCTCAAAGCTGAGTTTCTGCCAATCTCTTCACAAACAACTAACAGCTATACACCCCTCCTGCACTACTGGTTTGAATGGGAAGCCTGACAGGAAACACGTCGGTCCAATTGTCATCGCATTATTGAATGCCAGTAGAGGAGACTGCCAAAAGACAATTCACAGGGGATACGCTGCCTCCCATCTTGCCAGCAACGTGTAAGCATGGCAGCTGAACTGCAGAAAGGGAGACCCGAAAAGGCTGACTTTTGTCAGTTTAGACCTACAGCAAAAGGTCTGATGCCTTTTAGACCAACTGTTTTCAGAGGAATTGGTAGCACAGGCCTCAGGCCCTGCTATGAGTGCTGAGCAACATTCACTACCTATCACAACCATTTTCTATGAAGCACGTAACAGCATTTTCCAAAGCTAAAACATGCCTTCAACACAATGTGAATGCAACATATATACCGCATTATGGATCCTGTAACATCTGACCATAAAATTACTCCATTATTTTTCCTGTCACGTTCCCACGAGAGGATGTATCTGCTTTCTACTGGGTGGTCACTGGGTGAGTGGTCTTGAATAAACACAGCCATGAACTTGCAGGACATTCTGATCTGAAGTATGCTGCTGGCTGTATTCTCTGAGCACCCCACCATTAGCTTAGGATTTGAATACTGTCAGAGCCAGGATCCAACACTCAAGTTCTTAAAAGATTTGCGCTTCTAATCATCAAGACAGATTTGAAATAAATGGTCAGTCACTGAGTCTGGCAAATATAAGACAGGAAAACAGCCAGCAGTCCAATTTCTTTCCCAGCCAAGCCCTTAATGTATGAAAACATGATAGAAGAGTGGTGTACAAAAAGCACTTTTTGCAGTATAGAATTACTTCTTAAGGAGAAGACCTTGATGTTTTACCTCAGAGAAGCCTAAATCAGAGGCAGGGTAATGTTCAGAGCCTTCTGTCAGGGGATATGGAGAGATACGTCTCTCCAAAGACGTAACATAGATGGGAGAAGTCACAGTCTGCAAAAGCAGGCAGAAATCAGCAGCAAGGTTCTTCATTTGCTCACAGTTAGCATCAAAGTGGTATTTTGTGAGTTCCTTTATCCAAAGATATCATTACTTTATTAGACATTCTAAATATTTTATATTTAGATGCATACAACTTACAGGGCATTCATCAGTTCAAAATGCCTGTATTTTCAAAAAATATGGAGGTTTTTTTTTTGCTCTTACTAGGTTTTTCAGGCCATCAAAAAAAATTTTTAATATTTACTGAGCTTTCTTCATGGCATTTTCATTAACAGTAGAATTGATAATTACATCATAATTAGACGTGCTAGTGTAATCATCGTAGATGTGCTATTTTCATAAAACCTAATCAGGTATGCTTAAAACGTGTAACTGGAACATTCTAGAGGACTTTTGGATTAACCCCAGAAAACCAGTTCTGACTGGGTTTTGTGAACATGATGCAGGACAATCAAATCCATCATCAGCTATATAGCTTTCCACACCAGACATCTATTCTGAAACCATACTGCTAAAACCAACCAAATAAATAAAACTGAAGTAACACACAGAGTTAGAGCATGTACCAACTACTCAACTACCGCACTGACAGTTTGCTTCATTAAGCCCCTCCTCAAGTCTGTGTGGGACTGTGTTTGTGACTCCACAAACCTGGTACAAGAGTCAGCAGAGTACCTGGAATACATTATTTCCCGGAGTAAACGTTAACTGTCAAAAGCCTGTGTTCTCAACATTGAAAGAAAACATGGAGACTTCTCTGAGACTTGTGTACTTTAATTTCAATCTGCCATGAGCACAATTTCATTTATGGCAGCATTTTAAAACGAGCAGTGCCAAAACAAAAAACACAAAGCACCCATAGCACTACATCTCAAAGACTTCCTATCAGCTATTTCAGCAGCTAGAGCATATATGGTAGGTGAAAAGCAATAGCATGCATTTTTCCAATGAAAGAAGCCAGATCTTTAAGTCTTTAGAAAGTAAACCACCTACAGATGAAGAGCTGAAATACAGAAAACCAGTCATAGCTTATTTTTCCCTTAACCTTGCATGTTGTCTGTCAAGGAGGGTCTTTGAAGGGTAAGGATACCCAATATTTTTCTAAGTTCTGCATATGTTTAATAAGTTTACTCAAAAAGTAACTTAATGCTTTGTAAGATTTTAGCATAATTTCATTTTACTCCATCTTATGGAACATCTACATTCTCTGTATAACTTTCTGGTGAAAAGAGGAAAAAAAAGCTGGAAGAGTGTATTTTTTAATTCTTCCATGGCTTAGAGTACTCGGAATGCTCATATTTCCCATGCAGTGAATCACATCTGGACTGAGACCAAATCCAGAGTTCCATATGGATGCATCACTTTCTAAAAAAAAATGGACATAGGAAATAAGAAATTTGTACTATATCAGAAGCTCAACTAGAATGCAATATTTATTCTATAAAAAGCACTGACTGATACCAATCAGTCTCATATGTAACAGCGGGGTGTCTCCCCTTGCTTTAAATTGACTTGCTACTTCTGCACTATACCCTATGCTTAAATTCAAGTTTTGCAATAGTGTTTGTTACAGTAAATAAGCCTCATGTGCTGTTGATATCAAGTTCTAATATCAGTTGTTTTGCTATTAAAATGAAGGTTAGGAAAGGTATATTCACGATAATATACCATCCATCCTACACATAATATGTACATCAGATAGACAATGGACTATATATCCAAGTATCCCTCTAGAACAGAGAACAGCATGTTCTGCTGAACCAAATTAATATAAAACTAAATTTAAATGAAGTAAAGAAATAAAAGCTATAGAAGAAGGTCCTATGTGTTACATACTCCAACCTAACACAACCCATTTAGAATTTGTCTACATTTCACTTCGTTGGACAAAATTGGGCCTCATTTATACTAGTCATACTTATCCTTCAAAAGCAAAAAAGTAAAATGAAAATAACTGAAGTATAAACACTGGAAAATAAGCAAGAGTCAGCAACATAATGTGCAAGACTGAGGATCTGTGCCTGAGAAACAAAACACTGTTCTAATGAGAGCAAGTCAAAAGACTTACTTTGATGCAGCCTTCACGACCTATTACTGCTTTGGCATTCTGCTTTGCACCGCCTTGTCATCTATGTGTACAACTGCCTACCACAGTGGAAAATGTGTGAGGAATAGTTGACTCGTTTCTTGACAAAGGTCAAGACTTGACAAAGGTCAGTGGAGAGCTACAAAATGGGGGAATTACTCATATATTCCACACAAGAGAATAATTACAGTTCATGAGAGAAGGAAAAAGCATATTGGAAAACAACATTCAGTTCAGACTAACCCTTAATTTCCATTGATTTCATTTATCTAATGATATTAGTATGTTTCAACTTCCACTCAGGAAAGTAATCGTCTGGCCAGAGGACCTTATAGAATACAAAGGAGATTTAGAAACAACAGACTGACAACAGTTACATTGGATTGTTGTATGTGTGTCTTACACTAAAGGAAGGAGCAGGAAAATGGGTTACAGTTATGTGTTGGTAACTTGTATTGCCTGTCAATCTGTCTCTTCATATGTGGAACTGGAAACACTGTAATGAGAACACACTGCTCTAAAACACTTAATATGAATTCAGTAACCCCAAAGGCCCAAGTGGCACAATCAGGAACTAAAGCTTTAGTCTACTTTGATTATTGTTAAATGTGCAGCTTCAATAGTGTGGAACTCAGTGGCGGCTGCAACATCTATCCAAGAAGCTGGGTAAACACTCAAGTTGTTAACTGAGCTTCTTGTTATTCCTAAATGTGCTCACACTAGCAAATTTAAAGGCAACTTGGGTATATCCTACATAGGACATACATGTCCTCAGACTGTAACATGCGTTTTTACAAAACTTCATACAAATGTTAGAAAACAATTAAAAAGTAATATTGTGGGCAAAAAGATCAACATTTTTAATCCCTATTTCTAATTAAATGAGTCCTGCTGTACTTTCATACAAGGGAACTTTTTTTTTTTCATTAGTTACTGAAGATGAGCTGGGAAAAAGCATGCCACATCAAAGCTTTACATGTCATAGCTAAAGTGCAGACTATCTGAAATTTCTAGGGTAGACTTCCATCAGTTCACATGAGCTGATCACTAACACAGTGGACATTTTTGGATTCAGAGATCCATCGGTGCATTAACAGAAGGCCTTATGAAGAACAATGAAAACCTGCCAATCACCAGCAGCAGTGTTACCCTAGGAAATTAAATGGCAAACACTCATAGCTCCATCAATTAACTATTAGGAGGAGGGTTAAGCCTACACACAGAGTAGAAAACTAAACATTTGCTCTTCCACTGTGAAGTCTGTCGCTGTAAATATTTTAAAATAGGTTCTTTCCCCACAGCAAAAGGATTTAGTAATTCAAAGAATGATGATGATGATGATGATGATGACCTGTGCTAAAATACTTTGTCAATGAGAATACTATGAATCTGCACATTAAATCTTCACTGACATGTTGGCTCATGCAAGCAAACAATTAAGACAACAGTTTCCCTTGTCTGTGGAACCTAGTGAGTTTAAAAAAAAAAGATGGAGAGTGAAGTCAACAAAGAAAATTGAGGAATTAATCACATCTGTAGGCAAGCTCTAGAGAGAGATGTGAGGACTAGAAAAAGTATCAGAGCAGGAATACTTTATGGAGTTTTTAAAAAGAGAATGCAACAGCTTCTTCAGAGATACCCATCATACGTAACTGCCCATTCCATTGTTGAACATGGGCATTCATACATAACATTAAGGTTTTAGTTCTCTTTGTATGTTCAAAGCAATTCTTTCTGCTCAAACCGCATGAAAAGTTGACTCAACTCCTACGTATTATGTAAAGATATGGGGCGTACTACCACAGAGTGAGGGCAGACTAGTCAATGTGGACACAGATGAAATTTCAGGTGTTGATCACACCTCTTCTGAACACAGGTCAGGAAAAGTACACAGTAAGGCAGCGTTCACAGGGAAGGCATGCTATTAAATTGCAAAAATAGAAAGTTCTTGCTTCTGTGGTTAGTCTAGGGAATAAAAGTGGTTATAAAAGAATGTAATGGGTGTGGCAGCGGCTAATAACAAGCAAGGTCATAGCAGCTGTCTGGTCTGACTGCCTGGAGGCGGTTTGTGCAAAGAGCACTATCCTGCCACAGGAAGAAACAAAGTTCAACTTTTTTTTTGTCATGCCAATAGAGATTGATAGTGGTGTAAAAAGCAAAGCAGGCGTTCCCTTTGGAAGACTACAGCAGCAGCATTTCCACAGGCATCCAAAGGGCTGGATCAGCTTGTCAGGGTCAGCTGGTTCACTGACCTTAGCCATGAAGTTGACCAGTTTGAGTCCTAGAACAAGCCAGTAATTTCAGGCACTGTATCTCCTTACTACTTCAGGGCACCCTAAATATTAGTAAATATCTTTACACATACCGTTTTTTTATACTAAATATCACCTTGTAGTCTGTTCTACTTTATATGAATTACGTGTAAAAGAATAACACAAGCAGTAGGATATTTAATGTGGTAATTTCCAGCTAATTCTTAAAGTCATATGTGGGTTCATTTTTCTTGACTAGGAAGAGTGTGAAACAAATTATCTACCTGTCCATCAGCACAAAGTAATCACACACTATGAGAAGAGATTGATCTCCATTAGGACTAAATACAAAAGACATCCAGCTCATTACAAAAGGCTTATAATCAAGTCACTGCATTGTAGCGCAGTTCATTTGACTATGTCCTAAAATTATTCAAATAGTTAAGTAAATCCAGAATCTGCCAGTGCATCCCCAGAATGGCCGGAGATATACAGGAAACTGAGATCATCATATCACATGAAATGCTCCCCTCTGCCCAAAAATCAATCTTTGTATATGAGTGCCTAGCAAGGGAACAAAATATACATTCCTTCAGTTTGGCTGTAAATTCTCCAGCACTCCTATTGATCCAGATCCTATTTAAAGCTGTCACTCATCCAGAGAGTTTACTATGTTGTTTTAGAAGAGGACTTATCTAATTTCAAATACTGCACACAATTACAAACCCGTACAATGAAATAGGGATAAGGCCATTCATCAATTGTCAAATAGGCATTTAGTTTGAATTTGTCTAGCTTGCTGATATTATTAAACATTCAAGCATTGGAAACAAAAAAAAGAAGATCTTCTAAATTTTATAGGTATGTTAACCCCTGCTCATGCCTGACATACTAAGGGCTACAAAGGAAATTCTGTTATAACCCTACTCCTTTCACATGACTGTAACTCTCTGCAACATCCATCCTGTTCGACTGTTTACCAGTTACAAATTTTGACGATGAAGCTTGTAAAAAAGACTAAGCAAAACCACTCTCAGCTGTTTTCTTAAACTTTTGCCACAGAACACAAGTAAACTTCGAAGTCCATTTGAACAAGGTTGAAAATGACCCATATTTGAAACCAAACTTTAAACCTAAGAATATAGTTTCCAACAGAGCCTACCGACTTAACAAATTGCACAAAGCAGCAAGTCACTCTCAAAATGCTCACTAGGTGTCTCCATATATTTTTTGCAGATCTAGCTCCCATGCAATTTTCTTTGCCTCAGTGATTATCTTCCCTAATCTAAGTGGTTTTAAAATAATGTGCTAGATACGGTGGCAGGTAACAAGTAAGACCATAAAGCCTGTTCGGTGCAACAGCACAGAAGGCGTTGTGCAAGTAGCACTATCCTGCTATAGTGCAAGAGGGACAAACTGTCTGGCTATAAATTATAGGGCTATAGGGACAAACTGTCCCTATAGCACGATAGCTGCTATCCTGCTATGGGGACAAACATACTAAGATGAAGATTTCTCTTCAAGTAGCACGAAACTGTCCTAGTAAGGCACAGGGGTATAAGTTGTGTAGTTTACAAAGCCTGTGTGTTAAGAGATCTGGAGAGCTGGGAAAGCTCATTTCAGTTTGCCAGCTCTGTTGGTCCTACAAATGCTAAAATCCTCTGCTTCATGACCACCATCTAGTGGCAGTATATCTATACAGTTACATTTATGAGAATATGAAATACTTTTGTTTCCTTGTCAACACAGTACAGATAAAATAATTTCCTGCACTTTGAAGCATCACATAAACAAGATCACAACGAGGACATGTGTCCCCAAGACTTCTATTTCCACAGTCTGCAACACATATTATTTATATAGCATAATATGTATTACTGCCCCATACATGCTGATCTCATTTTGTAGTCTGATGGGGGAAAGAGAGGAAGCCTTGTATCTCTGTTTCCTCCTCATTTTCTTCTGCATGATTGGCACCTCACAAGACAGAAGGACTAACCCACTCTGCCTGCACAACATTCCCTTTGAAAAAGCTAATTGGGCAGCAACTAGAGAAGACCTGCAGTTTACTTATCCTCAACCTTGACCTGTACACTCAAACGAGGAAAGACTGTAATCTAGCTCGCAAGATTAATCTCCCCGTAACTATCGTAACAACACAAACAGAAGAAAAATGGGTATACTAAAACTAATTCTGATTATTCAATTCTAGCACCTTTGTGTAATTTTTACGACATTCTGCAAAGACTATCAATTATAACATTTTCCTCTTGTTTAACTTTCATCTTTATTCCTCTGTGTAAATACAGCAATTACATTTTAGGTCCATACTACTACGATGTTATCCCAACCCTGCTATTAATGCTAACCAGCCAAACGAGAGCAGGGGCAATTCACAGTTCTCTCCCTCCATTTTCCAGCTTATTCATATGGTTCCAAGGAGTATCCTATAACCACTACTGTTTCACAAAGCTGCTATTCCAATGGAAATTACTGGAGAATTTAAATCAGTTTCTACCCACCATGAAAAAGGTAAATTTCTTGTTTACAACTGGGTTCAGTATGAAGCTATCTATGGAAAAGGTTTACCATTCAATTACTGAATATCACGTGCCCTCTAGTGGCTAGTCACTCTAATAGAAAAGGTTGCTTTTGTATACTTCCTCGGAAAAATAGATACAATGACAAGTAATTTGCAGTTGGCTAGCTCCAAGGAGTTCAATATCACATGACATGTAAAACCTGCAAGATAATAAAAAATATTTTGCTTTCCTTTGCTTCCCCCCATTAAGCTGTTTTCTGACGGTGAAGGTCCAAAGCCATGATCAACAGCAACAAAATACAGTGAATTCTCATGTTTAACCTTTGAGGAAACAAGTGTTGCTGTTATGATATGACAGAAATAGTGAAATCTGTGTAAGGTCTTCCACACAGCTCAGTGTGTTGCCATTTAATTCTTTAGAACTGATTCACTTATTCCACTATCCGGTAATATTTTTTTTTAACAAGGATACTTAGGTGGATAGAACACATGATGACAAAGGTTTATCTTTCTAGTCATTCTGTCAAAAAAGTTTGATTCTATAACCAAAAATTAGCCGGTGAGTTATATCTTCTCCTTAATGATATTACCCTTTACATTCCAGCACTATCATACAATGCCTGGACACTTCTTTTTCTCCTGTAGTCTGTGAAACAACTGGCATCCAGATCAGAACCAGGACTTGAACTTCTCAGGTTTCCTAGAAGAAACGGGTAAGCTTTACAGATGTGAAGCCAGACTTCCTACAGATTTTGTCAGATGCATAATATAGGCACTAGTGAACAATT
Source organism: Harpia harpyja (assembly GCF_026419915.1). Taxonomy (NCBI): domain Eukaryota; kingdom Metazoa; phylum Chordata; class Aves; order Accipitriformes; family Accipitridae; genus Harpia; species Harpia harpyja. The sequence continues at coordinate 57,521,230 of NC_068946.1, forward strand.
ATATCAATATAAAAATCACTGAACATACCGCTGCCTTCACTAATTGGTCTTCTCCATGCTTTAGATACTTAACAATAATGTTCTTTGCAACATTATTAACTTTATGCTGAACTACTATAAAGAGACAATAAAAGTCTAGGACAGAGGAAAAAAAATTAAAGCTTGTACTAATAAAAAATAAGTCATATACCTGCACCAGAATATTTGTTGTCTCCATCATGCTGCTGCAGCATCTAAAAATAGCTGTATTGACTCAACTGAAAAATGTTATTGCCTATCATCTGTAACTGAGCTTAAGAAAACAGGAATAGTATTTCACCGTTCAATTACCAGACATAAAAACAGTATCAGTTTATATCAGTAGCCACAGATTAGTAATTCTGACATTTGAAAATGAGCAATACTGGAGATAAGGTGGATAAGGGAAAATACTGCAGAGTCATGAGCAATAGATTTAACAACACAGAGATACGAATTAAAACATGATACATGAGGAAGATATTCCATATGCCTGTGTGCTGAAGTGCTTGGTTTAGATGTGGACTATGCCTGGTGTATAATTATGCTAACAGGTATTAGCTAGATTAGATCAAGTAATCAGACAGTCTGCTTGGAAACATGTTGATGCTTGATTCTGCCAAGCGACTTTTCAAACTTTGCAATCAGGTAATAACTTGCCTGTAGAATGTAGCTTCCAAAGGAGGAATTGCCATGAAAGGTGAAAGTTCCAGAGCACTGAGAGAGCACCGCTCAAAAAAATTTCCTATGACTATTGTCTCTTTATCACAGTTAAAATTCTGTGTCTGGCCCCAGGCTTCCCCACATATGCCTCCATTATGAAAAAAACCCACATTCCAAAAATACATAGAACCGTTACAATATAAATTCCATTCCTAATTCAGTCATTCACAGACTGCTACCATTAAAAGAAATCTATCCCTAGCACCAGATGAACATCTCTGAAATTTGATATTTATGTGATCAGGACTTCAATGGAAATAGGACCATGGATGGGAATCACCACCACAACTTCCCAAAATATGTCAGTAATGAAATACGTAAGTTCATAGCTCTTTTACAATGTCTGCCTGCGGACTATGCTGCTGCTGGGAGAAGGAATGATATAAGGATTTAACAGGTTTGCTATTGCATGCTTCAACTTCTGGGACCGAAACCTGTGGACAATATCTAAGAGTGACTAGCATACAAACAGAAAAAGAAACTTGTGATACCTAACCAGTATAAAGAGATACTGACTTTGGTTCATTTGTCATTGCTATTAGCAGAAGCAGAGAAAAGAAATGCTGTGTTATCCTAAGGAAAAGCTCCCGAATCATTCAGCTCTGCTATGAGGAGGGTACCATACCCAAGTTCATGTAAATAAACTGAAAAATCAGTATTTCTCTGCTGAGGCAGAGTAACATTAAGATGAAAAACCCTTACTACTGAACAAATACTTCAGAAAAAGTTTATTTTGTTATCTTTCCTTCAGATCATTTTATCTGAAAGAATTTCTTTCCACAGTCAAAACTGTCATCATCCATTTCAAGCTAAATACTTATTGGCAGAGACATGCATTACTATTGACTTTAATACTTGCAAAGTAAGTTGCTTTTCTAGGGAGGAAATTGCTGCATTTCAAAGCTATTTCCTGCCTCATACATACAGAACTAAAATATCAAACAGATCTGGTTTAGACTGGATGTCCTTTAACTTCTGCTCTAAAAATCCAAGCCAACAGTAGTCATCCATAAGGTAGCTGTCATGCTGTAAATCCCTACTGGTTTCTTATTCCATGTTCTCTTCTACTTTTTCTACTTCATTTCCCCCTTCTTCTGATTCCACTTAATCGCATCCTATTTTTACATTCTCTCAGTTTATTTTTAATTGTTGAGATCCAAGAATAAGACAATCCCAAATAAATCATGAGACTAATGATTTTTTCTTGTTTCATGTTTTGCTTTCAGAATCTCTAAAAGAGCTAATTTTTGTGATGAAATGCTTTGGCAAAGCAAAGCAGAACATGTTTACAGCATTCTAGAAAAACCTCTTTGGCATTACGTGTTATGGTTTCAGCAACTGCTTGCAGATAAAATTAACAGTCTCGTCACAATATATGCAGATTCTGCTCTCTGACTCAGGCAGGGCTTGTTCTTGCATGCGTCAGGGAACTGTGAGCAATGCTTTCATAGCTGTCTTTTTAAGCCACCGAGTTGCAACACAATAATATAGCAAGTGTTGGTAATACTCTAATATTGCTTTCTGTTCTCCCTCCCCAGCACACATGCATACATAGGCATACAAATGCATATGCACACAGACCTTTTTTAACTTGCCTGGTTAGGGACAGAGTAAGGATGGAGTAGGAACTACCTTCTACTCTACCTGCCCATCATCTTACATAATGCCTAGGGACCCGAAGGTACCATTATCTCAATACAAAAGATTATATTCACTGACAGATTCAAGAAAATGCCAAAATTTGTGATGAAGATTTCTTCATCCACAACATGGTTTACAACATAGATGGTAAACATTAAAAGATAATTCTTCAATGGAATTTTTAATTTGAAATGCTGAAAATGAAACTGTGAAGAAGTTTATGAAACAAATAATTCCAGATTAGCTATATCTACTTCCAGTTCTTATATTTCATCGTAAGATTATTACACTCAGACAGTTATCTTGGGTGATGCTATTCCTACATAGGACATTTATTTTGGACAACGCTATTTCCAAACAGGATGAAACAGGATTAACTACCAGAATGCTGGGATGATAAAAATCACAGACAGGATTCAGAAAAATCTGATTGAGTAATAGTTCACAGTAGAGTTATTTTAGAATTAGTTATTAATCATACAAAAAGCTTCATATGTAGTAATTAAAAACATTAATGAACACTACCTTTGAAACCAGGTCCTTCTCCTCAACTTTTGCAGGGTATTCCAGTAGCCGTACTACCTTGATATTGATCTAAGGCAATAAAAACAGTTTAAGAAAACATGCTAGCTGCTTAGATGTCTTCATTGTCAATGACAGTATTTAAACACAATGTACCATATTTCATTAACAGTCTGTCACTAAGTTGCTGGTTTCTTATTTAAGAAGGAGAATAATTACAATGAACTATACATGAGAAATTATGTATGAATGAAAAATCTGCTTGTGCCATCCAGTGCTGGAAAATTTTTAACTGAAGCCTGCTACGACTAATTATACACATTTAATATATTAAGCAGCAAAGAAAAATAATGAATGTTCCTAATTTTACCACTGATGTTACCGCTTTGAAAATATATCTGTTTAACACAAATGTCACAGTCACTTTATGGACATTCTGTATTAATTGAGGGTGAAATTATGGTGCTACTGAAGGCAAAGAGACTCCATTGTGGCCAAAGATTTAATTTCATACCACAGCTTTCCAAAGAGCAAATGAAATTCAGGCTAGATTTTCTGAATGACAAAATTGGATCTTTGGGCTGAAGTGATGAAATACTTGATAATTTAAACATTAGGACAGGTGGGTACTTTTAATAAATTCTGTGAAACTTTTATACAGGTTAAGTAGTATAACTCCTTCTTATTACTACACATTAGATAATTTAGAAGCATTTGTTAAAGGCTGCACTGTTGTAATTTTGAAGTGTGACAGTAAGTTATAACAGGCCTGGAAACAAAGGGGTTTTTTGAAAGTTTTTTTCAATATGTATATAACTTACAACAGAGAAAGTATCTGTATCTAGCAGCTAACAGTCTTCCGGGCTTGATTTCGGAGTACAAGTAACTCACCGGTATGCCGCATGTGTATTTTGGATACTATGCATCCAAAGTATTTAGAGTATTTTGAAACTGTCTATGATTTTAATGGATTCTTTCTCATACATTAAGAATAAAAGCTTGTGAGTATCACCATGCCCTTTTTGTATTGTTGCCAACATGCTAAGTTTTCTTCTTTAAGCACACAGGGCAATAATGAATACTTCAGTAGGTTTTGTACACTGAAATGCGGGGGGGTGCTTAAATTACTCAAGGATTACAGCCTTTGCTGCTTTAGCACTGAAGCCCTATTCAGTTAAATCGTAGTTAGGCTTTCAAAAGTAGAACTGTGATGTTTTTCAGTTGAATGGGCTGCTTCTGACCTCACGGTTAGGCCAAATGCTAGTTTGGGACAACTCCTTATGCTACATACAGAGGCAGAATTCTGAACTCCGCTCTACAGAAAGGGAGACCCTGTTTTCCCACAGAGGTGTAGAAGTGACTGACAGGACTGAAGGTGGGTGTTTCTGGGTACGCTCCAGCTTCCACAGCTTGACACTGCATTACAAACTGCTGGCAACAGCTCTGTCTAATCCCAGTACACCAAGGTAACAGAAAAGGTAGTGGCTGAATGGACTTGCCCATGACTCTCATTTGGGCCCTTCCAGATAAGAATAATAAAATCATCTGGATAAAGAGTCTACATATGCATTTCTTAAATTCTAGCTTCTTTTTATCAAAATAAGGGTGCATTTCAGCAACATGCTTGCTGGATTGTCCATTTAAAAACTTAGCAATACGAAGTCAGTTATGTCCAAAAGATTGCAATACAAATACAAAATTAAAGTCTAACCTCTGTAACAGTGGTCTCTAGACTTTTTTGATCGTGTGCGCCTATCAGTAAAAAAAATGTTGAGCCCACACCCCCAATATATGTATATTAATTTATAAATTATATACAGGTACTACTGTTCTAATAAAGTACATTACAAAAAATACACAAAAATAGAAATTTTAAAAGGATGAGATAAAGATGAGGGTTTTTTAAAATAATATTATTATTTATTAATGGTACAAGAAACCTTTTTGTTCACACAAAATTAATAACAGACAATATAATATTAATAACAATAATAATATTTCAGTGGGAGCTGTATGATTGAATATGCTTCATTATTTTACAAAATATTGGTTTAATATTTTGTGATAACAGCAGTTTGAAGGTCTAAGTTCAGTTTGTTTTGATACTTGGTTTTAGTGGCCATCACAGCTGAAAAAAAAACCAAAACCAACTCACAAAGACACGCAGATCCAAATGGAAGAAGTACATTGTTGTCTGTGCTTTCTAAATCACGATTCTCATTTTTCACTCCCATCTCCTAATTATGCAAAGGCTTTTCTTAAAATTTGGCTAGTAAATTTTCACCTTCCCTGATGTTAATCAGTTGTTCTTGCAAACTAATTGGAAGGTGTTGCATTTTTATATTTTTAACACATGGGTTCAAAACCCACTGAAATGCTTCATTTGGAAGAATTTTAAATAGGTCAGGAATTTCTGCTTCTGAGTTTTTGAAGTGTACAGATACGAGAGTTTTTATAAGTGACATCACTTTTGGCACAATATCATGTAACAATAATTTCATAGAATCATAGAATCATTTCGGTTGGAAAAGACCTTCAAGATCATCAAGTCCAACCATTAACCATGCCCCCTAAACCATGTTCTGAAGTACCCTGCCCACTTGCTTTTTTAATATCTCCAGGGATGGTGACTCAACCACTTCCCTGGGCAGCCCATTCCAATGTTTGACAACCCTCTCAGTAAAAAAATTTTTCCTAATATCTAACCTAAATCTCCCTTGCCTCAACTTGAGGCCATTTCCTCTTGTCCTATCTCCAGACACCCGACAGAAGAGACCAACACCCACCTCACTACAACCCTCTTTCAGGTAGTTGTAGAGAGCTATAAGGTCTCCCCTCAGCCTCCTCTTTTCTAGACTGAACAGCCCCAGCTCCCTCAGCCGCTCCTCATAAGACTTGTGCTCAAGGCCCCTCACCAACTTGGTTGCCCTTCTCTGGACACGCTCCAGCACCTCCATGTCTTTCCTGTAGTGAGGGGCCCAAAACTGAACACAGGACTCGAGGTGCGGCCTCACCAGTGCCAAGTACAGGGGAACAACCACCTCCCTGTTCCTGCTGGCCACACTATTTCTGGTACAGGCCAGGATGCCATTGGCCTTCTTGGCCACCTGGGCACACTGCTGCCTCATATTCAGCCGGCTATCAACCAGCACGCCCAGGTCTTTCTCTGCCAGGCAGCTTTCCAGCCACTCTTCCCCAAGCCTGTAGCGCTGCATGGGGTTGCCGTGACCGAAGTGCAGGACCCGGCACTTGGCCTTGTTGAACTTCATACAATTGGCCTCAGCCCATCGATCCAGCCTGTCCAGATCTCTCTGTAAAGCCTCCCTACCCTCAAGCAGATCGACCCTGCCTCCCAACTTGGTGTCATCTGCAGACTTGCTGAGGGTGCACTCAATCCCCTCATCCAAATCATCAATAAAGATATTAAACAGAACAGGGCCCAACACCGAGCCCTGGGGAACACCACTCGTGACCCGCCGCCAACTGGATTTCACCCCATTCACCACGACCCTCTGGGCTCGGCCATCCAGCCAGTTTTTCACCCAGTGAATAGTGCACTTATCCAGGCCACGAGACGCCAGCTTCTCAAGGAGTATGCCATGAGAGGCAGTGTCAAAGGCCTTGCTGAAGTCTAGGAAAATAACATCAACAGCCTTTCCCTCATCCACTAGGCAGGTCACCTGGTCATAGAAGGAGATCAGGTTGGTCAAGCAGGACCTGCCTTTCGTAAACCCGTGCTGACTGGGCCTGATCCCCCTCTTATCCTGGAGCTGCCGTGTGAGTGCTCTCAAGACAAACCGTTCCATAACCTTTCCCGGTACCAAGGTCAGGCTGACAGGCCCGTAGCTCCCCGGATCCTCCCTCTGACCCTTCTTATAAATGGGAGTCACATTGGCAAGCCTCCAGTCCTCTGGGACCTCCCCTGTTGACCAGGATCGCTGATAGATGATGGAGAGTGGCTTGGCAAGGACCTCTGCCAGTTCCCTCAGTACTCTTGGATGGATCCCATCAGGTCCCATAGATTTGTGAGTGTCCAGATGGCGTAGCAGGTCCCTAACTAATTCCTCCTGGATTAAGGGGGGTATGTTATGCTCTTCATCCTTACCTTCCAGCTCATGGGGTGGAGTACCCTGAGGATGACTGGATTCGCTATTAAAGACTGAGGCAAAGAAGGCATTAAGTACCTCGGCCTTTTCCTCATCACTGGTTGCTACGTTCCCTTCTGTATCCATTAAAGGAAAGATATTCTCCTTGGGATTCTTTTTACTGTTAACATATTTGTAAAAACATTTTTTGCTGTCCCTTACGATAGTGGCCAGATTTAGTTCTAGCTGAGCTTTTGCCTTTCTAATTTTCTCTCTGTATGATCTAACAAGATCCCTGTACTCCTCCCAAGTTGCCCGCCCTTTCCTCCAGAGATGATAAACTCTCCTTTTTTTCTTAAGTCCTAGCAAAAGCTCCCCATTCAGCCAGGCCAGTCGTTTTCCTCGGCGTTTCGACTTGCGGCACATGGGAATAGCCTGGTCCTGAGCCATTAAGATTTCCTTTTTAAAGAATGTCCATCCCTCCTGGACCCCTTTGCCCTTCAGGACCGTCTCCCAAGGGACTCTCTCAACCAGTGCCTCGAAGAGGCCAAAGTTAGCCCTCCGGAAGTCCATAGTGGTGGTTTTGCTGACCACCTTCTTTGCCTCACCAAGAATTGAAAATTCTATCATTTCATGGTCGCTAAGCCCAAGACGGCCTCCGACCATCACACCTCCCACCAGTCCTTCCCTGTTCGTAAACAACAGATCTAGCAAGGCTCCTCCCCTGGTTGGCTCACCCACCAGCTGTGTCAAGAAGTTATCTTCCACACACTCCAGGAACCTCCTAGATTGTTTACTCACTGCTGTGTTGTATTTCCAGCAGATGTCTGGAAAGTTAAAGTCCCCCACAAGGACAAGGGCACACGATTCTGAGACTACTGCCAGCCGCTTGTAGAACGATTCATCCGTCTCTTCAACCTGGTCGGGCAGTCTATAACAGACTCCCAGCACAATATCTGTCTTATTGGCTTTCCCTCTCATCCTCACCCATAAGCACTCCACCTTGTCATCAGAATCGTGTAGCTCTGTACAGTCAAAACATTCCCTAACATAGAGAGCCACCCCACCACCGTTTCTACCTCACCTATCCCTTCTGAAGAGCTTGTAGCCATCCATTGCAGCACTCCAGTCATAGGAGTCGTCCCACCATGTTTCTGTGATGGCGACTAAGTCATATCTATCCTGCTGCACAATGGCTTCCAGCTCCTCCTGTTTATTGCCCGTGCTGCGTGCGTTGGCATAGATGCATTTGAGCTGGGTTATCGAATCCACCCCTAACATCGGCACGCTGCCCCCAGGCTCATCTCTGGTGCACCTAGTCTTATCCCTTACTCCCTTTGAACCTAGTTTAAAGCCCTTTCTATGAGCCCTGCCATCTCATGAGCAAGGATTCTCTTACCCCTTTGAGATAGCTGGACACCATCTGTCGCTAGCAAGTCCGGTGCTGTGTAAGCCTCCCCATGATCAAAAAACCCAAAATTCCACCTATGGCACCAGCCTCTGAGCCATGTATTAACCAGGTGTGTTTTCCTGTTCCTTTCAGTGTATTTCCCTGCCACTGAAGGGATTGAGGAAAACACTACCTGTGCTCCCGATCTTTCTACTAATCGTCCCAGTGCCCTGAAATCCCTTTTGATTGCCTTTGGATTCCTCTCTGCAATCTCATCACTGCCAACCTGCACAACCAGCAAACATTTCCAAACATTTGTTTTCAGAATGCTCTCTCGACAGCACCAGTATCTTTCAAAAAGCAGTTACTTTCTCACTCATGGTTAAAGCGTCCCCTTTACCTTGAAGGGACACGTTAACTGTGTTTTTATTTTTGAAAATGTCAGCTAGGTTACCTACTACCGACAGCCACCTGTCATCACAGAAGAGGTCATCAAATTTGGAACACTTACCTTCCTGTGAAAGAAAAATGCGCAACTCATCTTCAAGTCTGAAAACTCTTTGCCATGAGATAACCAGAGAACCTCTGCGTGGTACAAAAGCTTTTTATGGTCACTCCCCATCTCATTCTACAACTTAAAGGTCTTCTTGTTATAAAATTAACCACACCGATGACATCCTCTAGCACTTTGTGCACTTCTGGCTCCAACTTCTTTGCTGCAATTGCTTGCCTATGACTGATGCAGGTAATTAATTTCACGTGGTACAATCTCTGTAAGCTTACTCTAGAATCCTTTTATTATTCCAGTCAAAGCAGCCACTCCATCAGTGGTTACACTTCATGGTAGCTAGCATGGGGCTATGTTTTGGATTTGTGCTGAAAACAGTGCTCATAACACAGGGATGTTTTTGTTATTGCTGAGCAGTGCTTGCACAGAGTCAAGGGCTGTTCTGCTTCTCACTCCAGCCCACCAGCGAGGAGGAGGCTGGGGGGCACAAGGAGTTCGGAGGGGACATAGCCGGGACAGCTGACCCCGACTGACCCAAGCGATATTCCGGACCATAGGACGTCATGCTCAGCATATACAGCTGGGGGAAGAGGAAGGAAGGGGCGAATGATCGGAGTGATGGTGTTTGTCTTCCCAAGTCACCGTTACACATGACGGAGCCCTGCTTTCCTGGAGATGGCTGAACCCCTGCCTGCCGATGGGAAGTGGGGAATGAATTCCTTGTTTTGCCTTGCGTGCACATGCAGCTTTTGCTTTGCCTATTAAACTGTCTTTATCTCAACCCATGAGTCTTCCCCACTTTTACCCTTCTGATTCTCTCCCCCATCCCACTGGCAGGGAGTGAGCGAGCGGCTGGGTGGGGCTGAGCTGCCCACCAGGGTTAAACCACTACAGTAAGAAACCTTAAGAGGCTTCTAAAGATTTACAACTAAGTTTAGTGAAATTATGTGTGTGATCAAGTATCACATGACTCAAAAAAAAAATCACTGAAAAATTGTAGAGGTTTGTCTTCATTTTCTGGATGCTTAATTTTTAAATGTTTTGCTAATTGTGATGTCTTTATACTATCATTAGCTATTATCTCAGGGCACAATACACGTATAGGATGAGGTTCATCGTTAATGATGGCAGATGTAAATCTGTATTTCAAGTAGTCTTCTTGATAATTTCAAAATTTTTTGCCTGATTTCTCCTCAGATCTGATTAGATCAGCATTGGTTTTACCTTGTAATATGGCTGACGAGCTTGTATGAGGAATAGGTGAAGTGTCAGCTCTGCCATTTTCTTGTTCGCTTGCGCTTGCATTATCTGCAACCCTTGGATTCTTTGCAGGAATCTCTTTAAGCCACTTGTCCATTTTGTGAGCATTATTTTAGTTAAAACTAGATAATATAATCCATAAATTCTGTGGGAGAATTTGTGGGAGAACTTGTGGGAGAACGACGGAAACTGCATAAGGCACAACTGTTATTTTCTGTTTGCTAGCACAAGACACTACTGTTCTTTGTTATAAGTTTGTTGAAGTAAGCACAAAAGTAGAACAAGGTCGGGCCTATGTGACTGATAACAGGACGGCAATGTGACCGAAGACAGGGTGCAAGACAGCATGCAGGTGGAGGAACTATTCACGTGATCAGAAGACTTTCTCCAATTAGACTATTGTTTAAGCGTGTGAATGGCACATGTTAACCAATCAACAAATGGCTTATGTGTGAGTAGATATTAGAAACATATATAACCGAGTGTTGCGCAGTTAATAAACGGAGAAACCGTTTGATCCACAGTATCTGTATTGGTCCGTTTTCTCCCCAGGGTGAGTCCCTGGCGATGCGTCGTTTTCCCTAGATTGTCGCAGCGGAGAAAGTGCGGCAAATTCACTCAACCAGGCACGCGCAAACTGCAATACATCACAACTCACTGAAAGTGAGCAAATGAATGAGGGCACCGCTGTGAACCCCTCTGTATTGTGAACACCCACTCTGCCTCCAGGAGACGCTGGTACCATCCACGACGCAGGACCCTCTAACATACAGGCCAAGAGAAGGCACCAGTGTCAAGCTATATATTAAATATTAGTAAAGTATATTTTCTTTTTTTTTTTCTTTTTTAAAGATAATAAATACAAGTAGAAGTTCTAAAATTTTCTTTATGCACACGAACGGATCAGTCCTGCACAACCTCTGGGCTGCGCACACCTCACTTCGGAGACCACTGCCCTAGACGACTGGTGAGCAATGAATAGTCTGTTACCAACTTGTTTCCAAGTGAACTGGGTGACTTGATTTTATAATAAATTAATTGGATCTTTCAAATGTCTTGTTCAAGCTGACAAAGTTCAGCCTTTGTTCTCCAAAGGATTTGGAAAACCTATGGGCAATGAGAGACTACTTTTTATAATGTTAATGTGGCTTTGCCCAGCAGCTTTGTTGCTGTCCTTTCTTGGAACTTATGTCCTTACTGTTCATGCTGTTTCCCTCTTGTATTTATGACATGCTAGTTGATTAACATGTAAGTTATGGTATCTTGGACAAAAATGCAATTTCAGTAAGGTATAGGCAGCAGGAACAGAATAACTAACTCTTCAAGATAAAGATCTTCTAATGTAAATTGTATCAGTAATACATTAGTAATAAAATATGGTAAAATCATAAAATAATGCAGAAATAGGAGGCATTGTGACGTATTTTTAATGTTTTCAAGTTTTTAGCAGGTTCTTAAAAATGGAAGTGAGGATCATTTTGATAACTGACAGAAAAAAGTAGGGCTTGTGTTAGTATGTAATGAACAGAAAACTTAAATTGGTCGTGATGATATGTCAAGGCTTTAAAATGGATAGTAGAAAATAATTTTTAATTGCCTTTGTTGTGTAAAACATCCATGTTTGTTAAAATCATGGGTGTTTTTTTTTAAAAAGGCATGTGAATGTCAACATTTCACTTCTGTCTCAAGCAGATATTAATGACTGAAGAGGATAAGCTTTACCTCACTAAATCAAGTTCTACAGTCTTTTGCTTGAAATAAAATCACCACGTAGTTCTTAAAAGCTCTATCTGTAGCCTCATCACTAAAATAGTTGTATAAAATTGGGGGGGAAAGTGACTAAAAAAGGTCTCCTATAATCTCTGTAAAGCTTCCGTATTTCACTATGGCTTCCCCCAACAAATAAGGATTAACTGTAGAGATAATGTTTTCCTCAAATATTTGTGCATGTCCTGATCAGTGGAACAAAAAGCCTTCAAGCCTTCTCTAGAGAGCAAAAATTTAGAGGCTTTTTGCCCAGGCATTGGTCATAGAAACCTAGTAGACAAATGCACAGTTATGTATATTCACACAACAGTATGGAGGTTATTCATAACTATTACAACTTTGGACATCAGTATTAAAATTGGGACCACAGAGCTATGGTTGAACTTCATATCATCAACAGTTAAAACCAAGTTCTGCTACAGTATCACTTAAAAACTCCCAGAGAAACTGATGACTAGTTTTTGACCCAGAAGAGGATGCTTTCTTCAGTCAGGATACAAAGTCATACCCAATTTTACACTAACTTCATTACTTTCATTAGAAGTACTTAACATACGCAGCAAAATAGCATAGCAAAACACATACATATGAAATACATATTATCACTAAGATAGCAAAAAATGAGATGCTGTAATACGATACCTGGTACTATAAATGAAATTTTTCTTCTGTGCCACTTAAGTCAGCATTAACTCCATTGACTAAAATAGACTTTTTCTTAACCCATGTACGTATTAGAGGATGTTTCCATGGAATACACAGCCAGTAAATGACTGTTCTCTGGTTCTGAGGGGACGTGAACTTGAAACGAGATGTCCTGTAGCACTGAGATTCTCTGCTGTCTGCCAAGGTGTGAACTCCTACTGGAGCCTTTCCCTCAACTGAGGTACTAGCAGCTGAGGTACTTCTCTACCCAGAAACTGATTTTCACTAAGTTTAGAGCACAGAACTATATCTGCAATCTCTGGCCCTCTGTTAAATGTGGCCAAAGGCAGCCGGGGACTTCAAAAGTTCTCAGCCTCGGGAAGCAATACATCAAAACACACAAGCTGAATGCATAACCTTGGATTCTGTAGGAAACCCAGCTAAAAAATTTAACAAAACAACAAATCAACAAAAGCAACGATAAAATTCCCAAAACAACAATAAAAAAACTTGAGACACATACAAGTGAGAAAAATTCTACGTGAAATACCACGGAAAGTAAAATAGGCTGAAGGAAGCTGTGAGCCTATAGCAGTAATTTAAAAAGTCTATGATCAACAACCATGACAAAACAAAGAAAAAGGAATAAAGACAGGGCGACTTGGACGAGGGCTAACTAAGGTGACGGAGGTTTCCATTAGACTGAGATGAGACAGCAGTCAATCTAATACTAACCCCTCGCATAGTTAATTTTCTTCCTTCAGTCACTCCCTTCCTCCTTTTCATGGGACTTACATGATGCCCTCACGCTGCAGCGTCGCAGTCTATGTTTTTCCAGCGCTGCCTCCTCAGGCAGTTGCCGGGAGTTCAGCGCTGCGTTAACCTGTTGGAACAGAGCACCCGATGAGTCGCTACAGCCTCCGCCCCAGTCACCACAACCCTTCTCCGACGCGCTCCTACGAGCTCCTTCCCGCCCCCCTCAGCGGATCACCCCCCTCGCTGCGGGCGCGCCCACCACCCGCTCCCCGCCCGCCGCTCACCGCCGCACCGCTGCCCCCACAGAAGCCGCTGCCCCCACAGAAGCCGCTGCCGCCCTCACCCTCAGGTGCCGCCTCAGGTGCCGCCTCAGACGCCCCCGCGCCCGCCCCCAGCCGCAGAAAGGCGCTGCTTCGCGGCCCGGTGCGCGTCCGCGGCGGCTGCCTGGCCCAGCCATGGCGCGGAGACGGCGCTTTTCGCCGCTGGGCGGGCGCCCTCCTGCAGGTAGGGGCCGGGGCTTGGGGCTGGGGCTGCGCCGGGTTCCCTGCGCGGGAAGACGGTGTGAGAGACGCTCCCCCTCCGCGGCCGCCGCGCTCCTCGGCGCGGGCGGGCGCCTCTCCTCGCGCCGGTCCGCGGCGGGCGCGCCGCGGGCAGAGGGAAGGCAGCTGCCGCCGTGCGGCGACGGCCCCGCGGGCAGCGTGGCCGGTCGGTGAGGGGCTGCGGCCCCCGAAATCGGCCGTCCTCGACGAACGCGGCTGCCGGTAGCACCCGACGTCCGCGGAGCCGCCGGGCCGGGCCGGGCCGCACTGCCCCGCCGCAGCCGGCGGCTCCCGCCGCTGCGGGGTCCCGGCCTGCCCCTCCCGAGGCCTGAGGGGCCGTGGAGCGGTGCCGGCGGGCAGGGCTCGGGCGGGCGGGACCGGTGGGCGCCGAGCGGTCGGGGCCGCCCCGTCGCCTTCTCCCGTCGCCGCCGGGTTGGCGGGGCCCGGAGCCGGACCTTCTGCGGGAGGATCGCTTCTGAAGCGTCCGTGTAAGCTCAGCTGGCCCTGGGGCAGGCGTGGAAGCTAGTCTGCTGTGCTCAGCCTTGTCCGCTTCATCCAGGGATCCCGCACCTCCATGTTTGATGCTATACCGGTTCCATTAAACTTAAACCTGAACTGCTTGACGTTGGATCTGGTAGAGCAGGGCGGCATGAAGTTCGGCTGCTTTCTTAATCAGGAATGCGTTATCAAGTAATAGGGAGAGAAGTAGGTATCAATCTTCTCGTAAAATATTTTTTTTTAGTGTTCCAGCCTTATTCCTCGCCTCCTATCGCAATGCGAAAAACTTTTTTTTTTTTTTTTTTAATTTCCCCCAGCTCCCCCTTGGAGTCCTTTCTTTGACTGAACGGTGCCTTTGAGTACAGGCTGATAAGCGTTCAACGTGGTACTCTAACCACTGCTCTACCTAACGGGAGATTCGTAACGATGTGATACTTGGTGTTTAAATGCCTGCCTAGGTTAGTTGGAGAATTTGAAATGCACGCAGACGGTAATCAGCTGCTGTGCTTGCCTATTTGATAATCGTGCGCTGCTAGGATCTCAAATCAGAGTTGGCATTAGTACTTGGTTTGTTTCCCGTGTGTACTGGGTACACATACAGAGCTGCTGTAGACTTAGCCTTTAGAAATGTTGTACAGCCCCTGCTTAGCCTAAACTGATTAGGGTCCATCCTGTGTCCCCGTCCCATCCCCGTGCCCCCTGGTTTATTAGGAGTACCTATTCCCTGAAAAGCTCAAGGCATAACTTGTGTGTCTCATTGTACCCCTAAAATCTGTTTTGTTTTCTTGAAAGTTTATTTTTTAAGCATGCTTTAGATGAATTTGTGATGTAAGTAGTTTTTTTCAGTTTCATTTGTCTCTAGTCCTTTCCTGGATTTTTGTGTCTGTGTGTGTGGCAGGGACGGTTGAGTTGCACCTGAAAGGGCTTTTAAACCACTGCAGCCGGTGACATAGTGCAGGTACTGTTTTTTCTTAATTTGCATGACAGTAAACAGCATCTTGGTGAGGCTTATCGGTCACTACAGTGGAGGTGATCATTTCTGGCAGAGCAGTAGGGATGGCAGGAATAAGTTTTCAACTATGCACTTACGGAACAAAGCAGGTTGAAGGTGGGCACCTTTATTCTGACCATGGTATCCATAAGTAACCTCGGGATTCAAAAGAGCTCAGTGCCTTTGTTTTCAGTTTGGGATTTTGGGTTTGGTTGGGTTGGGTTTGGCTTTGGTTTTTTTGGGGGGGAAGGGGGTGAAGAAGGGGGATGTTCCTCCTTTCTTTCTTTAAAAATACATGGTGTTTTAAATAATGGAAATTAGTAAAGATATTGGCACTTAGTTCTTACCTCTTAACTGTTAGATTACATGGCTTACAAGGCACTTACAAAAATCCAAAAATTGAACTCTATATTACAACTTTGACATCTCTCTTAATTGCTTTGAAAAAAACAAATTACAAAAGAGCTTTCTGGTGGATTCCAGAAACGTCCATATTTTACTATTCCACTGCCATGGATGTCTATGAGGAGGTTTGACAGCTGCTACTAGCAGCTATTTTAAAGTCAGTGAAAAGATTGAAATAAGTCCTGCATTATTTCTAATCATTATAAATAACTTTATTCTGTGGGCTTGTTGGTAGTGGACACAATTCCTGACTGGCCACTTAGTATTTAAATACTATCTTTTCCCATTTTGGGTATCTCTCCTTCCTGCCCAACACCTCAGCTCCCCCTTGTGCTTTTTGTAAAGCTTCATAGTGTTAAAATGTCTTTGCTTCCCTGTGTGTCTGGATCTCTTCATCCTGCTAAATTAAAACTGTAAAAAATGCTTGTATCTAGAAATCACCAATCCTGCACGTGTGCTTAGCGAAGGTCCCAAACCAAAAGTCATGGATTTAGGTTCAGTTATGGGGTTTTTTATCTATTTCCAGAATTTTAGTTGGGTTCCCATTTGTGGTTTGACTCATTCCTAAAAACCCCCAAAATCTCTCATACTCTCAGAGGAGAGTTTTCATTTTGCAGTTAGACTCCTGAAAGAACTTGGTTCAGTCTAGATCTCTAGTGTATTTGCAGCTGTAAGATGGCTAGGCAATTCATTTGCTGCTTATACAGCAGTATAATTAACTGTATGTATGTAATTTTGAAAAGAAAAGAAAAGCCAAGTCTAGATATTGCACAACTCCAGCACTGTAAGGCTGCTTTGGACATGACTGAAGGGGAATTCTTGTTTCTAAAACTAAACCTCCAACCAGGAGATACAAGGTGAGTAGTCAGATTTGGTAGAAAATGGGTGTTACAGATGGACACATCTGCTCCCCCGAAAATGCCCAAATACATTTCTTGTGCTATGTAGCTGAGTAATTCTTGAAGCTTTTCTCCATTCCATATTCACTCCTGTCCCCAAATATTTGAGTTTGAAAACTGTAGTCTTGATTATTCATGATAAGTGTTGGAACCTTGCTGTAAGATGAAGCAACTTCTTCAAAATAATGAGAAATGCATACTAAGTTTCTTCTTTCTTACTCTCACAGTTTTAAAACTTATACTTTCTCCCTGGTCATGAGGGTATTTTTTCTTTCAACGAGATGTTTTAGATAACTTTACATATTCTTTGTTCAGAATTGAATTTTCTGACATGCCTCAGAACATACATTGTTATTGTTAGGTCGCCTATAGCTTAATTAGTGCTAATTGGTTTTGTGATTGGCAGATATATTAATAAAATATAATTAAACATGCTAGAACACAAGTACAAGATGAGTATGCCGCTGGTTCTTCTCTGCATTATTAGGTTTATTCTAGAATACTTGGGGCAAATTATGAAACCTTTGTTGCTGTTGGTGACTTTGTTTGAAAACCTGAAAGTGTTTAGAGGTTTGTTTGTTTTGCTTTAAAATTAAAATGGAAACTATTACATTAGACATTATGGGGTAAGAATACATATTAACATAATAAAGTGTTAAGATTTAATATAGTTAAGCAGTGACCAAAACCCTTCTGACTTCTTGATTATAGTATTTGGAAACTGAGTATGCTATGACACAGAAGTGTAAAGTCTTTGTTGGATCTCTTTGGCTTACTTCTGTGTATGTGCGTGTTCAAAAGTTAAGCATAGAGTTAAATATTGGAAGATGCGTTCTTGTTAACAATTATCTGGGGTGTAAGTATTTTTTTTTCTCTAAATGTAAGTAATGTAGAATGTAATTCTGTAGATACTTTTACATAAATTCTATTCTCTTCTTGCAGTTAAAGCTGGAGGTATGAGAGTGTCTAAAAAGCAAGAAAATGGACCTGTTGACAAAAAGGCTAAACCTCCAGGAAAAGAAAAAACGAGGTATTGCATCGCAGGTCTTGTTCCCCCCTGCCCCATAGTTAAAGTTCATAGGTAATGGGCTGAAGGTTGAAAACAAAGACAACTCTTAATATCTGAAGAGTTCAATTATTAAATTAACTTGCGCAATTTATAGATAAAAGGTAACCTTGAGGTAATCATCAACGTAAACAAACAAACAACAAAAAGCAAAAAACAAACTTCAAAACCTAAGGGCAATGCCTTGCAATGAAAGACAAGGGCTGAATGTCTTCCCTACCATCATGTGTTACGGAACAGAAATTAAAACCATGTGTTGTCCACCTGTACCTAATAAAGTAATGGTCAAACAGTTTGCACTGAAATAAGAATGAATTTTAGGCTGTCCTCATTCTGAAGGAAATTAAACCCACATCTCCCACCCCCCACAAAGAGTCTATTATCCCCTGTATAGGCTATATCTCATATTTTAATCTGAAATCTAATTTGGCTTTTCCTGTTTTCTACTTCATAAGGTTACTCAAGCTATTTTGCCCCCAAATGAAGGCATGCTTCTACTTTTGAATAAAGTAGCAGTGACTGGTTGAAGTGGTCATCAAAACAAATATTTTCTTACAGCTCTTTCAAACGAAGACTGAATGTTTTTCTAAAATATATGCACTTTAATTCTTAAATATCACTTAACAAAAACTTAAGTTGTCCAATATAAGCATAAGAGGGTAAAATTTTAATGACTTGTGGTGTTCCTGAAATTGCATTAGAGTCCAAATCCTAAATGGAACACAGTGCCTAAATAGGATTTCGACACTCAGGTTTTTGCTTCTATTGCAACTTTAAATGTTCTCAGTGGCCACCCGGTTTGGATGCTCCTTATCTCACCACATACCTTCTTTTTTTGCACAAAAAGTTCCTTTTAAGAGCCTCCAGTTCTTTTGGGCATATCTAGAACTGCATAGTTATTGCAGAGTACCTAGCACCCTTCATAATTGCTGTGACATTCAGAAACCAGTCAGTGTGATGTTAAGGTTTTGTTCAAAGGAGCCTGATACAGTGATCTGCTCTTGGAACAAATCTGCTGTGTCCTGATAGCTATGACCTCATTGTGCAAGGAAGTGGTGTACATATCCTTCTCCATATGATGATTAGGATACTTGTGAGGAAATGGAAGACCTGAATTTTAGCCTGTTGTCAGCTAAAAATGGTACGTACCTTGCTGTGTCAGTTGGCTTCACCAGTGAGCTAGATGCTTCCTGTTGAAGTTGAATGGAAAAAAGACTCATGGAAAAAGACTTCATAGAAAAAGACTTGAGATTTGTGGGGATAAGACAAAATGTAATGGTTAAAGTACTGTGCTTGGGAAGGTGGATCTAAAATTTCGCTTGGCATTGTAACTTGTTTGCATTTAATACCTATATCCCTTTTGTCAGTGTTCAAAATCATATGTAAGTTGAGACTTGAACTTGGATATCCTTCTCTAATGAGTGCTCCTGCAACTAGTGTACACTTTTTTCTAGCCCTCTAAAACATTGAATTTTTGCTGCCCAGCGGCCCAGCTCCAAGAGGGGAGCACAGTCTGATCTTGGCGACTCTTGAGAGCAGGAGATGAGGGTTTCGTCCCCTTTAGAATGAGGACAGCCTGGAGTTCATTCTTCCCTTGGAAACTGTTGAGGGTTACTTTTATTAGGTATGGGTGGGAAACATGTCTGTTGCTGCTTTAAAAGTGACTTTGTCATCTTACTATGAAAAAGCACTTGTATGCAAATATTTTTACCTGTAGGATTGGGCTCTGATTTCTGTCCAGGTGCCTCTCCTGTAGTCCCAATTTGGGACTAGTTTTATGCATAAAAATAAACTGAAACAAAACAAGATTAAATATTCTGTTGTATCTCTTAAGAACCGAACTCCCTTCAAGCGGTCTTTGTATTGTCCTCATGATAGCTTGCTCTGGGCTTGCTGAAGAGGCCTGTGCAAACTGGGAGCAGCTCTAGAATCATGTCTTTATTAAAGCATATCTTGGAATTACCCTGAAAGCTGTGAATTACTGCTTTCACTGCTGGGGATTTAAGGACATGAGTTATTTCTTACCTGTAAGAAAGGAGCCACCTATGCTATGGAGTTTCTGTAGTACGCAGGAAACCATTTAAAAAGCCTGGATAAGACAGGATAGGTAAGTGGTCTGGGTGACTTTGTTCCGATTCCCACTTTTTTTTCCACACTGAGATTTGGAGAGAAGTTCCCTATATTACTTTTCATAAACAGATTTACTTCTGGTGTTTCTGAATATCTTTAGGTGCTGTCAAGAAGGCTTCCTTTTCAGTTGAGTGTCTGTGTGTACATTGCAGTCATAGTATCTCACTCCAAAGTACTGTAATCTGGTAATGTCATTTTACAATCTACTATTTTGCCAGGAGTTAAAACGGACGCTTGTGACTAGACTGACAGATGAACTCAGTTTTTGGACCAAGATGTGATATTTTTTTTTTTTTTTAATTTTTTTTTTTCCCTCTAAAATGTTGTAATCGGCTAGGTAACTTTTAAAGTAACTGGGTTTAGCCATATTTAACACTGACCTATTGGCACTATTTCTTGGCAGGCTACAGAAATCACCGCTGTAGGTTTTTGTTTGTATGTTTTTTTCCTCACTGGCTTGGAGGACACTAACCTACAATACAATTTTTGGAACAAAGCTGAGCCAGTAACACTGACTTCTTTCCTGTTTACTGGTTCCCTGTGCCAGAATCAATGGTTACTCAATATAGTATACATACCTTGTTGGGATGATGGATGTCATTGTCAGGTTGCAATCACAGAAGTCACAGAGAACGTGGTAAAGTAGCTTAGTAGCTGTCATATACAGACTCATTGCCTGCAACACAGATGTTTGCATTTTTCTGTTCTGAGGCAGCATACCTTTTTTTAATGTCATATAGTCTTTAATGTGATTAAAGGATTTAGCTGCAAAACCTAAATTTCTATTACAAAATGTTTTGTGTTAGGTCTGGAAAATGAAAGTGACAAGTGTTTCTGTGAGATAGAAATGCTAAATACTTTTTTCTTTTGCTTTACAGTGCTATTGCCAGTTTTTCAGAGACTCAGAACATGGGTGTATTGCTAGCAGAAGTGCTGAGCAAAGTAAGTACATCTGGAAGAACAAGATACATGTTTGTCAGGGCTTCTCCATAAAGCTAAACATAAAAAAGAAAAAAAAATCGTGAATTTTCCTTAAACTGCTGTCATCTAACATTTGTGGGTTTGTCATCTACCACCAGATATTCTTGAGATGATCTATTTCTTCAGCAGTTGTGTGGCTAAAATGCTAGATGGCAAAAAAGTAACTAGTCTTCCCTCCTTACTCTGCTATATTTGATTCCATTTTTAACACTAAGTAGCCCCAGGGTAGTTATGTATACCTGTTACAGAAAAGTACAGCAAGTTATTAAGGTGTGTCCTTTTTTTAAAGTGGTTTGTTGATTTAGATTTATTGAAATGTGAGGAAGAATTATCAGTGACGTAGTAAGTTTGTGGCAGTGCTGGGATTACAACCCAGAACAAAACCTAATCTTCAGTTCTTTATCCCACTGTGGAAATAGCTTTAACTTCTGTAAGGGTCTAACTTAGAGAAGCAGAAAGATAGCTTCTTGAAGGAGGTGGGTACTGTCACTGACAAGTGCACAGTGGATACCAAGGCGGTAAGCTAATGCCAAACTACCATAAGTGATCCCTGAGACAACAGGCATGGCGTATTCCACTGTTGCTGCCTATGCAGCTATTTCATCCGAGGCCTGATAGTAGATAGTGAAGCAGCTTCTTGACTTCTCCCTTGGAAATACTACGAGATCATTGAAAATTTTGTGTTGCAAAGCTGTTGATGGACCCTTCTCTTCATCGCTATGCTTACAACTACTGTCCAGTATCTCTTGCTACGCTGTTGATGCAGACTCTTACACCTATACTTCGCAAGAGCTGATTTAACAAGCAGCTTTTTAATTTGCATGCTAATCTGAAGATCTGACAGTTACCATCTATTTTTCATACACTTGCAGTCTTTAGATTCTGAAGCATACAAGAGTTCCTCATCCATAGAGCTTGGTAAAACATCAGTTGCATCATTTCAACATAAGCCTTTCATCAACAGATGTGATTATAGCTTTAGCATGTAGATCTTGAATTTTTGCTTAGACTTGTTTGTTAAGGAGAACAGATAGAACTCATCCTGTTTCTCTTCCGCTTGTCCCCATCTCCTTTCTTCTGACCTACCCTTTTCTTCTCCTGTTGGTTTCCAGAGTCCCATCCATGCAGCTTCCGCAGTAATTTAGAAAGTGATAATTGGATACTGTAAAGATGATGACTTTGAATCTGGGAAGAAAAGAATTTGAAGCAACTTACTGTTAACTCTGGCATACTGATTATTTGCTCTGCTTTTACTAAAAAAAGGGAGGAAGAAAAAAAATCAATAGTTCACTGAAGGTAGTCAGGCTAATATCACTTCGAAAACAGAAATTACAATTAAATGTACAGAGTAACTGAGTTTTATGTATTGATCATTTGAACTTTTTGTGGAGTTAGGTTTTACTACTGTTTTTAAACTACTTTCATATGATGGAACTTAGGAAGAGAATAGCAGAAAAGCTATATTCTATCACAACTTTCCCCCCCCCCCCCCCTTTTAATGTTACAGATGAGCCACAAAATTCATGCAGCAGCATTGCAAGTGGCTCACCAAAAGCCACAGCCTGCCTTGGAGAAGCTCATACTGCCTAAAAGAATTTACATTATTCAACAGCCACGGAAATGTTAAGATACTCATTAAAATACTCATGTTTACTTAAAAGTGAGTTGCTGTTCTAAATAGCCCTTAGCACACTGTAGTAAATGATCAAAAGCTGTGTGCCTTGTATCTTCCTGTATTTCTGTTACTGACAATAAAATACTTTATAAGAAGAGTTACTAAATGTACTTGGGATTTATTAAAGTATCATGGCTTCTGTCTAACCTGGTTTTACTAGTGTACAGTAATTACTCAATGCCAAGAAGTCTAACAGCTTCACTTACTGTGTGAATTTTGACTGAAGTATGGAAACCCTCTTTTTTTTTTTTTTTTTTTTTTTCTTCTCATTTAATGATAGCAAAGCTGAAGTGAACAGGATCCTAAGAAAGCAGGTCACGACTGAAAGGCATAGTTTTTGTTTTAATTTAGGCTGAGGTGTTCCATGCTGAATGTATGCCTTAGGCTTACTGAATAATAAGAAACTTCAGAAAGTCCTGGGAGAGATTTCTATGCAGTGGAAAAAATACTTTTTTTTTTTCCTTCCATTTCTTTCTGTAAGGAAATCCAGCTCCACTGCAGAGATTCCTCTGTTGGGATCCAGACAGTAAGAGCAACCAAGTGAAAACAGACTATTTGTGTGAACCCCTGTGGGATTTAAGGTTGGTAGAATGGGATACGAGGCTGAAAAGTGATGAGACTGAGCATGGACTGGTAATAGTTGTAAATACAAGTACAGGAAGCATCCTTGAGCCTTGCTTGCTTATACTATCAGAAAAGACAATAGAAATAGTCGGTCCTGCCCAGTCCAGAGGATAATACTCTCCTACTGCTGCTAGTTGGTTGCATACCTCAGCTGACTTCTTGTTCTGAATTTAATTCTGCTGGGACTGTTTTGTTTTTTTTTTTTTAAGGTAGTGATTGCAGATGAATATGCCACTAAAACTGTAGTCACGGAGTCCAAATAGACTTAATATGAAAGGTGATGCTTAAAAATGTTTTATTGTCAACGAGGCTTATTTTTATAGTGTGCTTTCCACATGACTACAGTGGAAATCTATTACAAACATATGAAACACACTCCCTCTTAAATAGAGGGATCCCAGGTGGGTGACCCAGAATTAGTGTTACTATTTAACATGAATATCTGCTTCATTTCATCCATCCATAAAATGTAAATAACTTTATATGTTCATTAAAGATTAAATTGTGATCACAGGAGGTGGTGATTAGTAGTTATGTTCAATAAATAATTAGGTTACCTCTTGAATAAGTAGGAAAAATTAAAATAGTGCTGCTCCTCTGAAGACGACTGTTTTTTCTTCCATGTTCCTTAACTGACTGGTAGCTGCTTGTAAAATATTGTCACTGTTATCCTGGACAACTACAGCAATATACTTTATGGATATTTAAGTTGTAGGTACGGGATTTGGAAAACAGCTAGTTCTGCTTTTTATATATAGCACACTTTCTACTCCCCAGGTTGACTGTATATAAATGAGTATCAATATGAATGTAAATGATGAAACATGATTTGAGTTAAAGCTGTCCATCATGTGTGAAATGATTATTCATGCAGTCAAGGCCAAAAATAGCACCATGCAGTCTAACATGTCAGTGGCTAATACATGCTCCCTACAGACAGAATATTAGTAAAATCTTTGTAATTCTAATCCTTACCCTTTTTGTTTCTGAAGAAAATCAATGGCTAGTGAAAAATTACAGGATCTGATTCTGAGGGCCTTTATGAACATTACTTTCTATGAAGTAGTCTGCTTCTGAAAATTTATTTATATTCTGGCCAAGGATTTAATGCAAAATGAGATCTTGTAGGAAAAGGATTGTCTTTTAGGCTGAGTTACACCCAGCCTTCCCCTGGATGCTAGATTAACTAGACACCCGATTGTTCTGGCCAATTTGTGCTTAACGTATATCTGGGTGGAGAAACCATTTGAACACCCTTTCCTGGTGCCTGGAAGGGATGGGACGTATCCTGGCTCATGACAGAAGTGGGTAACTGTGGTAAATTGCAACCTGCTGTGAGGAGTTACTCAAATACTGTGGGAATGAAGATATCTGGGATCCTTATTTCTATCCTACACCTGTAGAGTGGCTGGAAACATCACTGTCCTAGCTGTGTGCAAGTTGCTTGATGGGAATTCAACCTGTTACTGCGGTGCTTTATCACTGCACTTGTGTAAACACCCGTGTTGTGATGTAACATTAACATCACTGCAAGTGGCAGTGAATAAACCAAAGGATCTGACTACCCTTCTGTTAGTTCCTTATTTGATTTTGTGGTTTGTTTGGTTTTTTAAATGAATGTTATTTAAACTGTTCAAAGTACTACATTCAGGGTAGGGATGGCATGCTCAATGTAGACGGTAGCTATAGGAAATTACTTCCATGACATAAATAAGGTAGTCATACAGTCATTGCTTATGGATGTAATTGTTCTGTTTAAAAGGTCCTGTATACTACTCTGTGCAGTGCACATTTAGCAAGTTTGCTACTATATAGATGAATTAAGTATATACAGTAAGTAAAGGTCTGGAAGTATAGCGTCTGCTGCATCGGCAAACAGGAGTTATGCAGCATAGGCTCAGCATATGCTTCTCAGTGGCTTCTAAGAAGTGTCAGTCCTCCTGGAAAAATGAATCCATGCATGTATTGGAGCAGTGCCTAGGATCTGTATATGAGATATGTATCTGGAGTGACAGTATGTTAGTTCCAAACAGCCTAGCAGAAAGCCTGCTTTAATGTAAAGTATCTTCCACATTCTACCTGTATAAAATTTTCAGTGTAAAAAGAGGACCTAACAAGAAGTCAGGAGGTGTAATTTTGATAAACACAGTTTCATGGTTTTGCTAAACGTAGAGCAGGTGCAAGTGCCTCTTCCGCTATAACACGTATCTTGCAGAGCAAGAAATCCCGGAACGGATCTATTTAATTTCCTGCTTCTGTAGGATGTTGTCCCCTGTGGTGGTATGCTACTTGCTTTTTGTGTCAATAGCACTTACTAGTCTTTGGAGGAAATCTGAAAGATTTGTATAGAGAACAAACTAAACTCTTCTTAAATGTATTTTATAATTAAGAGCACTCCCTTTTCACCCAAGTTGGTCTTTTACTCACCTGTTGTATTTTGACAGGTGCAGTCAGGTGCATTATTTTTTCTAATTTATCTCTGTTTATTAAGGTGTCCTGCTTATAATAGTATTTTTAATAACAAGGGCTAAACAGGAAACTAAAACCATATTTCAAGCTTCTAAATAATAGACAACTTAGTTTTTCATTCTGTTTGTGCCTTCCATTCTGTGTGTCATTTTAGTTTGTGTTTGCACCTTCATTAATGATACTATGATGAATCGGTTGTGTCTTCTGTTTTAGGGAGTTTATATAGTTCAAGTCTTAATTTAGTACTTTGCTTTCATTATTTAAATATGAACTACAGCTAAATACAGAACTACAGCTAAATTAAGGAACAAATAGAGTTGGTTTACTAGAAAAATCAAAACCTTGCAGGAAGCCTATTTTCAGGCTTCATGAGGGTTATTACAAATGATGCAGGCATTCACCAAGAATGGCATGGTTTCAGGAAATTATTTCTTCTGTCGATCCTTTATTTCATCATTTTGATGGACGACACAATGTTGGTTAATATGCAGTTGTTTTTATCTGTAGGCCTCAAATCACCTTGCAGAGATTGGAATGACTGAAAACAGATTTCAGTAAGTGTTGATTGTTTCAACATATTGGTAAACTTGATAATGTTACACATTCTGTTTGACGGCCTGAGTAAGACGTACATGTCTTGCTGGACTTCTGTGCAGGGATGAATTTCCCCTTGGGCAAGGAAGAGTCCTTACCTTTAAGCACTTGACGCTCCCAGGTTGGGTGGTGCTTGACAGAGAGCTATTTGGGAACTTGGCAGTGTGCAACTTTTTAACTGGTCTGGAATGAACTCTAGTATATGCTGTTAAGTGTGCAGACCAAGGTCTGAATTGAGAGTATGTGATTTCTGACTCCTGTGTGAAACTGCAGCAGATGAAATGGCAAAGAAATTACCCATGGCAAATCTGGGAAGCTACAATAAGGGAACTACAACGAAAGACTTAATTTTAATAAATAAATATTAACTGTTGTTTAAAGCCTCTACCCCTTCCAAGATGTACTTGTTCAGCCTGCTCCTCTAAGTAGTACGTACAGATTTGCAAATCATTTCAAGCGCAGTAACCTCTGCCTCCTACACAAAGTCTAAAAGTTCTGGTAACTGGTACGCACATAAGCCCAAGCATTGACTAAGCTCATCTTTAGTTTCAGTGGTAGAGGAGTATATTTCTAGAATGTAAAAACAAATCCTTGGTCTAATCAGTGTCACCTGCGATATTCATATTGTGATTGTTCCTGTTGTGCATAAGTCCTGTAACAGGTTCACAGTAAAGCACCTCTTGGTTTTGAAAACCTTGCTGTCCTTGAGGACCATTGTTTCAACATGCTGCCATTCCTCCTGTTCCCTTCCTGCATCTTCTAGGCTATCCTCTCCTACTTGGCGTGAGCAGGACAGATATTTGCAGCTCATTAGGTTAGCTGGAGGAATATGCACTTTATGCTTTTTGGACCGCTTGTGAGTTAAATCTTTTTAAAGAGGGTAGGTGTCATGGGATTCTTTGCAGATACCAGGGTTCCATTTGTTTTGCCTTCCAGGCCTATAGCATTGTCTGACTGTTTCTTGTCCTCCCCACTGTCAGCTTAAGGGCTGCTGTTATGCCAGCATTCTGCAGAATACATTATTGAACCAGGCGTGTACTCTGTTTTCAGTCTTGCTCAGCTACTGTAAACTCTAAAGGCACTTTGAATTCCCTGGTGAAACCAGTCATAGTTTTCCCTTTATTCAGCAAAGCCATGCAGAGAAGAATGATTCAACATAATAGCATGCTTATTATTCTTGTCAAATCTGGCCACTATTCCACTCTTGCTGAATTTTAATGAAAAACTCTTAGATAATTTTATTAACAGACATTTCAGTCTGGCACTTCATTTATAACCGGCTATCAATGTTTAGTTCATTCTTCAATTGAAGAGAAGGACTATTACAATTCTGAAGTTTGAGTATTGCTGACTCTCCAGCTAAGAGAGACTCTCCAACTAACAGAGGGTCCAACTCTCCAGTTGTTTGCTAACACTTAAGATTTTATAGAGGTTTATGACTCATATCAAGAGTAGCTTAAGAAATTTCAATAGTTCTTAATTATTATGTGTATACTATTTTTACCACAAGAGGTTGCTATATCCCTACAGCTTATTCAGGTTCTGCCAGCTGAGCTAGCCTCAGAAAACACAGCTATTTTCTTACAAGGAGGTGTATTTTAATCTGTTGAAAAAGTTTCAAAGAAAAAAATAATAGATTAGTTTATGAAAGCATCATTTGGTATTTCACAGAGGACATGACTCCCTAGAAGTTGTAAAAATACAAAGGGCATAATTTGATGGTAACAAAAAGTGGTATCTGATTCCTTCTCCTTCCTACATTCTCTGTGTTCACAGCTGTAGTCAATTACAAATGAAACATAGAACAAGGAATAGGGTAAAGTGCATACTGTATTGGTATCAGGTAAATTTACATAGTTAATCAAGATTTGCTGGTTTTGTAGATGCTTTCATTACGTTTCTAAACATGGTTACTTCAGAACAAATTCATTGTTTCATTTACCAGGCAACATTGAGAAGTTGGATACAGCATTTCATATTCCACATCAGGTATAAAGGGTTGAAATTTCTGAAACTGACTTGATTTATACACAGTGCTTTTCTCTTGTATTTTGGGTTTACTAATGGTGATTAATTCAGAAGTTATTTTTATGTAAAGGAATGATTAAGACTTTTCCTAAGCTATTATAAAAAATGTTTTATATAATAGCCATCATTTTAGTTGCACAATATACATTTACTGTATACTGAAATAGAACAGTCACTAAAATGAAGATTGACTTTAAATTTTAAATCCAACCTTCTACTTTCATTGTTCATAACTTTCTTAAATTCCTTCAAGTTTAAAATTTCCATATTTGGTATGTTTTTTTAAAGTTAAAGAATTGGAGCAAACTCTGAGCTATCTTTAAGCTACACAGGCCTGAAATGTTTGTTCTTTATATGTTACTATCAA
Source organism: Harpia harpyja (assembly GCF_026419915.1). Lineage (NCBI taxonomy): Eukaryota > Metazoa > Chordata > Aves > Accipitriformes > Accipitridae > Harpia > Harpia harpyja. The sequence goes on from NC_068946.1 coordinate 57,549,811, forward strand.
GAAAAGTCAGAAACAATGAAAA